>NW_028136526.1:600000-1200000 GCF_964662115.1 Mustela nivalis
CCAACGTCTGATCCTCGCCGTGGCTTCAGATGCTTGAGATATTGGTTCAGATCTGCAGGGGGTACCTGCCGTGCCCTCAGCCTGAAGCCCAAATCAGGCTTGTGTTCTCAGACTTCTGTCCTCATACTCGTGGTCCAGAAGCCCTCAAGTTTAGCAATTCCGGACCAACAATGCAGCACTCTGCCTGCACTCTGGAAAAAATATCTTACCTAATGAGCAGCCCAGGCACCTCAAATGAGGATAAACCTACACGGCATTCGACTGTACCCAAATTATATAGTATAACCTGGGCACTAATGCACTGTCTGACACAATCTGAGCCAGAACCTCCTGACCAAAACCCAGGCAGCTGACTGTACACTGAGAATATCAGACCCGCCATGGCCTTAGGTCGTCATCTCTTCAGAACTGCGGTTTTTCAGGCTTCAGAACCAAGACCTTATTTCCAACCACTGCCAAGGGTTGATAATGATGCAAAAATCAGAACACCTTCCCCATGGCAAGAGACCTTGTGATTGGCATATTGTCCAAAGTTCAGTGTAGTTGAAACCAGTGTGGTCCATGAGGCCCCGCCCATGCTCGCGTGCCACATTGGTCACAAACACACATTGTGACCCTCAGCCTGAGCCCAGTCCTCAATTAAGTCCTCTCAGTGGCTGGATGAAGAGACAGCATATAAGGCCTGCCATGCCCCTAGGCCCCAATTTTTAACCATAATTTGGGTTGTCCCTTCACTCTTTCCCAGGGTTCTGCTTTGGAATTCCTCTTTTTCAGACACCTGAGGTAATAAATCTGAAAGGAGACCTCCCATCCTACAGATTGACGAAAACAATGGGGCCGGTCCAAATCCACAGAGAGGAAGATTCGTCCATGACCCATGAGGCCTCCCCACATTCCACGGCCATCGTTGATACAAAATCCAGAGACAAAAGCCTGAGCAAGCGCCTCAGACTCGCTCTTTCTTCATATCCTGAAGAGTTCTTCTCATGGTTTGTAGATTGGGCTTGCCATACCTACGTCCCCAAACCTAAGTTGAGTTTGTGTTTTCAGACTTCTGTCCTCAAAGTCCTGGGCCACACACCCTCCAGGCTGGGGCCCCTGGAGCCACACATTAGGACTGTGCCTACCCAATCCATGGGAATTCTGCCCATTCCGATGTCCAAAATCGTACAAATTAGGAGAACTCTCCAAAGTACCCGAGGCCATCCCAATAGTGTAGGTCTCCGGGGACAAACAAGGGCGGTCTAACACCAGTTGAGCATCTACCTCCACTCATTCCATAGATGGATATCCCCAGAGAAGAAGATTGAACCAGACAGGACCCTAGGCCATAATCGGATCCATTGCTTTGGTTTACAGGCATGTCTCGTCAAAAGCCTGGATTCCAATACCAGCATAAGGGGTTTCCTGAGGCACCCATCAGAACAAATCTCGTCTCCACGAGGAAACTTGTGCATGGGAACTATGTCAAAATCTTAGAAAAATAATTCAGAGTCCCGGTGCCACCGCCCCATTCCAAGGCCCTCATGGACACAAACACATATTAGCCCCATACTCAGGAAAGTCCATTTCAACTCAGCCATCTCGGTTGCTCCCGCAGAGCCATCCAATCTCAACTGTCCTGTTGCTAGGAGACAATTGGAATGCGAGGCGGGCTTCCCTGGCATCCATCCTCCAACGATGCTCTGGAGTCATTCCATATGGGATGTCCTGGAGCTGCCCAACAGATCTCAATTGTCCCGCAGAAGGAATCCTTGAAGGGGGCATCCCACAACTCCCAACGTGGGAAAACCTCCATGGCCTTGAGTTTCTGCTCCGTTCATGAAGGGGCAGTCATGCACAGAAACTCCAAACTGAGCCAACGTCTGATCCTCGCCGTGACTTCAGATGCTTGAGATATTGGTTCAGATCTGCAGGGGGTACCTGCCGTGCCCTCGGCCTGTAGCCATGGCCTAGCTTGTGTTCTCAGACTTCTGTCCTCACATCTGTGGCCCAGAAGCCCTCAAGTTTGGCAATTCCGGACCCACAATGCAGCACTCTGCACGCCCTCTATAAATAATATCTTGACTAATGAGCTGCCCAGGCACCTCAAATGAGGATAAAACTTCACGGCACTCGACTCTACCCAAATTTTATAGCCTAACCTGGGCACTAAAGCACTGTCTGACACAACCTGAGCCAGAAACTCCTGAATAACACCCAGGAAGATGACAGCACACTGAGCATATCAGACCCGCCATGGTCTTAGGTCGTCATCTCATCCCAACTGCGGTTTTTCAGGTTCAGAACCTAGGCCTTATCTCCAACCACTTCTCAGCGTTGAAAAAGATGCAGAAATCAGAACACCTTCCCCATGGCAAGAGACCTTGTGATTGGCATGATTTCCGAAGACCAGTGTAGTTGAAACCAGTGTGGCTCATGAGGCCCCGCCCATGCTCGCGGGCCACATTGGTCACAAACACATTGTGACCCTCAACCGGAGCCCAGTCCTCAAGTAAGGCCTCTCAGTGGCTGGATGAAGAGACAGCATATTGGGCCTGCCCTGCCCCTAGGCCCCAAATTTTAACCATAGTTTTGGTTGTCCCCTCACTCTTCCCCAGGGCTCTGCTTTGGAATTCCTCTTTGGTTGGGACACCTGAGGTAACAAACCTGAAAGGAGACCTCCCATCCCACAGATTGACGAAAAACAATTGGGACCGGGCCAAATGCCAAGAGATGAAGATTCGTCCATGGCCCATTAGGCCTCCCCTCATTCCACGGCCATCGGTGACAAAAAATCCAGAGACCAAAGCCTGAGCAAGCGCCTCAGACTCGCTCTTTCTTCATAACCTAAAGACTTCTTCTCATGGTTTGTAGATTGGGCCTGCCATACCTACGTCCCCAAACCTAAGCTGAGTTTGTGTTTTCAGACTTCTGTCCTCAAAGTCCTGGGACACACCCTCCAGGCTGGGGCCCCTGGAGCCACACATTAGGACTGTGCCTACCCCATGTATGGTAATTCTGCCCATTCCATTGTCCAAAATTGTACAAATTAGGAGAACCCGCCAAAATCCCCGAGGCCATCCCAATACTAGGTCTCTGTGGACAAACAAGGTCGGTTTGACACCAGCTGAGCATCTACCTCCACTCAGACCACAGATGGATGTCCCCAGAGAAGGAGAAGGTACCAGACAGGACCCTAGGCCATAATCGGATCCATTGCTTTGGTTTACAGGCATGTCTCCTCAAAATATTGGATTCCAATACAGGCATAGGGGGTTTCCTGAGGCACCCATCAGAAAAAATCTCGTCAACACGAGAAAACTTGTGCATGGGACCTATATCAAAATCTTAGGAGAATACTTCAGAGTTCCGGTGCCACCGCCCCATTCCAAGGTCCTCATGGACACAAACACATATTAGGCCCCATTCTCAGGAACGTCCATTTCAACTCAGCCACACCGGTTGCTCCGCAGAGCCATCCGATCTCCACTGTCTTGTTGCTAGGAGACAATTGGAATGCGAGGCGGGCTTCCCTGGCATCCATCCTCGAACGGTGCTCTGGAGTCATTCCATATGGGATGTGTTGGAGCTGCCCGACAGGTCTCAATTGTCCCGCAGAAGGAATCCTTGAGGGGGCATCCCACAACTCCCAACGTGGGAAAACCTCCATGGCCTTGAGTTTCCTCTCCGTTTATGAAGGGGCAGTCATGCACAGAAACTATATCCTGAGCCAACATCTGATCCTCGCCGTGACTTCAGATGCATGAGATATTGGTTCCGATGTGCAGGGGGTACCTGCCTTGCCCTCGGGCTGAAGCCCAAGTCTAGCTTGTGTTCTCAGACTTCTATCCTCACACTACTGGCCCAGAAGCCCTCAAGTTTGGCAATTCCGGACCCACAATGCAGCACTCTGCCTGCCTTCTAGAAAAAATATCTTGCCTAATGAGCTGCCCAGGCACCTCAAATGAGGATCAACCTACACGGCACTCGACTGTACCCAAATTATAGAGTCTACCTGGGCACTAATGGACTGTCTGACACAACCTGAGCCCGAACCTCCTGACCAACAACCAGGCAGCTGACCTCACACTGAGCACATCAGACCCACCATGACCTTAGGTCATCATCTCTTCCAAACTGCGGTTTTCAGGCTTCCGAACCTAGACCTTATCTCCAACCACTGCCCAGGGTTGAAAATGATGCAGAAATCAGAACTCCTTCCCCATGGCAAGAGACCTTGTGATTGGCATGTTGTCCAAAGTTCAGTGTAGATGAAACCAGTGTGGCCCATGAGGCCCCGCCCATGCTCGCGGGCCACATTTGTCACAAACACACATTGTGACCCTCAGCCTGAGCCCAGTCCTCAATTAAGTCCTCTCAGTGGCTGAATGAAGAGACAGCATATGGGGCCTGCGATGCCCCTAGGCCCCAAATTTTAACCATAGTTTGGGTTGTCCCTTCACTCTTCCCCAGGGCTCTGCTTTGGATTTCCTCTTTGGTTGGGACACCTGAGGTAACAAACCTGAAAGGAGACCTCCCATCCCACTGATTGATGAAAAACAATTGGGACAGGGCCAAATCCACAGAAAGGAAGTTTCTTCCATGGCCCTTGAGCTTCACCACATTCCATGGCCATTGTTGACACAAAATCCAGAGACCAAAGCCTGAGCAAGCACCTCAGACTCGATCTTTCTTCATATCCTGAAGAGTTCTTCTCATGGTTTGTAGATTGGGCCTGCCATAACTACGTACCCAAACCTAAGCTGAGTTTGTGTTTTCAGACTTCTGTCCTCAAAGTCCTGGGCCACACACCCTCCAGGCTGGGGCCCCTAGACCCACACATTAGGACTGTGCCTACCCCATGCATGGAAATTCTGCCCATTCGATTGTCCAAAATTGGACAAATTAGGTGAAACCTCCAAAGTCCCTGAGGCCATCCCAATATCTAGGACTCTGTAAACAAACAAGGGCGGTCTGACACCAGCTGAGCATCTACCTCCACTCATACCATAGATGGATGTCCCCAGAGAAGGAGATGGAACCAGACAGGACCCTAGGCCATAATCGGATCCATTGCTTTGGTTTACAGGCATGTCTCCTCAAAATCCTGGATTCCAATACAAGCATAGGGGGTTTCCTAAGGCACCCATCAGAAAAAATCTTATCTCCACGTGGAAACTTGTGCATGGGGCCTATGTCAAAATCTTAGGAGAATATTTCAGAGTCCCAGTGCCACCGCCCCATTCCAAGGTCCTCATGGACACAAACACACATTAGGCCCCATGCACAGGAAAGTCCTTTTCAACTCCGCCACCCCAGTTGCTCCCGCAGAGCCATCCGATCTCAACTGTCTTGTTGCTAGGAGACAATTGGAATGCGAGGCGGGCTTCCCTGGCATCCATCCTCGAACGGTGCTCTGGAGTAATTCCATATGGGATGTGTTGGAGCTTCCAACAGGTCTCAATTGTCCCGCAGAAGGAATTCTTGAAGGGGGCATCCCACAACTCCCAACGGGGGAAAACCTCCATGGCCTTGAGATTCGTCTCAGTTCATGAAGGGGGAGTCATGCACAGAAACTACAAACTGAGCCAACGTCTGATCCTCGCCGTGACTTCAGATGCATGAGATATTGGTTCAGATGTGCAGGGGGTACCTGCCTTGCCCTCGGCCTGAAGCCCAAGTCTAGCTTGTGTTCTCAGACTTCTGTCATCACACTACAGGACCAGAGCCCTCAAGTTTGGCAATTCCGGACCCACAATGCACACTCTACCTGCCCTCTAGAAAAAATATCTTGCCTATGAGCTGCCCAGGCAACTCAAATGAGGATCAACCTACACGGCACTCGACTGTACCCATATTATAGAGTCTCACCTAGGCACTAATGCACTGTCTGACACAACCTGAGCCCAAACCTCCTGACCAACAACCAGGCAGCTGACCGCACTCTGAGCACATCAGACCCACCATGGCCTTAGGTCATCATCTCTTCCCAACAGCGGTTTTCAGGCTTCCGAACCTAGACCTTATCTCCAAACACTGCCCAGGTTTGAAATGTTGCAGAAATCAGAACTCCTTCACCATAGCAAGAGACCTTGAGATTGGCATGTTGTCCAAAGTTCAGTGTAGATGAACCCAGTGTGGCCCATGAGACCCCGCCCATGCTCGCGAGCCACATTGGTCAAAAAAACACATTGTGACCCTCAGCCTGAGCCCAGTCCTCAAGTAAGGCCTCTCAGTGGCTGGATGAAGAGACAGCATATGGGGCCTGCCATGCCCCTAGGTCACAAAATTTATCCATAGTTTGGGTTGTCCCTTCACTCTTCCCCAGGGCTCTGCTTTGGAATTCCTCTTTGGTTGGGACACCTGAGGTAACAAACCTGAAAGGAGACTTCCCATCTCACAGATTGAGGAAAACAATTGGGACCGGTCCAAATCCACAGAGAGGAAGATTCGTCCATGTCCCATGAGGCCTCCCCACATTCCACGGCCATCGTTGACACAAAATCCAGAGACCAAAGCCTGAGCAAGTGCCTCAGACTCGCTCTTTCTTCATATCCTGACGAGTTCTTCTCATGGTTTGTATATTGGGCCTGCCATACCTACGTCCCCAAACCTAAGCTGAGTTTGTGTTTCCAGACTTCTGTCCTCAAAGTCCTGGGCCACACACCCTCCAGGCTGGGGCCCCTGGAGCCACACATTAGGACTGTGCCTACCCCATGCATGGAAATTCTGCCCATTCCATTGTCCAAAACTGGACATATTAGGAGAACCCTCCAAAGTCCCCGAGGCCATCCCAATATCTAGGTCTCTGTGGACAAAGAAGGGCGGTCTGACACTTGCTTAGTATCTACGTCCACTCATACCATAGATGAATGTCCCCAGAGAAGGATAGGGTACCAGACAGGACCCTAGGCCATAATCGGATCCATTGCTTTGGTTTACAGTCATGTCTCCTCATAGCCTGGATTCCGAAACCAGCATAGGGGGTTTCCTGAGGCACCCATCAGAAAATATCTCGTCTCCACAAGGAAACATGTGCATGGGACCTATGTCAAAATCTTAGGAGAATACTACAAAGTACCGGTGCCACCGCTCCATTTCAAGGTCCTCATGGACACAAACACACATTAGGCCTCAGACTCAGGAAAGTCCATTTCAACTCAGCCACCCCGGTTGCTCCCGCAGAGCCATCCGATCTCAACTGTCTTGTTGCTAGGAGACAATTGGAATGCGAGGCGGGCTTCCCTGGCATCCATCCTCGAATGGTGCTCTGGAGTCATTCCATATGTGATGTTTTGGAGCTGCCCAACAGGTCTCAATTGTCCCGCAGAAGGAATCCTTGAGGGGGCATCCCACAACTCCCAACGTGGGAAAACCTCCATGGCCTTGAGTTTCCTCTCCGTTCATGAAGGGGCAGTCATGCACAGAAACTACAACCTGAGCCAACTTCAGGCCTCGCTGTGACTTCAGATGCATGAGATATTGGTTCAGATATGCAAGGGGTACCTGCCTTGCCCTCGACCTGAAGCCCAAGTCAAGTTGCGGTCTCAGACTTCTATCCTCACACTCCTGGCCCAGAAGCCCTCACGTTTGGCAATTCCGGACCCACAATTCAGCACTCTGCCTGCTCTCTAGAAAAAATATCTTGCCTAATGAACTGCCCGGGCACCTCAAATAAGGATCAACCAACACGGCACTTGACTGTACACAAATTATAGAGTCTAACCTGGGCACTAATGCACTGTCTGACACAACCTGAGCCCGAACTTCTTATACCAACCACCAGGCAGCTGACCGCACACTGAGCACATCAGACCCACCATGGCCTTAGGCCATCATCTCTTCCCAACAGCGGTTTTCAGGCTTCCGACCTAGACCTTATCTCCAACCACTGCCCAGGGTTGAAAATGATGCAGAAATCAGAACTCATTCACCATGGCAAGAGACCTTGTGATTGGCATGTTGTCCAAAGTTCAGTGTAGATGAAACCAGTGTGGCCCATGAGGAACCGCCCATGCTCGCGAGCCACATTGGTCACAAACACACATTGTGACCGTCAGCCTGAGCCCAGTCCTCAAGTAAGGCCTCTCAGTGGCTGGATGAAGAGACAGCATACGGGGCATGCCATGCCCCTAGGCCCCAAAATTTATCCATAGTTTGGGTTGTCCCTTCACTCTTCCCAGGGCTCTGCTTTGGAATTCCTCTTTGGTTGGGACACCTGAGGTAACAAACCTGAAAGGAGACCTCCCATCCCACAGATTGACGAAAAACAATTGGGACCGGTCCAAATCCACAGAGAGTAAGATTCGTCCATGGCCCATGAGGCCTCCCCACATTCCACGGCCATCGTTGACACAAAATCCAGAGACCAAAGCCTGAGCAAGCGCCTGAGACTCGCTCTTTCTTCATATCCTGAAGAGTTCTTCTCATGGTTTGTAGATTGGGCCTGCCATACCTACGTCCCCAAACTTAAGCTGAGTTTGTGTTTTCAGACTTCTGTCCTCAAAGTCCTGGGCCACACACCCTCCAGCCTGGGGCCCCTGGATCCACACATTAGGACTGTGACTACACCATGCATGGGAATTCTGCCCATTCCATTTTCCAAAATTGTACAAATTAGGAGAACACTCCAAAGTCACCGAGGCTAACCCAATATGTAGGTCTCTTTGGACAAACAAGGGCGGTCTGACACCAGATGAGCATCTACCTCCACTCAGACCACAGATGGATGTCCCCAGAGAAGGAGAAGGAACCAGACAGGACCCTAGGCCATAATCGGATCCATTGCTTTGGTTTACAGGCATGTCTCCTCAAAATCCTGGATTCCAATACAAGCATAGGGGGTTTCCTGAGGCACCCATCAGAAAAAATCTTATTTCCACGAGGAAACTTGTGCATGGGACCTATGTCAAAATCTTAGGAGAATACTTCAGAGTCCCAGTGCCACCGCCCCATTCCAAGGTCCTCATGGACACAAACACACATTAGGCCCCATATTCAGGAAAGTCCTTTTCAACTCAGCCACCCCGGTTGCTCCCGCAGAGCTATCCGATCTCAACTGTCTTGTTGCTAGGAGACAATTGGAAATGAGGTGGGCTTCCCTGGCATCCATCCTCGAACGGTGCTCTGGCGTCATTCCATATGGGATGTGTTGGAGCTGCCAACAGGTCTCAATTGTCCCGCAGAAGGAATTCTTGAAGGGGGCATCCCACAACTCCCAACGTGGGAAAACCTCCATGGCCTTGAGATTCCTCTCCGTTCATGAAGGGGCAGTCATGTACAGAAACTACAACCTGAGCCAACGTCTGATCCTCGCCGTGACTTCAGATGCATGAGATATTGGTTCAGATGTGCTGGGGGTACCTGCCTTGCCCTCGGCCTGAAGCCCAAGTCTAGCTTGTGTTCTCAGACTTCTGTCATCAAACTATTGGCCCAGAAGCCCTCTAGTTTGGCAATTCCGGACCCACAATGCAGCACTGTGCCTGCCCTCTAGAAAAAATATCTTGCCTAATGAGCTGCCCAGGCACCTCAAATGAAAATCAACCTAAACGGCACTCGACTGTACCCAAATTATAGAGTCTAAACTGGGCACTAATCCACTGTCCGACACAACCTGAGCCTGAACCTGCTGACCAACATCCAGGCAGCTGACCACACACGGAGCACATGCATATGCCCCTAGGCCCCAAATTTTAACCATAGTTTGGGTTGTCCCTTCACTCTTCCCCAGGGCTCTGCTTTGGAATTCCTCTTTGGTTGGGACGATCCAATCCACAGAGAGGAAGATTCGTCCATGGTCCATGAGGCCTCCCCACATTCCACGGCCATCGTTGACACAAAATCCAGAGACCAAAGCCTGAGCAAGCGCCTCAGACTCGCTCTTTCTTCATATCCTGAAGAGATCTTCTCATGGTTTGTAGATTGGGCCTGCCATACCTACGTCTCCAAACTTAAGCTGAGTTTGTGTTTTCAGACATCTGTCCTCAAATCCTGGGCCACACACTCTCCAGGCTGGGGCCCCTGGAGCCACACATTAGGACTGTGCCTACCCCATGCATGAAATTTCTGCCCATTCCATTGTCCAAAATTGGACAAATTAGGAGAACCCTCCAAAGTCCCCGAGGCCATCCCAATATCTAGGTCTCTGTGGACAAACCAGGGTTGTCTGACACTTGCTTAGTATCTAGGTCCACTCATACCATAGATGAATGTCCCCAGAGAAGGATATGGTACCAGACAGGACCCTAGGCCATAATCGGATCCATTGCTTTGGTTTACAGTCATGTCTCCTCATAGCCTGGATTCCGATACCAGCATAGGGGGTTTCCTGAGGCACCCATCAGAAAATATCTCGTCTCCACGAGGAAACTTGTGCATGGGACCTATGTCAAAATCTTAGGAGAATACTTCAAAGTCCCGGTGCCACCGCTCCATTCCAAGGTCCTCATGGACACAAACACACATTAGGCCCCAGGCTCAGGAAAGTCCATTTCAACTCAGCCACCCCGGTTGCTCCCGCAGAGCCATCCGATCTCAACTGTCTTGTTGCTAGGAGACAATTGGAATGCGAGGCGGGCTTCCCTGGCATCCATCCTCGAACGGTGCTCTGGAGTCATTCCATATGGGATGTTTTGGAGCTGCCCAACAGGTCTCAATTGTCCCGCAGAAGGATTCCTTGAGGGGGCATCCCACAACTCCCAACGTGGGTAAACCTCCATGGCCTTGGGTTTCCTCTCTGTTCATGATGGGGCAGTCATGCAAAGAAACTACAACCTGCGCCAATTTCAGACCTCGCCGTGACTTCAGATGCATGAGATATTGGTTCAGATGTGCAGGGGGTACCTGCCTTGCCCTCTACCTGAAGCCCAAGTCAAGCTTGTGGTCTCAGACTTCTATCCTAAAACTACTGGCCCTGAAGCCCTCACGTTTGGCAATTCCGGACCCACAATGCAGCACTCTGCCTGCCCTCTAGAAAAAATATCTTGCCTAATGAACTGCCCGGGCACCTCAAATAAGGATCAACCTACACGGCCCTCGACTGTACACAAATTATATAGTCTAACCTGAGCACAAATGCACTGTCTGACACAACCTGAGCCCGAACCTCTGACTAACAACCAGGCAGCTGACCGCACACTGAGCACATCAGACCCACCATGGCCTTAGGCCATCATCTCTTCCCAACAGCGGTTTTCAGGCTTCCGACCTAGACCTTATCTCCAACCACTGCCCAGGTTTGAAAATGATGCAGAAATCAGAACTCCTTCACCATGGCAAGAGACCTTGTGATTGGCATGTTGTCCAAAGTTCAGTGTAGATAAAACCAGTGTGGCCCATGAGGGCCCGCCCATGCTCGCGAGCCACATTGGTCACAAAAACACATTGTGACCCTCAGCCTGAGCCCAGTCCTCAAGTAAGTCCTCTCAGTGGCTTGATGAAGAGACAGCATATGGGGCATGCCATGCCCCTAGGCCCCAAAATTTATCCATAGTTTGGGTTGTCCCTTCACTCTTCCCCAGGGCTCTGCTTTGGAATTCCATTTGGTTGGGACACCTGAGGTAACAAACCTGAAAGGAGACCTCCCATCCCACATATTGACGAAAAACAATTGGGTTCGGGACAAATCCACAGAGAGGAAGATTCGTCTATGGCCCATGAGGCGTCCCCTCATTCCACAACCATCGTTGACACAAAATCCAGAGACCAAAGCCTGAGCAAGCGCCTCAGACTCGCTCTTTCTTCGTATCCTGAAGAGTTCTTCTCATGGTTTGTAGATTGGGCCTGCCATACCTACGTCCCCAAACCTAATCTGAGTTTGTGTTTTCAGACTTCTGTCCTCAAAGTCCTGGACCACACACCCTCCAGGCTGGGGCCACTGGAGCCACACATTAGGACTGTGCCTACCCCATTATTGGGGATTCTGCCCATTCCATTGTCAAAAAATGTACAAATTAGGAGAGCCCTCCAAAGTCCCCGAGGCCATCCCAATATGTAGGCCTCTGTGGACAAACAAGGGCGGTCTGACACCTGCTGAGCATCTACCTCCACTCAGACCATAGATGGATGTCCCAAGAGAATGAGATGGAACCAGACAGAACCCTAGGCCATAATCGGATCCATTGCTTTGTTTACAGGCATGTTTCCTAAAAAACCTGGATTCCAATACAAGCATAGGGGGTTTCCTGAGGCACCCATCAGAAAACTTCTCCACTCCAAGGTCCTCATGGACACAAACACACATTAGGCCCCATGCTTAGGTAATTCCATTTCACTCAGCCACCCCGGTTGTTCTCGCAGAGCCATCCGATCTCAACTCTCTTGATGCTAGGAGACAATTGGAATGCGAGGCGGGCTTCCCTGGCATCCATCCTCCAACGGTGCTCTGGAGTCATTCCATATGGGATGTTTTGGAGCTTCCAACAGGTCTCAATTGTCCCGCAGAAGGAATCCTTGTAGGGGGCATCACACAACTCCCAACGTGGGAAATCCTCCATGGCCTTCAGATTCCTCTCTGTTCATGAAGGGGCTGTCATGCACAGAAACTTCAACCTGAGCCAACGTATGTTCCTCCTCGTGACTTCAGATGCTTGAGATATTGGTTCAGATGTGCAGGGGATAACTGCCTTGCCCGCGGCCTGAAGCCCAAGTCTAGCTTGTTTCTCAGACTTCTGTCCTCACACTCGTGGCCCTGAGCCCTCACGTTTGGCAATTCCGGACCCACAATGCAGCACTCTTCCTGCCCTCTAGAAAAAATATCTTGCCTAATGAGCTGCCCAGGCACCTCAAATGAGGATCAACCTTCACGGCACTCGACTGTACCCAAATTATAGAGTCTAACCTGGTCACTAATGCACTGTCTGACACAACCTGATCCCGAACCTCCTGACCAACAACCAGGCAGCTGACCGCACACTGAGCACATCAGACCCACCATGGCCTTAGGTCATCATCTCTTCCCAACTGCGGTTTTCAGGCTTTCGAACCTAGACCTTATCTCCAACCACTGCCCAGGGTTGAATATGATGCAGTAATCAGAACTCCTTCCCCATGGCAAGAGACCTAGTGATTGGCATATTGTCCAAAGTTCAGTGTAGTTGAAACCAGTGTGGCCCATGAGGCCCCGCCCATGCTCGTGGGCCACATTGTTCACAAACACACATTGTGACCCTCAGCCTGAGCCCAGTTCTCAAGTAAGTCCTCTCAGTGGCTGGATGAAGAGACAGCATATGAGGCCTGCCATGCCCATAGGACCCAAATTTTAACCATAGTTTGGTTTGTCCCTTCACTCTTCCCCAGGGCTCTGCTTTGGAATTCCTCTTTGGTTGGGACACCTGAGTTAACAAACCTGAAAGGAGACCTCCCATACCACAGATTGACGAAAAACAATTGGGACCGGGCCAAATACACAGAGAGGTAGATTCGTCCATGGCCCATGAGGCCTCCCCACATTCCACGGACATCGTTGACACAAAATCCAGAGACCAAAGCCTGAGCAAGTCCCTCAGACTCGCTCTTTCTTCATATCCTGAAGAGTTCTTCTCATGGTTTGTAGATTGGGCCTGCCAAACCTACGTCCCCAAACCTAAGCTGAGTTTGTGTTATCAGACTTCTGTCCTCAAAGTCCTGGACCACACACCCTCCAGGCTTGGGCCACTGGAGCGACAAATTAGGACTGTGCCTACCCCATGCATGGGAATTCTGCCCATTCCATTGTCCAAAATTGTACAAATTAGGAGAGCCCTCCAAATTCCCCGAGGCCATCCCAATATGTAGGCCTCTGTGGACAAACAAGGGCGGTCTGACACCAGCTGAGCATCTACCTCCACTCATACCATAGATGGATGTCCCCAGAGAAGGAGATGGCACCAGACAGGACCCTAGGCCATAATCGGATCCATTGCTTTGGTTTACAGGCATGTCTCCTCAAAATCCTGGATCCCAATGCCAGCATAGAGGGTTTCCTGAGACACCCATCAGAAAAAATCTCATCTCCACGAGAAAACTTGTGCATGGGACCTATGTCAAAATATTAGGAGAATACTTCAGAGTCCCGGTGCCACCGCCCCATTCCAAGGTCCTCATGGGCACAAACACACATTAGGCCCCATGCTCAGGAAAGTCCATTTCAACTCAGCCAACCCAGTTGTCCCGCAGAGCCATCCGATCTCGACTGTCTTGTTGCTGGAGACAATTGGAATTCGAGGCGGTCTTCCCAGGCATCCATCCTCAAACGGTGCTCTGGAGTCATTCCATATGGGATGTTTTGGAGCTGCCCAACAGGTCTCAATTGTCCCGCAGAAGGAATTCTTGAAGGGGGCAACCCACAACTCCCAACGTGGGAAAACCTCCATGGCCTTGAGATTCCACTCCGTTCATGAAGGGGCAGTCATGCACAGAAACTACAACCTGAGCCAACGTCTGATCCTCGCCGTGACTTCTGATGCATGAGATATTGGTACAGATGTGCAGTGGGTACCTGCCTTGCCCTTGGCCTGAAGCCCAAGTCTAGATTGTGTTCTCAGACTTCAGTCCTCACACTACTGAACCAGAAGCCCTCAAGTTTGGCAATTCCGGACCCACAATCCAGCACTCTGCCTGCCATCGAGAAAAAATATCTTGCCTAATGAGCTGCCCAGGCACCTCAAATGAGGATCAACCTACACTGCACTCAACTGTACCCAAATTATAGAGTCTAACCTGGGCACTAATGCACTGTCTGACACAACCTGAGCCCGAACCTCCTGACCAACAACCAGGCAGCTGACCACACACTGAGCACATCAGACCCACTATGGCCTTAGGTCTTCATCTCTTCCCAACAGCGGTTTTCAGGACTCAGAACCTAGACCTTATCTCCAACCACTACCCAATGTTGAAAATGATGCAGAAATCAGAACTCCTTCGCCATGGCAAGAGACCTTGTGATTGGCATGTTGTCCAGAGTTCAGTGTAGTTGAAACCAGTGTGGCCCATGGGGCCCCGCCCATGCTTGCGGGCCACATTGGTCACAAACACACATTGTGACCCTCAGCCTGAGCCCAGTCCTCATGTAAGGCCTCTCAGTGGCTGGATGATGAGACAGCCTATTGGGCCTGCCATGCCCCTTGGCCCCAATTTTTAACCATAATTTGGGTTGTCCCTTCACTCTCACCCAGGTCTCTGCTTTGGAATTCCTCTTTGGTTGGGACACCTGAGTTAACAAACCTGAAAGGAGACCTCCCATCCCACAGATTGACGAAAAACAATTGGGACCGGGCGAAATCCACAGAGAGGAAGATTCGTCCATGGCCCATGAGGCCTACCCACATTCCACGGCCATCGTTGACAAAAAATCCAGAGACCAAAGCCTGAGTAAGCACCTGAGACTCGCTCTTTCTTCATATCCTGAAGAGTTCTTCTCATGGTTTGTAGCTTGGGCCTGCCATACCTACGTCCCCAAACCTAAGCTGAGTTTGTGTTTTCAGACTTCTGTCCTCAAAGTCCTGGGCCACACACCCTCCAGGCTGGGGCCCCTAGAGCCACACATTAGGACTGTGCCTACCCCATGCATGGGAATTCTGCCTATTCCATTGTCCAAAATTGTACAAATTAGGAGAGCCCTCCAAATTCCCCTAGGCCAATATGTAGGCCTCTCTGGACAAACAAGGGCGGTCTGACACCAGCTGAGCATCTACCTCCACTCATACCATAGATGGATTTCCCCAGAGAAGGAGATGGAACCAGACAGGACCCTAGGCCATAATCGGATATCTTGCCTAATGAGCTGCCCAGGCACCTCAAATAAGGATAAACTTCACAGCACTCGACTCTACCCAAATTATATAGACTAACCTGGGCACTAATGCACTGTCTGACACAACCTGATCCAGAAACTCCTGAATAACACCCAGGAAGCTGACCGTACACTGAGCATATCAGACCCGCCATGGCCTTAGGTCGTCATCACTTCCCAACTGTGGTTTTTCAGGTTCAGAACCTAGGCCTTATCTCCAACCACTGCCCAGGGTTGAAAATGATGCAGAAATCAGAACACCTTCCCCATGTCATGAGACCTTGTGATTGGCATGTTTTCCAAAGTCCAGTGTAGTTGAAACCAGTGTGGCACATGAGGCCCCGCCCATGCTCTCGGGCCACATTGGTCACAAACACATATTGTGACCCTCAGCCTTAGCACAGTCCTCAAGTAAGGCCTCTAAGTGGCTGGATGAAGAGACAGCATATTGGGCCTACCATGCCCCTAGGCCCCAATTTTTAACCATAGTTTGGGTTGTTCCTTCATGCTTCCCCAGAGCTCTGCTTTGGAATTCCTCTTTTGTTCAGACACCTGAGGTAATAAACCTGAAAGGAGACCTCACATCCAACAGCTTGACGAAAAACAATTGGGAACGGTTCAAATCCACAGAGAGGAAGATTCATTCATGGCCCATGAGGCCCCCCCACATTCCACGGCCATCGTTGATACAACGTCCAGATCAAAAGCCTGAGCAAGTGCCTCAGACTCTCTCGTTCTTCATATCCTGAAGAGTTCTTCTATGGTTTTTAGATTGGACCTGCCATACCTACGTCCCCAAACCTAATCTGAGTTTGTGTTTTCAGACTTCTGTCCTCAAAGTCCTGGGCCACACTCCCTCCAGGCTGGGGCCCCTGGAGCCACACATTAGGACTGTGCCGACCCAATCCATGGCAATTCCACGCATTCCATTGTCCAAAATCGTACAAATTAGGAGAACTCTCCAAAGTCCCGAGGCCATCCCAATAGTGTAGGTCTCCGGGGACAAACAAGGGCGGTCTGACACCAGGTGAGCATCTACCTGCACTCATTCCATAGATAGATATCCCCAGATAAGAAGATTGAACCAAACAGGACCCTAGGCCATAATCGGATCCATTGCTATGGTTTACAGGCATGTCTCCTCAAAAGCCTGGATTCCAATACCAGCATAAGGGGTTTACTGAGGCACCCATCAGAACAAATTTCGTCTCCACAAGGAAACTTGTGCATGGGAGCTATGTCAAAAGCTTAGGAGAATACTTCAGGGTCCCGGTGCCACCACCCCATTCCAAGGCCCTCATGGACACAAACACACATTAGACCCCACCGTCAGGAAAGTCAATTTCAACTCAGCCACACCCCAGTTGCTCCCGCAGAGCCATCCGATCTCAACTGTCTTGTTGCTAGGAGACAATTGTAAGGCGAGGCGGGCTTCCCTGGCATACATCCTCCAACGGTGCTCTGGAGTCATTCCATATGGGATGTCCTGGAGCTGCCCAACAGGTCTCAGTTGTCCCGCAGAAGGAATTTTTGAAGGGGGCATCCCACAACTCCCAACGTGGGAAAACCTCCATGGCCTTGAGATTCCGCTCCGTTTATGAAGGGGCAGTCATGCACACAAACTCCAACCTGAGCAAGGGTCTGATCCTCGCCATGACTTCGGATGCTTGAGATATTGGTTCAGATCTGCAGAGGGTACCTGCCGTGCCCTCGGCCTGAAGCCCAAGTCTAGCTTGTCTTCTCAAACTTCGGTCCTCACACTCCGGGCCCAGAAGCCCTCAAGTTTGGCAATTCCGGACCCACAATGCAGCAATCTGCCTGCCCTCTAAAAAAATATCATGCCTAATGAGCAGCCCAGGCACCTCAAATGAGGATAAACCTACACGGCACTCGACTATACCCAAATTATATAATCTAACCTGGGCACTAATGCACTGTCTGACAACCTGAGCTGGAACCACCTGACCAACACCCAGGCAGCTGACTGCACACTGAGCATATCAGACCCGCCATGGCCTTAGGTCGTCATCTCTTCCCAACTGCGGTTTTTCAGGTTCAGAACCTAGGCCTTATCTAAACTACTGCCCAGGGTTGAAAATGATGCAGAAATCAGAACACCTTCCCCATGGCAAGAGACCGTATGATTGACATGTTGTCCAAAGTCCAGTGTAGTTGAAACCAGTGTGGCCCATGAGGCCCCGCCCATGCTCTCGGGCCACATTGGTCACAAACACACATTGTGACCCTCAGCCTGAGCACAGTCCTCAAGTAAGGCCTCTAAGTGGCTGGATGAAGAGACAGCATATTGGGCCTGCCATGCCCCTAGGCCCCAATTTTTAACCATAGTTTGGGTTGTTCCTTCATGCTTCCCCAGGACTCTGCTTTGGAATTCCTCTTTTGTTCAGACACCTGAGGTAATAAACCTGAAAGGAGACCTCACATCACACAGATTGACGAAAAACAATTGGGAACGGTTCAAATCCACAGAGAGGAAGATTCATCCATGACCCATGAGGCGCCCCCACATTCCACGGCCATCGTTGATACAAAATCCAGATCAAAAGCCTGAGCAAGTGCCTCAGACTCGCTCGTTCTTCATATCCTGAAGAGTTCTTCTCATGGTTTTTAGACTGGGCCTGCCATACATACATCCCCAAACCTAAGCTGAGTTTGTGTTTTCAGACTTCTGTCCTCAAAGTCCTGGGCCACACTCCCTCCAGGCTGGGGCCCATGGAGCCACACATTAGGACTGTGCCTACCCAATCCATGGCAGTTCCACCCATGCCATTGTCCAAAATCGTACAAATTAGAAGCTCTCCAAAGTCCCCGAGGCTATCCCAATAGTGTAGGTCTCCGGGGACAAACAAGGGCGATCTGACACCAGGTGAGCATCTACCTCCACTCATTCCATAGATGGATATCCCCAGATAAGAAGATTGAACCAGACAGGACTCTAGGACATAATCGGATCCATTGCATTGGTTTACAGGCATGTCTCCTCAAAAGCCTGGATTCCAATACCAGCATAAAGGGTTTACTGAGGCACCCATCAGAACAAATTTCTTCTCCACAAGGAAACTTGTGCATGGGAGCTATGTCAAAAGCTTAGGAGAATACTTCAGGGTCCCGGTGCCACCACCCCATTCCAAGGCCCTCATGGACACAAACACACATTAGACCCCACCGTCAGGAAAGTCAATTTCAACTCAGCCACCCCGGTTGCTCCCGCAGAGCCTTCCGATCTCAACTGTCTTGTTGCTAGGAGACAATTGAAATGCGAGGCGGGCTTCCCTGGCATGTTTCCTCCAACGGTGCTCTGGAGTCATTCCATATGGGATGTCCTGGAGCTGCCCAACAGGTCTCAGTTGTCCCGCAGAAGGAATTTTTGAAGGGGGCATCCCACAACTCCCAACGTGGGAAAACCTCCATGGCCTTGAGATTCCGCTCCGTTTATGAAGGGGCAGTCATGCACACAAACTCCAACCTGAGCCAGGGTCTGATCCTCGCCATGACTTCGGATGCTTGAGATATTGGTTCAGATCTGCAGGTGGTACCTTCCGTTCCCTCGGCCTGAGGCCCAAGTCTAGCTTGTGTTCTCAGACTTCTGTCCTCACACTCCGGGCCCAGAAGCCCTCAAGTTTGGCAATTCCGGACCCACAATGCAGCAATCTGCCTGCCCTCTAGAAAAAATATCATGCCTAATGAGCAGCCCAGGCACCTCAAATGAGGATAAACCTACACGGCACTCGACTATACCCAAATTATATAGTCTAACCTGGGCACTAATGCACTCTCTGACAACCTGTGCCAGAACCACCTGACCAAACCCAGGCAGCTGACTGCACACTGAGCATATCAGACCCGCCATGGCCTTAGGTCGTCATCTCTTCCCACCTGCGGTTTTTCAGGTTCAGAACCTAGGCCTTATCTCCAACCACTGCCCAGGGTTGAAAATGATGCAGAAATCAGAACACCTTCCCCATGGCAAGAGACCGTATGATTGACATGTTGTCCAAAGTCCAGTGTAGTTGAAACCAGTGTGGCCCATGAGGCCCCGCCCATGCTCTCGGGCCACATTGGTCACAAACACACATTGTGACCCTCAGCCTGAGCACAGTCCTCAAGTAAGGCCTCTAAGTGGCTGGATGAAGAGACAGCATATTGGGCCTGCCATGCCCCTAGGCCCCAATTTTTAACCATAGTTTGGGTTGTTCCTTCATGCTTCCCCAGGGCTCTGCTTTGGAATTCCTCTTTTGTTCAGACACCTGAAGTAATAAACCTGAAAGACCTCACATCCCACAGATTGACGAAAAACAATTGGGACCGGTCCAAATCCACAGAGAGGAAGATTCGTCCATGACCCATGAGGCCTCCCCATATTCCACGGCCATCGTTGATACAAAATCCAGTGACAAAAGCCTGAGCAAGTGCCTCAGACTCGCTCTTTCTTCATATCCTGAAGAGTTCTTCTCATGGTTTGTAGCTTGGCCCTGCCATACCAACGTCCCCAAACCTAAGCTGAGTTTGTGTTTTCAGACTTCTGTCCTCAAAGTCCTGGGCCACACACCCTCCAGGCGGGGCCCCCTGGAGCCACACATTAGGACTGTGCCTACCCAATCCATGGGAATTCTGCCCAATCGATTGTCCCAAATCGTACAAATTAGGAGAACTCTCAAAAGTCCCCGAGGCCATCCCCATAGTGTAGGTCTCCGGGGTCAAACAATGGTGGTCTGACACCAGGTGAGCATCTACCTCCACACATTCCATAGATGGATATCCCCAGAGAAGAAGATTGAACGAGACAGGACCCTAGGCCATAATAGGATCCATTACTTTGGTTTACAAGCATGTCTCCTCAAAAGCCTGGATTCCAATACCAGCATAGGGGGTTTCTTGAGGCACCCATCAGAACAAATTTTGTCTCCACAAGGAAACTTGTGAATGGGATCTACGTCAAAAGCTTAGGAGAATACTTCAGGGTCCCGGTGCCACCGACCCATTCCAAGGCCCTCATGGACACAAACACACATTAGTCCCCATCCTCAGGAAAGTCCATTTCAACGCAGCCACTCTGGTTGCTCCCGCAGAGCCATTCGATCTCAACTCAATTGTGGCTAGGAGACAATGGAATGCGAGGCGGGCTTCCCTGGCTTCCATCCTCCAACGGTGCTCTGGAGTCATTCCATATGGGATGTCCTGGAGCTGCCCAACAGTTCTCAATTGTCCCGCAGAAGGAATCATTGAAGGGGGCATCCCACAACTCCCAACGTGGGAAAACCTCCATGGCCTTGAGATTCCGCTCCGTTCATGAAGGGGCAGTCATGCACCGAAACTCCAATATGAGCCAACGTCTGATATCGCCATGACTTCAGATGCTTGAGATATTGGTTCAGATCTGCAGGGGGTACCTGCCGTGCCCTCGGCCTGAATAGCTCTGGTCTAGCTTGTGTTCTCAGACTTCTGTCCTCACACTCCTGGCCCAGAATCCCTCAAGTTTGGCAATTCCGGACCCACAATGCAGCACTCTGTCTGCCCTCTAGAAAAAATATCTTGCCTAATGAGCTGCCCAGGCACCTCAAATGAGGATAAACCTACACGGCACTCGACTATACCCAAATTATATACTCTAACCTGGGCACTAATGCACTGCCTGACACAACCTGAGTCAGAACCTCTGGAACAAAACACATGCAACTGACCGCACACTGAGCATATCAGACCCGCCATGGCCTTAGGTCGTCATCTCTTCCCAACTGCGGTTTTCAGGCTTCAGAACCGAGACCTTATCTCCAACCACTGCCCAGGGTTGAAAATGATGCAGAAATCAGAACGCCTTCCCCATGGCAAGAGACCTTGTGATTGGTATGTTGTCCAAAGTCCAGTGCAGTTAAAACCAGTGTGGCCCATGAGGCCCCGCCCATGCTCGCGGGCCACATTTGTCACAAACACACATTGTGACCCTCAGCCTGAGCCCAGTCCTCAAGTAAGGCCTCTAAGTGGCTGGATGAAGAGACAGCATATTGGGCCTGCCATGCCCCTAACCCCAATTTTTAACAAAAGTTTCAGTTGTTCCTTCATGCCTCCCCAGAGCTCTGCTTTGGAATTCCTCTTTTGTTCAGACACCTGAGGTAATAAACCTGAAAGGAGACCTCACATCCCACAGATTGACGAAAAACAATTGGGACCATTTCAAATCCACAGAGAGGAAAATTCATCCATGGCCCAGGAGGCCCCCCCACATTCCGCGGCCATCGTTGATACAAAATCCAGAGACAAAAGCCTGAGCAAATGCCTCAGACTCGCTCTTTCTTCATATCCTGAAGAGTTCTTCTCATGTTTTGTAGATTGGGCCTGCCACACTTAAGTCCCCAAACCTCCGCTGAGTTTGTGTTTTCAGACTTCTGTCCTCAAAGTCCTGGGCCAAACACCCTCCAAGGTGGGGCCACTGGAGCCACACATTAGCACCGTGCCTACCCAATGCATGGGAATTCTGCCCATTCCATTATCCAAAATCGTACAAATTAGGAGAACTCTACAAAGTCCCTGAGGCCATCCCAATAGTGTAGGTCTCCGGGGACAAACAAGGGCAGTATGACACCAGGTGAGCATCTACCTCCACTCATTCCATAGATGGATATCCCCAGATAAGACGATTGAACCAGACAGGACTCTAGGCCATAATCGATTCCATTGCTTTGGTTTACAGGCATGTCTCCTCAAAAGCCTGGATTCCAATACCAGCATAAGGGGTTTCCTGAGGCACCCATCAGAACAAATCTCGTCTCCACAAGGAAAGTTGTGCATGGGAGCTATGTCAAAAGCTTAGGAGAATACTCAGTGTCCCGTTACCACCGCCCCATTCCTAGGCCCTCATGGAAACAAACACACATTAGGTCCCATCCTCAGGAAAGTCCATTTCAACTCAGCCACCCCGGTTGCTCCTGCAGAGCCATCTGATCACAACTGTATTGTTGCTAGGAGACAATTGGAATGCGAGGCGGGCTTCCCTGGCATCCATCCTCCAACGGTGCTCTGGAGTCATTCCATATGGGATGTCCTGGAGCTGCCCAACAGAACTCATTTGTCCCGCAGAAGGAATCCTTGAAGGGGGCATCCACAACTCCCACGTGGGAAAAGCTCCATGGCCTTGAGATTCTGCTCCGTTCATGAAGGGTCAATATGCACCGAAACTCCAATATGGGCCAACGTCTGATCCTCGCGGTGACTTCAGATGCTTGAGATATTGGTTCAGATCTGCAGTGGGTACCTGCCGTGCCCTCGGCCTGAAGCCCAAGTCTAGCTTGTGTTTTCAGACTTCTGTCCTCACACTCGTGTCCCAGAAGCTTTCAATTTTGGCAATTCCAGACCCATAATGCAGCACTCTGCCTGCCCTCTAGAAAAAATATCTTGCCTAATGAGCTGCCCAGGCTCCTCAAATGAGGATAAACCTACACGGCACTCGACTGTACCCAAATTTTTATAGTCTAACCTGGGCACTAATGCACTGTCTGACACAACGTGAGCCAGAACCTCCTGACCAATTTCAGGCAGCTGACCGCACACTGAGCATATCAGACCCGCCATGGCCTTAGGTCGTCATCTCTTCCCAACTGCGTTTTTTCACGCTTCAAAATCTAGACCTTATCCCCAACCACTGCCCATGGTTGACAATGATGCAGAAATCAGAACAACTTCCCCATGGCAAGAGATCTTGTGATTGGCATGTTTTCCAAAGTCCAGTGTAGTTGAAACCAGTGTGGCCCATGAGGCCCCGTCCATGCTCGTGTGCCATATTGGTCACAAACACACATTGTGACCCTCAGCCTGAGCCCAGTCCTCAAGTAAGGCCTCTCAGTGGCTGGATGAAGAGACAGCATATTGGGCCTGCCATTCCCCTAGGCCCCAATTTTTAACCATAGTTTGGGTGGTCCCTTCACTCTTCCCCAGGGCTCTGCTTTCGAATTCCTCTTTGATTGGGACACCTGAGGTAACAAACCTGAGAGGAGACATCCCATCCCACATATTGACGGAAAGAAATTGGGACCGGGCCAAATCCACAGAGAGGAAGATTCGTCCATGGCCCAGGAGGCCTCCCCACATTCCACAGCCATTGTTGATACAAAATCCAGAGACCAAAGCCTGAGCAAGTGCCTCAGACTCGCTCTTTCTTCATATCCTGAAGAGTTCTTCTCATGGTTTGTAAATTGGGCCTGCCATACCTACGTCCCCAAACCTAAGCTGAGTTTGTGTTTTCAGACTTCTGTCCTAAAAGTCCTGGGCCACACACCCTCCAGGCTGGGGCCACTGGAGCCACTCATTAGGACTGACCTACCCAATCCATGGGAATTCTGCCCATTTCATTTTCCAAAATCGTACAAATTATGAGAATTCTCAAAGTCCCCGAGGCCATCCCAGTAGTGTAGGTCTCCAAGCACAAAAAAGGGAGGTCTGACACCAGGTGAGCATCCACCTCCACTCATTCCATAGATGGATATCCCCAGATAAGAAGATTGAACCAGACAGGACTCTAGGCCATAATCGGATCCATATCTTAGGTTTACAGGCATGTCTCCTCAAAAGCCTGGATTCCAATACCAGCATAAGGGGTTTACTGAGACACCCGTCAGACAAATCTCGTCTCCACAGGGAAACTTGTGCATGGGAACTATGTCAAAAGCTTAGGAGAATACTTCAGCGTCCCGGTACCACCGCCCCTTTCCAAGGCCCTCATGGAAACAAAACACATTAGGCCCCATCCTCAGAAAAGTCCATTTCAAAGCAGCCACCCAGGTTGCTCCTGCAGAGCCATCCGATCTCACTGTATTGTTGCTAGGAGACAATTGGAATGCGAGGCGGGCTTCCCTGGCATCCATCCTCGAACGGTGCTCTGGAGTCATTCCATATGGGATGTCCTGGATCTTCTCAACAAGTCACAAATGTCCCGCAGAAGGAATCCTTGAAGAGGGCATCCCACAACGCCCAACGTGGGAATACCTCTATGGCCTTGAGATTCCGCTCCGTTCATGAAGGGTCAGTCATACACAGAAACTCCAACCTGAGCCAACCTCTGATCCTCGCCGTGACTTCAGATGCTTGAGATATTGGTTCCGATCTGCAGGGGGTACCTGCCGTGCCCTCGGCCTGAAGCCCAAGTCTAGCTTGTGTTCTCAGACTTCTGTCCTCACACTCGTGGCCTAGAAGCCCTCAAGTTTGGCAATTCGGGACCCACAATGCAGTACTCTGCCTGCCCTCTAGAAAAAATATCTTGCCCAATGAGCAGCCCAGGCACCTCAAATGAGGATAAACCTACACGGCACTCGACTGTACCCAAATTATATAGTCTAACCTATGCACTAATGCACTGTCTGACACAACCTGAGCCAGAAACTCCTGACCAACACCCAGGCAGCTGACCCCACACTGAGCATATCAGACCCGCCATGGCCTTAGGTCGTCATCTCTTCCCAACTGCGGTTTTTCAGGCTTCAGGACCTAGACCTTATCTCCAACCTCTGCCCAGCGTTGTAAATGTGCAGAAATCAGAACATCTTCCCCATGGAAATAGACCTTGTGTTTGGCACATTGTCCAAAGTTCAGTGTAGTTGAAACCAGTTGGGCCATGAGGCCCCGCCCAGGTTCACGGGCCACATTGGTCACAAACACACATTGTGACCCTCAGCCTGAGCCCAAGCTCAAGTAAGGCCTCTCAGTGGCTGGATGAAGAGACAGCATATTGGGCCTGCCATGCGCCTAGTCCCCAATTTTTAACCACCGATTGGGTTGTCCCTTCACTCTTCCCCAGGGCTCTGCTTTGGAATTCCTCTTTTGTTCGTACACCTGAGGGAATAAACTTGAAAGGAGACCTCCCATCCCACAGATTGACGAAAAACAATTGGAACCAGGCCAAATCCACAGAGAGGAAGATTTGTCAAAGGCTCATGAGGCCTCCCCACATTCCACGGCCATTGTTGATACAAAATCCAGAGACAAAAGCCTGAGCAAGCCCTCAGACACGCTTTCTTCATATGACCCTTTGGACGGGGCCAAACCACCAGAGAATAAGACTCGTCCATTTCCCATGAAGGCACCCAGAAATTTCACCACCATGAGTGATACGATATCCAGAGACAAAAACTTGAGCAAGAGCCTCACACTCGCCCTTTTTCAAATCCCGAAGTGATCTCCTCATGGTCTGTAGATCAGTCCTGCCATACCTACGACCCGAAACATAAGCCGAGGTTGTGTTTTCAGAAAACTGTCCAAACAGCCCTGGCCTACACAACCTACAGGCTCAGGCCCCTGGAGCCAAACCTGAGGACTGTACTTGCCCTCTCCAAGGGAATTGTGTGTGCCCATTCCAATGGCCACAACCCTTCTAATAGGATAAACCTCCAAAGTCCCCGATCCATCTCACTAGTGCTGTCTTCCCAGGAAAAACAGGAGCAATCTGAGCCCATCTGTTCACCTACCTGCACTCAGACACATAGACAGATATCCCCAGAGGTAAAAAGGAAAGAACAGACCCCTAGGCACTAATCAGATCCATTTCTTTGGTTCCAGGCATCTCTCCTCAGAGGCCTGGTTTTCAAAACCAGCATATGGCTGTTTCTTGACTCACCCATCAGAAAACATCTCATCTACACATGGGAAACTTGCACGTTGGAGCTGTGTCAAAGCCTCTGTTTAGGAAAACCCTTCAGGGCCCACGTGCCACCGCTTCATTCCAAGGTCTCCATAGACACAAAAGCACATTAGGACCCATCCACAGGAGAGTCCATTTAAACTCAGCCTCCTAAGTTGCTCCCCACAGATCCAGCAGATCTAAATGTCTGGTTGCTTGGAGACAATTGGAATGCGAGGTGGGCTACCCAGCTATCCATCCTTAGAACTCTGCTCAGAATCATGGCCTGGCCCCAAACAACAGGTCTCAATTGTCCTGCAGAAGACTCTTTGCAGTTTGTAGCTGCTCGCAACTCCCATCGTGGGTAAACCCCCATGGCTCGTGATGCCCCCCCTCATGAAGCGGCCATCAGGGACAGAAACTCCAACCTGAGCGATCGTCTGATCCTCGCCCTGACTTCAGATGCACGAGATATCGATTCAGGTCTGTAGATTGTGCCGCCATGTCCCCACCCAGAAACCGAAGCCTAGCTTGTGTTTTCAGACTTCTGTCCTCAGACTACTGGCCCACAAGCCCTCCAGTTTGGCAATCCAGAACTACAATGCAGCACTCTGCCTGCCCCCCAGAAGAAAAACATTGCCCTCTGGGGCTACCCAGTAACCCCTAATGAGGATCAACCTGTACCTACTTGGCTGTACCCCAAATACATAGGCTGACCAGGGCACTAATGCCTTTTCTGACACAGCCTGAGCCTGGACCTCCTGGCCCCATCCAGACAGGTGGCCGCAGACTGAGCACATCAAGGCTCCATGGCCTTAGGTCGTCATCTGTTCCCAACCTCGGTTTTCAGGCTTTAGAACCTAGACCTTATCTACAATCACTGCCCAGGGTTGAACGTGATGCAGAAATCAGAACTCCTTCCCCATGGCAAGAAACCTTGTGGTTGGCATGTTTTCCAACGTTCAGTGTAGTTGAAACCAGAGTGGCCCATGAGGCCCCGCCCATACTCGCTGGCCATATGGGTCCCAAACACTCATTGTGACTCTCAGCCTGAGCCCAGTCCTCAATTAAGGCCTCTCAGTGGCTGGATGAAGAGATAGCATATTGGGCTTGCCATGCCCCTAGGCCCCAATTTTTAACCGTAGTTCGGGTTGTCCCTTCAGTCTTCCCCACGGCTTTGCTTTGGAATTCCTCTTTTTGTGGGACACATGAGGTAACAAAACTGAAAGGAGTCCTCCCATCCCACAGATTGAAGAAAAACAATTGGGAATCGGGCCAAATCCTCAGAGAGGAAGATTCGTCCATGGCCCATGAGGCCTCCCCGACATTCCACGGCCACCGCTGATACAAAATTCAGAGACAAAAGACTGAGCAAGCGCCTCAGATTCGCACTTTCTTCATATCCTGAATACTTTTTCTCATGGACTGTAGAGTGGGCCTGCCATACCTACGTCCCCAAACCTAAGCTGAGTTTGTGTTTTCAGACTTCTGCCCTCAAGTCCTAGGCCACACACCCTCAATGCTGGGGCCCCTGGAGCCACACATTAGGACTGTGCCTACCAATCCATGGGAATTCTGCCCATTCCATTGTCCAAAATTGTACAAATTAAGAGAAACCGCCAAATCCCTGAGGCCATCCCAATAGTGTAGGTCGCCCGGGACAAACAAGTGCGGTCTGACAACAGCTGAGCATCTACCTCCACTCATACCATAGATGGATGTCCCCAGAGAAGAAGATTGAACCAGACGGGACCCTAGGCCATAATAGGATCCATTGCTTTGGTTTACAGGCATGTCTCCTCAAAAGCCTGATTCCAATACGAGCATAGAGGTTTTCCTGAGGCACCCATCAGAACTCATCTCGTCTCCACAAGGAAACCTGTGCATGGATGCTATGTCAGAAGCTTAGGAGAGTACTTCAGGGTCCCGAGGCCACGACCCCAATCCAAGGCCCTCAGGGACACAAAAACCCATTAGGACCCAACCTCAGGAAAGTCCATTTCAACTCAGCCACCCCGGTTGCTCCCGCAGAGCCATCAGATCTAAACTGTCTTTTTGCTAGGAGACAATTGGAATGCGAGGCGGGCTTCCCAGGCATCCATCCTCGCATGAGCTCTGGAGTCATTCCATCTGGGATGTCCTGGAGCTGTCCAACAGATCTCAATTGTCCCGCAGAAGGAATCCTTGAAAGGGGCACCCCACAACTCCCAACGTGGGAAAACCTCAATGGCCTTGAGATGCCGCTCCCTTCATGAAGCGTCCGTCATGCACAGAAACCACAACCTGAGCCAACGTCTGATCCTCGCCCTGACTTCAGATGCATGAGATATTGGTTCAGAGCTGAAGGGGTTCCAGCCGTGTCCTCGCCCTGAAACCCAGTCTAGCTTCCTTCTCAGACTTCCATCCTCACACGCCTGGCCCCGAAGCCCTCAAGTTTGGCAATTCCGGACCCACAATGCAGCACTCTGCCTGCCCTCTAGAAAAAAATTATTGCCTCATGAGCTTCCTAGGCACCTTAAATGAGATTAAACCTACACAGCACTCGACTTTACCCAAGTTATATAGTCTAACCTGTGCACTAAAGCACTGTCAGACACAACCTGAGGCCGGACCTCCTGAACAACCCCCAGAAAGCTGACCGCACACTGAGCACATAAGACCCGCGATGGACTTAGGTCATCATCTCTTCCCTACCTCAGTTTTCAGGCTTCAGAACCGAGACCTTATCTCCAATCACTGCCCAGGGGTGAGTGTGATGCAGAAATCAGAACTCCTCCTTACCCATGGCAAGAACCCTTGTGGTTGGCACGTTGTCCAACGTTCAGTGTAGCAGAAACCAGCATTCACCGTGAGACCCCGCCCATTCTTGAGTGCGACGAGGGCATAAACACGCATTGTGACCCTCAGCATGAGTACTGTCCTCTAGTAAGTCCTCTCAGTGGCTGGACCATAAGATGTCATAATGGGCTTGACATGTCCCTAGGCCCCAATTTTTAACCAGATTTCTGATTATCCGGTTGCCCCTCCCAAGGGCTCTACTCTGGAATCCCTCATTTGGTGGGTCACCTGAGGTTAAAAAAGAAAACAACAACAACAACAACAAAAAAACGGAATTCTTCCATCACACAGAATGATCCCAAACACTTTGGACGGGGCCAAACCACCAGAGAGTAAGATCGTCCATTTCCTATGAAGTCACCCAGAAATGTCAGCACCATGAGTGACACGATGTCCAGAGACAAAACTTGAGCAAGAGCCTCACACTCGCCCTTTTTTCAAATACCGAAGTGTTCTCCTCATGGTCTGTAGATCAGTCCTGCCATACCTATGACCCGAAACATAAGCCGAGGTTGTGTTTTCAGACAACAGTCCAAACAGCCCTGGCCTACAAAACCTACAGGCTCAGGCCCCTGGAGCCAAACCTAAGGACTGTACTTGCCCTCTCCAAGGATATTGTGTGTGCCCATTCCAATGGCCACATCCCTTCTAATAGGATAAACCTCCAAAGTCCCTGATCCATCCCAATAGTGGTGGCTTCCCAGGAAACACAGGGGCAATCTGAGCCCATCTGAGCACCTACCTGCACTTAGACCCATAGACAGATGTCCCCAGAGGAAAAAAGGAAAGAACAGGCCCCTAGGCACTTATCAGAACCATTGCTTTGGTTTCCAGACATCTCTCCTCAGAGGCCTGGATTTCACAACCAGCATATGGCTGTTCTTGACTCACCCATCAGAAAACATCTCATCTACACATGGGAAACTTGCACGTTGGAGCTGTGTCAAAGCCCCTGTTTAGGAGAACCTTCAGGACCCCATTGCTACCACTTCATTCCAAGGTCTCCATAGAAACAAAAGACATTAGGACCAATCCCCGGAAATCCATTTCAACTCAGCATCCTCGGTCTCTCCCGATCCAGCAGATCTAACCTGTCTTGTTGCTAGGAGACAATTGGAATGCGAGGTGGGCTACCCAGCCATCCATCCTTAGAACCCTGCTCAGAATCATTGGCCTGGAGCCAAACAACAGGTCTCAATTGTCCTGCAGAATTCTCTGCACTTTGGAGCTTCTCAAACTCCCATCGTGGGAAAACCCCCATGGAATCGTGATGCCCCCCCTTCATGAAGGGGCCATCAGGTTCAGAAACTCCAACCTGAGCGATCCTCGCCCTGACTTCAGATGCACGAGATCTCGATTCAGGTCTGTAGATTGTGCCTGCCATGGCCTCACCCAGAAACCAAAGCCTAGCTTGTGTTCCCTGACTTCTGTCCTCAGAATACTGGCCCACAAGCCCTCCAGTTTGGCAATCCAGAACTACAATGCAGCACTCTGCCTGCCCTCCAGAAGAAAAACATTGCTACCCAGTAACCCCAAATGAGGATCAACCTCACCGACATTTGCTGTACCCCAAATACTTAAGCTGACCAGGGCACTAATGTCCTTTCTGACACAGCCTGAGCCTGGACCTCCTGGCCCCATGCAGGCAGCTGGCCGCACACTGAGCATTCGTTCCACCATGGCGTAAGGTCATTTTTTCTTCCCAACCTCGGTTTTCAGGCTTCAGAAACTAGACTTTATCTACAATCACTGCTCAGGGTTGAACATGATGAGGAAATCAGAACTCCTTCCCCATGGCAAGAAACCTTGTGGTTGGCATGTTGTCCAACATTCAGTGTAGTTGATACCAGTGTGGCCCATGAGGCCCCACCCATGCTCGCGTGCCACATTGGTCACAAACACACATTGTGAACCTAAGCCTGAGCCCAGTCCTCAAGTAAGGCCTCTCAGTGGCTGGATAAAGAGATAGCATATTGGGCTTGCCATGCCCCTTAGCCCAAATTTTTAACCATAATTCGGGTTGTCCCTTCAGTCTTCCCCACGGCTTTGCTTTGGAATTCCTCTTTGGTGGGATACCTGAGGTAACAAACATGAAAGGAGTCCTCCCATCCCACAGACTGACGAAAAACAATTGGAAATCGGGCCATATCTTCAGAGAGGAAGATTCCTCCATGGCCCATGAGGCATTCCCGACATTCCACGGCCATCGCTGAACAACATCCAGAGACAAATGCCTGAGCAAGAGCCTCAGACCTGCTCTATATTCAAATCCTCATGAGTTCTTCTCATGGTTTGTAGATTGGGCCTGCAATACCGACGTCCCCAACCAAAGCTGAGTTTGTGTATCGGAATCACAAATCAGAACTCTGCCTTCAACATGGCTGTAATGCTTGTTCTTCGCATGGAGTCACACCTTCACGTGGGAGAACCCTTCATGGCCACAGATGCCACGCCAAAACTTGAGTGCTGCTTGGGCACAAATTCACAGTGTGACCATCAGCATGAGCCGATGTCAAAAAAAGGTCTGTCACTGTCTGGACCAAGAGCCTGCATATAGTGCTTGCCATGCCCATAGGACCCCAGGACTAACTAGATGGTGTGTATTCCAGTTGAGAGAACCCACTGCTGTGCTCTAGAGTCCCAATCCTGTGGGGTCCCCTTTGGCAGAAAACAGTACTCTTCCCTTCCCACAGAATGAACACAAACACTTGGGAGCTTGGACAATACCCCGAGAGGAAGGCTCTTCCTCGTCCCCTGAGGCAACCCCTACCCTAAACAGCCTCTGTGAATGCACCACCCAGAGACAAAAGCCTGAGCGACTGCCTCCCAATTTCCCTCCATTGATATCCAGAGGATATCCCCTCACGGACTGGAGATCAGGCCTGCCATTACCTTGGCCCCTACCAGAGCCAAGTTTGCTTTTTCAGAAATCTGTCCCACAGCCCTGGCAAACACAGCCTCTAGGCTGGGTCCTCTGGAGCCATAACACAGAAACGTGCCTGCTCTGTCCTGGGAAACTGTGACCATTCCTTTGGCGACACACCTCCAGAATATGAAAAAACTCAAGGCCCCAGAGGATATCCCACTACCGGGATCATCTATGGACACACAGCGGCATTCAGACACAAGCTGAGCAGCTACCTCCACGAGGGCATGCACAAATATGTCAACAGAGATAGAAGGTTGAGCCGGACAGGCCCTTAAGCCCTAATCTCAACTCTTGCTTTGGTTTCCAGGTGTCACTCCTCAGAGGCTTTGGTTCGAAGAACAGGATATGGGGCTTTCCTCAGGCACTGAATAGAACTCCTCTGGTCTCCACATGGGAAGCTTCCTTGTGGGAGCCGTGTCAAACACCTCAGGGTGGAGAATCCTGCAGAGTCCCTGAGCCACCTCCACATTCCAAGGTCTCCCAGACCACCAAGCCACAGTAGGACTCATCTTCAGGAGAGTCCATTTCAACTCTCCCCTCTGGGTAGCTAACCCAGGAGCCCGCAGATTGAGCCCGTCTTGTCGAGACTAAAGAGTGGGAATATGAGGTGGCGTTCCCAGGCATCCATGCTTAGACACCTGCTCTCAGGTATTTCGGTATGGGGCTTCCTGGAACCATCCAATAGCACTCGACTGTCGTGCAGAAGGAAATCTTGAGGTTTGGAGTAGTTCACAAATCCCATCATTGGCAAAACTCCCTGGCCTCATGAAGCCCCCACACCCTTCAGGAAGAGGCCATGCTGGACAAAAACTCTAGCCTGAGGCACGTCTCATAGTTGACATGACCTCAGTGCAGGAGATCTCGATTCAGCCTCTGCAGAGTGGGCCTGCCGTGCCCTCGGTCCCAAACCTCACGCTAACTTGTGTTTTCAGACTTCCTTCCTCACACTCCTGGCAAACAAGCCCTCCGGACTAGAAACTCCAGAACCACAACCCAGCCCAGGGTCTGCCCAATGGAAGAAAAACGTTTCCCTGTGGGGCTCTCTCCAGAAAACCCAGATGAGGATCAACCTGCTCAGACCTTGACGGTACCCGAACTAGATAGGCTGCTCTGGGCACTCATGCTCTATCTGACACAGCCTGAAGCCAGACGTCCAGACAGACAAGGAGACAGGTGGCCGCACACCCAGCACTTCGGACACGCCATGGTCTTATGCCGTCACCTCTTCCTAACCTTGGTTTTCAGATGTCTGAACCTACACATTATATGCACACAGATGTAAACAGAGATAGAAGGTTGAGCCGGACAGGCCCTAGGGCCTAATCTCAACTCTTGCTTTGTTTTCCAGGTGTCACTCCTCAGAGGCTTTGGTTCGAAGAACAGGATATGGGGCTTTCCTGAGGCACTGAACAGAACTCCTCTCGTCTCCACATGGGAAGCTTCCTTGTTGGAGCCGTGTCAAACACCTCAGGTTGGAGAATCCTGCAGAGTCCCTGAGCCACCTCCACATCCAGGTCTCCCAGGCCACCAAGCCACAGTAGGACTCATCTTCAGGAGAGTCCATTTCAACTCTCCCCTCTGGGTATCTCACCCAAGAGCCCGCCGATTGAGCCTGCCTTGTCCTGACTAAAGAGTGGGAATATGAGGTGGCGTTCCCAGGCATCCATGCTTAGACAACTGCTCTCGAGTCTTTCCGTATGGGGCCTCCTGGAACCATCCAATAGTACTAGATTGTCGTGCAGAAGGAACCTTAAGGTTTGGAGTAGTTCTCAAATCCCATCGTAGTCAAACCTCCCTGGCCTCAAGAAGCCCCCACACCCTTCAGGAAGTGGCCATGCTGGACAAAAACTGTAGCCTGAGGCACGTCTCATAGTTGACATGACCTCAGTGCAGGAGATCTCGATTCAGCCTCTGCAGAGTGGGCCTGCCATGCCCTCGGTCCCAAACCTCATGCTAGCTTGTGTTTTCAGACTTCCTTCCTCACACTCCTGGCAAAAAGGCCTCCGGACTAGGAACTCCAGAACCACAACCAATCCCAGGGTCTGCCCAATGGAAGAAAAACGTTTCCCTGTGGGGCTCTCTCCAGAAAACCCAGATGAGGATCAACCTGCTCGGGCCTTGACGGTACCCGAACTGGATAGGCTTCTCTGGTCACTCATGCTCTGTCTGACACAGCCTGAAGCCAGACGTCCAGACAGACAAGGAGACAGCTGGCCGCACACCCAGCACTTCGGACACGCCATGGTCTTATGCCGTCACATTTTTTTAACCTTGGTTTTCAGATATCTGAACCTAGACATTATATCAATTATCCACACAACTGGGTATCGCAAGCACAAAACAGAACTCCTCCTTTCCCGTGGCTGTAAAGCTTGCTCTTGGCATGGAGTCACACCTTCAGGGTGGGAGAAACCTTCATGGCCCCTGATGCCACGCCCAAACTTGAGTGCTGCTTGGGCTCAAATTCACACTGTGACCCTCAGCATGAGCCCCATGTCAAAGAAAGGCCTGTCAGGGCCTGAACCAAGAGCCCAAATATGGGGCTTGCCAAGCCCCTATGCACCCAATCCTCACCAGTGTTTGAGTTTTCCAGTCGCCCCGCCCGTACCTGGGGCTCGGCTCTGGAGTCCCTTTCTTGGAGAGACACATGAGCCAGACATCACGACTCCACCCTTCCCACTAAATGACCCCAAACTCTTGGGAGCTGGGACAAATCCCCAGAGAGGGATACTCATCCACAGTCCCTGAGGCCACCCCTCCAATCCACGGCTATCCCGGACACAACATCCAGAGACAAAAGCCTGAAGGAACGCCTCCCACTCGCCCTTGTTTCAGAGGCCCAGGAGCTCCCTCTCGGGCTGTACATCCGGCCTGCCATACCCTAGGCGCCACTCATAAGCTGAGTTTGTGTTTTCAGACTTCTGTGCCCACAGCCTGGATCCACACAACCGCCAGGCTAGGGCCTCTGGAGCCACAGCGAAAGATTGTGCCTGCCCTCTCCAAGGAAAGTGTGCCCAATCCATTGACCACAACCCTACAGGTTAGGGAAAAGCTCCAAGGCCCCTGAGGCCATCAATAGTGTAGGCCACCCTGGATTAAGATGGGCTCTCTGACACCAGCGGAGCAACTATCTCCACTTAGACTCTCAGACAGTGTCCCCAGAGACAGAAGGATGAAATGGACAGGCCCCCAGGCCCTAATCTGAACCTTAGCTTTGGTTTCCAAGTGTCCGTCCTCAGAGGACTGTTTTCGTAGACCAGCACACAGGGCTTTTCTTAGGCACCAAACCAAACCTCTCTCGTCTCCACATGGGGAGCTTACTTACTGGGGATGTATCAAACCCTTCAGGTAAGAGAGTTCCGCAGGGCCACTGAACAACCAGCACATTCCAAAGTCTCCATGGACCCAAACGCACATTATGACGCATCCTCAGGAGAGGCCATTTCAACTCAGCCCCCTGGTTAGCGTGCCCCAGAGGAAGCAGAACAAACATATCTTGTGGCTTATGGCCAATGGGAATGCGAGGCATGCTGGACAGAGATCCATCCTTCGAACCCTGCTCTCCAGTCCTTCCGTATGGTATGTCCTGGAGCCATGCAACAGGACTCGAATGTCCCGCAGAAGGAAAACTTGTGGTTCGGGGCTAACTCCAAACTCAGCGTGGGAAAACTTCCTTGGCCTCATGAGGCCCCCGCTTCATGAAGGTTCCATCACGGACACATACTCCAGCCTCAGCCAACGACTGATCCTCAGCCTGACTTCAGATGCAGGAGATTTTGATTCAGCCTCTGAGGAGTCGACCTGCTCTGCCCTTGATCCAATCCTCACTTTAGCTTGTGTTCTCAGATTTCCGTCCTCACACTCCTGGCCCACAAACCCTCCCTACTGGGAATTCTGGGGCCACAATGAAGCACTCTGCCTGCCTCCCAGGAGAAAAACATTGTCTATGCTGCTGCCCAGAAACCCCAAATGAGGATCAAACTGCTTGGCCCTCGGCAACACCCCAATTGCATAGGCTACCTTAAACACTGATGCTCTGTCGCAAATAGCCTGAGCCCAGACCTTCCAACAGACACCGACACAGCTGGCTGCACACCCAGCACATTGGACCCGCCACTGCCTTAGGCCACTATCCATTCCCAACCTGGGTTTTCAGTCATCGGAACCTAGACCTTAACTCCAATCCCTGCACAGGGGGGAACCTGATGCACAAGTCAGAACCCCTCCTTCCCCATGGTAAGAAACCTTGCTGCTGGCAGTGAGTCAAACCTTTAGTGTAGGAGAAAACGGCATGGCCCAATGAGGCCACGCCCATGTGTGAGGGCCGCCTTGGGCACAAACACACATGGTGACCCTCAGCGTGAGTACCTTATTCAAGTAACGCCTCTCAGTGACAGGACCAAGAGCCCGCATATGTGGCTTGCCATGCCCATAGGCACCCAGGACTAAATAGATGGTGTGTATTCCAGTTGAGGGAACCCACTGCTGTGCTCTAGATTCCCTCTACTGGGGGTCCCTTGTGGCAGAAAACATTACTCTCCCCTTCCCACAGAATGAACCCGAACACTTGGGAGCTTGGACCATCCCCCTGAGAGGAAGGCTCTTCCTCGTCCCCTGAGGAAACCCCTACCCTGAACGGCCTCTGTGAATGCAACACCCAGAGACAAAAGCCTGAGCGACTGCCTCCCACTTGCCCTCCTTTGATATCCAGAGGATCTCCCCTCACGGACTGGAGATCAGACCTACCATTTCCTTGGCCCCTACCTGAGCCAAGTTTGCTTTTTCAGACATCTGTCCCCACAGCCCTGGCATACACAGCTTCTAGGCTTAGTCCTCTGGAGCCATACCACAGGACCGTGCCTGCTCTCTCCTGAGAAACTGTGTCCATTGCTTTGGCCACACACCTCCAGAATATGAGAAACCTCAAGACCCCCGAGGACAACCCACTACTGGGAGCCCCCCTGGACACACAGGGGCCTTCGAACACAAGCTGAGCAGCTACCTCCACGAAGGCATGCACACAGATGTCAACAGAGATAGAAGGTTGATCCGGACAGGCCCTTTGGCCCTAATCTCAACTCTTGCTTTGGTTTCCAGGTGTCACTCCTCAGAGGCTTTGGTTCGAAGAACAGGATATGCGGCTATCCTGAGGCACTGAACAGAACTCCTCTCGTCTCCACATGGGAAGCTTCCTTGTTAAACCCGTGTCAAACACCTCAGGTTGGAGAATCCTGCAGAGACCCTAAGCCACCTCCACATTACAAGACTCCCAGGCCACCAAGCCGCAGTAGGACTCATCTTCAGGAGAGTCCATTTCAACTCTCCCCTCTTGGTAGCTCACTGAGGAGCCTGAAGATTGAGCCTGCCTTGCCCTGACTAAAGAGTGGGAATATGAGGTGGCGTTCCCAGGCATCCATGCTTAGACACCTGCTCTCGAGTCTTTCCGTATGGGGACTCCTGGAATCATCCAATAGGACTCGACTGTCGTGCAGAAGGAAACCTTGTGTTTTGGAGTAGTTCACAAAATCCATCGTAGGCAAACCTCCCTGGCCTCATGAAGCCCCCACACCCTTCAGGAAGAGGCCATGCTGGACAAAAACTCTAGCCTGAGGCACGTCTCAGAGTTGACATGACCTCAGTGCAGGAGATCTCGATTCAGCCTCTGCAGAGTAGGCCTGCTGTGCCCTCGGTCCCAAACATCACGCTAGCTTTTCTTTTCAGACTTCCTTCCTCACACTCCTGGCAAACAAGCCCTCCGGACTAGGAACTCCTGAACCACAACCCAGCCCAGGGTCTGCCCAACGGAAAAAAAAACGTTTCCCTGTGGGGCTCTCCAGAAAACCAAGATAAGGATCAACCTGCACGGGCCTCGACGGTACCCGAAATGGATAGGCTGCTCTGGGCACTCATGCTCTGTCTGACACAGCCTGAAGCCAGACGTCCAGACAGACAAGGAGAAAGCTGGCCACACACCCAGCACTTCAGAAACGCCATGGTCTTATGCCATCACCACTTCCTAACCTTGGTTTTCAGATATCTGAACCTAGACATTATATCAATTCTCCACACAGCTGGGTATCGCAAGCACAACACATAACTCCTCCTTCCCCATGGCTGTAAAGCTTGCTCTTGGCATGGAGTCACACCTTCAGGGTGGAGGAAACCTTCATGGCCCCTGATGCCACGACCAAACTTGAGTGCTGCTTTGGACCAAATTCACACTGTGACCCTCAGCATGAGCCCCATGTCAAAGAATGGCCTGTCAGGGCCTGGACCAAGAGCCCGCATATTGGGCTTGCCAAGACCCTATGCACCCAATCCTCACCAGTGTTTGTGTTTTCCAGTCACCACGCCCGTACCTGGGGTTCTGCTCTGGAATACCTTTCTTGGAGAGACACATGAGCCAGACAACACGACTCCACCCTTCCCACCAAAAGACCCCAAACTCTTGGGAGCTGGGACAAATGACCAGAGAGGGATACTCGTCCACAGTCCTGAGGCCACCCCTCCAATCCACGGCTATCCAGGACAAAACATCCAGAGACAAAAGCCTGAAGGAACGCCTCCCACTCGCCCTTGTTTCAGAGGCCCAGGAGCTTTCTCTCGGACTGTACATCCGGCCTGCCATACCCTAGGCGCCACTCATAAGCTGAGTTTGTGTTTTCAGACTTCTGTGCCCACAGCCTGGACCCACACAACCTCCAGGCTAGGGCATCTGGAGCCACAGCGAAAGATTGTGCCTGCCCTCTCCAAAGAAAATATGCCCAATCCATTGACCACACCTACAGGTTAGCGAAAATCTCCAAGGCCCCTGAGGCCATCAATAGTGTAGGCCACCCTGGACTAAGAGGGGCTCTCTGACACCAGCGGAGCAACTATCTCCACTTAGACTCTCAGACAGTGTCCCCAGAGACAGAAGGTTGAAATGGACAGGCCCCCAGACCCTAATCTGAACCTTAGCTTTGGTTTCCATGTGTCCGTCCTCAGAGGACTGTTTTCGTAGACCTGCACACGGGTCTTTTCTGAGGCACCAAACCAAACCACTCTCGTCTTCACATGGGGAGCTTACTTACTGGGGATGTATCAAACCCTTCAGGTAGGAGAGTTCCGCAGGGCCACTGAACATCCAGCACATTCCAAAGTCTCCATGGACCCAAACGCACATTATGACACATCCTCAGGAGAGGCCACTCCATCACTGCCCCCTGGGAAGCGTGCCCCAGAGGCAGCAGATCAAACATATCTTGTGGCTTATGGCCAATGGGAATGCGAGGTATGCTGGACAGGGATCCATCCTTCGAACCCTGTTCTCCAGTCCTTCCGTATGGTATGTCCTGGAGCCATGCAACAGGACTCGAATGTCCCGCAGAAGGAAACCTTGTGGTTCGGGGCTAACTCCAAACTCAGCGTGGGAAAACTTCCTTGGCCTCATGAGGCCCCCGCTTCATGAAGGTTCCATCACGGACACATACTCCAGCCTCAGCCAACGACTGATCCTCAGCCTGATTCAGATGCAGGAGATTTTGATTCAGCCTCTGAGGAGTCGACCTGCTCTGCCCTTGGCTCCAATCCTCACTTTAGCTTGTGTTCTCAGATTTCCGTCCTCACACTCCTGGCCCACAAACCCTCCCTACTGGGAATTCTGGGGCCACAATGAAGCACTCTGCCTGCCTCCCAGGAGAAAAAGATTGTCTATGCTGCTGCACAGAAACCCCAAATGAGGATCAAACTGCTTGGCCCTCGGCAACACCCCAATTGCATAGGCTACCTTAAACACTGATGCTCTGTCGCAAATAGCCTGAGCCCAGACCTTCCAACAGACACCGACACAGCTGGCTGCACACCCAGCACATTGGACCCGCCACTGCCTTAGGCCACCATCCATTCCCAACCTGGGTTTTCAGTCATCGGAACCTAGACCTTATCTCCAATCCCTGCACAGGGGGGAACCTGATGCACAAGTCAGAACCCCTCCTTCCCCATGGTAAGAAACCTTGCTGCTGGCAGTGAGTCAAACCTTTAGTGTAGGAGAAAACGGCATGGCCCAATGAGGCCACGCCCATGCGTGAGGGCCGCCTTGGGCACAAACACACATGGTGACCCTCAGCGTGAGTACCTTATTCAAGTAACGCCTCTCAGTGACAGGACCAAGAGCCCGCATATGTGGCTTGCCATGCCCATAGGCACCCAGGACTAAATAGATGGTGTGTATTCCAGTTGAGGGAACCCACTGCTGTGCTCTAGATTCCCTCTACTGGGGGTCCCTTGTGGCAGAAAACATTACTCTCCCCTTCCCACAGAATGAACCCGAACACTTGGGAGCTTGGACCATCCCCCTGAGAGGAAGGCTCTTCCTCGTCCCCTGAGGAAACCCCTACCCTGAACGGCCTCTGTGAATGCAACACCCAGAGACAAAAGCCTGAGCGACTGCCTCCCACTTGCCCTCCTTTGATATCCAGAGGATCTCCCCTCACGGACTGGAGATCAGACCTACCATTTCCTTGGCCCCTACCTGAGCCAAGTTTGCTTTTTCAGACATCTGTCCCCACAGCCCTGGCATACACAGCTTCTAGGCTTAGTCCTCTGGAGCCATACCACAGGACCGTGCCTGCTCTCTCCTGAGAAACTGTGTCCATTGCTTTGGCCACACACCTCCAGAATATGAGAAACCTCAAGACCCCCGAGGACAACCCACTACTGGGAGCCCCCCTGGACACACAGGGGCCTTCGAACACAAGCTGAGCAGCTACCTCCACGAAGGCATGCACACAGATGTCAACAGAGATAGAAGGTTGATCCGGACAGGCCCTTTGGCCCTAATCTCAACTCTTGCTTTGGTTTCCAGGTGTCACTCCTCAGAGGCTTTGGTTCGAAGAACAGGATATGCGGCTATCCTGAGGCACTGAACAGAACTCCTCTCGTCTCCACATGGGAAGCTTCCTTGTTAAACCCGTGTCAAACACCTCAGGTTGGAGAATCCTGCAGAGACCCTAAGCCACCTCCACATTACAAGACTCCCAGGCCACCAAGCCGCAGTAGGACTCATCTTCAGGAGAGTCCATTTCAACTCTCCCCTCTTGGTAGCTCACTGAGGAGCCTGAAGATTGAGCCTGCCTTGCCCTGACTAAAGAGTGGGAATATGAGGTGGCGTTCCCAGGCATCCATGCTTAGACACCTGCTCTCGAGTCTTTCCGTATGGGGACTCCTGGAATCATCCAATAGGACTCGACTGTCGTGCAGAAGGAAACCTTGTGTTTTGGAGTAGTTCACAAATCCCATCGTAGGCAAACCTCCCTGGCCTCATGAAGCCCCCACACCCTTCAGGAAGAGGCCATGCTGGACAAAAACTCTAGCCTGAGGCACGTCTCAGAGTTGACATGACCTCAGTGCAGGAGATCTCGATTCAGCCTCTGCAGAGTAGGCCTGCCGTGCCCTCGGTCCCAAACATCACGCTAGCTTTTCTTTTCAGACTTCCTTCCTCACACTCCTGGCAAACAAGCCCTCCGGACTAGGAACTCCTGAACCACAACCCAGCCCAGGGTCTGCCCAACGGAAAAAAAAACGTTTCCCTGTGGGGCTCTCCAGAAAACCAAGATAAGGATCAACCTGCACGGGCCTCGACGGTACCCGAAATGGATAGGCTGCTCTGGGCACTCATGCTCTGTCTGACACAGCCTGAAGCCAGACGTCCAGACAGACAAGGAGAAAGCTGGCCACACACCCAGCACTTCAGAAACGCCATGGTCTTATGCCATCACCACTTCCTAACCTTGGTTTTCAGATATCTGAACCTAGACATTATATCAATTCTCCACACAGCTGGGTATCGCAAGCACAACACATAACTCCTCCTTCCCCATGGCTGTAAAGCTTGCTCTTGGCATGGAGTCACACCTTCAGGGTGGAGGAAACCTTCATGGCCCCTGATGCCACGACCAAACTTGAGTGCTGCTTTGGACCAAATTCACACTGTGACCCTCAGCATGAGCCCCATGTCAAAGAATGGCCTGTCAGGGCCTGGACCAAGAGCCCGCATATTGGGCTTGCCAAGACCCTATGCACCCAATCCTCACCAGTGTTTGTGTTTTCCAGTCACCACGCCCGTACCTGGGGTTCTGCTCTGGAATACCTTTCTTGGAGAGACACATGAGCCAGACAACACGACTCCACCCTTCCCACCAAAAGACCCCAAACTCTTGGGAGCTGGGACAAATGACCAGAGAGGGATACTCGTCCACAGTCCTGAGGCCACCCCTCCAATCCACGGCTATCCAGGACAAAACATCCAGAGACAAAAGCCTGAAGGAACGCCTCCCACTCGCCCTTGTTTCAGAGGCCCAGGAGCTTTCTCTCGGACTGTACATCCGGCCTGCCATACCCTAGGCGCCACTCATAAGCTGAGTTTGTGTTTTCAGACTTCTGTGCCCACAGCCTGGACCCACACAACCTCCAGGCTAGGGCATCTGGAGCCACAGCGAAAGATTGTGCCTGCCCTCTCCAAAGAAAATATGCCCAATCCATTGACCACACCTACAGGTTAGCGAAAATCTCCAAGGCCCCTGAGGCCATCAATAGTGTAGGCCACCCTGGACTAAGAGGGGCTCTCTGACACCAGCGGAGCAACTATCTCCACTTAGACTCTCAGACAGTGTCCCCAGAGACAGAAGGTTGAAATGGACAGGCCCCCAGACCCTAATCTGAACCTTAGCTTTGGTTTCCATGTGTCCGTCCTCAGAGGACTGTTTTCGTAGACCTGCACACGGGTCTTTTCTGAGGCACCAAACCAAACCACTCTCGTCTTCACATGGGGAGCTTACTTACTGGGGATGTATCAAACCCTTCAGGTAGGAGAGTTCCGCAGGGCCACTGAACATCCAGCACATTCCAAAGTCTCCATGGACCCAAACGCACATTATGACACATCCTCAGGAGAGGCCACTCCATCACTGCCCCCTGGGAAGCGTGCCCCAGAGGCAGCAGATCAAACATATCTTGTGGCTTATGGCCAATGGGAATGCGAGGTATGCTGGACAGGGATCCATCCTTCGAACCCTGTTCTCCAGTCCTTCCGTATGGTATGTCCTGGAGCCATGCAACAGGACTCGAATGTCCCGCAGAAGGAAACCTTGTGGTTCGGGGCTAACTCCAAACTCAGCGTGGGAAAACTTCCTTGGCCTCATGAGGCCCCCGCTTCATGAAGGTTCCATCACGGACACATACTCCAGCCTCAGCCAACGACTGATCCTCAGCCTGATTCAGATGCAGGAGATTTTGATTCAGCCTCTGAGGAGTCGACCTGCTCTGCCCTTGGCTCCAATCCTCACTTTAGCTTGTGTTCTCAGATTTCCGTCCTCACACTCCTGGCCCACAAACCCTCCCTACTGGGAATTCTGGGGCCACAATGAAGCACTCTGCCTGCCTCCCAGGAGAAAAAGATTGTCTATGCTGCTGCACAGAAACCCCAAATGAGGATCAAACTGCTTGGCCCTCGGCAACACCCCAATTGCATAGGCTACCTTAAACACTGATGCTCTGTCGCAAATAGCCTGAGCCCAGACCTTCCAACAGACACCGACACAGCTGGCTGCACACCCAGCACATTGGACCCGCCACTGCCTTAGGCCACCATCCATTCCCAACCTGGGTTTTCAGTCATCGGAACCTAGACCTTATCTCCAATCCCTGCACAGGGGGGAACCTGATGCACAAGTCAGAACCCCTCCTTCCCCATGGTAAGAAACCTTGCTGCTGGCAGTGAGTCAAACCTTTAGTGTAGGAGAAAACGGCATGGCCCAATGAGGCCACGCCCATGCGTGAGGGCCGCCTTGGGCACAAACACACATGGTGACCCTCAGCGTGAGTACCTTATTCAAGTAACGCCTCTCAGTGACAGGACCAAGAGCCCGCATATGTGGCTTGCCATGCCCATAGGCACCCAGGACTAAATAGATGGTGTGTATTCCAGTTGAGGGAACCCACTGCTGTGCTCTAGATTCCCTCTACTGGGGGTCCCTTGTGGCAGAAAACATTACTCTCCCCTTCCCACAGAATGAACCCGAACACTTGGGAGCTTGGACCATCCCCCTGAGAGGAAGGCTCTTCCTCGTCCCCTGAGGAAACCCCTACCCTGAACGGCCTCTGTGAATGCAACACCCAGAGACAAAAGCCTGAGCGACTGCCTCCCACTTGCCCTCCTTTGATATCCAGAGGATCTCCCCTCACGGACTGGAGATCAGACCTACCATTTCCTTGGCCCCTACCTGAGCCAAGTTTGCTTTTTCAGACATCTGTCCCCACAGCCCTGGCATACACAGCTTCTAGGCTTAGTCCTCTGGAGCCATACCACAGGACCGTGCCTGCTCTCTCCTGAGAAACTGTGTCCATTGCTTTGGCCACACACCTCCAGAATATGAGAAACCTCAAGACCCCCGAGGACAACCCACTACTGGGAGCCCCCCTGGACACACAGGGGCCTTCGAACACAAGCTGAGCAGCTACCTCCACGAAGGCATGCACACAGATGTCAACAGAGATAGAAGGTTGATCCGGACAGGCCCTTTGGCCCTAATCTCAACTCTTGCTTTGGTTTCCAGGTGTCACTCCTCAGAGGCTTTGGTTCGAAGAACAGGATATGCGGCTATCCTGAGGCACTGAACAGAACTCCTCTCGTCTCCACATGGGAAGCTTCCTTGTTAAACCCGTGTCAAACACCTCAGGTTGGAGAATCCTGCAGAGACCCTAAGCCACCTCCACATTACAAGACTCCCAGGCCACCAAGCCGCAGTAGGACTCATCTTCAGGAGAGTCCATTTCAACTCTCCCCTCTTGGTAGCTCACTGAGGAGCCTGAAGATTGAGCCTGCCTTGCCCTGACTAAAGAGTGGGAATATGAGGTGGCGTTCCCAGGCATCCATGCTTAGACACCTGCTCTCGAGTCTTTCCGTATGGGGACTCCTGGAATCATCCAATAGGACTCGACTGTCGTGCAGAAGGAAACCTTGTGTTTTGGAGTAGTTCACAAATCCCATCGTAGGCAAACCTCCCTGGCCTCATGAAGCCCCCACACCCTTCAGGAAGAGGCCATGCTGGACAAAAACTCTAGCCTGAGGCACGTCTCAGAGTTGACATGACCTCAGTGCAGGAGATCTCGATTCAGCCTCTGCAGAGTAGGCCTGCCGTGCCCTCGGTCCCAAACATCACGCTAGCTTTTCTTTTCAGACTTCCTTCCTCACACTCCTGGCAAACAAGCCCTCCGGACTAGGAACTCCTGAACCACAACCCAGCCCAGGGTCTGCCCAACGGAAAAAAAAACGTTTCCCTGTGGGGCTCTCCAGAAAACCCAGATAAGGATCAACCTGCACGGGCCTCGACGGTACCCGAAATGGATAGGCTGCTCTGGGCACTCATGCTCTGTCTGACACAGCCTGAAGCCAGACGTCCAGACAGACAAGGAGAAAGCTGGCCACACACCCAGCACTTCAGAAACGCCATGGTCTTATGCCATCACCACTTCCTAACCTTGGTTTTCAGATATCTGAACCTAGACATTATATCAATTCTCCACACAGCTGGGTATCGCAAGCACAACACATAACTCCTCCTTCCCCGTGGCTGTAAAGCTTGCTCTTGGCATGGAGTCACACCTTCAGGGTGGAGGAAACCTTCATGGCCCCTGATGCCACGACCAAACTTGAGTGCTGCTTTGGACCAAATTCACACTGTGACCCTCAGCATGAGCCCCATGTCAAAGAATGGCCTGTCAGGGCCTGGACCAAGAGCCCGCATATTGGGCTTGCCAAGACCCTATGCACCCAATCCTCACCAGTGTTTGTGTTTTCCAGTCACCACGCCCGTACCTGGGGTTCTGCTCTGGAATACCTTTCTTGGAGAGACACATGAGCCAGACAACACGACTCCACCCTTCCCACCAAAAGACCCCAAACTCTTGGGAGCTGGGACAAATGACCAGAGAGGGATACTCGTCCACAGTCCTGAGGCCACCCCTCCAATCCACGGCTATCCAGGACAAAACATCCAGAGACAAAAGCCTGAAGGAACGCCTCCCACTCGCCCTTGTTTCAGAGGCCCAGGAGCTTTCTCTCGGACTGTACATCCGGCCTGCCATACCCTAGGCGCCACTCATAAGCTGAGTTTGTGTTTTCAGACTTCTGTGCCCACAGCCTGGACCCACACAACCTCCAGGCTAGGGCATCTGGAGCCACAGCGAAAGATTGTGCCTGCCCTCTCCAAAGAAAATATGCCCAATCCATTGACCACACCTACAGGTTAGCGAAAATCTCCAAGGCCCCTGAGGCCATCAATAGTGTAGGCCACCCTGGACTAAGAGGGGCTCTCTGACACCAGCGGAGCAACTATCTCCACTTAGACTCTCAGACAGTGTCCCCAGAGACAGAAGGTTGAAATGGACAGGCCCCCAGACCCTAATCTGAACCTTAGCTTTGGTTTCCATGTGTCCGTCCTCAGAGGACTGTTTTCGTAGACCTGCACACGGGTCTTTTCTGAGGCACCAAACCAAACCACTCTCGTCTTCACATGGGGAGCTTACTTACTGGGGATGTATCAAACCCTTCAGGTAGGAGAGTTCCGCAGGGCCACTGAACATCCAGCACATTCCAAAGTCTCCATGGACCCAAACGCACATTATGACACATCCTCAGGAGAGGCCACTCCATCACTGCCCCCTGGGAAGCGTGCCCCAGAGGCAGCAGATCAAACATATCTTGTGGCTTATGGCCAATGGGAATGCGAGGTATGCTGGACAGGGATCCATCCTTCGAACCCTGTTCTCCAGTCCTTCCGTATGGTATGTCCTGGAGCCATGCAACAGGACTCGAATGTCCCGCAGAAGGAAACCTTGTGGTTCGGGGCTAACTCCAAACTCAGCGTGGGAAAACTTCCTTGGCCTCATGAGGCCCCCGCTTCATGAAGGTTCCATCACGGACACATACTCCAGCCTCAGCCAACGACTGATCCTCAGCCTGATTCAGATGCAGGAGATTTTGATTCAGCCTCTGAGGAGTCGACCTGCTCTGCCCTTGGCTCCAATCCTCACTTTAGCTTGTGTTCTCAGATTTCCGTCCTCACACTCCTGGCCCACAAACCCTCCCTACTGGGAATTCTGGGGCCACAATGAAGCACTCTGCCTGCCTCCCAGGAGAAAAAGATTGTCTATGCTGCTGCACAGAAACCCCAAATGAGGATCAAACTGCTTGGCCCTCGGCAACACCCCAATTGCATAGGCTACCTTAAACACTGATGCTCTGTCGCAAATAGCCTGAGCCCAGACCTTCCAACAGACACCGACACAGCTGGCTGCACACCCAGCACATTGGACCCGCCACTGCCTTAGGCCACCATCCATTCCCAACCTGGGTTTTCAGTCATCGGAACCTAGACCTTATCTCCAATCCCTGCACAGGGGGGAACCTGATGCACAAGTCAGAACCCCTCCTTCCCCATGGTAAGAAACCTTGCTGCTGGCAGTGAGTCAAACCTTTAGTGTAGGAGAAAACGGCATGGCCCAATGAGGCCACGCCCATGCGTGAGGGCCGCCTTGGGCACAAACACACATGGTGACCCTCAGCGTGAGTACCTTATTCAAGTAACGCCTCTCAGTGACAGGACCAAGAGCCCGCATATGTGGCTTGCCATGCCCATAGGCACCCAGGACTAAATAGATGGTGTGTATTCCAGTTGAGGGAACCCACTGCTGTGCTCTAGATTCCCTCTACTGGGGGTCCCTTGTGGCAGAAAACATTACTCTCCCCTTCCCACAGAATGAACCCGAACACTTGGGAGCTTGGACCATCCCCCTGAGAGGAAGGCTCTTCCTCGTCCCCTGAGGAAACCCCTACCCTGAACGGCCTCTGTGAATGCAACACCCAGAGACAAAAGCCTGAGCGACTGCCTCCCACTTGCCCTCCTTTGATATCCAGAGGATCTCCCCTCACGGACTGGAGATCAGACCTACCATTTCCTTGGCCCCTACCTGAGCCAAGTTTGCTTTTTCAGACATCTGTCCCCACAGCCCTGGCATACACAGCTTCTAGGCTTAGTCCTCTGGAGCCATACCACAGGACCGTGCCTGCTCTCTCCTGAGAAACTGTGTCCATTGCTTTGGCCACACACCTCCAGAATATGAGAAACCTCAAGACCCCCGAGGACAACCCACTACTGGGAGCCCCCCTGGACACACAGGGGCCTTCGAACACAAGCTGAGCAGCTACCTCCACGAAGGCATGCACACAGATGTCAACAGAGATAGAAGGTTGATCCGGACAGGCCCTTTGGCCCTAATCTCAACTCTTGCTTTGGTTTCCAGGTGTCACTCCTCAGAGGCTTTGGTTCGAAGAACAGGATATGCGGCTATCCTGAGGCACTGAACAGAACTCCTCTCGTCTCCACATGGGAAGCTTCCTTGTTAAACCCGTGTCAAACACCTCAGGTTGGAGAATCCTGCAGAGACCCTAAGCCACCTCCACATTACAAGACTCCCAGGCCACCAAGCCGCAGTAGGACTCATCTTCAGGAGAGTCCATTTCAACTCTCCCCTCTTGGTAGCTCACTGAGGAGCCTGAAGATTGAGCCTGCCTTGCCCTGACTAAAGAGTGGGAATATGAGGTGGCGTTCCCAGGCATCCATGCTTAGACACCTGCTCTCGAGTCTTTCCGTATGGGGACTCCTGGAATCATCCAATAGGACTCGACTGTCGTGCAGAAGGAAACCTTGTGTTTTGGAGTAGTTCACAAATCCCATCGTAGGCAAACCTCCCTGGCCTCATGAAGCCCCCACACCCTTCAGGAAGAGGCCATGCTGGACAAAAACTCTAGCCTGAGGCACGTCTCAGAGTTGACATGACCTCAGTGCAGGAGATCTCGATTCAGCCTCTGCAGAGTAGGCCTGCCGTGCCCTCGGTCCCAAACATCACGCTAGCTTTTCTTTTCAGACTTCCTTCCTCACACTCCTGGCAAACAAGCCCTCCGGACTAGGAACTCCTGAACCACAACCCAGCCCAGGGTCTGCCCAACGGAAAAAAAAACGTTTCCCTGTGGGGCTCTCCAGAAAACCCAGATAAGGATCAACCTGCACGGGCCTCGACGGTACCCGAAATGGATAGGCTGCTCTGGGCACTCATGCTCTGTCTGACACAGCCTGAAGCCAGACGTCCAGACAGACAAGGAGAAAGCTGGCCACACACCCAGCACTTCAGAAACGCCATGGTCTTATGCCATCACCACTTCCTAACCTTGGTTTTCAGATATCTGAACCTAGACATTATATCAATTCTCCACACAGCTGGGTATCGCAAGCACAACACATAACTCCTCCTTCCCCATGGCTGTAAAGCTTGCTCTTGGCATGGAGTCACACCTTCAGGGTGGAGGAAACCTTCATGGCCCCTGATGCCACGACCAAACTTGAGTGCTGCTTTGGACCAAATTCACACTGTGACCCTCAGCATGAGCCCCATGTCAAAGAATGGCCTGTCAGGGCCTGGACCAAGAGCCCGCATATTGGGCTTGCCAAGACCCTATGCACCCAATCCTCACCAGTGTTTGTGTTTTCCAGTCACCACGCCCGTACCTGGGGTTCTGCTCTGGAATACCTTTCTTGGAGAGACACATGAGCCAGACAACACGACTCCACCCTTCCCACCAAAAGACCCCAAACTCTTGGGAGCTGGGACAAATGACCAGAGAGGGATACTCGTCCACAGTCCTGAGGCCACCCCTCCAATCCACGGCTATCCAGGACAAAACATCCAGAGACAAAAGCCTGAAGGAACGCCTCCCACTCGCCCTTGTTTCAGAGGCCCAGGAGCTTTCTCTCGGACTGTACATCCGGCCTGCCATACCCTAGGCGCCACTCATAAGCTGAGTTTGTGTTTTCAGACTTCTGTGCCCACAGCCTGGACCCACACAACCTCCAGGCTAGGGCATCTGGAGCCACAGCGAAAGATTGTGCCTGCCCTCTCCAAAGAAAATATGCCCAATCCATTGACCACACCTACAGGTTAGCGAAAATCTCCAAGGCCCCTGAGGCCATCAATAGTGTAGGCCACCCTGGACTAAGAGGGGCTCTCTGACACCAGCGGAGCAACTATCTCCACTTAGACTCTCAGACAGTGTCCCCAGAGACAGAAGGTTGAAATGGACAGGCCCCCAGACCCTAATCTGAACCTTAGCTTTGGTTTCCATGTGTCCGTCCTCAGAGGACTGTTTTCGTAGACCTGCACACGGGTCTTTTCTGAGGCACCAAACCAAACCACTCTCGTCTTCACATGGGGAGCTTACTTACTGGGGATGTATCAAACCCTTCAGGTAGGAGAGTTCCGCAGGGCCACTGAACATCCAGCACATTCCAAAGTCTCCATGGACCCAAACGCACATTATGACACATCCTCAGGAGAGGCCACTCCATCACTGCCCCCTGGGAAGCGTGCCCCAGAGGCAGCAGATCAAACATATCTTGTGGCTTATGGCCAATGGGAATGCGAGGTATGCTGGACAGGGATCCATCCTTCGAACCCTGTTCTCCAGTCCTTCCGTATGGTATGTCCTGGAGCCATGCAACAGGACTCGAATGTCCCGCAGAAGGAAACCTTGTGGTTCGGGGCTAACTCCAAACTCAGCGTGGGAAAACTTCCTTGGCCTCATGAGGCCCCCGCTTCATGAAGGTTCCATCACGGACACATACTCCAGCCTCAGCCAACGACTGATCCTCAGCCTGATTCAGATGCAGGAGATTTTGATTCAGCCTCTGAGGAGTCGACCTGCTCTGCCCTTGGCTCCAATCCTCACTTTAGCTTGTGTTCTCAGATTTCCGTCCTCACACTCCTGGCCCACAAACCCTCCCTACTGGGAATTCTGGGGCCACAATGAAGCACTCTGCCTGCCTCCCAGGAGAAAAAGATTGTCTATGCTGCTGCACAGAAACCCCAAATGAGGATCAAACTGCTTGGCCCTCGGCAACACCCCAATTGCATAGGCTACCTTAAACACTGATGCTCTGTCGCAAATAGCCTGAGCCCAGACCTTCCAACAGACACCGACACAGCTGGCTGCACACCCAGCACATTGGACCCGCCACTGCCTTAGGCCACCATCCATTCCCAACCTGGGTTTTCAGTCATCGGAACCTAGACCTTATCTCCAATCCCTGCACAGGGGGGAACCTGATGCACAAGTCAGAACCCCTCCTTCCCCATGGTAAGAAACCTTGCTGCTGGCAGTGAGTCAAACCTTTAGTGTAGGAGAAAACGGCATGGCCCAATGAGGCCACGCCCATGCGTGAGGGCCGCCTTGGGCACAAACACACATGGTGACCCTCAGCGTGAGTACCTTATTCAAGTAACGCCTCTCAGTGACTGGACCAAGTGCCCGCATATATGGCTTGCCATGCCCCTAGGAACCCAGGACTAACTAGATGGTTCATATTCCAGTTGAGGGAACCCACTGCTGTGCACTAGAGGCCCTCTCCTGGGGGGTCTTCTGTGGCAAAAACAATACTCTTCCCTTCCAACAGAATGAACCCAAACACATGGGAGCTTGGACAATCCCCCGAGAGGAAGGCTCTTCCTCGGCCCCTGAAGCAACCCCTAACCTGAACGGCCACTGTGAACGCAAAACCCAGAGACAAAAGCCTGAGCGACTGCCTCCCACTTGCCCTCCTTTGATATCCAGAGGATCTCCCCTCACAGATTGGATATCAGGCATTCCATTACCTTGGCCACTACCTGAGCCAAGTTTGCTTTTTCCGACATCTGTCCCCACAGCCCTGGCAAACACAGCATCTGGCTGAGTCCTCTGGAGCCATACCACAGGACCGTGCCTGCACTCTCCTGGGAAACTCTGTCCATTCCTTTGGCTACACACCTCCAGAATATGAGAAACCTCAAGGCCCCCGTAGACATCCCACTACCGGGAGCCTCCCTGTACACACAGGGGCCTTCGGACACAAGCTGAGCTGCTACCTCCAGGAAGGCATGCACACAGATGTCAACAGAGATAGAAGGTTGAGCCAGACAGGCCCTTAGGCCCTAATCTCAACTCTTGCTTTGGTTTCCAGGTGTCACTCCTCAGAGGCTTTGTTTCGAAGAACAGGATATGGGGCTTTCCTGAGGCACTGTACAGAACTCCTCTCGTCTCCACATGGGAAGCTTCCTTGTTGGAGCCGTGTCAAACACCTCACGTTGGAGAATCGTGCAGAGTCCCTGAGAAACCTCCACATTCCAAGGTCTCCCAGTCCACCAAACCACAGTAGGACTCATCTTCAGGAGAGTCCATTTCAGCTCTACCCCCTGGGTAGCTCACCAAGGAGCCCGCAGATTGAGCCTGCCTTGTCCTGCCTAAAGAGTGGGAATATGAGTTGGCGTTCCCAGGCATCCATGCTTAGACACATGCTCTCGAGTCTTTCCGTATGGGGCCTCCTGGAACCATGCAATAGGACTCGACTGTCGTGCAGAAGGAAATCTTGAGGTTTGGAATAGTTCACAAATCCCATCGTAGGCAAACCTCCCTGGCCTCATGAAGCCCCCACACCCTTCAGGAAGAGGCCATGCTGGACAAAAACTCTAGCCTGAAACACCTCTCATAGTTGACATGACCTCAGTGCAGGAGATCTCGATTCAGCCTCTGCAGAGTGGGCCTGCCGTGCCATCGGTCCCAAACCTCACGCTAGCTTGTGTTTTCAGACTTCCTTCCTCATACTCCTGGAAAAAAGCCCTCCGAACTAGGAACTCCAGAACCACAACCCAGCCCAGGGTCTGCCCAATGGAAGAAAAATGTTTCCCTGTGGGGCTCTCTCCAGAAAACCCAGATGAGGAACAACCTGCTCGGGCCTCGACGGTACCCGAACTGGATAGGCTGCTCTGGGCACTCATGCTCTGTCTGACACAGCCTGATGCCAGATGTCCAGACAGACAAGGAGACAGCTGGCCGCACACACAGCACTTCGGACACGCCATGGTCTTATGCCGTCACCTCTTCCTAACCTTGGTTTTCAGATATCTGAACCTAGACATTATATCAATTCCCACACAGCTGGGTATCGCAAGCAAATAACAGAACTCCTCCTTCCCCGTGGCTGTAAAGCTTGCTCTTGGCATGGAGTCACACCTTCAGGGTGGGAGAAACCTTCATGGCCCCTGATGCCACAGCCGAACTTGAGTGCTGCTTGGGCACAAATTCACACTGTGACCCTCAGCATGAGCCCCATATCAAAGAAAGGCCTGTCAGGGCCTGGACCAAGAGCCCGCATATGGGGCTTGCCAAGCCCCTATGCACCCAATCTTCACCAGGGTTTGAGTTTTCCATTTGCCCCGCCCGTACCTGGGGCTCTGTTCTGGAATACTTTCTTGGAGAGACACATGAGCCAGACAACACGACTCCAACCTTCCCACAAAATGACCCCAAACTCTTGGGAGCTTGGATAAATCCCCAGAGAGGGATACTCGTCCACAGTCCCTGAGGCCACCCCTCCAATACACGGCTATCCCGGACACAACATCCAGAGACAAAAGCCTGAAGGAACGCCTCCCACTCGCCCTTGTTTCAGAGGCCCAGGAGCTCCCTCTCGGGCTGTACATCCGGCCTGCCATACCCTAGGCGCCACTCATCAGCTGAGTTTGTGTTTTCAGACTTCTGTGCCAACAGCCTGGACCCACACAACCTCCAGGCTAGGGCCTCTGGAGCCACAGCGAAAGATTGTGCCTGCCCTCTCCAAGGAAAGTGTGCCCAATCCATTGATCACAATCGTATAGGTTAGGGAAAAGCTCCAAGGCCCCTGAGGCCACCAATAGTGTAAGCCACCCTGGTCTATGAGGGGCTCTCTGACACCAGCGGAGCAACTATCTCCACTTAGACTCTCAGACAGTGTCCCCAGAGACAGAAGGTTGAAATAGACAGGCCCCCAGGCCCTAATCTGAACCTTAGCTTTGGTTTCCATGTGTCCGTCCTCAGAGGACTGTTTTCGTAGAACAGCACACGGGGCTTTTCTGAGGCACCAAACCAAACCTCTCTCGTCTCCACATGGGGAGCTTTCTTACTGGGGATGTATCAAACCCTTCAGGTAGGAGAGTTCCGCAGGTGCCTGAACAAACAGCACATTCAAAGGTCTCCATGGACCCAAACGCACATTATGACGCATCCTCAGGAGAGGCCATTTCAACTCAGCCCCCTGGGTAGCGTGCCCCAGAGAGAGCAGATCAAACATATCTTGTCGCTAATGGCCTATGGGAATGCGAGGCATGCTGTACAGGGATCCATCCTTCGACCCTGCTCTCCAGTCCTTCCGTATGGTATGACATGGAGCCATGCAAAAGGACTCGAATGTCCTTCAGAAGGTAAACTTGTGGTTTGGGGCAACCTCCAAACTCAGCGTGGGTAAACTTCCACGGCCTCATGAGGCCCCCGCTTCATGAAGGTGCCATCATGGACACATACTCCAGCCTCAGCCAACGCCTGATTCTCAGCCTGACTTCAGATGCAGGAGATTTTGATTCAGCCTCTGCAGAGTGGGCATGCTCTTCCCTTGGCTCCAATCCTCACCCTAGCTTGTGTTTTCAGACTTCTGTCCTCACACTCCTGGCCCACAAACCCTTTCTCCTGGGAATTCTGGTGCCACAATGAAGCACTCTGCCTGCTTCCCAGGAGAAAACATTGTCTATGGTGCAGCCCAGAAACCCCAAATGAGGATCAAACAGCTTGGCCCTCGGCAACACCCCAATTGCATAGGCTACCTTAAACACTGATACTCTGTCTCAAATAGCCTGAGCCCAGACCATCCAACAGAAACGGACACAGCAGGCTGCACACCCAGCACAATGGACACGCCAATGCCGTAGGCGACCTTCCATTCCCAACCTGGGTTTTCAGTCATCGGAACCTAGACCTTATCTCCAAATCCCTGCACAGGGGGAAACCTGATGCACAAGTCAGAACCCCTCCTTCCCCTTGGCAAGAAACCTTGCTGCTGGCAGTGAGTCAAACCTTCAGTGTAGGAGAAAATGGCATGGCCCATGAGGCCACGCCCATGCATGAAGGCCGCCTTGAGCACAAACACACATTGTGATCCTCAGCGTGACTACCTTATTCAAGTAACGCCTCTCAATGACTAGACCAAAGCACGCATATTTGGCTTGAAATGCCCATAGGCACCCAGGACTAACTAGATGGTGTGTATTCCAGTTGAGGGAACCCACTGCTGTGCTCCAGAGTCCCTCTCATGGGGGGACCCTGTGGCAGAAACAGTACTCTTCCCTTCATACAGAATGTACCAAACACTAGGGTGCTTGGATTTTCCCCTGAGAGGAAGGCTCTTCCTCAGCCCCTGAAGCAACCCCTACCCTTATCGGCCACTGTGAACGCAACACCCAGAGACAAAAGCCTGAGCGACTGCCTCCTACTTGCCCTCATTTTATATCCAGAGGATCACCCCTCACCGACTGGAGATCAGGCCTGCCATTACCTTGGCCCCTAGCTGATCCTAGTTTGCTTTTTCAGACATCTGTCCCCACAGCCCTGGCAAACACTACCTCATGGCTGGATCCTCTGGAGCCATACCACAGGACCGTACCTGCTCTATCCTGGGAAACTGTGTCCATTCCTTTGGCCACACACCTCCAGAATATGAGAAACCTCAAGGCCCCCGAGGACATCCCACTACTGGGAGACTCCCTGGACACACAGGGGCATTCGGACACAGGGTGAGCAGCTACCTCCACGAAGACATGCACACAGATGTCAACAGAGATAGAAGGTTGAGCCGGACAGGCCCTTAGGCCCTAATCTCAACTCTTGCTTTGGTTTCCAGGTGTCACTCCTCAGAGGCTTTGGTGCGAAGAACAGGATATGGGGCTTTCCTGAGGCACTGTACAGAACTCCTCTCGTCTCCACATGGGAAGCTTCCTTGTTGGAGCCGTGTCAAACACCTCACGTTGGAGAATCGTGCAGAGTCCCTGAGAAACCTCCACATTCCAAGGTCTCCCAGTCCACCAAACCACAGTAGGACTCATCTTCAGGAGAGTCCATTTCAACTCTCCCCCCTGGGTAGCTCACCAAGGAGCCCGCAGATTGAGCCTGCCTTGTCCTGACTAAAGAGTGGGAATATGAGGTGGCATTCCCAGGCATCCATGCTTAGACACCTGCTCTCGAGTCTTTCCGTATGGGGACTCCTGGAACCATCCAATAGCACTCGACTGTCGTGCAGAAGGAAACCTTGAGGTTTGGAGAAGTTCACAAATCCCATCGTAGGCTAACCTCCCAGGCCTCATGAAGCCCCCACACCCTTCAGAAAGAGGCCATGCTGGACAAAAACTCTAGCCTGAGGCAAGACTCATAGTTGACATGACCTCAGTGCAGGAGATCTCGATTCAGCCTCTGCAGAGTGGGCCTGCTGTGCCCTCGGTCCCAAACATCACGCTAGCTTGTGTTTTCAGACTTCCTTCCTCACACTTCTGGAAAACAAGCCCTCCGGACTAGGAACTCCAGAACCACAACCCAGCCCAGTGTCTGCCCAACGGAAGAAAAACGTTTCCCTGTGGGGCTCTCCAGAAAACCCAGATGAGGATCAACCTGCTCGGGCTTAACAGTACTCGAACTTGATAAGCTGCTCTGGGCACCTATGCTCTGTCTGACACAGCCTGAATGCAGAAGTCCAGACAGACAAGGAGTGAGCTGCCTGCACACCCAGTACTTCTGACATGCCATGGTCTTATGCCGTCACCTCTTCCTAACCTAGGTTTTCAGATATCTGAACCTACACATTATAGCAATTCTACACACAATTAGGTATCGAAAGCACAAAACAGAGCTCCTCCTTCCCCATGGCTGTAAAGCTTGCTCTTGGCATGGAGTCACCTTCTGGGTGGGAGAAACCTTCATGGCCCCTGATGTCAAGCCCAAACTTGAGTGCTGCTTGGGCACAAATTCACACTGTGACCCTCAGCATGAGCCCTATGTCAAAGAAAGGCCTGTCAGGGCCTGGACCAAGAGGCCACATATGGGGCTTGCCAAGCCCCTATGCACCCAATCCTCACCAGTGTTTGAGTTTTCCAGTCGCCCTGCCCATACCTGGGGCTCTGCTCTGGAATCCCTTTCTTGGAGAGACACATGAGCCAGACAACACGACTCCACCCTTCCCACAAAATGACCCCAAACTTTGGGAGCTGGGACAAATCCCCAGAGAGGGATACTCGTCCACAGTCCCTGAGGCCACCCCTCCAATACACGGCTATCCCAGACACAACATCCAGAGACAAAAGCCTGAAGGAACGCCTCCCACTCGCCCTTGTTTCAGAGGCCCAGGAGCTCCCTCTAGGGCTGTATGTCCGGCCTGCCATACCCTAGGCGCCACTCATGAGCTGAGTTTGTGTTTTCAGACTACTGTGCCCACAGCCTGGACCCACACAACCTCCAGGCTAGGGCCTCTGGATCCACAGCGAAAGATTGTGCCTGCCCTCTCCAAGGAAAGTGTGCCCAATCAATTTATCACAACCCTACATATTAGGGAAAAGCTCCAAGGCCCCTGAGGCCATCAATAGTGTAGACCACCCTGGACTAAGAGGGGCTCTCTGACACCAGCGGAGCAACTATCTCCACTTAGACTCTCAGACAGTGTCCCCAGAGACAGAAGGTTGAAATGGACAGGCGCCTAGGCCCTAATCTGAACCTTAGATTTGGTTTCCATGTGTCCGTCCTCAGAGGACTGTTTTAATAGACCAGCACACGGGGCTTTTCTGAGTCACCAAACCAAACCGCTCTCGTCTTCAAATGGGGAGCTTTCTTACTGGGGATGTATCAAACCCTAGAGGTAGGAAAGTTCCGCAGGGCCCCTGAACAACCAGCACATTCCAAGGTCTCCATGGACCCAATCGCACATTATGACGCATCCTCAGGAGAGGCCATTTCAACTCAGCCCCCTGGGTAGCGTGCACCAGAGAGAGCAGATCAAACATATCTTGTAGCTAATGGCCCTTGGGAATGCGAGGCATGCTGTACAGGGATCCATCCTTCGAACCCAGCTCTCCAGTCCTTCCGTATGGTATGTCCTGGAGCCATAAAACAGGACTCGAATGTCCCGCAGAAGGAAAACTTGTGGTTTGGGGCATCCTCCAAACTAAGCGTGGGAAAACTTCCTTGGCCTCATGTGGCCCCCACTTCATTAAGGTGCCATCATGGACACATACTCCAGCCTCATCAACTTTCGATCCTCTGCCTGACTTCAGATGCAGGAGATTTTGATTCAGACTCTGCAGAGTGGGCCTGCTCTGCCCTTGGCTCCAATCCTCACCCTAGCTTGTGTTTTCAGACTTCCGTCCTCACACCTGGCCCACACACCCTCCTTCCTGGGAATTCTGGGTCCACAAGGAAGCACTCTGCAGGCCTCCCAGGAGAAAACCATTGTCTATGGTGCTTCCCAGAAACCCCAAATCAGGATCAAACTGCTTGGCCCTCGACAACACCCCAATTGCATAGGCTACCTTAAACACTGATGCTCTGTCGCAAATAGCCTGAGACCACACCTTCCAACAGACACCGACACAGCTGGCTGCACACCCAGCACATAGGACCAGCCACTGCCTTATGCCACCATCCATTCCAAACCTGGATTTTCAGTCATGGGAACCTAGACCTTATCTCCAATCCCTGCACAGGGGGAAACCTGATGCATATGTCAGAACCCCTCCTTCCCCATGGCAAGAATCCTTGCTGCTGGAAATGCATCAAACCTTCAGTTTAGGAGAAAATGGCATGTCCCATGAGGCCACGCCCATGCATGAGTGCTGCCTTGGGCACAAACACACATTGTGACCCTCAGTGTGAGTACCTTATTCAAGTAACGCCTCTCAGTGACTGGACCAAGAGCCAGCATATGTGGCTTGCCATGCCCATATGCACCCAGGACTAACTAGATGGTGTGTATTCCAGTTGAGGGAACCCACTGCTGTGCTCTAGAGTCCCTCTCCTGCGGGGTCCCCTGTGGCAGAAAACAGTACTCTTTCCTTCCCTCAGAATGAACCCAAACAGTTGGGAGCTTGGATTAACCCTGAGAGAAAGGCTCTTCCTCGGTCCCTGAAGGTACCCCTACGCTGAATGGCCACTGTGAACGCAACACCCAGAGACAAAAGCCTGAGCGACTAACTCCCACTTGCCCTGCTTTGATATCCCGAGGATCTCCCCTCACGGACTGGAGATCAGGCCTTCCATTACCTTGGCCCCTAGCTGAGCCAAGTTTGCTTTTTCAGACATCTGTCCCCACAGCCCTGGCAAACACAGACCTAGGCTGGGTCCTCTGGAGCCATACCGCAGGACCGTGCCTTCTCTCTCCTGAAAAACTGTGTCCATTGCTTTGGCCACACACCTCCAGAATATGAGAAACGTCAAGGCCTCCGAGGACATCCCACTACTGGGAGCCTCCCTGGACACACAGGGGCATTCAGACACAAGCTGAGTAGCTACCTCCCCGAATGCATGCACACAGATGTCAACAGAGATAGAAGGTTGAGCCGGACAGGCCCTTAGGCCCTAATCTCAACTCTTGCTTTGGTTTCCAGGTGTCACTCCTCAGAGGCTTTGGTTCGAAGAACAGGATATGGGGCTTTCCTGAGGCACTGAACAGAACTCCTCTCGTCTCCACATGGGAAGCTTCCTTGTTGGAGCCCTGTCAAACACCTCACGTTGGAGAATCCTGCAGTTTCCCTGAGCCACCTCCACATTCCAAGGTCTCCCAGTCCACCAACCCACAGTAGGACTCATCTTCAGAGGAGTCCATTTCAACTCTCCCCTCTAGGTAGCTCACCCAGGTGCCTGCAGATTGAGCCTGCCTTGTCATGACTAAAGAGTGGGAATATGAGGTGACGTTCCCAGGCATCCATGCTTAGACACCTGCTCTCGAGTCTTTCCATATGGGGCCTCCTGGAACCATCCAATAGGACTCGACTGTCGTGCAGAAGGAAACCTTGAGGTTTGGAGTAGTTCACAAATCCCATCGTAGGCAAACACCCCTGGCCTCATGAAGCCCCCACACCCTTCATTAAGAGGCCATGCTGGAAAAAAACTCTAGCCTGAGGCACGTTTCATAGTTGACATGACCTCAGTGCAGGAGATCTCGATTCAGCCTCTGCAGAGTAGGCCTGCTGTGCCCTCGGTCCCAAACCTCACGTTAGCTTGTGGTTTCAGACTTCCTTCCTCACACTCCTGGCAAGCAAGCTCTCCGGACTAGGAACTCCAGAACCACAACCCAGCCCAGTGTCTGCCCAACGGAAGAAAAACGTTTTGCTGTGGGGCCCTCGAGAAAACCCAGATGAGGATCAACCAGCTCGGGCGTCGACGGTACCCGAACTAGATAGGCTGCTCTGGGCACTCATGCTCTGTCTGACACAGCCTGCAGCCAGGTTTCCAGACAGACAAGGAGACAGCTGGCCGCACACCCAGCACTTCGGACACGCCATGGTCTTATGCCGTCACCTCTTCCTAACCTTGGTTTTCAGATATCTGTACCTAGACATTATATCAATTCTACACACAGCTGGGTATCGCAAGCACAAAACAGAACTCCTCCTTCCCCATGGCTGTAAAGCTTGTTCTTGGCATGGAGTCACACCTTCAGGGTGGGAGAAACCTTCATGGCCCTTCATGCCAAGCCCAAACTTCAGTGCTGATTGGGCACAAATTCACACTGTGACCCTCAGCATGAGCCCCATGTCAAATAAAGGCCTGCCAGGGCCTGGACCAATAGCCCGCATATGGGGCTTGCCAAGCCCCTATGCACCCAATCCTCACCAGTGTTTGAGTTTTCCAGTCGCCCCGCCCGTACCTGGGGCTCTGCTCTGGAATCCCTTTCTTGGAAAGACATGTGAGCCAGACAACACTTTTCCACCCTTCCCACAAAATGACCCCAAACTCTTGGGAGCTGGGACAAATCCCCAGAGAGGGATACTCGTCCACAGTCCCTGAGGCCACCCCTCCAATACACGGCTATCCCGGAAACAATATCCAGAGACAAAAGCCTGAAGGAACGCCTCCCACTCGCCCTTGTTTCAGAGGCCCAGGAGCTCCCTCTCGGGCGGTACATCTGGCCTCCCATACCCTAGGCGCCACTCAAAAGCTGAGTTTGTGTTTTCAGACTTCTGTGCCCACAGCCTGGACCCACACAGCCTGCAGGCTAGGGCCTCTGGAGCCACAGTGAAAGATTGTGCCTGCCCTCTCCAAGGAAAGTGTGCCCAATCCATTGACCACAACCCTACAGGTTAGGGAAAAGCTTCAAGGCCCCTAAGGCCATCAATAGTGTAGGCCACCCTGGACTAAGAGGGGCTTTCTGACACTAGCGGAGCAACTATCTCCACTTAGACTCTCAGACAGTGTCCCCAGAGACAGAAGGTTTTAATGACAGGCCCCCGGGACCTAATCTGAACCTTAGCTTTGGTTTCCATTGTCTCCGTCCTCAGAGGTCTGTTTTCGTAGACCAGCACACAGGGCTTTTCTGAGGCAACAAACCAAACCTCTCCGTCTCCACATGGGGAGCTTTCTTACTGGGGAGGTATCAAACCCTTCAGGTAGGAGAGTTCCTCAGGGACACTGAACAACAAGCACATTCCAAGGTCTCCATGGACCCAAACGCATATTATGACGCATCGTTTGGAGAGGCCATTTCAACTCAGCCCCCTGGGTAGCGTGCCCCAGAGGCAGCAGATCAAACATATCTTGTCGCTAATGGCCAATGGGAATGCGAGTCACGCTGTATAGGGATCCATCCTTCGAACCCTGCTCTTCAGTCCTTCCGCATGGTATGTCCTGGAGCCATGCAACAGGACTCGAATGTCCCGCAGAAGGAAACCTTGTGGTTTGAGGCAACCGCTACACTCAGCGAGGGACAACTTCCTTGGCTTCATGAGGCCCCCGCTTCATGAGCTGCCATCATGGACACATACTCCAGCCTCAGCCAACGTCTTATCCTCAGCCTAACTTCAGATGCAGGAGATTTTGATTCAGCCTCTGCAGAGTGGGCCTGCTCTGCCCTTGGCTCCAATCTCACCCTAGCTTGTGTTTTCAGACTTCTGTCCTCACAATCCTGGCCCACAAACACTCCCTCCTGGGAATTCTGGGGCCACAATGAAGTACTCTGCCTGCCTCCCAGGAGAAAAACATTGTCTATGGTGCTGCCCAGAAACCCCAACTGAGGATCAAACTGCTTGGCCCTCGGCATCACCCCAATTGCATAGGCTACCTTAAACACTGATGCTCTGTCACAAATAGCCTGAGCCCAGACCTTCCAACAGACACCGACACAGCTGGCTGCACATCCAGCACATTGGACACGCCAATGCCTTAGGCCATCATCCATTCCCAACCTGGGTTTTCAGTCATCAGAACCTAGACCTTATCTCAAATCCCTGCACAGGGGGGAACCTGATGCACATGTGAGAACCCCTCCTTCCCCATGGCAAGAATCCTTGCTGCTGGAAGTGAGGTGAACCTTCAGTTTAGGAGAAAACGGCATGGCCCATGAGGCCACGCCCATGCGTGAGGGCCGCCATGGGCACAAACACACATTGTGACCCTCAGCGTGAGTACCTTACTTAAGTAACGCCTCTCAAGGACTGGACCAAGAGCCCGCATATGGGCTTTCCATGCCCATAGGCACCCAGGACTAACTAGATGGTGTGTATTCCAGTTGAGGGAACCCACTGCTGTGCTATAGAGTCCCTCTCCTGCGGGGTCCCCTGTGGCAAAAAACAGTACTCTTCCCTTCCATCAGAATGAACCCAAACACTTGGGAGCTTGGACTATCCCCTGAGAGAAGGATCTTCCTCGGCCCCTGAAGCAACCCCTAACCTGAACGGCCACTGTGAACGCAACACCCAGAGACAAAAGCCTGAGTGACTAACTCCCACTTGCCCTCCTTTGATATCCCGAGGAACTCCCCTCACGGACTGGAGATCAGGCCTGCCATTACCTTGGCCCCTAGCTGAGCCAAGTTTGCTTTTTCAGACATCTGTCCCCACAGCCCTGGCAAACACAGCCTCAAGGCTGGGTCCTCTGGAGCCATACCAAAGGATCGTGCCTGCTCTCTCCTGGGAAACTGTGTCCATTGCTTTGGCCACACACCTCCAGAATATGAGACACCTCAAGGCCCCTGAGGACATCCCACTACTGGGAGCTTCCCTGGACACATAGGGGCATTCGGACACAAGCTGAGCAGCTACTTCCCCGAATGCATGCACACAGATGTCCACAGAGATAGAAGGTTGAGCCGGACAGGCCCTTTGGCCCTAATCTCAACTCTTGCTTTGGTTTCCAGGTGTCACTCCTCAGAGGCTTTGGTTCGAAGAACAGGATATGGGGCTTTCCTGAGGCACTGAACAGAACTCCTCTCGTCTCCACATGGGAAGCTTCCTTGTTGGAGCCGTGTCAATCACCTCACGTTGGAGAATCCTTCAGAGTCCCTGAGCCACCTCCACATTCCAAGGTCTCCCAGTCCACCAACCCACAGTAGGACTTATCTTCAGGAGATTCCATTTCAACTCTCCCCTCTAGGTAGCTCACCCAGGAGCACGCAGATTGAGCCTGCCTTGTCCTGAATAAAGAGTTGGTATATGAGGTGACGTTCCCAGGCATCCATGCTTAGACACCTGCTCTCGAGTCTTTCCATATGGGGCCTCCTGGAACCATCCATTTGGACTCGACTGTCGTGCAGAAGGAAACCTTGAGGTTTGGAGAAGTTCACAAATCCCATCGTAGGCAAACACCCCTGGCCTCATGAAGCCCCCACATCCTTCAGGAAGTGGCCATGCTGGACAAAAACTCTAGCCTGAGACACGTCTCATAGTTGACATGACCTTAGTGCCGGAGATCTTGATTCAGCCTCTGCAGAGTGGGCCTGCCGTGCCCTCGGTCCCAAACCTCACGCTAGCTTGTGTTTTCAGACTTCCTTCCTCACACTCCTGGCAAACAAGCCCTCCGGACTAGGAACTCCAGAACCAAAACCCAGCCCAGTGTCTGCCCAATGGAAGAAAAACGTTTCCCTGTGCGGCTCTCCAGAAAACCCAGATGAGGATCAACCTGCTCGGGCCTCGACGGTACCCGAACTGGATAGGCTGCTCTGGGCACTCATGCTCTGTCTGACACAGCCTGAAGCCAGACGTCCAGCAGACAAGGAGACAGCTGGCCGCACACCCAGCACTTCGGACACGCCATGGTCTTATGCCGTCACCTCTTCCTAACCTTGGTTTTCAGATATCTGAACCTAGACGTTATATCAATTCTCCACACAGCTGGGTATCGCAAGCACAAAACAGAACTCCTCCTTCCCCATGGCTGTAAAGCTTTCTCTTGGCATGGAGTCACCTTCAGGGTGGGAGAAACCTTCATTGCCCCTGATGCCAAGCCCAAACTTGAGTGCTGCTTGGGCACAAATTCACACTGTGACCCTCAGCATGAGCCCCATGTCAAAGAAAGGCCTGTCAGGGCCTGGAACAAGATCCTGCATATGGGGCTTGCCAAGCTCCTATGCACCCAATCCTCACCAGTGTTTGAGTTTTCCAGTCGCCCCGCCCGTACCTGGGGCCTTGCTCCGGAATCCCTTCCTTGGAGAGACACATGAGCCAGACAACACGACTCCACCCTTCCCACAAAATGAACCCAAACTCTTGGGAGCTGGGACAAATCCCCAGAGAGGGATACTCGTCCACAGTCCCTGAGGCCACCCCTCCAATCGACGGCTATCCCGGACACAACATCCAGAGACAAAAGCCTGAAGGAACGCCTCCCACTCGCCCTTGTTTCAGAGGCCCAGGAGCTTCCTCTCGGGCTGTCCATCCGGCCTGCCATACACTAGGCGCCACTTATAAGCGGAGTTTGTGTTTTCAGACTTCTGTGCCCACAGCCTGGACCCACACAACCTCCAGGCTAGGGCCTCTGGAGCCCCAGAGGAAGATTGTGCCTGTTCTCTCCAAGGAAAATGTCCCCAATCCATTGACCACAACCCTACAGGTTAGGGAAAAGCTCCAAGACCCCTGAGGCCATCAATAGCGTAGGCCACCCTGGACTAAGAGGGGCTCTCTGACACCAGCGGAGCAACTATCTCCACTTAGACTCTCAGACAGTGTCCCCAGACACAGAAGGTTGAAATGGACAGGCCCACAGGCCCTAATCTGAACCTTAGCTTTGGTTTCCATGTGACCGTCCTCAGAGGACTGTTTTCGTAGACCAGCAAACGGGGCTTTTCTGAGGCACCAAACCAAACCTCTCTCGTCTCCACATGGGGAGCTTTCTTACTGGGGATGTATCAAACCCTTCAGGTCGGAGAGTTCCGCAGGGACCCTGAACAACCAGCACATTCCAAGGTCTCCATGGACCCAAACACACATTATGACGCATCCTTGGTAGAGGCCATTTCAACTCAGCCCCCTGGGTAGCGTGCCCCAGAGGCAGCAGATCAAACATATCTGGTCGCTAATGGCCAATGGGAATGCGAGGCACGCTGTATAGGGATCCATCCATGGAACCCTGCTCTTCAGTCCTTCCGTATGGTATGTCCTGGAACCATGCAACAGGACTCGAATGTCCCGCAGAAGGAAACCTTGTGGTTTGAGGCAACCGCTAAACTCAGCGTGGGAAAACTTCCTTGGCTTCATGAGGCCACCGCTTCATGAAGGTGCCATCATGGACACACACTCCAGCCTCAGCCATGTCTTATCCTCAGCCTGACTTCAGATGCAGGAGATTTTGATTCAGTCTCTGCAGAGTGGGCCTGCTCTGCCCTTGGCTCCAATCCTCACCCTAGCTTGTGTTTTCAGACTTCTGTCCTCACACTCCAGGCCCACATACCCTCCCTCCTGGGAATTCTGGGGCCACAATGAAGCACTCTGCCTGCCTCCCAGGAGAAAACCATTGTCTATGGTGCTTCCCAGAAACCCCAACTGAGGATCAAACAGCTTGGCCCTCGGCAACACCCCAATTGCATAGGCTACCTTAAACACTGATGCTCTGTCGCAAATAGCCTGAGCCCAGACCTTCCAACAGACACCGACACAGCTGGCTGCACACCCAGCACATTGGACACGCCAATGCCTTAGGCCATCATCCATTCACAACCTGGGTTTACAGTCATCGGTACCTAGACCTTATCTCCAATCCCTGTACAGGGGGGAACCTGATGCACATGTGAGAACCCCTCCTTCCCCATGGCAAGAAATCTTGCTGCTGGCAGTGAGTCAAACCTTCTGTGTAGGAGAAAACGGCATGGCCCATGAGGCCACGCCCATGCGTGAGGGCCGCCTTGGGCACAAACACACATTTTGACCCTCAGCGTGAGTACCTTATTCAAGTAACACCTCTCAGGGACTGGACCAAGAGCCCGCATTGTGGCTTGCCATGCCCATAGGCACCCAGGACTAACTAGATGGTGTGTATTCCAGTTGAGGGAACCCACTGCTGTGCTCTAGAGTCCATCTCCTGCGGGTCCCCTGTGGCAGATAACAGTTCTCTTCCCTTCCCTCAGAATGAACCCAAACACTTGGGAGCTTGGAATATCCCCTGAGAGAAAGGCTCTTCCTCAGCCCCTGAATCAACCCCTAACCTGAACGGCCACTGTGATTGCAACACCCAGAGACAAAAGCCTGAGCGACTAATTCCCACTTGCCCTGCTTTGATATCCCGAGGATCTCCCCTCACGGACTGGAGATCAGGCCTGCCATTACCTTGGCCCCTACCTGAGCCAAGTTTGCTTTTTCAGACATCTGTCCCCACAGGCCTGGCAAACACAGTCTCTAGGCTGGGTCCTCTGGAGCCATACCAAAGGACCGTGCCTGCTCTCCTCTGGGAAACTGTGTCCATTGCTTTGGCCACACACCGCCAGAATATGAGAAACCTCAAGGCCCCCGAGGACATCCCACTACTGGGAGCCTCCCTGGACACACAGGGGCATTCGGACACAAGCTGAGCAGCTACTTCCCCGAATGCATGCACACAGATGTCAACAGAGATAGAAGGTTGAGCCGGACAGGCCCTTAGGCCCTAATCTCAACTCTTGCTTTGGTTTCCAGGTGTCACTCTCAGAGCTTTGGTTCGAAGAACAGGACATGGGGCTTTCCTGAGGAACCGAATAGAACTCCTCTCGTCTCCACATGTGAAGCTTCCTTGTTGGAGCCATGTCAAACACCTCACGTTGGAGAATCCTGCAGAGTCCCTGAGCCACCTCCACATTCCAAGGTCTCCCAGTTCACCAACCCACAGTAGGACTCATCTTCAGGAGAGTCCATTTCAACTCTCCCCTCTGGGTAGTTCACCCAGGAGCCCGCAGGTTGAGCCTACCTTGTCCTGTCTAAAGAATGGGAGTAGTAGGTGGCATTCCCAGGCATCCATGCTTAGACTCCTGCTCTCGAGTCTTTCCGTATGGGGCCTCCTGGAACCATCCAATAGGACTCAACAGTCGTGCAGAAGGAAAACTTGTGGTTTGGAGTAGTTCAGAAATCCCATTGTAGGCAAACTTCCCTGGACTCATGAAGCCCCGACACCCTTCAGGAAGAGGCCATGCTGGACAAAATCTCTAGCCTGAGGCACGTCGTATAGTTGACATGACCTCAGTGCTGGAGATCTCGATTGAGCCTCTGCAGAGTGGGACTGCCCTGCCCTCGGTCCCAAACCTCATGCTAGCTTGTGTTTTCAGAATTCCTTCCTCACACCTGTGGCAAACAAGCCCTCCGGACTAGGAACTCGAGAACCACAACCCAGCCCAGTGTCTGCCCAACGGAAGAAAAACGTTTCCCTGTGGGGCTCTACTGAAAACCCAGATGAGGATCAACCTGCTTAGGCCTCGAAGGTTCGCGAACTGGATAGGCTGCTCTGGGCACTCATGCTCTGTCTGACACAGCCTGAAGCCAGACGTCCAGACAGACAAGGAGACAGCTGGCCGCACACTTCGCACTTCAGACACGCCAAGGTCTTCTGCCATCACCTCTTCCTAACCTTGGTTTTCAGATATCTGAACCTAGACATTATATCAATTCTCCGCACAGCTGGGTATCGCAAGCACAAAACAGAACTCCTCCTTCACCATGGCTGTAAAGCTTGTTCTTGGCATGGAGTCACACCTTCAGGGTGGGAGAAACCTTCATGGCCCTTCATGCCAAGTCCAAACTTGAGTGCTGCTTGGGCACAAATTCACACTGTGACCTTCAGCATGAGCCCCATGTCAGAGAAAGGCCTGTCAGGGCCTGGACCAAGAGCCTGCATATGGGGCTTGCCAAGCCCCTATGCACCCAATCCTCCCCAGTGTTTGAGTTTACCAGTGGCGCCGCCCGTACCTGGGGCTCTGCTCTGGAATCCCTTTCTTGGAGAGACACATGAGCCAGACAACACGACTCCACCCTTCCCACAAAATGACCCCAAACTCTTGGGAGCTGGGACAAATCCCCAAAGAGGGATACTCGTCCATAGTCCCTGAGGCCACCCCTCCAATACACGGCTATCCCGGACACAACATCCAGAGACAAAAGCCTGAAGGAAAGCCTCCAACTCTCCCATGTTTCAGAGGACCAGGAGCTGTACATCCGGCCTGCCATACCCTAGGTGCCAATCATAAGCTGAGTCTGTGATTTCAGACTTCTGTGCCCACAGCCTGGACCCACACATCCTCCAGGCTAGGGCCTCTGGAGTCACAGAGAAAGATTGTGCCTGCCCTCTCCAAGGAAATTGTGCCCAATCCATTGACCACAACCCTACAGGTTAGGGAAAAGCTCCAAGGCCCCTGAGGCCATCAATAGTGTAGGCCACCCTGGACTAAGAGGGGCTCTCTGACACCAGCGGAGGAACTTTCTCCACTTAGACTCTCAGACAGTGTCCCCAGAGACAGAAGGTTGAAATGGACAGGCCCCCAGGCCCTAATCTGAACCTTAGCTTTGGTTTCCATGTGTCCGTCCTCAGAGGTCTGTTTTCGTAGACCAGCACACGGGGCTTTTCTGAGGCACCAAACCAAACCTCTCTCGTCTCCACATGGGGAGCTTTCTTACTGGGGATGTATCAAACCCTTCAGGTCGGGAAGTTCCGCAGTGCCACTGAACAAGCAGCACATTCCAAGGTCTCCATGGACCCAAACGCACATTATGACGCATACTTGGGAGAAGCCATTTCAACTCAGCCCCCTGGGTAGCGTGCCCCAGAGGCAGCAGATCAAACATATCTTGTCGATAATGGCCAATGGGAATGCGAGTCACGCTGTATAGGGATCCATCCTTCAAACCCTGCTCTTCAGTCCTTCCGTATTATGTCCTGGAGCCATGCAACAGGTCTCGAATGTCCCGCAGAAGGAAATCTTGTGGTTTGAAGCAACCTCCAAACTCAGCGTGGGAAAACTTTCTTGGCCTCATGAGGCCCCTGCTTCATGAAGGTGCCATCATGGACACACACTCCAGCCTCTGCCAACGTCTTATCCTCAGCCTGACTTCAGATGCAGGAGATTTTGATTCAGCCTCTGCCTAGTGGGCCTGCTCTGCCCTTGGCTCCAATCCTCACCCTAGCTTTTGTTTTCAGACTTCTGTCTTCACACTCCTGGCCCACAACCCTCCCTCCTGGGAATTCTGGGGCCACAATGAAGCACTCTGCCTGCCTCCCAGGAGAAAAACATTGTCTATGCTGCTGCCCAGAAACCCCAAATGAGGATCAAACTGCTTGGCCCTCGGCAACACCCCAATTGCATAGGCTACCTTAAACACTGATGCTCTGTCGCAAATAGCCTGAGCCCAGACTTTCCAACAGACACCGACATAGCTGGCTGCACACCCAGCACATTGGACCCGCCACTGCCTTAGGCCACCATCCATTCCCAACATAGGTTTTCAGTCATCGGAACCTAGACCTTATCTCCAATCCCTGTACAGGGGGGAACCTGATGCACAAGTCAGAACCCCTCCTTCCCCATGGCAAGAAACCTTGCTGCTGGCAGTGAGTCAAACCTTCAGTGTAGGAGAAAACGGCATGGCCCATGAGGCCACGCCCATGCGTGAGAGCCGCCTTGGGCACAAACGCATATTGTGACCCTCAGCGTGAGTACCTTATTCAAGTAACGGATCTCAGTGACTGGACCAAGAGCCCGCATATGTGGCTTGCCATGCCCATAGGCACCCAGGACTAACTAGATGGTGTGTATTCCAGTTGAGGGAGCCCACTGCTGTGCTCTAGAGTCCCTCTCCTGGGGGGTCCCCTGTGGCAGTAAACAGTACTATTCCCTTCCCACAGAATGAACCCAAACTCTTGGGAGCTTGGACAATCCCCCAAGAGGAAGGCTCTTCCTCGGCCCCTGAAGCAACGCCTACCCTGTATGGCCAATGTGATCGCAACACCCAGAGACAAAAGCCTGAGCGACTGCCTCCCACTTGCCCTCCATTGATATCCCGAGGATCTCCCCTCACGGAGTGGAGATCAGGCCTGCCATTACCTTGGCCCCTAGCTGAGCCAAGTTTGCTTTTTCAGACATCTGTCCCCACAGCCCTGGCAAACACAGCCTCTAGGCTGGGTCCTCTGGAGCCATACCAATGGACCGTGCCTGCTCTCTCCTGGGAAACTGTGTCCATTGCTTTGGCCACACACCTCCAGAATATGAGAAACCTCAAGGCCCCCGAGGACATCCCACTACTGGGATCCTCACTGGACACACAGGGGCATTCAGACACAAGCTGAGCAGCTATCTCCACGAAGGCATGCACACAGATGTCAACAGAGATAGAAGGTTGAGCCGGACAGGCCCTTAGGCCCTAATCTCAACTCTTGCTTTGGTTTCCAGGTGTCACTCCTCAGCAGCTTTGGTTCGAAGAACAGGATATGGGGCTTTGCTGAGGCACTGAACAGAACTCCTCTCGTCTCCACATGGGAAGCTTCCTTGTTGGAGCCGTGTCAAACACCTCAGTTTGGAGAATACTGCAGAGTCCCTGAGCCACCTCCACATTACAAGGTCAGCCAGGCCACAAAGCCACAGTTGGAGTCATCTTCAGGAGAGTTCATTTCAACTCTCCCCTCTGGGTAGCTCACCCAGGAGCCCGCAGATTGAGCCTGCCTTGTCCTGACTAAAGAGTGGGAATATGAGGTGGCTTTCCCAGGCTTCCAAGCTTAGGCCCCTGGTCTCGAGTCTTTCCATATGGGGCCTCCTGGAACCATCCAATAGGACTCGACTGTCGTGCAGAAGGAAACCTTTAGGTTTGGAGTAGTTCACAAATCCCATCGTAGGCTAACCTCCCTGGCCTCATGAAGACACCACAACTTTCAGGAAGAGGCCATGCTGGACAAAAACTCTAGCCTGAGGAACGTCTCATAGTTGACATGACCTCAGTGCAGGAGATCTCGATTCAGCCTCTGCAGAGTGGGCCTGCCCTGCCCTCGGTCCCAAACCTCATGCTAGCTTGTGTTTTCAGACTTCCTTCCTCACAACTGTGGCAAACAAGTCCTCCGGACTAGGAACTCCAGAACCACAACCCAGCCCAGTGTCTGCCCAACGGAAGAAAAATGTTTCCCTGAGGGGCTCTCCAGAAAACCCGGATGAGGATCAACCTGCTTAGGCCTCGAAGGTCCGCGAACTGGATAGGCTGCTCTGGGCACTCATGCTCTGTCTGACACAGCCTGAAGCCAGACGTCCAGACAGACAAGGAGACAGCTGGCCGCACACCTCGCACTTCGGACACGCCAAGGTCTTCTGCCGTCACCTCTTCCTAACCTTGGTTTTCAGATATCTGAACCTAGACATTATATCAATTCTCCGCACAGCTGGGTATCGCAAGCACAAAACAGAACTCCTCCTTCCCCATGGCTGTAAAGCTTGTTCTTGACATGGAGTCACACTTTCTGGGTGGGAGAAACCTTCATGGCCCCTGATGCCACGCCCAAACTTGAGTGCTGCTTGGGCATAAATTCACACTGTGACCTTCAGCATGAGCACCATGTCAAAGAAAGGCCTGTCAGCGCCTGAACCAAGAGCCCGCATATGGGGCTTGCCAAGCCCCTATGCACCCAATCCTCACCAGTGTTTGAGTTTACCAGTGGCCCCGCCCGTACCTGGGGCTCTGCTCTGGAATCCCTTTCTTGGTGAGACACATGAGCCAGACAACACGACTCCACCCTTCCAAAAAAATGACCCGAAACTCTCGGTAGCTGGGACAAATACCCAGAGAGGGATACTCGTCCTTAGTCCCTGAGTCCACCCCTCCAATCCACGGCTATCCCGGACCCAAAATCCAGAGACAAAAGACTGAAGTAACGCCTCCAACTCTCCCTTGTTTCAGAGGCCCAGGAGCTGTACATCCGGCCTGCCATACCCTAGGTGCCACTCATAAGCTGAGTCTGTTTTTTCAGACTTCTGTGCCCACAGCCTGGACCCACACATCCTCCAGGCTAGGGCCTCTGGTGTCACAGCGAAAATTGTGCCTGCCCTCTCCTAGGAAATTGTGCCCAATCCATTGACCACAACCCTACAGGTTAGGGAAAAGCTCCAAGGCCCCTGAGGCCACCCAAATTATATAGTATAACCTGGGCACTAATGCACTGTCTGACACAACCCGAGCCAGAACCTCCTACCAACACCCAGGCAGCTGACCGCAAAATGAGCCTATCAGACCAGCAATGGCCTTAGGTCGTCATCTCTTCCCAACTACGGTTTTTCAGGCTTCAGAACCTAGACCTTATCTCCAACTACTGCCCAGGGTTGAAAATGATGCAGAAATAAGAACACCTTCCCCATGGCAAGAGACCATGTGATTGGCATGTTGTCCAAAGTCCAGTGTAGTTGAAACCAGTGTGGCCCATGTGGCCCCGCCCATGCTCGTGAGCCATATTGGTCACAAACACACATTGTGACCCACAACCTGAGCCCAGCCCTCAAGTAAGGCCTCTCAGTGGCTGGATGAAGAGACAGCATATTGGGCCTGCCATGCCCCTAGGCCCCAATTTTTAACTATAGTTTGGGTTGTCTCTTCACTCTTCCCCAGGGCTGTGCTTTGTAATTTCTCTTTGGTTGGGTCACTTGAACTAACAAACGTGAAAGGGGACCTCCCATTCCACAGATTATCGAAAAAGAATTGGGACAGGGACAAATTCACAGAGAGGAAGATTCGTCCATGGCCCATGATGCCTCCCCACATCCACGGCCATCGTTGATTCAAAATATAGAGACAAAAACCTGAGCAAGTGCCTCAGCCTCGCTCTTTCTTCATATCCTAAAGAGTTCTTATCATGGTCTTTAGATTGGGCCTGCCATACCTATGTCCCAAAACCTGAGCTGAGTTTGTGTTTTCAGACTTCTGTCCTCAAAGTCCTGGGCAACACACCCTCCAGGCTGGGGCCCCTGGAGCCACACATTAGGACTGTGCCTACCCAATCCATGGGAATTCTGCCCATTCCATTGTCCAAAGTCGTACAAATTAGGAGAACCCTCCAAATTCCCCGAGGCCATCCCAATAGTGTATGTCTCCGGGGACAAACAGGCGCGGTCTAACACCAGGTGTGCATCTACCCCCACTCATTCCATAGATGGATATCTCCAGAGAAGAAGATGGAACCAGACAGGACCCTAGGCCATAATCGGATCCATTGCTTTGGTACAGGCGTGTCTCCTCAAAAGCCTGGATTCCAATAACAGCATAAGTGATTTCCTGAGGCACCCATCAGAAAAATCTCGTCTCCACAGGGAAACTTGTGCATGGGAGCTATGCCAAAGCTTAGGAGAATACTTCAGGGTCCCGGTGCCACCGCCCCATTCCAAGGCCCTCATGGACACAAACACACATTAGGCCCCATCCTCAGGAAAGTCCATTTCAACTCCGCCACCCACTCCTGGCCCAGAAGCCCTCAAGTTTGGCAATTCCGGACCCACAATGCAGCAATCTGCCTGCCCTCTAGGAAAAATATATTGCCTAATGATTTTCCCAGGCACCTCAAATGAGGATAAACTTACACGGCACTCGACTGTACCTAAATTATATAGTCAAAACTGGGCACTAATGCACTGTCTGACACAAACTGAGCCAGAACCTCCTGACCAACACACAGGCAGCTGACCGCCCCCTGAGCATATCAGACCCGCCATGGCCTTATGTCGTCATCTCTTCCCAGCCTCGGTTTTTCAGGCTTCAGACCCTAGACCTTATCTCCAACCACTACCCAGGGGTGAAAATGATGCAGACATCAGAACACCTTCCCCATGGCAAGATCCCTTGTGATTGGCATGTTGTCCAAATTTCAGTGTAGTTGAAACCAGTGTGGCCCATGAGGCCCCGCCCATGGACGCGGGCCACATCGGTCACAAACACACATTGTGACCCTCAGCCTGAGCCCAGTCCTCAAGTAAGGCCTCTCAGTGGTTGGATGAAGAGACAGCATATTGGGCCTGCCATGCCCCTAGGTCCCAATTTTCAACCATCATTTGGGTTGTCCCTTCACTCTTCCCCAGGGCTCTGCTTTGGAATTCCTCTTTGGTTGGGACACCTGAGGTAACAAACCAGAGAGGAGACCTCCCATCCCACAGATTGACGGAAAGAAATTGGGACCGTGCCAAATCCACAGAGAGGAAGATTCGTCCATGGCCCATGAGGCCTCCCCATGTTCCACGCCCATCTTTGATACAAAATCCAGAGACAAAAGCCTGAGCAAGTGCCTCAGACTCGCTCTTTCTTCATATCCTGAAGAGTTCTTCTCATGGTTTGTAGATTGGACCTGCAATACGTACTTCCCCAAACCTAAGCTGAGTTTGTGTTTTCAGACTTCTGTCCTCAAATTCCTGGGCCACACTCCCTCCAGGATGGGGCCCCTGGAGCCACTTTAGGACTGTGCCTACCCAATCCATGGGAACACTGCCCATTCCATTGTCCAAAATCGTACAAATTAGGAGAACCCTCCAAATTTCCCGAGGCCATCACAATATTGTAGGTCTCCCGGTACAAACAAGGGCGGTCTGACACCAGCTGAGCATCACCCTCCACTCATACCATAGATGGATGTCCCCAGAGAAGAAGATGGAACCAGACAGGACCCTAGGCCATAATCGGATCCATTGCTTTGGTTTACAGGCATGTTTCCTCAAAAGCCTGGATTCCAAGACCAGCATAGGGGGTTTCCTGAGGCACCCATCAGAACAAATCTCGTCTCCACAAGGAAACTTGTGCATGGGACCTATGTCAAAAGCTTAGGAGAATACTTCAGGGTCCCGGTGCCACCGCCCCATTCCAATGCCCTCATGGAAACAAACACATATCAGGCCCCATCCTCGGGAAAGTCCATTTCAACTCAGCCACCCCGGTTGCTCCTGCAGATCCTTCAGATCTCAACTGTCTTGTTGCTAGGAGACAATTGGAATGCGAGGCCCGCTTCCCTGGCATCCATCCCTGAACGGTACTCTGGAGTCCTTCCATATGGGATATCCTTGAGCTGCCCAACAGGTCTCAATTGTCCCGCAGAAGGAATCCTTGAAGTGCGCATCCCACAACTCCCAACGTTGGAAAACCTCCATGGCCTTGAATTACCACTCCGTTCATGAAGGGGCAGTCATGCACAGAAAATCCAAACTGAGCCAAAGTCTGATCCTCGCCATGACTTCAGAAACATGAGATATTCTTTCAGATCTGCAGGGGGTACCAGCTTTGCCCTCGGCCTGAAGCCCAAGCCTAGCTTGTTTTCTCAGACTTGTCCTCACACTCCTGGTCCAGAATACCTCATGTTTGGCAATACCGGACCCACAATGCAGCACTCTGCCTGCCTCTAGAAAAAATATATTGCATATTGAGTTGCCCAGGCACCTCAAATGAGGATAAACCTACACGGCTCTCGGCTGTACCTGAATTATAGTCTAACTGGGCACTAATTCACTGTCTGACACAACCTGAACCCGAACCTCTGGACCAACACCCAGGCAGCTGACCTCACACTGAGCACATCAGACCTGCCATGGGCTTAGGTCTTCATCTCTTCCCAACAGCCGTTTTCAGGCTTCAGAACCTAGGCCTTAACTCCAACCACTGCCCAGGGTTGAAAATGATGAAGAAATCAGAGCTCCTTCTCCATGGCAAGAGACCTTGTGATTGGCATGTTGTCCAAAGTTCAGTGTAGTTGAAACCAGTGTGGCCCATGAGGCCCCGCCCATGCTCGCGAGCCACATTGGTCACAAACACACATTGTGACCCTCAGCCTGAGTCCAGTCCTCAAGTAAGGCCACACAGTAGCTGGATGAAGAGACAGCATATTGGGCCTGCCATGCCCCTAGGCCCCAATATTTAACCATAGTTTGGGTGGTCACTTCACTCTTCCCCAGGGCTCTGCTTTTGAATTCCTCTTTGATTGGGACCCCTGAGGTAACAAACCTGAGAGACCTCCCATTCCACATATTGACAGAAAGAAATTGGGACCGGGCCAAATCCACAGAGAGGAAGATTCGTCCATGGCCCATGAGGCCTCCCCACATTCCACGCCCATCTTTGATACAAAATCCAGAGACAAAAGCCTGAGCAAGCGCCTCAGACTCGCTCTTTCTTCATATCCTGAAGAGTTCTTCTCATGGTTTGTAGATTTGACCTGCCATACCTACGTCTCAAACCTAAGCTGAGTTTGTGTTTTCAGACTTATGTCCTCAAATTCCTGGGCCACACACTCTCCAGGCTGGGGCCTCTGGAGCCACACATTAGACTGTTCCTACCAAATCCAGAAAATTCTTCCCATTCCATTTTCCAAAATCGTACAAATTAGAAGAACCCTCCATAGGCCCTGAGGCAATCCAATAGTGTAGGTCTCCCGGGACAAACAAGGGCGGTCTGACACCAGCTGAGCATCTACCTCCACTCATACCATAAATGGATGTCCCCAGAGAAGAAGATGGAACCAGACAGGACCCTAGGCCATAATCGGATCCATTGCTTTGGTTTACAGGCATGTCTCCTCAAAAGCCTGGATTCCAAGGCCAGCTTGGGGGGTTTCCTGAGGCACCCATCAGAACAAATCTCGTCTCCACCAGGAAACTTGTGCATGGGACCTATGTCAAAAGCTTAGGAGAATACTTCAGGGTCCCGGTGCCACCGCCCCATTCCAAGGCCCTCATGGACACAAACACACATTAGGCCCCAAACTCGGAAAAGTCCATTTCAACACAGCCCCCCGATTGCTCCCATAGAGCCATCAGAAGTCAACTGTTTTGTTGCTAGGAGACAATTTGAATGCGAGACGGGATTCCCTGGCATCCATCCTCGAAAGGTGCTCTGGAGTCATTCCATATGGGATGTCCTGGAGCTGACCAACAGGTCTCCATTGTCCCGCAGAAGGAATCCTTGAAGGGGGCATCCCACAATTTCCAACGTGGGAAAACCTCCATGGCCTTGAGATTCCGCTTCATTCATGAAGGGGCAGTCATGCACAGAAACTCCAAACCGAGCCAACGTCTGATCCTCGCCGTGACTTCATATGCATGAGATATTGGTTCAGATCTGCAGGGGGTACCTGCCGTGCCCTCGGCCTGAAGCCCTAGTCTAGCTTGTGTTCTCAGACTTCTGTCCTCACACTCCTAATCCAGAAGCCCTCAAGTTTGGCAATTCCGGACCCACAATGCAGCACCCTGCTTCCCCTCTAGAAAAAATATATTGCCTAATGAGTTGTCCAAGCACCTCAAATGAGGATAAACTTACACGGCACTCGACTGTACCTAAATTATATAGTCTAACCTGAGCTCTAATGCACTGTCTGGCACAACCTGAACCCGAAACTCCGGACCAACACCCATGTAGCTGACCGCACACTGAGCACATCAGACCTGCCATGGCCTTAGGTCGTCATCTCTTCCCAACTGCGGTTTTCAGACTTCAGATCCTAGACCTTATATCCAACCACTGCCTAGGGTTGAAAATGATGCAGAAATCAGAGCTCCTTCCCCATGGCAAGAGACCTTGTGATTGGCATATTGTCCTAAGTTCAGTGTAGTTGAAACCAGTATGGCCCATGAGACCCAGCCCCTGCTCGCGGGCCACATTGGTCACAAACACACATTGTGACGCTCAGGCTGTGCTCAGTCCTTAAGTAAGGCCACTCAGTGGCTGGATGAAGAGAAAGCATATTGGGCCTGCCATGCCCCTAGGCCCCAATTTTTAACCATAGTTTGGGTTGTCCCTTCACTCTTCCCCAGGGCTCTGCTTTGGAATTCCTCTTTGGTTGGGACACCTGAATTAACAAACCTGAGAGGAGACCGCCCATTCCACAGATTGATGGAAAGAAATTGGGACCGGGCCAAATCCACAGAGAGGAAGATTCGTCCATGGCCCATGAGGACTCCCCACATTCCACGCCCATCTTTGATACAAAATCCAGACAAAAGCCTGAGCAAGCGCCTCAGACTCGCTCTTTCTTCATATCCTGAAGAGTTTTTCTCATGGTTTGTAGATTGGACCTGCCATACCTATGTCCCCAACGTAAGCTGAGTTTGTGTTTTCAGACTTCTGTCCTCAAATTTCTGGGCCACACACCCTCCTGGCTGGGGCCCCTGGAGCCACACATTAGGACTGTGCCTACCCAATGATGGGAATTCTGCCCATTCCATTGTCCAAAATCGTACAAAATGGGAGAACCCTCCAAAGTTCCCGAGGCCATCCCAATAGTGTAGGTCTCCCGGGACAAACAAGAGCGGTCTGACACCAGCTGACCATCTACCTACACTCATACAAAACATGGATGTCCCCAGAGAAGAAGATTGAACCAGACAGGACCCTAGGCCATAATCGGATCCATTGCTTTGGTTTACAGGCATGTCTCCTCAAAAGCCTGGATTCCAAGGCCAGCATAGGGGGTTTCCTGAGGCACCCATCAGAACAAATCTCGTCTCCACAAGGAAACTTGTGCATGGGACCTATGTCAAAAGCTTAGGAGAATACTTCAGGGTACCGGTGCCACCACCCCATTCCATGGCCTTCATGGACACAAACACATATTAGGCCCCATCCTTGGGAAAGTCCATTTCACCTCAGCCACCCCGGTTGCTCCCGTAGAGCCATCAGATCTCAACTGACTTGTTGCTAGGAGACAATTGGAATGTGAGTCCCGCTTCCCTGGCATCCATCCCCGAACGGTGCTCTGGAGTCCTTCTATATGGGATATCCTGGAGCTTCCCAACAGGTCTCAATTGTCCCGGAGAAGGAATCCTTGAAGGGCTCGTCCCACAACTCCCAACGTGGGAAAACCTCCATGGCCATGAGATTCCGCTCCGTTCATGAAGGGGCAGTCATGCACCGGAACTCCAACCTGAGCCAAAGTCTGATCCTCGCCGTGACTTCAGAAGCATGAGATATTCGTTCAGATCTGCAGGGGGTAACAGCCATGCCCTCGACTTGAAGCCCAAGTCTAGCTTCTGCTCTCAGACTTGTCCTCACACTCCTGTTCCAGAATCTTTCATGTTTGACAATACCGGACCCACAATGCAGCACTCTGCCTACCTCTAGAAAAAATATATTGCCTAATGTGTTGCCCAGGCACCTCAAATGAGGATAAACCTACACGGCTCTCGACTGTACCTGAATTATATAATCTAACCTGGGCACTAATGCACTGTCTGACACAACCTGAGCCCGAACCTCCTGACCAACACCTAGGCAGCTGACCACACCTTGAGCACATCAGACCTGCCATGGCCTTAGGTCGTCTTCTCTTCCCAACTGGGATTTTCAGGCTTCAGAACCTAGATCTTAACACCAACCACTGCCTAGGGTTGAAAATGATGCAGAAATCAGAGCTCCTTCCCCATGGCAAAAGACCTGTGATTGGAATGTTGTCCAAAGTTCAGTGTAGTTGAAACCAGTGTGGCCCCTGAGGCCCCGCCCATGCTCGCGGGCCACATTGGTCACAAACACACATTGTGACACTCAGCCTGTACCCAGTCCTCAAGTAAGGCCCTCAGTGCCTGGATGAAGAGACAGCATATTGGGCCTGCCATTCCGCTAGGCGCCAATTTTTAACCATAGTTTGGGTTGTCCCTTCACTCTTCCCCAGGTCTCTGCTTTGAAATTCCTCTTTGGTTGGGACACCTGAGGTAAAAAACCTGAGAGGAGACCTCCCATCCCACAGATTGATGGAAAGAAATTGGGACTGGGCCAAATCCACAAAGAGGAAGATTCGTCCATGGCCCATGAGGCCTCCCCACATTCAACGCCCATCCTTGATACAAAATCCAGAGACAAAAGCCTGAGCAAGTGCCTCATTCTCGCTCTTTCTTCATATCCTGAAGAGTTCTTCTCATGGTTTGTAGATTGGACCTGCCATACCTACGTCCGCAAACCTAAGCTGAGTTTGTGTTTTCAGACTTCTGTCCTCAAATTCCTGGGCCACACACCCTCCAGGCTGGGGCCCCTGGAGCCAGACATTAGGACTGTGCCACCCAATCCATGGGAATTCTGCCCATTCCATTGTCCAAAATCGTACAAATTAGAAGTACCCTCCAAAGTCCCTGAGGCCATACCAATAGTGTAGGTCTCCCAGAACAAACAAGGGCGGTCTGACAACAGCTGAGCATCTACATCCACTCATACCATAAATGGATGTCCCCAGAGAAGACGATGGAACCAGACATGACCCTAGGCCATAATCGGATCCATTGCTTTGGTTTACCGGCATGTCTCCTCAAAAGCCTGGATTCCAAGACCAGCATAGGGGGTTTCCTGAGGCACCCATCAGAACAAATCTCGTCTCCACAAGAAAACTTGTGCATGGGACCTATGTCAAAAGCTTGGAGAATACTTCAGGGTCCCAGTGCCACCGCTCCATTCCAAGGCCTTCATGGACAAAATCACACATTAGGCCCCAAACTCGGGAAAGTCCATTTCAACACAGCCGCCCCGATTGCTAACGCAGAGCCATAAACTCAACTGTCTTGTTGCTAGGAGACAATTGGAATGCGAGGCTGGCTTCCCTGGCATCCATCCTTGAACGGTGCACTGCAGTCATTCCATATGGGATGTCCTGGAGCTGACCAACAGGTTCAATTGTCCCGCAGAAGGAATCCTTGAAGGGGGATCCCACACTCCCAACGTTGGAAAACCTCCATGGCCTTGAGATTCCGCTCCGTTCATGAAGGGGCAGTCATGCACAGAAACTCCAACCCGAGCCAACTTCTGATCCTCGCCGTGACTTAAGATGCATGAGATATTGGATCAGATCTGCAGGGGGTACTTGCCATACTCTCGGCCTGAAGCCCAAGTCTAATTGTGTTCTCAGACTTCTGTCCTCACCCTCCTGGCCCAGAAGTCCTCAAGTTTGGCAATTCCGGACCCACAATGCAGCAATCTGCCTGCCCTCTAGGAAAAATATATTGCCTAATGATTTTCCCAGGCATCTCAAATGAGGATAAACTTTCACGGCACTCGACTGTACCTAAATTATATAGTCTAACCTGGGCCCTAATGCACTGTCTGACACAACCTGAACGGGAAACTCTGGACCAACACACAGGCAGCTGACCGCACACTGAGCACATGAGACTCGCCATGGCCTTAGGTCGTCATCTCTTCCCAACTGTGGTTTTCAGGCTTCAGAACCTAGACCTTATCACAACCACTTCCCAGTGTTGAAAATGATGCAGAAATCAGAGCTCCTTCCCCATGGCAAGAGACCTTGTGATTGGCATGTGGTCCAAAGTTCAGTGTACTTGAAACCAGTGTTGCCCATGAGGCCCCGCCCAACCTCGCGGCCACATTGGTCACAAACACACATGTTGACCCTCAGTCTGAACCCTGTCTTTAAGTAAGGCCACTCAGTGGCTGGATGAAGAGACAGCATATTGGGCCTGCCATGCCCCTAGGCCCCAATTTTTAACCATAGTTTGGGTTGTCCCTTCACTCTTCCCCAGGGCTCTGCTTTGGAATTCCTCTTTGGTTGGGACACCTGAGGTAACAAACCTGAGAGGAGACCTCCCATCCCACAGATTGACGGAAAGAAATTGGGACCGGGCCAAATCCACAGAGAGGAAGATACGTCCATGGCCCATGAGGCCTCCCCACGTTCCACGCCCATCTTTGATACAAAATCCAGAGACAAAAGCCTGAGCAAGCGCCTCAGACTCGCTCATTCTTCATATCCTGAATAGTTCTTCTCATGGTTTGTAGATTGGACTTGCAATACTACTTCCCCAAACCTAAGCTGAGTTTGTGTTTTCAGACTTCTGTCCTCAAATTCCTGGGCCACACTCCCTCCAGGCTGGGTCCCCTGGAGCCACACATTAGGACTGTGCCTACCCAATCCATGGGAATTTTGCCCATTCCATTGTCCAAAATCGTACAAATTAGGAGAACTCTCCAAAGTCCCCGAGGCCATCCCAATAGTGTAGGTCTCCGGGGACAAACAAGGGCGGTCTGACACCAGGTGAGCATCTACCTCCACTCATTCCATAGAGGGATATCCCCAGAGTAGAAGATTGAACGAGGCAGGACCCTAGGCCATAATCGGATCCATTGCTTTGGTTTACAGGCGTGTCTCCTCAAAAGCCTGGATTCCAATACCAGCATAAGGGATTTCCTAAGGCACCCATCAGAACAAATCTCGTCTCCACAATGAAACTTGTGCATGGGAGCTATGTCAAAAGCTTAGGAGAATACTTCAGGGTCCCAGTGCCACCGCCCCATTCCAAGGCTCTCATACACAAACACACATTAGGCCCCATCCTCAGGAGAGTCCATTCAACTCAGCCACCCCGGTTGCTCCCGCAGAGCCATCCGATCTCCACTGTTTTGTTGCTATGAGACAATTGGAATTCGAGGCGGCCTTCCCTGCCATCCATCCTCCAAAGTTGCTCTGGAGTAATTCCATATGGGATGCCTGGAGCTGCCCAACAGGTCTCAATTGTCCCCCAGAAGGAATACTTGAAGGAGGTATCCCACAACTCCCAACGTGGGAAAACCTCCATGGCCTTGAGATTCTGCTCCGTTTATGAAGGGGCAGTCATGCACAGAAACTCCAACCTGAGCCAACGTCTGATCCTCGCCCTGACTTCAGATGCATGAGATATTGGTTCAGATCTGCAGGGGGTACCTGCCGTGCCCTCGGCCTGAAGCCCAAGTCTAGCTTGTGTTCTCAGACTTCTGTCCTCACACTCCTGGCCCAGAAGCCCTCAAGTTTGGCAATTCCGGACCCACAATGCAGCACTATGCCTGCTTTCTAGAAAAAATATCTTGCCTAAAGAGCTGCCCATGCACCTCAAATGAGGATAAAACTACATGGCACTCGACTGTACCAAAATCATATAGTCTAACCTGGGCTATAATGCACTGTCTGACACAACCTGAGCCAGAACCTCCTGACCAACACACAGGCTGCTGACCGCACACTGAGCATATCAGACCCGCCATGGCCTTAGGTCATCATCTCTTCCCAACTTCAGTTTTTCAGGCTTCAGAACCTAGACCTTATCTCCAACCACTGCCCAGGGTTGAAAGTGATGCAGACATCAGAACACCTTCCCCATGGCAAGAGACCCTGTGATTGGCATGTTGTCCAAAGTCAGTGTAGTTGAAACCAGTGTGGCCCATGAGGCCCCGCCTTTGCTCGCGGGCCCCATTGGTCACAACCACACATTATGACCCTCAGCCTGAGCCCAGTCCTCAAGTAAGGCCTCTCAGTGGCTGGATTTAGAGACAGCATATTGGGCCTTCCATGCCCCTATTCCAAATTTTTAACCATAGTTTGGGTTGTCCCTTCACTCTTCCCCAGGGCTCTGCTTTAGAATTCCTCTTCGGTTGGGACACCTGAGGTAACAAACCTGTGAGGAGACCTCCCATCCCACATATTGACGGAAAGAAATTGGGACTGGTCTAAATCCACAGAGAGGAAGATTCTTCCATGTCCCATGAGGCCTCCCCACATTCCACGCCGATCTTTGATACAAAATCCAGAGACAAAACCCTCAGCAAGCGCCTCAGTCTCGCTCTTTCTTCATATCCTGAAGATTTCTTCTCATGGTTTGTTGATTGGACCTGCCATACCTACGTCCCCAAACCTAAGCTGTTTGTGTTTTCAGACTTCTGTCCTCAAATTCCTGGGCCACACACCCTCCAGGCTGGGGCCCCTGGAGCCACACATTAGGACTGTGCCTACCCAATCCATGGGAATTCTGCCCATTCCATTTTCCAAAATCGTACATATTAGGAAAACCCTCCAAAGTTCCCGAGGCCATCCCAATAGTGTATGTCTCCCGGTACAAACAAGGGCGGTCTGACACCAGCTGAGCATCAACCTCCACTCATACCATAGATGGATGTCCCCAGAGAAGGAGATGGGACCAGACAGGACCCTAGGCCATAATCGGATCATTTCTTTGGTTTACAGGCATGTCTCCTCAAAAGCCTGGATTCCAAGACCAGCATAGGGGTTTACTGAGGCACCCATCAGAACAAATCTCGTCTCCACAAGGAAACTTGTGCATGGGACCTATGTCAAAAGCTTAGGAGAATACTTCAGGGTCCCGGTGCTACCGCCACATTGCAAGGCTTTAATGTACAGAAACACATATTAGGCCCCATCCTCAGGAAAGTCCATTTCAACTCAGCCACCCCGGTTGCTCCAGCAGAGCCATCAGATCTCAACTGTCTTGTTGCTTGGAGACAATTGGAATACGAGGCCCGCTTCCCTGGCATCCATCCTCGAACGGTGCTCTGGAGTCTTTCCATATGGGATATCCTGGAGCTGCCCAACAGGTCTCAATTGTCCCGCAGAAGGAATTTTTGAAGGGGGCATCCCACAACTCCCAACGTGGGAAAACCTCAATGGCCTCGAGATTCTGCTCCCTTCATGAAGCGGCCGTCATGCACAGAAACTCCACCTGAGCCAACGTCTGATCCTCGCCCTGACTACAGATGCATGAGATATTGGTTCAGATCTGCACGGGGTACCTGCCGTGCCCTCGCCCTGAAACCCAAGTCTAGCTTGTCTTCTCAAACTTCCATCCTCACACTCCTGGCCACGAAGCCCTCAAGTTTGGCAATTCCGGACCCACAATGCAGCACTCTGCCTGCCCTCTAGAAAAAAGATTATTGCCTCAAGAGCTGCCCAGGAACCTTAAATGAGGATCAACCTACACAGCACTCGACTTTACCCAAATTATATAGTCTAACCTGGGCACTAATGCACTGTCGAACACAACCTGAGCCCGGACCTCCTGACCAACACCCAGAAAGCTGACCGCACACTGAGCCCATAAAACCCGCCATGGCCTTAGGTCATCATCTCTACCCTACCTCAGTTTTCAGGCTTCAGAACCAAGACCTTATCTCCAATCACTGCCCAGGGGTGAGTGTGATGCAGAAAACAGAACTCCTTCCCCATTGCTAAAAACCTTGTGCTTGGCATGTTGTCCAACGTTCAGTGTAGTTGAAACCAGTGTGGCCCATGAGGCCCCGCCCATACTCGCGGGCCCCATTGGTCACAAACACACATTGAGACCCTCAGACTGAGCCCAGTCCTCAAGTAAGGCCACTCAGTGGCTGGATGAAGAGATTGCATATTGGGCTTGCCATGCCCCTAGGCCCCAATTTTTAACCATAGTTCGGGTTGTCCCTTCAGTCTTCCCCACGGCTTTGCTATGGAATTCCTCTTTTGGTGGGACACCTGAGGTAACAAAACTGAAATGAGTCCTCCTATCCCACAGATTGACGAAAAGCAATTGGGAATCGGGCCAAATCCTCAGAGAGGAAGATTCGTCCATGGCCCATGAGGCCTACCCGACATTCCACGGCTGACTCTGATACAAAATCCAGAAAAAAAAGCCTAAGCTAGCGCCTCAGACTCGCACTTTCTTCATATCCTAAAGAGTTCTTTTCATGGTTTGTAGATCGGGCCTGCCATACCTACGTCCCCAAACCTAAGCTGAGTTTGTGTTTCCAGACTTCTGTCCTCAAAGTTTTGGGCCACACACCCACCAGGCTGGGCCCCTGGAGCCACACATTAGGACTGTGCCTAACAATCCATGGGAATTTTGCCAATTCCATGGTCCAAATTCATACAAATTAGGAGAAACCTCCAAAGTCCCTGAGGCCATCCCAATAGTTTTGGTCTCCCGGAACAAAAAAGGGCTGTCTGACACCAGCTGATAATTGACCTCCACTCATACCATAGATTGATGTCCCCAGAGAAGAAGATTGAACCAGACAGGACCCTAGGTCATAATAGGATCAATTGCTTTGGGTTACAGGCATGTGTCCTCAAAAGCCTGATTCCAATACGAGCATAGGGGTTTTCCTGAGGCACCCATCAGAACTCAACTCGTCTCCACAAGGAAACCTGTGCATGGGAGCCATGTCCAAAGCTTAGGAGAGTACTTCAGGGTCCGGTGCCACCGCCCCATTCCAAGGCCCTCATGGACACAAAAACACATTAGGACCCATCCTCAGGAAAGTCCATTTCAACTCATCCACCCCGGTTGCTCCGGCAGAGCCATCAGATCTAAACTATCTTGTTGCTAGGAGACAATTGGAATGCGAGGCGGGCTTCCCAGGCATCCATCCGCGAACGGTGCTCTGGAGTCATTCCATATGGGATGTCCTGGAGCTGTCCAACAGGTCTCAATTGTCCCGCAGAAGGAATCCTTGAAGGGGGCATCCCACAACTCCCAAAGTGGGAAAACCTCAATGGCCTCGAGATTCCGCTCCCTTCATGAAGCGGCCATCATGCACAGAAACTCCAACCTGAGCCAATGTCTGATCCTCGCCCTGACTTCAGATGCATGAGATATTTGTTCAGTCTGCAGGGGGTACCTGACGTGCCCTCGCCTTGAAACCCAAGTCTAGCTTGTCTTCTCAAACTTCCATCCTCACACTCCTGGCCCCGAAGCCCTCAAGTTTGGCAATTCCGGACCCACAATGCAGCACTCTGCCTGCCCTCTAGAAAAAATATTATTGCCTCATGAGCTGCCCAGGCACCTTAAATGAGGATAAACCTACACAGCACTCGACTTTACTCAAATTATATAGTCTAACCTGGGCACTAATGCAATGTCGAACACAACCTGAGCCAGGACCTCCTACCAACACCCAGAAAGCTGACCGCACACTGAGCACATAAAACCCGCCATGGGCTTAGGTCATCATCTCTTCCCTACCTCAGTTTTCTGGCTTCAGAACCGAGACCTTATCACCAATCACTGCCCAGGGGTGAGTGTGATGCAGAAATCAGAACTCCTCCTTACCCATGGCAAGAACCCTTGCGGTTGGCACGTTGTCCAACGTTCAGTGTAGGAAAAACCAGCATTCACCCTGAGGCCCCGTCCATTCTTGAGTGCGAAGAGGGCATACACACGCATTGTGACCCTCAGCATGAGTCCTGTCCTCTAGTAAGTCCTCTCAGTGGCTGGATCATTAGATGTCATAATGGGCTTGACATGTCCCTAAGCCCCAATTTTTAACCAGATTTCTGATTATCCGGTTGCCCCTCCCCAGGGCTCTACTCTGGAAACCCTCATTTGGTGGGACACCTGAGGTTAAAAAAGAAAACAACAACAAAAACAAACAAACAAAAAAAAAACGGACTTCTTCCAGCCCACAGAATGACCCCAAACTCTTTGGACGGGGCCCAACCACCAGAGAGTAAGACTCGTCCATTTCCCATGAAGTCACCCAGAAATTCCACGACCATGAGTGACACGATATCCAGAGACAAAAACTTGAGCAGGAGCCTCACAGTCGCGCTTCTTTCAAATCCCGAAGAGACCTCCTCATGGTCTGTAGATCAGTCCTGCCATACCTATGACCCGAAACATAAGCCGAGTCTGTGTTTTCAGACAACTGTCCAAACAGCCCTGGCCTACACAACCTACAGGCTCAGGCCCCTGGAGCCAAACCTGAGGACTGTACTTGCCCGCTCCAAGGGAATTGTGTGTGCCCATTCCAATGGCCACAACCCTTCTAATAGGATAAACCACCAAAGACCCTGATCCAGGGACAATCTGAGCCCAAATGAGCACCTACTTGCACTCAGACCCATAGACAGATGTCCCCAGAGGAGAAAGGAAAGAACAGGCCCCTAGGCACTAATCAGATCCGTTGCTTTGGTTTCCAGGCATCTCTCCTCAGAGGCCTGGATTTCAAAAGCAGCATATAGCTGTTTCTTGACTCACCCATCAGAAAACATCTCATCTACACATGGGAAACTTGCACGTTGGAGCTGTGTCAAAGCCTCTGTTTAGGAGAACCCTTTAGGGCCCCAGTGCCTCCGCTTCATTCCAAGGTCTCCACAGACACAAACAAATTAGGACCCATCCCCAGGGCTGTCCATTTCAGCTCAGCGTTTTCGGTTTCTCCCCACAGATCCAGGAGATCTAACCTGTCTTGTTGCTAGGAGACAATTGGAATGCGAGGTGGGCTACCCAGCCATCCATCCTTAGAACCCTGCTCAGAATCATTGGCCTCGACCCAAACAACAGGTCTCAATTGTCCTGCAGAATACTCTATGCAGTTTGGAGTGTCTCACAACTCCCATCGTGGGAAAACCCCCATGGCCTCGTGATGACCCCCATTCATGAAGGGGCCATCAGCGACAGAAACTCCAACCTGAGCAATCGTCTGATCCTCGCCCTGACTTCATATGCACGAGATCTAGATTCAGGTCTGTAGATTGTGCCTGCCATGGCCTAACACAGAAACCTAAGCCTAGCTTGTGTTCTCAGACTTTTGTCGTCAGACTACTGGCCCACATGCCCTCCAGTTTGGCAATCCAGAACTACAATGCAGCACTCTGCCTGCCCTCCTGAAGAAAAACATTGTCCTCTGGGGCTACACAGTAACCCTAAATGAGGATCAACCTGCACCAACCTTGGCTGTACCCCAAATACATAGGCTGACAAGGGCATTAATGCCCTTTCTGACACAGCCTGAGCCTGGACCCCCTGACCCCTCCCAGACAGCTGGCCGCACACTGAGCACATCGAACCGCCATGGCCTTAGGTCGTCATCTCTTCCCAACCTCGGTTTTCAGGTTTCAGAACCTAGACCTTATCTCCAATCACTGCCCAGGGTTGAAGGTGATGCAGAAATCAGAACTCCTTCCCCATGGCAAGAAACCTTGTGGTTGGCATGTTGTCCAACCTTCAGTGTAGTTGAAACAAGTGTGGCCCATGAGGCCCCGCCCATGCTCGCGGGCCACATTGGTCACAAACACACATTGTGACCCTCAGGCTGAGCCAAGTCCTCAAGTAAGGCCACTCAGTAGCTGGATGAAGAGATAGCATATTGGGCTTGCCATGCCCCTAGGCCCCAATTTTTAACCATAGTTCGGGTTGTCCCTTCAGTCTTCCCCACGGCTTTGCTTTGGAATTCCTCTTTTGGTGGGACACCTGAGGTAAGAAAAGTAAAATGAGTCCTCCCATCCCACAGATTGACGAAAAGCAATTGGTAATCGGGCCAAATCCTCAGAGAGGAAGATTCGTCCATGGCCCAGAAGGAGTCGCCGTCATTCCACGGCGGTCGCTGATACAAAATCCAGAGACAAAAGCCTAAGCTAGCGCCTCAGACTCACACTTTCTTCATATCCTGAAGAGTTTTTCTCATGGTTTGTAGATCGGGCCTGCCATACCTAAGTCCCCAAACCTAAGCTGAGTTTGTGTTTTCAGAGTTCTATCCTCAAAATCTTAGGCCACACACCCTCCAGGCTGGGATCCTGAAGCCACACATTAGGACTGTGCCTACCAATCCATGGGAATTCTGCCCATTCCATGGTCCAAAATCGGACAAATTAGGAGAAACCTCCAAAGTCCCTGAGGCCATCCCAATAGTTTTGGTCGCCAGGAACAAACAAGGACTGTCTGACACCAGCTGATAATCGACCTCCACTCATACCATAGATGGATGTCCCCAGAGAAGAAGATTGAACCAGACAGGACCCTAGGCCATAATAGGATCCATTGCTTTGGGTTACAGGCATATGTCCTCAAAAGCCTGATTCCAATACGAGCATAGGGGTCTTCCTGAGGCACCCATCAGAACTCATCTCGTCTCCACAAGGAAACCTGTGCATGGGAGCCATGTCCAAAGCTTAGGAGAGAACTTCAAGGTCCCGGTGCCACCGCCCCATTCCAAGGCCCTCATGGACCCAAAAACACATTAGGACCCATCCTCAGGAAAGTCCATTTCAACTCAGCCACCCCGATAGCTCTGGCAGAGCCATCAGATCTAAACTGTCTTGTTGCTAGGAGAAAATTGGAATGCGAGGCGGGCTTCCCAGGCATCGATCCGCGAACGGTGATCTGGAGTCATTCCATATGGGCTGTCCTCGAGCTGTCCAACAGGTCTCTATTGTCCCGCAGAAGGAATCCTTGAAGGGGGCATCCCACAACTCCCAACGTGGGAAAACCTCAATGGGCTCGAGATGCCGCTCCCTTCATGAAGCGGCCGTCATGCACAGAAACTCCAACCTGAGCCAACGTCTGATCCTCGCCCTGACTTCAGATGCATGAGATATTGGTTCAGATCTGCAGGGGGAACCTGCCGTGCCCTCGCCCTGAAACCCAAGTCTAGCTTGTCTTCTCAGACCTCCGTCCTCACACTCCTGGCCCCGAAGCCCTCAAGATTGGCAATTCCGGACCCACAATGCAGCACTCTGCCTGCCCTCTAGAAAAAAAAAAAATATTGCCTCATGAGCTGCCCAGACACCTTAAATGAGAATAAACCTACACAGCACTCGACTTTACAAAAATTATATAGTCTAACTTGGGCAGTAATGCACTGTCGAATACAACCTGAGCCCGGACCTCCTGACCAACACCCAGAAAGCTGACCGCACACTGAGCACAAAAAACCTGCCATGGCATTAGGTCATCATCTCTTCCCTACCTCAGTTCTCAGGCTTCAGAACCGAGACCTTATCTCCAATCTCTGCCCAGGGGTGAGTGTGATGCAGAAATCAGAACTCCTCCTTACCCATGGCAAGAAACCTTGTGGTTGGCACGTTGTCCAACGTTCAGTGTAGTAGAAACCAGCATTCACCCTGAGGCCCCGCCCATTCGTGAGTGCGACGAGGTCATACACACGCATTGTGACCCTCAGCATGAGTCCTGTCCTCTAGTAAGTCCTCTCAGTGGCTGGACCATTAGATGTCATAATTGGCTTGACATGTCCCTAGGCCCCAATTTTTAACCAGATTTCTGATTGTCCAGTTGCCCCTCCCCAGGCTCTACTCTGGAATCCCTCATTTGGTGGGACAACTGAGGTTAAAAAAGAAAACAACAACAACAATAACAAAAAAACGGACTTCTTCCAGCCCACAGAATGACCCCAAACTCTTTGGACGGGGCCCAACCACCAGAGAGTAAGACTCGTCCATTTCCGATGAAGTCATCCAGAAATTCCACGACCATGAGTGACACGATATCCAGAGACAAAAACTTGAGCAGGAGCCTCACACTCGTGCTTCTTTTAAATCCCGAAGAGATCTCCTCATGGTCTGTAGATCAGTTCTGCCATACCTATGACCCTAAATATAAGCCGAGTTTGTGTTTTCAGACAAATGTCCAAACAGACCTGGCCTACACAACCTACAGGCTCAGTCCCCTGGAGCCAAACCTGAGGACTGTACTTGCCCTCTCCAAGGGAATTGTGTGTGCCCATTCCAATGGCCACAACCCTTCTAATAGGATAAACCTCCAAAGTCACTGATCCATCTCAATAGTGGTGGCTTCCCAGGAAAAACAGGGTCAATCTGAGCCCAACTGAGCACCTAATGCACTCAGACCCATAGACAGATGTCCCCAGAGGTAAAAAGGAAAGAACAGGCCCCTAGTCACTAATCAGATCCGTTGCTTTGGTTGCCAGGCATCTCTCCTCAGTGGCCTGGATCAAAAGCAGCATATAGGTGTTTCTTGACTCACTCATCAGAAAACATCTCATCTACACATGGGAAACTTGCACGTTGGAGCTGTGTCAAAGCCTCTGTTTAGGAGAACCCTTTAGGGACCCAGTGCCACGGCTTCATTCCAAGGTCTCCATAGGCACAAAAGCACATTAGGACCCATCCCCAGGGGTGTCCATTTCAACTCAGCGTCCTCGGTTGCTCCCCACAGATCCAGGAGATCTAACCTGTCTTGTTGCTAGGAGACAATTGGAATGCGAGGTGGGCTACCCAGCCATCCATCCTTAGAACCCTGCTCAGAATCATTGGCTTGGAGTCAAACAACAGGTCTCAATTGTCCTGCAGAAGACTCACTGCAGTTTGGAGCGTCTCACAACTCCCATCATGGGAAAACCCCCATGGCCTCGTTATGCCCTTCCATTCATAAAGGGGCCATCAGGGACAGAAACTCCAACCTGAGCAATCGTCTGATCCTCGCCCTGGCTTCAGATGCACGAGATCTCGATTCAGGTCTGTAGATTGTGCCTGCCATGGCCTCACCCAGAAACCTAAGCCTAGCTTGTGTTCTCAGACTTTGGTCGTCAGACTACTGGCCCACAAGCCCTCCAGTTTGGCAATCTAGAACTACAATGCAGCACTCTGCCTGCCCACCAGAAGAAAAACATTGTCCTCAGGGGCTACCCAGTAACCCCAAATGAGGATCAACCTCCACCGACCTTGGCTGTACCCCAAATACATAAGCTTACCAGGGCACTAATACCCTTTCTGACACAGCCTGAGCCTGGATCCCTGGCCCCTCCCAGACAGCTGGCCGCACACTGAGCACATCGAGCCGCCATGGCCTTAGGTCGTCATCTCTTCCCAACCTCGGTTTTCAGGTTTCAGAACCTAGACCTTATCTCCAATCACTGCCCAGGGTTGAAGGTGATGCAGAAATCAGAACTCCTTTACCATGGCAAGAAACCTTGTGGTTGGCATGTTGTCCAACCTTCAGTGTAGTTGAAACCAGTGTGGCCCATGAGGCCCGGCCCATGCTCGCGGGCCACATTGGTCACAAACACACATTGTGACCCTCAGGCTGAGCCCAGTCCTCAAGTAAGGCCCCTCAGTGGCTGGATGAAGAGATAGCATATTGGGCTTGCCATGCCCCTAGGCCCCAATTTTTAACCATAGTTCGGGTTGTCCCTTCAGTCTTCCCCACGGCTTTGCTATGGAATTCCTCTTTTGGTGGGACACCTGAAGTAACAAATCTGAAATGTGTCCTCCTATCCCACAGATTGACGAAAAGCAATTGGGAATCGGGCCAAATCCTCAGAGAGGTAGATTCGTCCATGGCCCATGAGGCCTCCCCGACATTCCACGGCAGTCGCTGATACAAAATCCAGAGACAAAAGCCTAAGCTAGCGCCTCAGACTCGCACTTTCTTCATATCCTAAAGAGTTCTTCTCATGGTTTATAGATCGGGCCTGCCATACCTACGTCCCCAAACCTAAGCTGAGTTTGTGTTTCCAGACTTCTGTCCTCAAATCTTGGGCCACACACCCTCCAGGCTGGGCCGCTGGAGCCTCACATTAGGAATGTGCCTACCAATCCATGGGAATTCTGCCCATTCCATGGTCCAAAATCGTATAAATTAGGAGAAACCTCCAAAGTCCCTGAGGCCATCCCAATAGTGTAGGTCGCCCGGAACAAACAAGGGCTGTCTGACTCCAGCTGATAATCGACCTCCACTCATACCATAGATGGATGTCCCCAGAGAAGAAGATTGAACCAGACAGGACCCTAGGCCATAATAGGATCAATTGCTTTGGGTTACAGGCATGTGGTTTCAAAAGCCTGATTCCAATACGAGCATAGGGGTTTTCCTGAGGCACCCATCAGAACTCATCTCGTCTCCACAAAGAAACCTGTGCATGGGAGCCAAGTCCAAAGCTTAGGAGAGTACTTCAGGGTCCCGGTGCCACCGCCCCATTCCAAGGCCCTCATGGACCCAAAAACACATTAGGACCCATCCTCAGGAAAGTCCGTTTCCTCAGCCACCCCGATTGCTCCGGCAGAGCCATCAGATCTAAACTGTCTTGTGGCTAGGAGACAATTGGAATGCTAGGCGGGCTTCCCAGGCATCCATCCGCGAACGGTGCTCTGGAGTCATTCCATATGGGATGTCCTGGAGCTGTCCAACTGGTCTCAATTGTCCCGCAGAAGGAATCTTTGAAGGGGGCATCCCACGACTCCCAACGTGGGAAAACCTCAATGGCCTCGAGATGCCGCTCCCTTTATGAAGCGGCCGTCATGCACAGAAACTCCGACCTGAGCCAACGTCTGATCCTCGCCCTGACTTCAGATGCATGAGATATTGGTTCAGATCTGCAGGGGGTACCTGCCGTGCCCTCGCCCTGAAACCCAAGTCTAGCTTGTCTTCTCAGACTTCCGTCCTCACACTCCTGGCCCCGAAGCCCTCAAGTTTGGCAATTCCGGACCCACAATGCAGCACTCTGCCTGCCCTCTAGAAAAAAAAATTATTGCCTCATGAGCTGCCCAGGCACCTTAAATGAGGATCAACCTACACAGCACTCGACTTTACAAAAATTATATAGTCTAACTTGGGCACTAATGCACTGTCGAACACAACCTGAGCCCGGACCTCCTGACCAACACCCAGAAAGCTGACCGCACACTGAGCACATAAAACCTGCCATAGCCTTAGGTCATCATCTCTTCCCTACCTCAGTTCTCAGGCTTCAGAACCGAGACCTTATCTCCAATCACTGCCCAGGGGTGAGTGTGATGCAGAAATCAGAACTCCTCCTTACCCATGGCAAGAACCCTTGTGGTTGGCACGTTGTCCAACGTTCAGTGTAGGAGAAACCAGCATTCACCCTGAGGCCCCGCCCATTCTTGAGTGCGACGAGGGCATAGACACGCATTGTGACCCTCAGCATGAGTACTGTCCTCTATTAAATCCTCTCAGTGGCTGGACCATTAGATGTCATAATGGGCTTGACATGTCCCTAGGCCCCAATTTTTAACCAGATTTCTGATTGTCCAGTCGCCCCCCTCCCCAGGGCTCTACTCTGGAATCCCTCATTTGGTGGGACACCTGAGGTTAAAAAAGAAAACAACAACAACAACAACAACAAAAAAAAAACGGACTTATTCCAGCCCACAGAATGACCCCAAACTCTTTGGACGGGGCCAAACCACCAGAGAGTAAGACTCGTCCATTTCCCATGAGGTCACCCAGAAATTCCACGACCATGAGTGACACGATATCCAGAGACAAAAACTTGAGCAGGAGCCTCACAGTCGCGCTTCTTTCAAATCCCGAAGAGACCTCCTCATGGTCTGTAGATCAGTCCTGCCATACCTATGACCCGAAACATAAGCCGAGTCTGTGTTTTCAGACAACTGTCCAAACAGCCCTGGCCTACACAACCTACAGGCTCAGGCCGCTGGAGCCAAACCTGAGGACTGTAATTGCCCTCTCCAAAGGAATTGTGTGTGCCCATTCCAATGGCCACAAGCCTTCTAATAGGATAAACCTCCAAATCCCTGATCCATCTCAATAGTGGTGGCTTCCCAGGAAAAACAGGGGCAATCTGAGCACAACTGAGCACCTACCTGCACTCAGACCCATAGACAGATATCCCCAGAGGTAAAAAGGAAAGAACAGGCCCCTAGGCACTAATCAGATCCGTTGCTTTGGTTGCCAGGCATCTCTCCTCAGTGGCCTGGATCAAAAGCAGCATATAGCTGTTTCTTGACTCACCCATCAGAAAACATCTCATCTACACATGGGAAACTTTCACGTTGGAGCTGTGTAAAAGCCTCTGTTTAGGAGAACCGTTTAGGGCCCCAGTGCCACCGCTTCATTCCAAGGTCTCCATAGGCACAAAAGCACATTAGGACCCATCCCCAGGGGTGTCCATTTCAACTCAGCGTCCTCGGTTGCTCCCCACAGATCCAGGAGATCTAACCTGTCTTGTTGCTAGGAGACAATTGGAATGCGAGGTGGGCTACCCAGCCATCCATCCTTAGAACCCTGCTCAGAATCATTGGTCTGGAGCCAAACAACAGGTCTCAATTGTCCTGCAGAAGACTCTCTGCAGTTTGGAGCGTCTCACAACTCCCATCATGGGAAAACCCCCATGGCCTCGTTATACCCTTCCATTCATAAAGGGGCCATCAGGGACAGAAACTCCAACCTGAGCGATCGTCTGATCCTCGCCCTGGCTTCAGATGCACGAGATCTCGATTCAGGTCTGTAGATTGTGCCTGCCATGGCCTCACCCAGAAACCTAAGCTGAGCTTGTGTTCTCAGACTTTTGTCGTCAGACTACTGGCCCACAAGCCCTCCAGTTTGGCAATCTAGAACTACAATGCAGCACTCTGCCTGCCCACCAGAAGAAAAACATTGTCCTCTGGGGCTACCCAGTAACCCCAAATGAGGATCAACCTCCACCGACCTTGGCTGTACCCCAAATACATAAGCTTACCAGGGCACTAATACCCTTTCTGACACAGCCTGAGCCTGGATCCCTGGCCCCACCCAGACAGCTGGCCGCACACTGAGCACATCGAGCCGCCATGGCCTTAGGTCGTCATCTCTTCCCAACCTCGGTTTCAGGTTTCAGAACCTAGACCTTATCTCCAATCACTGCCCAGGGTTGAAGGTGATGCAGAAATCAGAACTCTTTTACCATGGCAAGAAACCTTGTGGTTGGCATGTTGTCCAACCTTCAGTGTAGTTGAAACCAGTGTGGCCCATGAGGCCCGGCCCATGCTCGCGGGCCACGTTGGTCACAAACACACATTGTGACCCTCAGGCTGAGCCCAGTCCTCAAGTAAGGCCCCTCAGTGGCTGGATGAAGAGATAGCATATTGGTCTTGCAATGCCCCTAGGCCCCAATTTTTAACCATAGTTCGGGTTGTCCCTTCAGTCTTCCCCACGGCTTTGCTATGGAATTCCTCTTTTGGTGGGACACCTGAAGTAACAAATCTGAAATGTGTCCTCCTATCCCACAGATTGACGAAAAGCAATTGGGAATCGGGCCAAATCCTCAGAGAGGTAGATTCGTCCATGGCCCATGAGGCCTCCCCGACATTCCACGGCAGTCGCTGATACAAAATCCAGAGACAAAAGCCTAAGCTAGCGCCTCAGACTCGCACTTTCTTCATATCCTAAAGAGTTCTTCTCATGGTTTATAGATCGGGCCTGCCATACCTACGTCCCCAAACCTAAGCTGAGTTTGTGTTTCCAGACTTCTGTCCTCAAAGTCTTGGGCCACACACCCTCCAGGCTGGGCCGCTGGAGCCACACATTAGGAATGTGCCTACCAATCCATGGGAATTCTGCCCATTCCATGGTCCAAAATCGTACAAATTAGGAGAAACCTCCAAAGTCCCTGAGGCCATCCCAATAGTGTAGGTCGCCCGGAACAAACAAGGGCTGTCTGACTCCAGCTGATAATCGACCTTCACTCATACCATAGATGGATGTCCCCAGAGAAGAAGATTGAACCAGACAGGACCCTAGGCCATAATAGGATCAATTGCTTTGGGTTACAGGCATGTGGTTTCAAAAGCCTGATTCCAATACGAGCATAGGGGTTTTCCTGAGGCACCCATCAGAACTCATCTCGTCTCCACAAGGAAACCTGTGCATGGGAGCCATGTCCAAAGCATAGGAGAGTACTTCAGGGTCCCGGTGCCACCGCCCCATTCCAAGGCCCTCATGGACCCAAAAACACATTAGGACCCATCCTCAGGAAAGTCCGTTTCCTCAGCCACCCCGATTGCTCCGGCAGAGCCATCAGATCTAAACTGTCTTGTTGCTAGGAGACAATTGGAATGCTAGGCGGGCTTCCCAGGCATCCATCCGCGAACGGTGCTCTGGAGTCAATCCATATGGGATGTCCTGGAGCTGTCCAACTGGTCTCAATTGTCCCGCAGAAGGAATCTTTGAAGGGGGCATCCTACGACTCCCAACGTGGGAAAACCTCAATGGCCTCGAGATGCCGCTCCCTTTATGAAGCGGCCGTCATGCACAGAAACTCCGACCTGAGCCAACGTCTGATCCTCGCCCTGACTTCAGATGCATGAGATATTGGTTCAGATCTGCAGGGGTAACCTGCCGTGCCCTCGCCCTGAACCCAAGTCTAGCTTGTCTTCTCAGACTTCCGTCCTCACACTCCTGGCCACGAAGCCCTCAAGTTTGGCAATTCCGGACCCACAATGCAGCACTCTGCCTGCCCTCTAGAAAAAAAAATTATTGCCTCATGAGCTGCCCAGGCACCTTAAATGAGGATCAACCTACACAGCACTCGACTTTACAAAAATTATATAGTCTAACTTGGGCACTAATGCACTGTCGAACACAACCTGAGCCCGGACCTCCTGACCAACACCCAGAAAGCTGACCGCACACTGAGCACATAAAACCTGCCATGGCCTTAGGTCATCATCTCTTCCCTACCTCAGTTTTCTGGCTTCAGAACCGAGACCTTATCTCCAATCACTGCCCAGGGGTGAGTGTGATGCAGAAATCAGAACTCCTCCTTACCCATGGCAAGAACCCCTGTGGTTGGCACGTTGTCCAACGTTCAGTGTAGGAGAAACCAGCATTCACCCTGAAGCCCAGCCCATTCTTGAGTGCGACGAGGGCATAGACACGCATTGTGACCCTCAGCATGAGTCCTGTCCTCTATTAAATCCTCTCAGTGTCTGGACCATTAGATGTCATAATGGGCTTGACATGTCCCTAGGCCCCAATTTTTAACCAGATTTTTGATTGTCCAGTCGCCCCTCCCCAGGGCTCTACTCTGGAATCACTCATTTGGTGGGACACCTGAGGTTAAAAAAGAAAACAACAACAACAACAACAGCAAAAAAAAAAAAAAAAAAAAAAAAAAAACGGACTTATTCCAGCCCACAGAATGACCCCAAACTCTTTGGACGGGGCCAAACCACCAGAGAGTAAGACTCGTCCATTTCCCATGAGGTTACCCAGAAATTCCACGACCATGAGTGACACGATATCCAGAGACAAAAACTTGAGCAGGAGCCTCACAGTCGCGCTTCTTTCAAATCCCGAAGAGACCTCCTCATGGTCTGTAGATCAGTCCTGCCATACCTATGACCCGAAACATAAGCCGAGTCTGTGTTTTCAGACAACTGTCCAAACAGCCCTGGCCTACACAACCTACAGGCTCAGGCCCCTGGAGCCAAACCTGAGGACTGTAATTGCCCTCTCCAAAGGAATTGTGTGTGCCCATTCCAATGGCCACAAGCCTTCTAATAGGATAAACCTCCAAATCCCTGATCCATCTCAATAGTGGTGGCTTCCCAGGAAAAACAGGGGCAATCTGAGCCCAACTGAGCACCTACCTGCACTCAGACCCATAGACAGATGTCCCCAGAGGTAAAAAGGAAAGAACAGGCCCCTAGGCACTAATCAGATCCATTGCTTTGGTTGCCAGGCATCTCTCCTCAGAGGCCTGGATTTCAAAAGCAGCATATAGCTGTTTCTTGACTCACCCATCAGAAAACATCTCATCTACACATGGGAAACTTGCACGTTGGAGCTGTGTCAAAGCCTCTGTTTAGGAGAACCCTTTAGGGCCCCAGGGCCACCGCTTCTTACCAAGGTCTCCATAGGCACAAAAGCACATTAGGACCCATCCCCAGGGGTGTCCATTTCAACTCAGCATCCTCGGTTGCTCCCCACAGATCCAGGAGATCCTACCTGTCTTGTTGCTAGGAGACAATTGGAATGCGAGGTGGGCTACCCAGCCATCCATCCTTAGAACCCTGCTCAGAATCATTGGCTTGGAGTCAAACAACAGGTCTCAATTGTCCTGCACAAGACTCTCTGCTGTTTGGAGCGTCTCACAACTCCCATCATGGGAAAACCCCCATGGCCTCGTTATGCCCTTCCATTCATAAAGGGGCCATCAGGTACAGAAACTCCAACCTGAGCGATCGTCTGATCCTCGCCCTGACTTCAGATGCACGAGATCTCGATTCAGGTCTGTAGATTGTGCCTGCCATGGCCTCACCCAGAAACCTAAGCCTAGCTTGTGTTCTCAGACTTTTCTCGTCAGACTACTGGCCCACAAGCCCTCCAGATTGGCAATCTAGAACAACAATGCAGCACTCTGCCTGCCTCCCAGAAGAAAAACATTGTCCTCTGGGGCTACCCAGTAACCCCAAATGAGGATCAACCTCCACCGACCTTGGCTGTACCCCAAATACATAAGCTTACCAGGGCACTAATACCCCTCTGACACAGCCTGAGCCTGGATCCCCTGGCCCCTCCAGACAGCTGGCCGCACACTGAGCACATCGAGCTGCCCTGGCCTTAGGTCGTCATCTCTTCCCAACCTCGGTTTTCAGGTTTCAGAAACTAGACCTTATCTCTAATCACTGCCCAGGGTTGAAGGTGATGCAGAAATCAGAACTCCTTCCCCATGGCAAGAAACCTTGTGGTTGGCATGTTGTCCAACCTTCAGTGTAGTTGAAACCAGTGTGGCCCATGAGGCCCCGCCCATGCTCGCGGGCCACATTGGTCACAAACACACATTGTGACCCTCAGGCTGAGCCCAGTCCTCAAGTAAGGCCCCTCAGTGGCTGGATGAAGAGATAGCATATTGGGCTTGCCATGCCCCTAGGCCCCAATTTTTAACCATAGTTCGGGTTGTCCCTTCAGTCTTCCCCACGGCTTTGCTATGGAATTCCTCTTTTGGTGGGACACCTGAGGTAACAAAACTGACATGAGTCCTCCCCTCTCACAGATTGACAAAAAGCAATTGGGAATCGGGCCAAATCCTCAGAGAGGTAGATTCGTCCATGGCCCATGAGGCTTCCCCGACATTCCACGGCCCTCGCTGATACAAAATCCAGAGACAAAAGCCTAAGCTAGCGCCTCAGACTCGCACTTTCTTCATATCCTAAAGAGTTCTTCTAATGGTTTGTAGATCGGGCCTGCCATACCTACGACCCCAAACCTAAGCTGAGTTTGTGTTTCCAGACTTCTGTCCTCAAAGTCTTGGGCCACACACCCTCCAGGCTGGGCCGCTGGAGCCACACATTAGGACTGTGCCTACCAATCCATGGGAATTCTCCCCATTCCATGGTCCAAAATCGTACAAATTAGGAGAAACCTCCAAAGTCCCTGAGGCCATCCCAATAGTATAGGTCGCCAGGAACAAACAAGTGCTGTCTGACACCAGCTGATAATCGACCTCCACTCATACCTTAGATGGATGTCCCCAGAGAAGAAGATTGAACCAGACAGGACCCTAGGCCATAATAGGATCCATTCCTTTGGGTTACAGGCATGTGTCCTCAAAAGCCTGATTCCAATACGAGCATAGGGGTTTTCCTGAGGCACCCATCCGAACTCAACTCGTCTCCACAAGGAAACCTGTGCATGGGAGCCATGTCCAAAGCTTAGGAGAGTACTTCAGGGTCCGGTGCCACCGCCCCATTCCAAGGCCCTCATGGACACAAAAACACATTAGGACCCATCCTCAGGAAAGTCCATTTCAACTCAGCCACCCTGGTTGCTCCCGCAGAGCCATGAGATCTAAACTGTCTTGTTGCTAGGAGACAATTGGAATGCGAGGCGGGCTTCCCAGGCATCCATCCGCGATCGGTGCTCTGGAGTCATTCCATATGGGATGTCCTGGAGATGTCCAACAGGTTTCAATTGTCCCGCAGAAGGAATCCTTGAAGGGGGCATCCCACAACTCCCAAAGTGGGAAAGCCTCATGGCCTCGAGATTCCGCTCCCTTCATGAAGCGGCCGTCATGCACAGAAACTCCAACCTGAGCCAAGGTCTGATCCTCGCCCTGACTTCAGATGCATGAGATATTGGTTCAGATCTACAGGGGGTACCTGCCGTGCCCTCGCCCTGAAACCCAAGTCTATCTTGTCTTCTCAAACTTCCATCCTCACACTCCTGGCCCCGAAGCCCTCAAGTTTCGCAATTCCGGACCCACAATGCAGCACTCTGCCTGCCCTCTAGAAAAAAAATTATTGCCTCATGAGCTGCCCAGGCACCTTAAATGAGGATCAACCTACACAGCACTCGACTTTACCCAAATTATATAGTCTAACCAGGGCACTAATGCACTGTCGAACACAACCTGAGCCCGGACCTCCTGACCAACACCCGGAAAGCTGACCGCACACTGAGCACATAAAACCCGCCATGGCCTTACGTCATCATCTCTTCCCTACCTCAGTTTTCTGGCTTCAGAACCGAGACCTTATCTCCAATCACTGCCCAGGGGTGAGTGTGATGCAGAAATGAGAACTCCTCCTTACCCATGGCAAGAACCCTTGTGGTTGGCACGTTGTTCAACGTTCAGTGTAGGAGAAACCAGCATTCACCCTGAGGCCCCGCCCATTCTTGAGTGCGACGAGGGCATAGACACGCATTGTGACCCTCAGCATGAGTCCTGTCCCCTAGTAAGTCCTCTCAGTGTCTGGACCATTAGATGTCATAATGGGCTTGACATGTCCCTAGGCCCCAATTTTTAACCAGATTTCTGATTGTCCAGTCGCACCTCCCCAGGGCTCTACTCTGGAATCACTCATTTGGTGGGACACCTGAGGTTAAAAAAGAAAACAACAACAACAACAAAAAAAAAACGGACTTATTCCAGCCCACAGAATGACCCCAAACTCTTTGGACGGGGCCAAACCACCAGAGAGTAAGACTCGTCCAATTCCCATGAGATCACCCCGAAATTCCACGACCATGAGTGACACGATATCCAGAGACAAAAACTTGAGCAGGAGCCTCACAGTCGCGCTTCTTTCAAATCCCGAAGAGACCTCCTCATGGTCTGTAGATCAGTCTTGCCATACCTATGACCTGAAACATAAGCCGAGTCTGTGTTTTCAGACAACTGTCCAAACAGCCCTGGCCTACACAACCTACAGGCTCAGGCCCCTGGAGCCAAACCTGAGGACTGTACTTGTCCTCTCCAAGGAAATTGTGTGTGCCCATTCCAATGGCCACAAGCCTTCTAATAGGATAAACCTCCAAATCCCTGATCCATCTCAATAGTGGTGGCTTCCCAGGAAAAACAGGGGCAATCTGAGCCCAACTGAGCACCTACCTGCACTCAGACCCATAGACAGATGTCCCCAGAGGTAAAAAGGAAAGAACAGGCCCCTAGGCACTAATCAGATCCGTTGCTTTGGTTTCCAGGCATCTCTCCTCAGAGGCCTGGATTTCAAAAGCAGCATATAGCTGTTTCTTGACTCACCCATCAGAAAACATCTCATCTACCCATGGGAAACTTTCACGTTGGAGCTGTGTCAAAGCCTCTGTTTAGGAGAACCGTTTAGGGCCCCAGTGCCACCGCTTAATTCTAAGGTCTCCATAGGCACAAAAGCACATTAGGACCCATCCCCAGGGGTGTCCACTTCAACTCAGCGTCTTCGGTTGCTCCCCACAGATCCAGGAGATCTAACCTGTCTTGTTTTAGGAGACAATTGGAATGCGAGGTGGGCTACCCAGCCATCCATCCTTAGAACCCTGCTCAGAATCATTGGCTTGGAGTCAAACAACAGGTCTCAATTGTCCTGCACAAGACTCTCTGCAGTTTGGAGCGTCTCACAACTCCCATCATGGGAAAACCCCCATGGCCTCGTTATGCCCTTCCATTCATAAAGGGGCCATCAGGGACAGAAACTCCAAACTGAGCGATCGTCTGATCCTCGCCCTGACTTCAGATGCACGAGATCTCGATTCAGGTCTGTAGATTGTGCCTGCCATGGCCTCACCCAGAAACCTAAGCCTAGCTTGTGTTCTCAGACTTTGTCGTCAGACTACTGGCCCACAAGCCCTCCAGTTTGGCAATCTAGAACTACAATGCAGCACTCTGCCTGCCCACCAGAAGAAAAACATTGTCCTCTGGGGCTACCCAGTAACCCCAAATGAGGATCAACCTCCACCGACCTTGGCTGTACCCCAAATACATAAGCTTACCAGGGCACTAATACCCTTTCTGACACAGCCTGAGCCTGGACCCCTGGCCCCTCCAGACAGCTGGCCGCACACTGAGCACATCGAGCCGCCATGGCCTTAGGTCGTCATCTCTTCCCAACCTCGGTTTTCAGGTTTCAGAACCTAGACCTTATCTCCAATCACTGCCCAGGGTTGAAGGTGATGCAGAAATCAGAACTCCTTCCCCATGGCAAGAAACCTTGTGGTTGGCATGTTGTCCAACCTTCAGTGTAGTTGAAACCAGTGTGGCCCATGAGGCCTGGCCCATGCTCGCGGGCCACATTGGTCACAAACACACATTGTGACCCTCAGGCTGAGCCCAGTCCTCAAGTAAGGCCCCTCAGTGGCTGGATGAAGAGATAGCATATTGGTCTTGCAATGCCCCTAGGCCCCAATTTTTAACCATAGTTCGGGTTGTCCCTTCAGTCTTCCCCACGGCTTTGCTATGGAATTCCTCTTTGGTGGGACACCTGAGGTAACAAAACTGACATGAGTCCTCCTATCTCACAGATTGACGAAAAGCAATTGGGAATCGGGCCAAATCCTCAGAGAGGTAGATTCGTCCATGGCCCATGAGGCCTCCCCGACATTCCACGGCCCTCGCTGATACAAAATCCAGAGACAAAAGCCTAAGCTAGCGCCTCAGACTCGCACTTTCTTCATATCCTAAAGAGTTCTTCTAATGGTTTGTAGATCGGGCCTGCCATACCTACGTCCCCAAACCTAAGCTGAGTTTGTGTTTCCAGACTTCTGTCCTCAAAGTCTTGGGCCACACACCCTCCAGGCTGGGCCGCTGGAGCCACACATTAGGACTGTGCCTACCAATCCATGGGAATTCTCCCCATTCCATGGTCCAAATTCGTACAAATTAGGATAAACCTCCAAAGTCCCTGAGTCCATCCCAATAGTATAGGACGCCAGGAACAAACAAGGGCTGTCTGACACCAGCTGATAATCGACCTCCACTCATACCTTAGATGGATGTCCCCAGAGAAGAACATTGAACCAGACAGGACCCTAGGCCATAATAGGATCCATTTCTTTGGGTTACAGGCATGTGTCCTCAAAAGCCTGATTCCAATACGAGCATAGGGGTTTTCCTGAGGCACCCATCCGAACTCAACTCGTCTCCACAAGGAAACCTGTGCATGGGAGCCATGTCCAAAGCTTAGGAGAGTACTTCAGGGTCCGGTGCCACCGACCCATTCCAAGGCCCTCATGGACACAAAAACACATTAGGACCCATCCTCAGAAAAGTCCATTTCAACTCAGCCACCCCGGTTGCTCCTGCAGAGCCATCAGATCTAAACTGTCTTGTTGCTAGGAGACAATTGGAATGCGAGGCGGGCTTCCCAGGCATCCATCCGCGAACGGTGCTCTGGAGTCATTCCATATGGGATGTCCTGGAGATGTCCAACAGGTTTCAATTGTCCCGCAGAAGGAATCCTTGAAGGGGGCATCCCACAGCTCCCAAAGTGGGAAAACCTCAATGGCCTCGAAATTCCGCTCCCTTCATGAAGCGGCCGTCATGCACAGAAACTCCAACCTGAGCCAACGTCTGATCCTCGCCCTGACTTCAGATGCATGAGATATTGGTTCAGATCTACAGAGGGTACCTGCCGTGCCCTCGCCCTGAAACCCAAGTCTATCTTGTCTTCTCAAACTTCCATCCTCACACTCCTGGCCCCGAAGCCCTCAAGTTTCGCAATTCCGGACCCACAATGCAGCACTCTGCCTGCCCTCTAGAAAAAAAATTATTGCCTCATGAGCTGCCCAGGCACCTTAAATGAGGATCAACCTACACAGCACTCGACTTTACCCAAATTATATAGTCTAACCTGGGCACTAATGCACTGTCGAACACAACCTGAGCCCGGACCTCCTGACCAACACCCGGAAAGCTGACCACACACTGAGCACATAAAACCCGCCATGGCCTTAGGTCATCATCTCTTCCCTACCTCAGTTTTCTGGCTTCAGAACCGAGACCTTATCTCCAATCACTGCCCAGGGGTGAGTGTGATGCAGAAATCAGAACTCCTCCTTACCCATGGCAAGAACCCTTGTGGTTGGCACGTTGTCCAACGTTCAGTGTAGGAGAAACCAGCATTCACCCTGAGGCCCAGCCCATTCTTGAGTGCGACGAGGGCATAGACACGCATTGTGACCCTCAGCATGAGTCCTGTCCTCTATTAAATCCTCTCAGTGTCTGGACCATTAGATGTCATAATGGGCTTGACATGTCCCTAGGCCCCAATTTTTAACCAGATTTTTGATTGTCCAGTCGCCCCTCCCCAGGGCTCTACTCTGGAATCACTCATTTGGTGGGACACCTGAGGTTAAAAAAGAAAACAACAACAACAACAACAGCAAAAAAAAAAAAAAAAAAAAAAAAAACGGACTTATTCCAGCCCACAGAATGACCCCAAACTCTTTGGACGGGGCCAAACCACCAGAGAGTAAGACTCGTCCATTTCCCATGAAGTCACCCAGAAATTCCACGACCATGAGTGACACGATATCCAGGGACAAAAACTTGAGCAGGAGCCTCACAGTCGCGCTTCTTTCAAATCCCGAAGAGACCTCCAAGTGGTCTGTAGATCAGTCCTGCCATACCTATGACCCGAACCATAAGCCGAGTCTGTGTTTTCAGACAACTGTCCAAACAGCCCTGGCCTACACAACCTACAGGCTCAGGCCCCTGGAGCCAAACCTGAAGACTGTACTTGCCCTCTCCAAGGAAATTGTGTGTGTCCATTCCAATGGCCACAAGCCTTCTAATAGGATAAAACTCCAAATCCCTGATCCATCTCAATAGTGGTGGCTTCCCAGGAAAAACAGGGGCAATCTGAGCCCAACTGAGCACCTACCTGCACTCAGACCCATAGACATATGTCCCCAGAGGTAAAAAGGAAAGAACAGGCCCCTAGGCACTAATCAGATCCATTGCTTTGGTTTCCAGGCATCTCTCCTCAGAGGCCTGGATTTCAAAAGCAGCATATAGCTGTTTCTTGACTCACCCATCAGAAAACATCTCATCTACACATGGGAAACTTGCACGTTGGAGCTGTGTCAAAGCCTCTGTTTAGGAGAACCCTTTAGGGCCCCAGTGCCACCGCTTCATTCCAAGGTCTCCATAGGCACAAAAGCACATTAGGACCCATCCCCAGGGGTGTCCATTTCAACTCAGCGTCCTCGGTTGCTCCCCACAGATCCAGGAGATCTATCCTGTCTTGTTGCTAGGAGACAATTGGAATGCGAGGTGGGCTACCCAGCCATCCATCCTTAGAACCCTGCTCAGAATCATTGGCTTGGAGTCAAACAACAGGTCTCAATTGTCCTGCACAAGACTCTCTGCTGTTTGGAGCGTCTCACAACTCCCATCATGGGAAAACCCCCATGGCCTCGTTATGCCCTTCCATTCATAAAGGGGCCATCAGGGACAAAAACTACAACCTGAGCGATCGTCTGATCCTCGCCCTGACTTCAGATGCACGAGATCTCGATTCAGGTCTGTAGATTGTGCCTGCTATGGCCTCACCCAGAAACCTAAGCCTAGCTTGTGTTCTCAGACTTTTGTCGTCAGACTACTGGCCCACAAGCCCTCCAGTTTGGCAATCTAGAACAACAATGCAGCACTCTGCCTGCCCCCCAGAAGAAAAACATTGTCCTCTGGGGCTACCCAGTAACCCCAAATGAGGATCAACCTCCACCGACCTTGGCTGTACCCCAAATACATAAGCTTACCAGGGCACTAATACCCTTTCTGACACAGCCTGAGCCTGGAACCCCTGGCCCCTCCAGACAGCTCTACGCACACTGAGCACATCGAGCCGCCATGGCCTTAGGTCGTCATCTCTTCCCAACCTTGGTTTTCAGGTTTCAGAACCTAGACCTTATCTCCAATCACTGCCCAGGGTTGAAGGTGATGCAGAAATCAGAACTCCTTCCCCACGGCAAGAAACCTTGTGGTTGGCATGTTGTCCAACCTTCAGTGTAGTTGAAACCAGTGTGGCCCATGAGGCCCTGCCAATGCTCGCGGGCCACATTGGTCACAAACACACATTGTGACCCTCAGGCTGAGCCCAGTCCTCAAGTAAGGCCCCTCAGTGCCTGGATGAAGAGATAGCATATTGGGCTTGCAATGACCCTCGGCCCCAATTTTTAACCATAGTTCGGGTTGTCCCTTCAGTCTTCCCCACGGCTTTGCTATGGAATTCCTCTTTTGGTGGGACACCTGAGGTAACAAATCTGAAATGAGTCCTCCTATCCCACAGATTGACGAAAAGCAATTGGGAATCGGGCCAAATCCTCAGAGAGGTAGATTCGTCCATGGCCCATGAGGCCTCCCCGACATTCCACGGCCCTCGCTGATACAAAATCCAGAGACAAAAGCCTAAGCTAGCGCCTCAGACTCGCACTTTCTTCATATCCTAAAGAGTTTTTCTCATGGTTTGTAGATCGGGCCTGCAATACCTACGTCCCCAAACCTAAGCTGAGTTTGTGTTTCCAGACTTCAGTCCTCAAAGTCTTGGGCCACACACCCTCCAGGCTGGGCCGCTGGAGCCACACATTAAGACTGTGCCTACCAATCCATGGGATTCTGCCCATTCCAAGGACCAAAATCGTACAAATTAGGAGAAACCTCCAAAGTCCCTGAGGCCATCCCAATAGTGTAGGTCGCCCGGAACAAACAAGGGCTGTCTGACACCAGCTGATAATCGACCTCCACTCATACCATAGATGGCTGTCCGCAGAGAAGAAGGTTGAACCAGACAGGACCCTAGGCCATAATAGGATCCATTGCTTAGGGTTACAGGCATGTGTCCTCAAAAGCCTGATTCCAATACGAGCATAGGGGTCTTCCTGAGGCACCCATCAGAACTCATCTCGTCTCCACAAGGAAACCTGTGCATGGGAGCCATGTCCAAAGCTTAGGAGAGTACTTCAGGGTCCCGGTGCCACCGCCCCATTCCAAGGCCCTCATGGACACAAAAACACATTAGGACCCATCCTCAGGAAAGTCGATTTCAACTCAGCCACCCCGGTTGCTCTGGCAGAGCCATCAGATCTAAACTGTCTTGATGCTAGGAGACAATTGGAATGCCAGGCGGGCTTCCCAGGCATCCATCCGCGAATGGTGCTCTGGAGTCATTCCATATGGGATTTCCTGGAGCTGTCCAACAGGTCTCAATTGTCCCGCAGACGGAATCCTTGAAAGGGGCAACCCACAACTCCCAACGTGGGAAAACCTCAATGGCCTCGAGATTCCGCTCCCTTCATGAAGCGGCCGTCATGCACAGAAAATCCAACCTGAGCCAACGTCTGATCCTCGCCCTGACATCAGATGCAAGAGATATTGGTTCAGATCTGCAGGGGGTACCTGCCGTGCCCTCGCCCTGAAACCCAAGTCTAGCTTGTCTTCTCAGACTTCCGTCCTCACACTCCTGGCCTCGAAGCCCTCAAGTTTGGCAATTCCGGACCCACAATGCAGCACTCTGCCTGCCCTCTAGAAAAAAAATTATTGCCTCATGAGCTGCCCAGGCACCTTAAATGAGGATCAACCTACACAGCACTCGACTTTACCCAAATTATATAGTCTAACCAGGGCACTAATGCACTGTCGAACACAACCTGAGCCCGGACCTCCTGACCAACACCCGGAAAGCTGACCGCACACTGAGCACATAAAACCCGCCATGGCCTTACGTCATCATCTCTTCCCTACCTCAGTTTTCTGGCTTCAGAACCGAGACCTTATCTCCAATCACTGCCCAGGGGTGAGTGTGATGCAGAAATGAGAACTCCTCCTTACCCATGGCAAGAACCCTTGTGGTTGGCACGTTGTTCAACGTTCAGTGTAGGAGAAACCAGCATTCACCCTGAGGCCCCGCCCATTCTTGAGTGCGACGAGGGCATAGACACGCATTGTGACCCTCAGCATGAGTCCTGTCCCCTAGTAAGTCCTCTCAGTGGCTGGACCATTAGATGTCATAATGGGCTTGACATGTCCCTAGGCCCCAATTTTTAACCAGATTTCTGATTGTCCAGTCGCACCTCCCCAGGGCTCTACTCTGGAATCACTCATTTGGTGGGACACCTGAGGTTAAAAAAGAAAACAACAACAACAACAAAAAAAAAACGGACTTATTCCAGCCCACAGAATGACCCCAAACTCTTTGGACGGGGCCAAACCACCAGAGAGTAAGACTCGTCCAATTCCCATGAGATCACCCCGAAATTCCACGACCATGAGTGACACGATATCCAGAGACAAAAACTTGAGCAGGAGCCTCACAGTCGCGCTTCTTTCAAATCCCGAAGAGACCTCCTCATGGTCTGTAGATCAGTCTTGCCATACCTATGACCTGAAACATAAGCCGAGTCTGTGTTTTCAGACAACTGTCCAAACAGCCCTGGCCTACACAACCTACAGGCTCAGGCCCCTGGAGCCAAACCTGAGGACTGTACTTGTCCTCTCCAAGGAAATTGTGTGTGCCCATTCCAATGGCCACAAGCCTTCTAATAGGATAAACCTCCAAATCCCTGATCCATCTCAATAGTGGTGGCTTCCCAGGAAAAACAGGGGCAATCTGAGCCCAACTGAGCACCTACCTGCACTCAGACCCATAGACAGATGTCCCCAGAGGTAAAAAGGAAAGAACAGGCCCCTAGGCACTAATCAGATCCGTTGCTTTGGTTTCCAGGCATCTCTCCTCAGAGGCCTGGATTTCAAAAGCAGCATATAGCTGTTTCTTGACTCACCCATCAGAAAACATCTCATCTACCCATGGGAAACTTTCACGTTGGAGCTGTGTCAAAGCCTCTGTTTAGGAGAACCGTTTAGGGCCCCAGTGCCACCGCTTAATTCTAAGGTCTCCATAGGCACAAAAGCACATTAGGACCCATCCCCAGGGGTGTCCACTTCAACTCAGCGTCTTCGGTTGCTCCCCACAGATCCAGGAGATCTAACCTGTCTTGTTTTAGGAGACAATTGGAATGCGAGGTGGGCTACCCAGCCATCCATCCTTAGAACCCTGCTCAGAATCATTGGCTTGGAGTCAAACAACAGGTCTCAATTGTCCTGCACAAGACTCTCTGCAGTTTGGAGCGTCTCACAACTCCCATCATGGGAAAACCCCCATGGCCTCGTTATGCCCTTCCATTCATAAAGGGGCCATCAGGGACAGAAACTCCAAACTGAGCGATCGTCTGATCCTCGCCCTGACTTCAGATGCACGAGATCTCGATTCAGGTCTGTAGATTGTGCCTGCCATGGCCTCACCCAGAAACCTAAGCCTAGCTTGTGTTCTCAGACTTTGTCGTCAGACTACTGGCCCACAAGCCCTCCAGTTTGGCAATCTAGAACTACAATGCAGCACTCTGCCTGCCCACCAGAAGAAAAACATTGTCCTCTGGGGCTACCCAGTAACCCCAAATGAGGATCAACCTCCACCGACCTTGGCTGTACCCCAAATACATAAGCTTACCAGGGCACTAATACCCTTTCTGACACAGCCTGAGCCTGGACCCCTGGCCCCTCCAGACAGCTGGCCGCACACTGAGCACATCGAGCCGCCATGGCCTTAGGTCGTCATCTCTTCCCAACCTCGGTTTTCAGGTTTCAGAACCTAGACCTTATCTCCAATCACTGCCCAGGGTTGAAGGTGATGCAGAAATCAGAACTCCTTCCCCATGGCAAGAAACCTTGTGGTTGGCATGTTGTCCAACCTTCAGTGTAGTTGAAACCAGTGTGGCCCATGAGGCCTGGCCCATGCTCGCGGGCCACATTGGTCACAAACACACATTGTGACCCTCAGGCTGAGCCCAGTCCTCAAGTAAGGCCCCTCAGTGGCTGGATGAAGAGATAGCATATTGGTCTTGCAATGCCCCTAGGCCCCAATTTTTAACCATAGTTCGGGTTGTCCCTTCAGTCTTCCCCACGGCTTTGCTATGGAATTCCTCTTTGGTGGGACACCTGAGGTAACAAAACTGACATGAGTCCTCCTATCTCACAGATTGACGAAAAGCAATTGGGAATCGGGCCAAATCCTCAGAGAGGTAGATTCGTCCATGGCCCATGAGGCCTCCCCGACATTCCACGGCCCTCGCTGATACAAAATCCAGAGACAAAAGCCTAAGCTAGCGCCTCAGACTCGCACTTTCTTCATATCCTAAAGAGTTCTTCTAATGGTTTGTAGATCGGGCCTGCCATACCTACGTCCCCAAACCTAAGCTGAGTTTGTGTTTCCAGACTTCTGTCCTCAAAGTCTTGGGCCACACACCCTCCAGGCTGGGCCGCTGGAGCCACACATTAGGACTGTGCCTACCAATCCATGGGAATTCTCCCCATTCCATGGTCCAAATTCGTACAAATTAGGAGAAACCTCCAAAGTCCCTGAGTCCATCCCAATAGTATAGGACGCCAGGAACAAACAAGGGCTGTCTGACACCAGCTGATAATCGACCTCCACTCATACCTTAGATGGATGTCCCCAGAGAAGAACATTGAACCAGACAGGACCCTAGGCCATAATAGGATCCATTTCTTTGGGTTACAGGCATGTGTCCTCAAAAGCCTGATTCCAATACGAGCATAGGGGTTTTCCTGAGGCACCCATCCGAACTCAACTCGTCTCCACAAGGAAACCTGTGCATGGGAGCCATGTCCAAAGCTTAGGAGAGTACTTCAGGGTCCGGTGCCACCGACCCATTCCAAGGCCCTCATGGACACAAAAACACATTAGGACCCATCCTCAGAAAAGTCCATTTCAACTCAGCCACCCCGGTTGCTCCTGCAGAGCCATCAGATCTAAACTGTCTTGTTGCTAGGAGACAATTGGAATGCGAGGCGGGCTTCCCAGGCATCCATCCGCGAACGGTGCTCTGGAGTCATTCCATATGGGATGTCCTGGAGATGTCCAACAGGTTTCAATTGTCCCGCAGAAGGAATCCTTGAAGGGGGCATCCCACAGCTCCCAAAGTGGGAAAACCTCAATGGCCTCGAAATTCCGCTCCCTTCATGAAGCGGCCGTCATGCACAGAAACTCCAACCTGAGCCAACGTCTGATCCTCGCCCTGACTTCAGATGCATGAGATATTGGTTCAGATCTACAGAGGGTACCTGCCGTGCCCTCGCCCTGAAACCCAAGTCTATCTTGTCTTCTCAAACTTCCATCCTCACACTCCTGGCCCCGAAGCCCTCAAGTTTCGCAATTCCGGACCCACAATGCAGCACTCTGCCTGCCCTCTAGAAAAAAAATTATTGCCTCATGAGCTGCCCAGGCACCTTAAATGAGGATCAACCTACACAGCACTCGACTTTACCCAAATTATATAGTCTAACCTGGGCACTAATGCACTGTCGAACACAACCTGAGCCCGGACCTCCTGACCAACACCCGGAAAGCTGACCACACACTGAGCACATAAAACCCGCCATGGCCTTAGGTCATCATCTCTTCCCTACCTCAGTTTTCTGGCTTCAGAACCGAGACCTTATCTCCAATCACTGCCCAGGGGTGAGTGTGATGCAGAAATCAGAACTCCTCCTTACCCATGGCAAGAACCCTTGTGGTTGGCACGTTGTCCAACGTTCAGTGTAGGAGAAACCAGCATTCACCCTGAGGCCCAGCCCATTCTTGAGTGCGACGAGGGCATAGACACGCATTGTGACCCTCAGCATGAGTCCTGTCCTCTATTAAATCCTCTCAGTGTCTGGACCATTAGATGTCATAATGGGCTTGACATGTCCCTAGGCCCCAATTTTTAACCAGATTTTTGATTGTCCAGTCGCCCCTCCCCAGGGCTCTACTCTGGAATCACTCATTTGGTGGGACACCTGAGGTTAAAAAAGAAAACAACAACAACAACAACAGCAAAAAAAAAAAAAAAAAAAAAAAAAACGGACTTATTCCAGCCCACAGAATGACCCCAAACTCTTTGGACGGGGCCAAACCACCAGAGAGTAAGACTCGTCCATTTCCCATGAAGTCACCCAGAAATTCCACGACCATGAGTGACACGATATCCAGGGACAAAAACTTGAGCAGGAGCCTCACAGTCGCGCTTCTTTCAAATCCCGAAGAGACCTCCAAGTGGTCTGTAGATCAGTCCTGCCATACCTATGACCCGAACCATAAGCCGAGTCTGTGTTTTCAGACAACTGTCCAAACAGCCCTGGCCTACACAACCTACAGGCTCAGGCCCCTGGAGCCAAACCTGAAGACTGTACTTGCCCTCTCCAAGGAAATTGTGTGTGTCCATTCCAATGGCCACAAGCCTTCTAATAGGATAAAACTCCAAATCCCTGATCCATCTCAATAGTGGTGGCTTCCCAGGAAAAACAGGGGCAATCTGAGCCCAACTGAGCACCTACCTGCACTCAGACCCATAGACATATGTCCCCAGAGGTAAAAAGGAAAGAACAGGCCCCTAGGCACTAATCAGATCCATTGCTTTGGTTTCCAGGCATCTCTCCTCAGAGGCCTGGATTTCAAAAGCAGCATATAGCTGTTTCTTGACTCACCCATCAGAAAACATCTCATCTACACATGGGAAACTTGCACGTTGGAGCTGTGTCAAAGCCTCTGTTTAGGAGAACCCTTTAGGGCCCCAGTGCCACCGCTTCATTCCAAGGTCTCCATAGGCACAAAAGCACATTAGGACCCATCCCCAGGGGTGTCCATTTCAACTCAGCGTCCTCGGTTGCTCCCCACAGATCCAGGAGATCTATCCTGTCTTGTTGCTAGGAGACAATTGGAATGCGAGGTGGGCTACCCAGCCATCCATCCTTAGAACCCTGCTCAGAATCATTGGCTTGGAGTCAAACAACAGGTCTCAATTGTCCTGCACAAGACTCTCTGCTGTTTGGAGCGTCTCACAACTCCCATCATGGGAAAACCCCCATGGCCTCGTTATGCCCTTCCATTCATAAAGGGGCCATCAGGGACAAAAACTACAACCTGAGCGATCGTCTGATCCTCGCCCTGACTTCAGATGCACGAGATCTCGATTCAGGTCTGTAGATTGTGCCTGCTATGGCCTCACCCAGAAACCTAAGCCTAGCTTGTGTTCTCAGACTTTTGTCGTCAGACTACTGGCCCACAAGCCCTCCAGTTTGGCAATCTAGAACAACAATGCAGCACTCTGCCTGCCCCCCAGAAGAAAAACATTGTCCTCTGGGGCTACCCAGTAACCCCAAATGAGGATCAACCTCCACCGACCTTGGCTGTACCCCAAATACATAAGCTTACCAGGGCACTAATACCCTTTCTGACACAGCCTGAGCCTGGAACCCCTGGCCCCTCCAGACAGCTCTACGCACACTGAGCACATCGAGCCGCCATGGCCTTAGGTCGTCATCTCTTCCCAACCTTGGTTTTCAGGTTTCAGAACCTAGACCTTATCTCCAATCACTGCCCAGGGTTGAAGGTGATGCAGAAATCAGAACTCCTTCCCCACGGCAAGAAACCTTGTGGTTGGCATGTTGTCCAACCTTCAGTGTAGTTGAAACCAGTGTGGCCCATGAGGCCCTGCCAATGCTCGCGGGCCACATTGGTCACAAACACACATTGTGACCCTCAGGCTGAGCCCAGTCCTCAAGTAAGGCCCCTCAGTGCCTGGATGAAGAGATAGCATATTGGGCTTGCAATGACCCTCGGCCCCAATTTTTAACCATAGTTCGGGTTGTCCCTTCAGTCTTCCCCACGGCTTTGCTATGGAATTCCTCTTTTGGTGGGACACCTGAGGTAACAAATCTGAAATGAGTCCTCCTATCCCACAGATTGACGAAAAGCAATTGGGAATCGGGCCAAATCCTCAGAGAGGTAGATTCGTCCATGGCCCATGAGGCCTCCCCGACATTCCACGGCCCTCGCTGATACAAAATCCAGAGACAAAAGCCTAAGCTAGCGCCTCAGACTCGCACTTTCTTCATATCCTAAAGAGTTTTTCTCATGGTTTGTAGATCGGGCCTGCAATACCTACGTCCCCAAACCTAAGCTGAGTTTGTGTTTCCAGACTTCAGTCCTCAAAGTCTTGGGCCACACACCCTCCAGGCTGGGCCGCTGGAGCCACACATTAAGACTGTGCCTACCAATCCATGGGATTCTGCCCATTCCAAGGACCAAAATCGTACAAATTAGGAGAAACCTCCAAAGTCCCTGAGGCCATCCCAATAGTGTAGGTCGCCCGGAACAAACAAGGGCTGTCGGACACCAGCTGATAATCGACCTCCACTCATACCATAGATGGCTGTCCGCAGAGAAGAAGGTTGAACCAGACAGGACCCTAGGCCATAATAGGATCCATTGCTTAGGGTTACAGGCATGTGTCCTCAAAAGCCTGATTCCAATACGAGCATAGGGGTCTTCCTGAGGCACCCATCAGAACTCATCTCGTCTCCACAAGGAAACCTGTGCATGGGAGCCATGTCCAAAGCTTAGGAGAGTACTTCAGGGTCCCGGTGCCACCGCCCCATTCCAAGGCCCTCATGGACACAAAAACACATTAGGACCCATCCTCAGGAAAGTCGATTTCAACTCAGCCACCCCGGTTGCTCTGGCAGAGCCATCAGATCTAAACTGTCTTGATGCTAGGAGACAATTGGAATGCCAGGCGGGCTTCCCAGGCATCCATCCGCGAATGGTGCTCTGGAGTCATTCCATATGGGATTTCCTGGAGCTGTCCAACAGGTCTCAATTGTCCCGCAGACGGAATCCTTGAAAGGGGCAACCCACAACTCCCAACGTGGGAAAACCTCAATGGCCTCGAGATTCCGCTCCCTTCATGAAGCGGCCGTCATGCACAGAAAATCCAACCTGAGCCAACGTCTGATCCTCGCCCTGACATCAGATGCAAGAGATATTGGTTCAGATCTGCAGGGGGTACCTGCCGTGCCCTCGCCCTGAAACCCAAGTCTAGCTTGTCTTCTCAGACTTCCGTCCTCACACTCCTGGCCTCGAAGCCCTCAAGTTTGGCAATTCCGGACCCACAATGCAGCACTCTGCCTGCCCTCTAGAAAAAAAATTATTGCCTCATGAGCTGCCCAGGCAACTTAAATGAGGATAAACCAATACAGCACTCGACATTACCCAAATTATATAGTCTAACCTGGGCAATAATGCACTGTCCAACACAACCTGAGCCCGGACCTCCTGACCAACACAAAGAAAGCTGACCGCACACTGAGCACATAAATCCCGCCATGGCCTTAGGTCATCATCTCTTCGCTACCTCAGTTTTCAGGTTTCAGAACCGAGACCTTATCTCCAATCACTGCCCAGGGGTGAGTGTGATGCAGAAATCAGAACTCATCCTTACCCATGGCAAGAAACCTTGTGGTTGGCACGTTTTCCAACGTTCAGTGTAGGAGAAACCCGCATTCACCCTGAGGCCCCACCCATTCTCGAGTACGACGAGGGCATACACACGCATTGTGACCCTCAGCATGAGTCCTGTGCTCTAGTAAGTCCTCTCAGTGGCTGGACCATTAGATGTCATAATGGGCTTGACATGTCCCTAGGCCCCAATTTTTAACCAGATTTCTGATTGTCCAGTCGCCCCTCCCCAGGGCTTTACTCTGGAGTTCCTCATTTGGTGGGACACCTGAGGTTAAAAAAGAAAACAACAACAACAAAAAAAAAAATACGGGCTTCTTCCAGCCCACAGAATGACCCCAAACTCTTTGGACGGGGCCAAAACACCAGAGAGTTAGACTCGTTCATTTCCCATGAAGTCACCCAGAAATTACACGACCATGAGTGACACGATATCCAGAGACAAAAACTTGAGCAGGAGCCTCACACTCGCCCTTCTTTCAAATCCCGAAGAGTTCTCCTTATGGTCTGTAGTTCAGTCCTGCCATACTTATGACCCGAAACATAAGCCGAGTTTGTGTTTTCAGACAACTGTCCAAACAGCCCTGGCCTACACAACCTACAGGCTCAGGCCCCTGGAGCCAAATCTGAGGACTGTACTTGCCCTCTCCAAGGGAATTGTGTGTGCCCATTCCAATGGTCAAAACCCTTCTAATAGGATAAATCTCCAAAGTCCCTGATCCATCTCAATAGTGGTGGCTTCCCAGGATAAACAGGGGCCATCTGAGCCCAACTGAGCACCTACCTGCACTCAGACCCATAGACAGATGTCCCCAGAGGGAAAAAGGAAAGAACAGGCCCCTAGGCACTAATCAGATCCATTGCTTTGGTTTCCAGGCTTCTCTCCTCAGAGGCCTGGATTTCAAAAGCAGCATTTAGCTGTTTCTTGACTCACCCATCAGAAAACATCTCATCTACACATGGGAAACTTGCTCGTTGGAGCTGTGTCAAAGCCTCTGTTTAGGAGAACCCTTTAGGGCCCCAGGGCCACAGCTTCATTCCAAGGTCTCCATAGACACAAAAGCACATTAGGACCCATCCCCAGGGGTTTCCACTGCAACTCAGCGTCCTCGGTTGCTCCCCACAGATCCAGGAGATCTAACCTGTCTTGTTGCTAGGAGACAATTGGAATGCGAAGTGGGCTACCCAGCCATCCATCCTTAGAAGCCTGCTCAGAATCATTGGCCTGGAGCCAAACAACAGGTCTCAATTGTCCTGCAGAAGACCCTCTGCAGTTTGGAGCTTCTCAAAACTCCCATCGTGGGAAAACCCCCATGGCCTCGTGATGCCCCCCCATTCATGAAGGGGCCATCAGGGACAGAAACTCCAACCTGAGCGATCGTCTGATCCTCGCGCTGACTTCAGATGCACGAGATCTCGATTCAGGTCTGTAGATTGTGCCTGCCATAGCCTCACCCAGAAACCTAAGCCTAGCTTGTGTTCTCAGACTTTTGTCGTCAGAGTACTGGCCCACAAGCCCTCCAGTTTGGCAATCCAGAAGTACAATGCAGCACTATGCCTGCCTTCCAGAAGAAAAACATTGTCCTCTGGGGCTACCCAGTAACCCCAAATGAGGATCAACCTGCACCGACATGGCTGTACCCCAAATACATAGGCTGACCAGGGCACTAATGCCCTTTCTGCCACAGCCTGAGCCTGGATCTCCTGGCCCATCCCTGACAGCTGGCCGCACACTGAGCACAAAGAGCAGCCATGGCCTTAGGTCGTCATCTCTTCCCAACCTCGGTTTTCAGGTTTCAGAACCTAGACCTTATCTCCAATCACTGCCCAGGGTTGAAGGTGATGCAGATAAGAACTCCTTCCCCATGGCAAGAAACAGTGTGGTTGGCATGTTGTCCAACGTTCAGTGTAGTTGAAACAGTGTTGCCCATGAGCCCCCGCCCATGCAACCGGGCCACATTGGTCACAAACACACATTGTGACCCTCAGGCTGAGCCCAGTCCTCAAGTAAGGCCACTCAGTGGCTTGATGAAGAGATAGCATATTGGGCTTGCCATGCCCCTAGGCCCCAATTTTTAACCATAGTTCAAGTTTTCCCTTCAGTCTTCCCCACGGCTTGGCTTTGGAATTCCTCTTTTGGTGGGACACCTGAGGTAACAAAACTGAAATGAGTCCTACCATCCCACAGACTGACGAAAAGCAATTGGGAATCGGGCCAAATCCTCAGAGAGGAAGATTCGTCCATGGCCCATGAGGCCTCCCCGACATTCCACGGCCATCGCTGATACAAAATCCAGAGACAAAACCCTGAGCAAGCGCTTCAGACTCGCACTTTCTTCATATCCTGAAGAGTTCTTCTCATGGCTTGTAGATCGGGCCTGCCATACCTACGTCCCCAAACCTATGCTAAGTTTGTGTTTTCAGACTTCTGTCCACAAATTTTGGGTCACACACACACCAGGCTGGGCCCCTGGAGCCACACATTAGGACCGTGCCTACCAATCCATGGGAATTCTCCCCATTCCATGGTCCAAAATCGCACAAATTTGGAGAAACTTCCAACGTCCCTGAGGCCATCCCAATAGTGTAGGACGCCCGGAACAAACAAGGGCTGTCTGACACCAGCTGATAATCGACCTCCACTCATACCATAGATGGATGTCCCCAGAGAAGAAGATTGAACCAGACAGGACCCTAGGCCATAATAGGATCCATTGCTTAGGGTTTCAGGCATGTGTCCTCAAAAGCCTGATTCCAATACGAGCATAGGGGTCTTCCTGAGGCACCCATCAGAACTCATCTCGTCTCCACAAGGAAACCTGTGCATGGGAGCCATGTCCAAAGCTTAGGAGAGTACTTCAGGGTCCCGGTGCCACCGCCCCATTCCAAGGCCCTCATGGACACAAAAACACATTAGGACCCATCCTCAGGAAAGTCGATTTCAACTCAGCCATCCCGGTTGCTCTGGCAGAGCGATCAGATCTAAACTGTCTTGATGCTAGGAGACAATTGGAATGCGAGGCGGGCTTCCCAGGCATCCATCCGCGAATGGTGCTCTGGAGTCATTCCATATGGGATGTCCTGGAGCTGTCCAACAGGTCTCAATTGTCCCGCAGACGGAATCCTTGAAGGGGGCATCCCACAACTCCCAACGTGGGAAAACTTCAATGGCCTCGAGATTCCGCTCCCTTCATGAAGCGGCCATCATGCACAGAAAATCCAACCTGAGCCAACGTCTGATCCTCGCCCTGACATCAGATGCAAGAGATATTGGTTCAGATCTGCAGGGGGTACCTGCCGTGCCCTCGCCCTGAAACCCAAGTCTAGCTTGTCTTCTCAGACTTCCGTCCTCACACTCCTGGCCCCGAAGCCCTCAAGTTTGGCAATTCCGGACCCACAATGCAGCACTCTGCCTGCCCTCTAGAAAAAAAATTATTGCCTCATGAGCTGCCCAGGCAACTTAAATGAGGATAAACCTACACAGCACTCGACTTTACCCAAATTATATAGTCTAACCTGGGCAATAATGCACTGTCGAACACAACCTGAGCCCGGACCTCCTGACCAACACAAAGAAAGCTGACTGCACACTGAGCACATAAATCCCGCAATGGCCTTAGGTCATCATCTCTTCGCTACCTCAGTTTTCAGGTTTCAGAACCGAGACCTTATCTCCAATCACTGCCCAGGGGTGAGTGTGATGCAGAAATCAGATCTCATCCTTACCCATGGCAAGAACACTTGTGGTTGGCACGTTGTCCAACGTTCAGTGTAGGAGAAACCGGCATTCACCCTGAGGACCCGCCCATTCTCGAGTGCGACGAGGGCATACACACGCATTGTGACCCTCAGCATGAGTCCTGTCCTCTAGTAAGTCCTCTCAGTGGCTGGACCATTAGATGTCATAATGGGCTTGACATGTCCCTAGGCCCCAATTTTTAACCAGATTTCTGATTGTCCAGTCGCCCCTCCCCAGGGCTTTACTCTGGGTTCCTCATTAGGTGGGACACCTGAGGTTAAAAAAGAAAACAACAACAACAAAAAAAAATACGGGCTTCTTCCAGCCCACAGAATGACCCCAAAATCTTTGGACGGGGCCAAAACACCAGAGAGTTAGACTCGTTCATTTCCCATGAAGTCACCCAGAAATTACACGACCATGAGTGACACGATATCCAGAGACAAAAACTTGAGCAGGAGCCTCACACTCGCCCTTCTTTCAAATCCCGAAGAGTTCTCCTCATGGTCTGTAGTTCAGTCCTGCCATACTTATGACCCGAAACATAAGCCGAGTTTGTGTTTTCAGACAACTGTCCAAACAGCCCTGGCCTACACAACCTACCGGCTCAGGCCCCTGGAGCCAAACCTGAGGACTGTACTTGCCCTCTCCAAGGGAATTGTGTGTGCCCATTCCAATGGCCAAAACCCTTCTAATAGGATAAACCTCCAAAGTCCCTGATCCATCTCAATAGTGGTGGCTTCCCAGGAAAAACAGGGGCTATCTGAGCCCAACTGAGCACCTACCTGCACTCAGACCCATAGACAGATGTCCCCTGAGGTATAAAGGAAAGAACAGGCCCCTAGGCACTAATCAGATCCATTGCTTTGGTTTCCAGGCATCTCTCCTCAGAGGCCTGGATTTCAAAAGCAGCATATAGCTGTTTCTTGACTCACCCATCAGAAAACATCTCATCTACACATGGGAAACTTGCTCGTTGGAGCTGTGTCAAAGCCTCTGTTTAGGAGAACCCTTTAGGGCCCCAGGGCCACAGCTTCATTCCAAGGTCTCCATAGACACAAAAGCACATTAGGACCCATCCCCAGGGGTTTCCACTGCAACTCAGCGTCCTCGGTTGCTCCCCACAGATCCAGGAGATCTAACCTGTCTTGTTGCTAGGAGACAATTGGAATGCGAAGTGGGCTACCCAGCCATCCATCCTTAGAAGCCTGCTCAGAATCATTGGCCTGGAGCCAAACAACAGGTCTCAATTGTCCTGCAGAAGACCCTCTGCAGTTTGGAGCTTCTCAAAACTCCCATCGTGGGAAAACCCCCATGGCCTCGTGATGCCCCCCCATTCATGAAGGGGCCATCAGGGACAGAAACTCCAACCTGAGCGATCGTCTGATCCTCGCGCTGACTTCAGATGCACGAGATCTCGATTCAGGTCTGTAGATTGTGCCTGCCATAGCCTCACCCAGAAACCTAAGCCTAGCCTGTGTTCTCAGACTTTTGTCGTCAGAGTACTGGCCCACAAGCCCTCCAGTTTGGCAATCCAGAAGTACAATGGAGCACTCTGCCTGCCTTCCAGAAGAAAAACATTGTCCTCTGGGGCTACCCAGTAACCCCAAATGAGGATCAACCTGCACCGACATGGCTGTACCCCAAATACATAGGCTGACCAGGGCACTAATGCCCTTTCTGCCACAGCCTGAGCCTGGATCTCCTGGCCCATCCCTGACAGCTGGCCGCACACTGAGCACAAAGAGCAGCCATGGCCTTAGGTCGTCATCTCTTCCCAACCTCGGTTTTCAGGTTTCAGAACCTAGACCTTATCTCCAATCACTGCCCAGGGTTGAAGGTGATGCAGATAAGAACTCCTTCCCCATGGCAAGAAACCTTGTGGTTGGCATGTTGTCCAACGTTCAAAGTAGTTGAAACCAGTGTGGCCCATGTGGCCCCGCCCATGCTCGCGGGCCACATTGGTCACAAACACACATTGTGACCCTCAGGCTGAGCCCAGTCCTCAAGTTAGACCACTAAGTGGCTGGATGAAGAGATAGCATATTGGGCTTGCCATGCCACTAGGCCCCAATTTTTAACCATAGTTCGGGTTGTCCCTTCAGTCTTCCCCACGGCTATGCTTTGGAATTTCTCTTTTGGTGGGACACCTGAGGTAACAAAACTGAAATGAGTCCTCCCATCCCACAGATTGACGAAAAGCAATTGGAATCGGGCCAAATCCTCAGAGAGGAGGATTCGTCCATGGCCCATGAGGTTTCCCCGACATTCCATGGCCATCGCTGATACAAAATCCAGAGACAAAAGTCTGAGCAAGCACCTCAAACTCGCACTTTCTTCATATCCTGAAGAGTTCTTCTCATGGTTTGTAGATCGGGCCTGCCATACCTACGTCCCCAAACCTAAGCTGAGTTTGTGTATTCAGACTTCTGTCCTCAAAGTCTTGGGCCATGCACCCTCCAGGCTGGGCTCCTGGAGCCACACATTAGGACTGTGCCTACCAATCCATGGGAATTCTGCCCATTCCATGGTCCAAAATCGTACATAATAGGAGAAACCTCCAAAGTCTGAGGCCATCCCAATAGTGTAGGTCGCCCGGAACAAACAAGGGCTGTCTGACACCAGCTGATAATTGAGCTCCACTCATACCATAGATGGATGTCCCCAGAGAAGAAGATTGAACCATACAGGACCCTAGGCCATAATAGGAACCATGGCTTTGGGTTACAGGCATGTGTTCTCAAAAGCCTGATTCCAATACGAGCATAGGGGTCTTCCTGAGGCACCCATCAGAACTCGTCTCGTCTCCACAAGGAAACCTGTCCATGGGATCCATGTCCAAACTTTAGGAGAGTACTTCAGGTTCCCGGTGCCACCGCCCCATTCCAAGGCCCTCATGGACACAAAAACACATTAGGACCCATCCTCAGGAAAGTCGATTTCAACTCAGCCACCCCGGTTGCTCTGGCAGAGCCATCAGATCTAAACTGTCTTGATGCTAGGAGACAATTGGAATGCCAGGCGGGCTTCCCAGGCATCCATCCGAAATGGTGCTCTGGAGTCATTCCATATGGGATGACCTGGAGCTGTCCAAAAGGTCTCAATTGTCCCGCAGACGGAATCCTTGAAGGGGGCATCCCACAACTCCCAACGTGGGAATACCTCAATGGCCTCGAGATTCTGCTCCCTTCATGAAGCGGCCGTCATGCACAGAAAATCCAACCTGAGCCAACGTCTGATCCTCACCCTGACATCAGATGCATGAGATATTGGTTCAGATCTGCAGGGGGTACCTGCCGTGCCCTCGCCCTGAAACCCAAGTCTAGCTTGTCTTCTCAGACTTCCGTCCTCACACTCCTGGCCCCGAAGCCCTCAAGTTTGGCAATTCCGGACCCACAATGCAGCACTCTGCCTGCCCTCTAGAAAAAAAATTATTGCCTCATGAGCTGCTTAGGCAACTTAAATGAGGATAAACCTACACAGCACTCGACTTTACCCAAATTATATAGTCTAACCTGGGCAATAATGCACTGTCGAACACAACCTGAGCCCGGACCTCCTGACCAACACAAAGAAAGCTGACCGCACACCTAGCACATAAATCCCGCCATGGCCTTAGGTCATCATCTCTTCGCTACCTCAGTTTTAGGCTTCAGAACCGAGACTTAATCTCCAATCACTGCCCAGGGGTGAGTGTGATGCAGAAATCAGAACTCCACCTTAATCATGGCAAGAACCCTTGTGGTTGGCACGTTGTCCAACGTTCAGTGTAGGAGAATCCAGCATTCACCCTGAGGACCCGCCCATTCTTGAGTGCGACGAGGGCATACACACGCATTGTGACCCTCAGCATGAGTCCTGTCCTCTAGTAAGTCCTCTCAGTGGCTGGACCATTAAATGTCATAATGGGCTTGACATGTCCCTAGGCCCCAATTTTTACCAGATTTCTGATTGTCCAGTCGCCCCTCCCCAGGGCTCTACTCTGGAATCCCTCATTTGGTGGGACACCTGAGGTTAAAAAAGAAAACAAGAACAACAAGAAAAAAACGGACTTCTTCCAGCCCACAGAATGACCCCAAACTCTTTGGACGGGGCCAAAACACCAGAGAGTTAGACACGTTCATTTCCCATGAAGTCACCCAGAAATTACACGACCATGAGTGACACGATATCCAGAGACAAAAACTTGAGCAGGAGCCTCACACTCGCCCTTCTTTCAAATCCCGAAGAGTTCTCCTCATGGTCTGTAGTTCAGTCCTGCCATACTTATGACCCGAAACATAAGCCGAGTTTGTGTTTTCAGACAACTGTCCAAACAGCCCTGGCCTACACAACCTACCGGCTCAGGCCCCTGGAGCCAAACCTGAGGACTGTACTTGCCCTCTCCAAGGGAATTGTGTGTGCCCATTCCAATGGCCAAAACCCTTCTAATAGGATAAACCTCCAAAGTCCCTGATCCATCTCAATAGTGGTGGCTTCCCAGGATAAACAGGGGCTATCTGAGCCCAACTGAGCACCTACCTGCACTCAGACCCATAGACAGATGTCCCCTGAGGTATAAAGGAAAGAACAGGCCCCTAGGCACTAATCAGATCCATTGCTTTGGTTTCCAGGATCTCTCCTCAGAGGCCTGGATTTCAAAAGCAGCATATAGCTGTTTCTTGACTCACCCATCAGAAAACATCTCATCTAAACATGGGAAACTTGCACGTTGGAGCTGTGTCAAAGCCTCTGTTTAGGAGAACCCTTTAGGGCCCCAGGGCCACAGCTTCATTCCAAGGTCTCCATAGACACAAAAGCACATTAGGTCCCATCCCCAGGGGTGTCCACTTCAACTCAGCGTCCTCGGTTGCTCCCCACAGATCCAGGAGATCTAACCTGTCTTGTTCCTAGGAGACAATTGGAATGCGAAGTGGGCTACCCAGCCATCCATCCTTAGAAGCCTGCTAAGAATCATTGGCCTGGAGCCAAACAACAGGTCTCAATTGTCCTGCAGAAGACCCTCTGCAGTTTGGAGCTTCTCAAAACTCCCATCGTGGGAAAACCCCCATGGCCTCGTGATGCCCCCCCATTCATGAAGGGGCCATCAGGGACAGAAACTCCAACCTGAGCGATCGTCTGATCCTCGCCCTGACTTCAGATGCACGAGATCTCGATTCAGGTCTGTAGATTGTGCCTGCCATGGCCTCACCAAGAAACCTAAGCCTAGCCTGTGTTCTCAGACATTTGTCGTCAGACTACTGGCCCACAAGCTCTCCAGTTTGGCAATCCAGAACTACAATGCAGCACTCTGCTGGCCCCCCTGAAGAAAAACATTGTCCTCTGGGGATACCCAGTAACCCCAAATGAGGATCAACCTGCACCGACCATGGCTGTACCCCAAATACATAGGCTGACCAGGGCACTAATGCCCTTTCTGCCACAGCCTGAGCCTGGATCTCCTGGCCCATCCCTGACAGCTGGCCGCACACTGAGCACAAAGAGCAGCCATGGCCTTAGGTCGTCATCTCTTCCCAACCTCGGTTTTCAGGTTTCAGAACCTAGACCTTATCTCCAATCACTGCCCAGGGTTGAAGGTGATGCAGATAAGAACTCCTTCCCCATGGCAAGAAACCTTGTGGTTGGCATGTTGTCCAACGTTCAAAGTAGTTGAAACCAGTGTGGCCCATGTGGCCCCGCCCATGCTCGCGGGCCACATTGGTCACAAACACACATTGTGACCCTCAGGCTGAGCCCAGTCCTCAAGTTAGACCACTAAGTGGCTGGATGAAGAGATAGCATATTGGGCTTGCCATGCCACTAGGCCCCAATTTTTAACCATAGTTCGGGTTGTCCCTTCAGTCTTCCCCACGGCTATGCTTTGGAATTTCTCTTTTGGTGGGACACCTGAGGTAACAAAACTGAAATGAGTCCTCCCATCCCACAGATTGACGAAAAGCAATTGGAATCGGGCCAAATCCTCAGAGAGGAGGATTCGTCCATGGCCCATGAGGTTTCCCCGACATTCCATGGCCATCGCTGATACAAAATCCAGAGACAAAAGTCTGAGCAAGCACCTCAAACTCGCACTTTCTTCATATCCTGAAGAGTTCTTCTCATGGTTTGTAGATCGGGCCTGCCATACCTACGTCCCCAAACCTAAGCTGAGTTTGTGTATTCAGACTTCTGTCCTCAAAGTCTTGGGCCATGCACCCTCCAGGCTGGGCTCCTGGAGCCACACATTAGGACTGTGCCTACCAATCCATGGGAATTCTGCCCATTCCATGGTCCAAAATCGTACATAATAGGAGAAACCTCCAAAGTCTGAGGCCATCCCAATAGTGTAGGTCGCCCGGAACAAACAAGGGCTGTCTGACACCAGCTGATAATTGAGCTCCACTCATACCATAGATGGATGTCCCCAGAGAAGAAGATTGAACCATACAGGACCCTAGGCCATAATAGGAACCATGGCTTTGGGTTACAGGCATGTGTTCTCAAAAGCCTGATTCCAATACGAGCATAGGGGTCTTCCTGAGGCACCCATCAGAACTCATCTCGTCTCCACAAGGAAACCTGTGCATGGGAGCCATGTCCAAAGCTTAGGAGAGTACTTCAGGGTCCCGGTGCCACCGCCCCATTCCAAGGCCCTCATGGACACAAAAACACATTAGGACCCATCCTCAGGAAAGTCGATTTCAACTCAGCCACCCCGGTTGCTCTGGCAGAGCCATCAGATCTAAACTGTCTTGATGCTAGGAGACAATTGGAATGCCAGGCGGGCTTCCCAGGCATCCATCCGAAATGGTGCTCTGGAGTCATTCCATATGGGATGACCTGGAGCTGTCCAAAAGGTCTCAATTGTCCCGCAGACGGAATCCTTGAAGGGGGCATCCCACAACTCCCAACGTGGGAATACCTCAATGGCCTCGAGATTCTGCTCCCTTCATGAAGCGGCCGTCATGCACAGAAAATCCAACCTGAGCCAACGTCTGATCCTCACCCTGACATCAGATGCATGAGATATTGGTTCAGATCTGCAGGGGGTACCTGCCGTGCCCTCGCCCTGAAACCCAAGTCTAGCTTGTCTTCTCAGACTTCCGTCCTCACACTCCTGGCCCCGAAGCCCTCAAGTTTGGCAATTCCGGACCCACAATGCAGCACTCTGCCTGCCCTCTAGAAAAAAAATTATTGCCTCATGAGCTGCTTAGGCAACTTAAATGAGGATAAACCTACACAGCACTCGACTTTACCCAAATTATATAGTCTAACCTGGGCAATAATGCACTGTCGAACACAACCTGAGCCCGGACCTCCTGACCAACACAAAGAAAGCTGACCGCACACCTAGCACATAAATCCCGCCATGGCCTTAGGTCATCATCTCTTCGCTACCTCAGTTTTAGGCTTCAGAACCGAGACTTAATCTCCAATCACTGCCCAGGGGTGAGTGTGATGCAGAAATCAGAACTCCACCTTAATCATGGCAAGAACCCTTGTGGTTGGCACGTTGTCCAACGTTCAGTGTAGGAGAATCCAGCATTCACCCTGAGGACCCGCCCATTCTTGAGTGCGACGAGGGCATACACACGCATTGTGACCCTCAGCATGAGTCCTGTCCTCTAGTAAGTCCTCTCAGTGGCTGGACCATTAAATGTCATAATGGGCTTGACATGTCCCTAGGCCCCAATTTTTACCAGATTTCTGATTGTCCAGTCGCCCCTCCCCAGGGCTCTACTCTGGAATCCCTCATTTGGTGGGACACCTGAGGTTAAAAAAGAAAACAAGAACAACAAGAAAAAAACGGACTTCTTCCAGCCCACAGAATGACCCCAAACTCTTTGGGCGGGGCCAAAACACCAGAGAGTTAGACACGTTCATTTCCCATGAAGTCACCCAGAAATTACACGACCATGAGTGACACGATATCCAGAGACAAAAACTTGAGCAGGAGCCTCACACTCGCCCTTCTTTCAAATCCCGAAGAGTTCTCCTCATGGTCTGTAGTTCAGTCCTGCCATACTTATGACCCGAAACATAAGCCGAGTTTGTGTTTTCAGACAACTGTCCAAACAGCCCTGGCCTACACAACCTACCGGCTCAGGCCCCTGGAGCCAAACCTGAGGACTGTACTTGCCCTCTCCAAGGGAATTGTGTGTGCCCATTCCAATGGCCAAAACCCTTCTAATAGGATAAACCTCCAAAGTCCCTGATCCATCTCAATAGTGGTGGCTTCCCAGGATAAACAGGGGCTATCTGAGCCCAACTGAGCACCTACCTGCACTCAGACCCATAGACAGATGTCCCCTGAGGTATAAAGGAAAGAACAGGCCCCTAGGCACTAATCAGATCCATTGCTTTGGTTTCCAGGATCTCTCCTCAGAGGCCTGGATTTCAAAAGCAGCATATAGCTGTTTCTTGACTCACCCATCAGAAAACATCTCATCTAAACATGGGAAACTTGCACGTTGGAGCTGTGTCAAAGCCTCTGTTTAGGAGAACCCTTTAGGGCCCCAGGGCCACAGCTTCATTCCAAGGTCTCCATAGACACAAAAGCACATTAGGTCCCATCCCCAGGGGTGTCCACTTCAACTCAGCGTCCTCGGTTGCTCCCCACAGATCCAGGAGATCTAACCTGTCTTGTTCCTAGGAGACAATTGGAATGCGAAGTGGGCTACCCAGCCATCCATCCTTAGAAGCCTGCTAAGAATCATTGGCCTGGAGCCAAACAACAGGTCTCAATTGTCCTGCAGAAGACCCTCTGCAGTTTGGAGCTTCTCAAAACTCCCATCGTGGGAAAACCCCCATGGCCTCGTGATGCCCCCCCATTCATGAAGGGGCCATCAGGGACAGAAACTCCAACCTGAGCGATCGTCTGATCCTCGCCCTGACTTCAGATGCACGAGATCTCGATTCAGGTCTGTAGATTGTGCCTGCCATGGCCTCACCAAGAAACCTAAGCCTAGCCTGTGTTCTCAGACATTTGTCGTCAGACTACTGGCCCACAAGCTCTCCAGTTTGGCAATCCAGAACTACAATGCAGCACTCTGCTGGCCCCCCTGAAGAAAAACATTGTCCTCTGGGGATACCCAGTAACCCCAAATGAGGATCAACCTGCACCGACCATGGCTGTACCCCAAATACATAGGCTGACCAGGGCACTAATGCCCTTTCTGCCACAGCCTGAGCCTGGATCTCCTGGCCCATCCCTGACAGCTGGCCGCACACTGAGCACAAAGAGCAGCCATGGCCTTAGGTCGTCATCTCTTCCCAACCTCGGTTTTCAGGTTTCAGAACCTAGACCTTATCTCCAATCACTGCCCAGGGTTGAAGGTGATGCAGATAAGAACTCCTTCCCCATGGCAAGAAACCTTGTGGTTGGCATGTTGTCCAACGTTCAAAGTAGTTGAAACCAGTGTGGCCCATGTGGCCCCGCCCATGCTCGCGGGCCACATTGGTCACAAACACACATTGTGACCCTCAGGCTGAGCCCAGTCCTCAAGTTAGACCACTAAGTGGCTGGATGAAGAGATAGCATATTGGGCTTGCCATGCCACTAGGCCCCAATTTTTAACCATAGTTCGGGTTGTCCCTTCAGTCTTCCCCACGGCTATGCTTTGGAATTTCTCTTTTGGTGGGACACCTGAGGTAACAAAACTGAAATGAGTCCTCCCATCCCACAGATTGACGAAAAGCAATTGGAATCGGGCCAAATCCTCAGAGAGGAGGATTCGTCCATGGCCCATGAGGTTTCCCCGACATTCCATGGCCATCGCTGATACAAAATCCAGAGACAAAAGTCTGAGCAAGCACCTCAAACTCGCACTTTCTTCATATCCTGAAGAGTTCTTCTCATGGTTTGTAGATCGGGCCTGCCATACCTACGTCCCCAAACCTAAGCTGAGTTTGTGTATTCAGACTTCTGTCCTCAAAGTCTTGGGCCATGCACCCTCCAGGCTGGGCTCCTGGAGCCACACATTAGGACTGTGCCTACCAATCCATGGGAATTCTGCCCATTCCATGGTCCAAAATCGTACATAATAGGAGAAACCTCCAAAGTCTGAGGCCATCCCAATAGTGTAGGTCGCCCGGAACAAACAAGGGCTGTCTGACACCAGCTGATAATTGAGCTCCACTCATACCATAGATGGATGTCCCCAGAGAAGAAGATTGAACCATACAGGACCCTAGGCCATAATAGGAACCATGGCTTTGGGTTACAGGCATGTGTTCTCAAAAGCCTGATTCCAATACGAGCATAGGGGTCTTCCTGAGGCACCCATCAGAACTCGTCTCGTCTCCACAAGGAAACCTGTCCATGGGATCCATGTCCAAACTTTAGGAGAGTACTTCAGGTTCCCGGTGCCACCGCCCCATTCCAAGGCCCTCATGGACACAAAAACACATTAGGACCCATCCTCAGGAAAGTCGATTTCAACTCAGCCACCCCGGTTGCTCTGGCAGAGCCATCAGATCTAAACTGTCTTGATGCTAGGAGACAATTGGAATGCCAGGCGGGCTTCCCAGGCATCCATCCGAAATGGTGCTCTGGAGTCATTCCATATGGGATGACCTGGAGCTGTCCAAAAGGTCTCAATTGTCCCGCAGACGGAATCCTTGAAGGGGGCATCCCACAACTCCCAACGTGGGAATACCTCAATGGCCTCGAGATTCTGCTCCCTTCATGAAGCGGCCGTCATGCACAGAAAATCCAACCTGAGCCAACGTCTGATCCTCACCCTGACATCAGATGCATGAGATATTGGTTCAGATCTGCAGGGGGTACCTGCCGTGCCCTCGCCCTGAAACCCAAGTCTAGCTTGTCTTCTCAGACTTCCGTCCTCACACTCCTGGCCCCGAAGCCCTCAAGTTTGGCAATTCCGGACCCACAATGCAGCACTCTGCCTGCCCTCTAGAAAAAAAATTATTGCCTCATGAGCTGCTTAGGCAACTTAAATGAGGATAAACCTACACAGCACTCGACTTTACCCAAATTATATAGTCTAACCTGGGCAATAATGCACTGTCGAACACAACCTGAGCCCGGACCTCCTGACCAACACAAAGAAAGCTGACCGCACACCTAGCACATAAATCCCGCCATGGCCTTAGGTCATCATCTCTTCGCTACCTCAGTTTTAGGCTTCAGAACCGAGACTTAATCTCCAATCACTGCCCAGGGGTGAGTGTGATGCAGAAATCAGAACTCCACCTTAATCATGGCAAGAACCCTTGTGGTTGGCACGTTGTCCAACGTTCAGTGTAGGAGAATCCAGCATTCACCCTGAGGACCCGCCCATTCTTGAGTGCGACGAGGGCATACACACGCATTGTGACCCTCAGCATGAGTCCTGTCCTCTAGTAAGTCCTCTCAGTGGCTGGACCATTAAATGTCATAATGGGCTTGACATGTCCCTAGGCCCCAATTTTTACCAGATTTCTGATTGTCCAGTCGCCCCTCCCCAGGGCTCTACTCTGGAATCCCTCATTTGGTGGGACACCTGAGGTTAAAAAAGAAAACAAGAACAACAAGAAAAAAACGGACTTCTTCCAGCCCACAGAATGACCCCAAACTCTTTGGGCGGGGCCAAAACACCAGAGAGTTAGACACGTTCATTTCCCATGAAGTCACCCAGAAATTACACGACCATGAGTGACACGATATCCAGAGACAAAAACTTGAGCAGGAGCCTCACACTCGCCCTTCTTTCAAATCCCGAAGAGTTCTCCTCATGGTCTGTAGTTCAGTCCTGCCATACTTATGACCCGAAACATAAGCCGAGTTTGTGTTTTCAGACAACTGTCCAAACAGCCCTGGCCTACACAACCTACCGGCTCAGGCCCCTGGAGCCAAACCTGAGGACTGTACTTGCCCTCTCCAAGGGAATTGTGTGTGCCCATTCCAATGGCCAAAACCCTTCTAATAGGATAAACCTCCAAAGTCCCTGATCCATCTCAATAGTGGTGGCTTCCCAGGATAAACAGGGGCTATCTGAGCCCAACTGAGCACCTACCTGCACTCAGACCCATAGACAGATGTCCCCTGAGGTATAAAGGAAAGAACAGGCCCCTAGGCACTAATCAGATCCATTGCTTTGGTTTCCAGGATCTCTCCTCAGAGGCCTGGATTTCAAAAGCAGCATATAGCTGTTTCTTGACTCACCCATCAGAAAACATCTCATCTAAACATGGGAAACTTGCACGTTGGAGCTGTGTCAAAGCCTCTGTTTAGGAGAACCCTTTAGGGCCCCAGGGCCACAGCTTCATTCCAAGGTCTCCATAGACACAAAAGCACATTAGGTCCCATCCCCAGGGGTGTCCACTTCAACTCAGCGTCCTCGGTTGCTCCCCACAGATCCAGGAGATCTAACCTGTCTTGTTCCTAGGAGACAATTGGAATGCGAAGTGGGCTACCCAGCCATCCATCCTTAGAAGCCTGCTAAGAATCATTGGCCTGGAGCCAAACAACAGGTCTCAATTGTCCTGCAGAAGACCCTCTGCAGTTTGGAGCTTCTCAAAACTCCCATCGTGGGAAAACCCCCATGGCCTCGTGATGCCCCCCCATTCATGAAGGGGCCATCAGGGACAGAAACTCCAACCTGAGCGATCGTCTGATCCTCGCCCTGACTTCAGATGCACGAGATCTCGATTCAGGTCTGTAGATTGTGCCTGCCATGGCCTCACCAAGAAACCTAAGCCTAGCCTGTGTTCTCAGACATTTGTCGTCAGACTACTGGCCCACAAGCTCTCCAGTTTGGCAATCCAGAACTACAATGCAGCACTCTGCTGGCCCCCCTGAAGAAAAACATTGTCCTCTGGGGATACCCAGTAACCCCAAATGAGGATCAACCTGCACCGACCATGGCTGTACCCCAAATACATAGGCTGACCAGGGCACTAATGCCCTTTCTGCCAAAGCCTGAGCCTGGATCTCCTGGCCCATCCCTGACAGCGGCCGCCCACTGAGCACAAAGAGCCGCCATGGCCTTAGGTCGTCATCTCTTCCCAACCTCGGTTTTCAGGTTTCAGAACCTAGACATTATCTCCAATCACTGCCCAGGGTTGAAGATGATGCAGAAATCAGAACTCCTTCCCCATGGCAAGAAACCTTGTGGTTGGCATGTTGTCCAACGTTCAGTGTAGTTGAAACAGTGTGGCCCATGAGCCCCCGCCCATGCAACCGGGCCACATTGGTCACAAACACACATTGTGACCCTCAGGCTGAGCCCAGTCCTCAAGTAAGGCCACTCAGTGGCTTGATGAAGAGATAGCATATTGGGCTTGCCATGCGCCTAGGCCCCAATTTTTAACCATAGTTCAAGTTGTCCCTTCAGTCTTCCGCACGGCTTGGCTTTGGAATTCCTCTTTTGGTGGGACACCTGAGGTAACAAAACTGAAATGAGTCCTCCCATCCCACAGACTGACGAAAAGCAATTGGGAATCGGGCCAAATCCTCAGAGAGGAAGATTCGTCCAAGGCCCATGAGGCCTCCCCGACATTCCACGGCAATCGCGGATACAAAATCCAGAGACAAAACCCTGAGCAAGCGCTTCAGACTCGCACTTTCTTCATATCCTGAAGAGTTCTTCTCATGGCTTGTAGATCGGGCCGGCCATACCTACGTCCCCAAACCTAAGCTAAGTTTGTGTTTTCAGACTTCTGTCCTCAAATTTTGGGCCACACACACTCCAGGCTGGGTCCCTGGAGCCACACATTAGGACCGTGCCTACCAATCCATGGGAATTCTGCCCATTCCATGGTCCAAAATCGCACAAATTTGGAGAAACTTCCAACGTCCCTGAGGCCATCCAATAGTGTAGGTCGCCCGGAACAAACAAGGGCTGTCTGACACCAGCTGATAATCGACCTCCACTCATACCATAGATGGATGTCCCCAGAGAAGAAGATTGAACCAGACAGGACCCTAGGCCATAATAGGATCCATTGCTTTGGGTTACAGGCATGTATCCTCAAAAGCCTGATACCAATACGAGCATAGGGGTCTTCCTGAGGCACCCATCAGAACTCATCTCGTCTCCACAAGGAAACCTGTGCATGGGAGCCATGTCCAAACCTTAGGAGAGTACTTCAGGGTCCCGGTGCCACCGCCCCATTCCAAGGCCCTCATGGACACAAAAACACATTAGGACCCATCCTCAGGAAAGTCGATTTCAACTCAGCCACCCCGGTTGCTCTGGCAGAGCCATCAGATCTAAACTGTCTTGATGCTAGGAGACAATTGGAATGCGAGGCGGGCTTCCCAGGCATCCATCCGAAATGGTGTTCTGGAGTCATTCCATATGGGATGTCCTGGAGCTGTCCAACAGGTCTCAATTGTCCCGCAGACGGAATCCTTGAAGGGGGCATCCCACAACTCCCAACGTGGGAAAACCTCAATGGCCTCGAGATTCCGCTCCCTTAATGAAGCGGCCGTCATGCACAGAAAATCCAACCTGAGCCAACGTCTGATCCTCGCCCTGACATCAGATGCATGAGATATTGGTTCAGATCTGCAGGGGGTACCTGCCGTGCCCTCGCCCTGAAACCCAAGTCTAGCTTGTCTTCTCAGACTTCCGTCCTCACACTCCTGGCCCCGAAGCCCTCAAGTTTGGCAATTCCGGACCCACAATGCAGCACTCTGCCTGCCCTCTAGAAAAAAAATTATTGCCTCATGAGCTGCCCAGGCAACTTAAATGAGGATAAACCTCCACAGCACTCGAATTTACCCAAATTATATAGTCTAACCTGGGCAATAATGCACTGTCCAACACAACCTGAGCCCGGACCTCCTGACCAACACAAGAAAGCTGACCGCACACTGAGCACATAAATGCCGCCATGGCCTTAGGTCATCATCTCTTCGCTACCTCAGTTTTCAGGTTTCAGAACCGAGACCTTATCTCCAATCACTGCCCAGGGGTGAGTGTGATGCAGAAATCAGAACTCCTCCTTACCCATGGCAAGAACCCTTGTGGTTGGAACGTTGTCCAACGTTCAGTGTAGGAGTAACCAGCATTCACCCTGAGGCCCCGACCATTCTTGAGTGCGACGAGGGCATACACACGCATTGTGACCCTCAGCATGAGTCCTGTCCTCTAGTAAGTCCTCTCAGTGGCTGGACCATTAGATGTCATAATGGGCTTGACATGTCCCTAGGCCCCAATTTTTAACCAGATTTCTGATTGTCCAGTCGACCCTCCCCAGGGCTTTACTCTGGAGTTCCTCATTTGGTGGGACACCTGAGGTTAAAAAAGAAAACAACAACAACAAAAAAAAAATACGGGCTTCTGCCAGCCCACAGAATGACCCCAAACTCTTTGGACGGGGCCAAAACACCAGAGAGTTAGACTCGTTCATTTCCCATGAAGTCACCCAGAAATTACACGACCATGAGTGACACGATATCCAGAGACAAAAACTTGAGCAGGAGCCTCACACTCGCCCTTCTTTCAAATCCCGAAGAGTTCTCCTCATGGTCTGTAGTTCAGTCCTGCCATACTTATGACCCGAAACATAAGCCGAGTTTGTGTTTTCAGACAACTGTCCAAACAGCCCTGGCCTACACAACCTACCGGCTCAGGCCCCTGGAGCCAAACCTGAGGACTGTACTTGCCCTCTCCAAGGGAATTGTGTGTGCCCATTCCAATGGCCAAAACCCTTCTAATAGGATAAACCTCCAAAGTCCCTGATCCATCTCAATAGTGGTGGCTTCCCAGGAAAAACAGGGGCTATCTGAGCCCAACTGAGCACCTACCTGCACTCAGACCCAAAGACAGATGTCCCCTGAGGTATAAAGGAAAGAACAGGCCCCTAGGCACTAATCAGATCCATTGCTTTGGTTTCCAGGCATCTCTCCTCAGAGGCCTGGATTTCAAAAGCAGCATATAGCTGTTTCTTGACTCACCATCAGAAAACATCTCATCTACACATGGGAAACTTGCACGTTGGAGCTGTGTCAAAGCCTCTGTTTAGGAGAACCCTTTAGGGCCCCAGGGCCACAGCTTCATTCCAAGGTCTCCATAGACACAAAAGCACATTAGGACCCATCCCCAGGGGTGTCCACTTCAACTCAGCGTCCTCGGTTGCTCCCCACAGATTCAGGAGATCTAACCTGTCTTGTTGCTAGGAGACAATTGGAATGCGAGGTGGGCTACCCACCATCCATCCTTAGAAGCCTGCTCAGAATCATTGGCCTGGAGCCAAACAACAGGTCTCAATTGTCCTGCAGAAGACCCTCTGCAGTTTGGAGCTTCTCAAATCTCCCATCGTGGGAAAACCCCCATTGCCTCGTGATGCCCCCCCATTCATGAAGGGGCCATCAGGGACAGAAACTCAACCTGAGCGATCGTCTGATCCTCGCCCTGACTACAGATGCACGAGATCTCGATTCAGGTCTGTAGATTGTGCCTGCCATGGCCTCACCCAGAAACCTAAGCCTAGCCTGTGTTCTCAGAATTTTGTCGTCAGACTACTGGCCCACAAGCCCTCCAGTTTGGCAATCCAGAACTACAATGCAGCACTCTGCCTGCCCCCCATAAGAAAAAACATTGTCCTCTGGGTCTACCCAGTAACCCCAAATGAGAATGAACCTGCACCGTCCTTGGCTGTACCCCAAATACAAAGGCAGACCAGGGCACTAATGTCCTTTCTGACACAGCCTGAGCCTGGACCCCCTGGCTTCTCCCAGACAGCTGCACGCACACTGAGCACATCGAGCTGCCGTGGCCTCAGGTCGTCATCTCTTCCCAACCTCGGTTTCAGGTTTCTGAACCTAGACCTTATCTCCAATCACTGCCCAGGGTTGAAGGTGATGCAGAAATCAGAACTCCTTCCCCATGGCAAGAAACCTTGTGGTTGGCATGTTGTCCAACGTTCAAAGTAGTTGAAACCAGTGTGGCCCATGAGGCCCCGCCCATGCTCGCGGGCCACATTCGTCACAAACACACATTGTGACCCTCAGGCTGAGCCCAGTCCTCAAGTAAGGCCACTAAGTTGCTGGATGAAGAGATAGCATATTGGGCTTGCCATGCCCCTAGGCCCCAATTTTTAACCATAGTTCGGGTTGTCCCTTCAGTCTTCCCCACGGCTATGCTTTGGAATTTCTCTTTTGGTGGGACACCTGAGGTAACAAAACTGAAATGAGTCCTCCCATCCCACAGATTGACGAAAAGCAATTGGAATCGGGCCAAATTTTCAGAGAGGAGGAGTCGTCCATGGCCCATGAGGCGTCCCCGACATTCCACGGCCATCGCTGATACAAAATCCAGAGACAAAAGTCTGAGCAAGCACCTCAAACTCGCACTTTCTTCATATCCTGAAGAGTTGTTCTCATGGTTTGTAGATCGGGCCTGCCATACCTACGTCCCCAAACCTAAGCTGAGTTTGTGTTTTCAGACTTCTGTCCTCAAAGTCTTGGGCCACGCACCCTCCAGGCTGGGCTCCTGGAGCCACACATTAGGACTGTGCCTACCAATCCATGGGAATTCTGCCCATTCCATTGTCCAAAATCGTACAAAGTAGGAGAAACCTCCAAAGTCCGTGAGGCCATCCCAATAGTGTAGGTCGCCCGGAACAAACAAGGGCTGTCTGACACCAGCTGATAATCGACCTCCACTCATACCATAGATGGATGTCCCCAGAGAAGAAGATTGAACCAGACAGGACCCTAGGCCATAATAGGAACCATTGCTTTGGGTTACAGGCATGTGTTCTCAAAAGCCTGATTACAATACAAGCATAGGGGTCTTCCTGAGGCACCCATCAGAACTCGTCTCATCTCCACAAGGAAACCTGTCCATGGGATCCATGTCCAAACTTTAGGAGAGTACTTCAGGTTCCCGGTGCCACCGCCCCATTCCAAGGCCCTCATGGACACAAAAACACATTAGGACCCATCCTCAGGAAAGTCGATTTCAACTCAGCCACCCCGGTTGCTCTGGCAGAGCCATCAGATCTAAACTGTCTTGATGCTAGGAGACAATTGGAATGCGAGGCGGGCTTCCCAGGCATCCATCCGCGAACGGTGCTCTGGAGTCATTCCATATGGGATGACCTGGAGCTGTCCAAAATGTCTCAATTGTCCCGCAGATGGAATCCTTGAAGGGGGCATCCCACAACTCCCAACGTGGGAAAACCTCAATGGCCTCGAGATTCTGCTCCCTTCATGAAGCGGCCGTCATGCACAGAAAATCCAACCTGAGCCAACGTCTGATCCTCACACTGACATCAGATGCATGAGATATTGGTTCAGATCTGCAGGGGGTACCTGCCGTGCCCTCGCCCTGAAACCCAAGTCTAGCTTGTCTTCTCAGACTTCCGTCCTCACACTCATGGCCCCGAAGCCCTCAAGTTTGGCAATTCCGGACCCACAATGCAGCACTCTGCCTGCCCTCTAGAAAAAAAATTATTGTCTCATGAGCTGCTCAGGCAACTTAAATGAGGATAAACCTACACAGCACTCGACTTTACCCAATTATATAGTCTAACCTGGGCACTAATGCACTGTCGAACACAACCTGAGCCCGGACCTCCTGACCAACACAAAGAAAGCTGACCGCACACCTAGCACATAAATCCCGCCATGGCCTTAGGTCATCATCTCTTCGCTACCTCATTTTTCAGGCTTCAGAACCGAGACCTTATCTCCAATCACTGCCCAGGGGAGAGTGTGATGCAGAAATCAGAACTCCACCTTAATCATGGCAAGAACCCTTGTGGTTGGCACGTTGTCCAACGTTCAGTGTAGGAGAATCCAGCATTCACCCTGAGGACCCGCCCATTCTTGAGTGCGACGAGGGCATACACACGCATTGTGACCCTCAGCATGAGTCCAGTCCTCTAGTAAGTCCTCTCAGTGGCTGGACCATTAGATGTCATAATGGGCTTGACATGTCCCTAGGCCCCAATTTTTACCAGATTTCTGATTGTCCAGTCGCCCCTCCCCAGGGCTCTACTCTGGAATCCCTCATTTGGTGGGACACCTGAGGTTAAAAAAGAAAACAAGAACAACAAGAAAAAAACGGACTTCTTCCAGCCCACAGAATGACCCCAAACTCTTTGGGCGGGGCCAAAACACCAGAGAGTTAGACTCGTTCATTTCCCATGAAGTCACCCAGAAATTACACGACCATGAGTGACACGATATCCAGAGACAAAAACTTGAGCAGGAGCCTCACACTCGCCCTTCTTTCAAATCCCGAAGAGTTCTCCTCATGGTCTGTAGTTCAGTCCTGCCATACTTATGACCCGAAACATAAGCCGAGTTTGTGTTTTCAGACAACTGTCCAAACAGCCCTGGCCTACACAACCTACCGGCTCAGGCCCCTGGAGCCAAACCTGAGGACTGTACTTGCCCTCTCCAAGGGAATTGTGTGTGCCCATTCCAATGGCCAAAACCCTTCTAATAGGATAAACCTCCAAAGTCCCTGATCCATCTCAATAGTGGTGGCTTCCCAGGATAAACAGGGGCTATCTGAGCCCAACTGAGCACCTACCTGCACTCAGACCTATAGACAGATGTCCCCTTAGGTATAAAGGAAAGAACAGGCCCCTAGGCACTAATCAGATCCATTGCTTTGGTTTCCAGGATCCCTCCTCAGAGGCCTGGATTTCAAAAGCAGCATAGAGCTGTTTCTTGACTCTCCCATCAGAAAACATCTCATCTACACATGGGAATCTTGCACGTTGGAGCTGTGTCAAAGCCTCTGTTTAGGAGAACCCTTTAGGGCCCCAGGGCCACAGCTTCATTCCAAGGTCTCCATAGACACAAAAGCACATTAGGACCCATCCCCAGGGGTGTCCACTTCAACTCAGCGTCCTCGGTTGCTCCCCACAGATCCAGGAATCTAACCTGTCTTGTTGCTAGGAGACAATTGGAATGCGAAGTGGGCTACCCAGCCATCCATCCTTAGAAGCCTGCTAAGAATCATTGGCCTGGAGCCAAACAACAGGTCTCAATTGTCCTGCAGAAGACTCTCTGCAGTTTGGAGCTTCTCAAAACTCCCATCGTGGGAAAACCCCCATGGCCTCGTGATGCCCCCCCATTCATGAAGGGGCCATCAGGGACAGAAACTCCAACCTGAGCGATCGTCTGATCCTCGCCCTGACTTCAGATGCACGAGATGTCGATTCAGGTCTGTAGATTGTGCCTGCCATAGCCTCACCCAGAAACCTAAGCCTAGCCTGTGTTCTCAGACTTTTGTCGTCAGACTACTGGCCCACAAGCCCTCCAGTTTGGCAATCCAGAACTACAATGCAGCACTCTGCTGGCCCCCCTGAAGAAAAACATTGTCCTCTGGGGCTACCCAGTAACCCCAAATGAGGATCAACCTGCACCGACCTTGGCTGTACCCCAAATACATAGGCTGACCAGGGCACTAATGCCCTTTCTGCCACAGCCTGAGCCTGGATCTCCTGGCCCATCCCTGACAGCTGGCCGCACACTGAGCACATCGGACCCACCATGGCCTTAGGTCGTCATCTCTTCCCAACCTCGGTTTTCAGGTTTCAGAACCTAGACCTTATCTCCAATCACTGCCCAGGGTTGAAGGTGATGCAGAAATCAGAACTCCTTCCCCATGGCAGAAACCTTGTGGTTGGCATGTTGTCCAACGTTCAAAGTAGTTGAAACCAGTGTGGCCCATGATGCCCCGCCCATGCTCGCGGGCCACATTGGTCACAAACACACATTGTGACCCTCAGGCTGAGCCCAGTCTTCAAGTAAGGCCACTCAGTGCCTGGATGAAGAGATAGCATATTGGGCTTGCCATGCCCCTAGGCACCAATTTTTAACCATAGTTCGATTTGTCCCTTCAGTCTTCCCCACGGCTATGCTTTGGAATTTCTCTTTTGGTGGGACACCTGAGGTAACAAAACTGAAATGAGTCCTCCCATCCCACAGATTGACGAAAAGCAATTGGAATCGGGCCAAATCCTCAGAGAGGAGGATTCGTCCATGGCCCATGAGGCCTCCCCGACATTCCACGGTCATCGCTGATACAAAATCCAGAGACAAAAGCCTGAGCAAGCACCTCAAACTCGCACTATCTTCAAATCCTGAAGAGTTCTTCTCATGGTTTGTAGATCGGGCCTGCCATACCTACGTCCCCAAACCTAAGCTGAGTTTGTGTTTTCAGACTTCTGTCCTCAAAGTCTTGGGCCACGCACCCTCCAGGCTGGGCTTCTGGAGCCACACATTAGGACTGTGCCTACCAATCCATGGGAATTCTGCCCATTCCATGGTCCAAAATCGTACATATTAGGAGAAACCTCCAAAGTCCCTGAGGCCATCCCAATAGTGTAGGTCGCCCGGAACAAACAAGGTCTGTCTGACACCAGCTGATAATCCAGCTCCACTCATACCATAGATGGATGTCCCCAGAGAAGAAGATTGAACCAGACAGGACCCTAGGCCATAATAGGAACCATGGCTTTGGGTTACAGGCATGTGTTCTCAAAAGCCTGATTACAATACAAGCATAGGGGTCTTCCTGAGGCACCCATCAGAACTCGTCTCGTCTCCAAAGGAAACCTGTGCATGGGAGCCATGTCCAAACTTTAGGAGAGTACTTCAGGTTCCCGGTGCCACCGCCCATTTCCAAGGCTCTCATGGACACAAAAACACATTAGGACCCATCCTCAGGAAAGTCGATTTCAACTCAGCCACCCCGGTTACTCTGGCAGAGCCATCAGATCTAAACTGTCTTGATGCTAGGAGACAATTGGAATGCGAGGCGGGCTTCCCAGGCATCCATCCGCGAACGGTGCTCTGGAGTCATTCCATATGGGATGACCTGGAGCTGTCCAAAATGTCTCAATTGTCCCGCAGATGGAATCCTTGAAGGGGGCATCCCACAACTCCCAACGTGGGAAAACCTCAATGGCCTCGAGATTCTGCTCCCTTCATGAAGCGGCCGTCATGCACAGATAATCCAACCTGAGCCAACGTCTGATCCTCACCCTGACTTCAGATGCATGAGATATTGGTTCAGATCTGCAGGGGGTACCTGCCGTGCCCTCGCCCTGAAACCCAAGTCTAGCTTGTCTTCTCAGACTTCCGTCCTCACACTCCTGGCCCCGAAGCCCTCAAGTTTGGCAATTCCGGACCCACAATGCAGCACTCTGCCTGCCCTCTAGAAAAAAAATTATTGTCTCATGAGCTGCTCAGGCAACTTAAATGAGGATAAACCTACACAGCACTCGACTTTACCCAAATTATATAGTCTAACCTGGGCACTAATGCACTGTCGAACACAACCTGAGCCCGGACCTCCTGACCAACACAAAGAAAGCTGACCGCACACCGAGCACATAAATCCCGCCATGGCCTTAGGTCATCATCTCTTCGCTACCTCAGTTTTCAGGCTTCAGAACCGCGTCTTATCTCCAATCACTGCCCAGGGGTGAGTGTGATGCATAAATCAGAACTCCACCTTAATCATGGCAAGAACCCTTGTGGTTGGCACGTTGTCCAACGTTCAGTGTAGGAGAATCCAGCATTCACCCTGAGGACCCGCCCATTCTTGAGTGCGACGAGGGCATACACACGAATTGTGACCCTCAGCATGAGTCCTGTCCTCTAGTAAGTCCTCTCAGTGGCTGGACAATTAGATGTCATAATGGGCTTGACATGTCCCTAGCCCCAATTTTACCCAGATTTCTGATTGTCCAGTCGCCCCTCCGAGGGCTCTACTCTGGAATCCCACATTTGGTGGGACACCTGAGGTTAAAAAAGAAAACAAGAACAACATGAAAAAAACGGACTTCTTCCAGCCCACAGAATGACCCCAAACTCTTTGGGCGAGGCTAAACCACCAGAGAGTAAGACTCGTCCATTTCCCATGAAGTCACCCAGAAATTCCACGACCACGAGTGACACGATATCCAGAGACAAAAACTTGAGCAGGAGCCTCACACTCGCACTTTTTTCAAATCCCGAAGAGTTCTCCTCATGGTCTGTAGGTCAGTCCTGCCATACCTATGACCCGAAACATAAGCCGAGTTTGTGTTTTCAGAAAACTGTCCAAACAGCCCAGGCCTACACAACCTACAGGCTCAGGCCCCTGGAGCCAAACCTGAGGACTGTACTTGCCCTCTCCAAGGGAATTGTGTGTGCCCATTCCAATGGCCACAACCCTTCTAATAGGATAAACCTCCAAAGTCCCTGATCCATCTCAATAGTGGTGGCTTCCCAGGAAAAACAGGGGCAATCTGAGCCCAACTGAGCACCTACCTGCACTCAGACCCATAGACAGATGTCCCCAGAGGTAAAAAGGAAAGAACAGGACCCTAGGCACTAATCAGATCCATTGCTTTGGTTTCCAGGCATCTCTCCTCAGAGGCCTGGATTTCAAAAGCAGCATATAGCTGTTTCTTGACTCACCCATCAGAAAACATCTCATCTACACATGGGAAACTTGCACGTTGGAGCTGTGTCAAAGCCTCTGTTAAGGAGAACCCTTTAGGGCCCCAGGGCCACCGCTTCATTCCAAGGTCTCCATAGACGCAAAAGCACATTAGGACCCATCCCCAGGGGTGTCCATTTCAACACAGCGTCCTCGGTTGCTCCCCACAGATCCAGGAGATCTAACCTGTCTTGTTGCTAGGAGACAATTGGAATGCGAGGTGGGCTACCCAGCCATCCATCCTTAGAAGCCTGCTCAGAATCATTGGCCTGGAGCCAAACAACAGGTCTCAATTGTCATGCAGAAGACTCTCTGCACTTTGGAGCTTCTCACAACTCCCATCGTGGAAAAACCCCCGTGGCCTCGTGATGCCCCCCCATTCATGAAGGGGCCATCAGGGACAGAAACTCCAACCTGAGCGATCGTCTGATCCTCGCCCTGACTTCAGAAGCACGAGATGTCGATTCAGGTCTGTAGATTGTGCCTGCCATGAACTCACCCTGAGGCCTAAGCCTAGCTTGTTTTCTCAGACTTTTGTCGTCAGACTACTGGCCCACAAGCCCTCCAGTTTGGCAATCCAGAACTACAATTCAGCACTCTGCCTGCCCTCCAGAAGAAAAAACATTGTCCTCTGGGGCTACCCAGTAACCCCAAATGAGGATCAACCTGCACCGACCTTGGCTGTACCCCAAATACAAAGGCAGACCAGGGCACTGATGTCCTTTCTGACACAGCCTGAGCCTGGACCCCCTGGCCCTTCCCAGACAGCTGGACGCACACTGAGCACATGGAGCCGCCGTGGCCTTAGGTCGTCATCTCTTCCCAACCTCGGTTTCAGGTTTCAGAACCTAGACATTATCTCCAATCCCTGCCCAGGGTTGAAGGTGATGCAGAAATCAGAACTCCTTCCCCAAAGCAAAAAACCTTGTGGTTGGCATGTTGTCCAACGTTCAAAGTAGTTGAAACCAGTGTGGCCCTTGAGGCCCCGCCCATGCTCACGGGCCGCATTGGTCACAAACACACATTGTGACCCTCAGGCTGAGCCCAGTCCTCACGTAAGGCCACTCAGTGGCTGGATGAAGAGATAGCATATTGGGCTTGCCATGCCCCTAGGCCCCAATTTTTAACCATAGTTCGGGTTGTCCCTTCAGTCTTCCCCACGACTTTGCTTTGGAATTCCTCTTTTGGTGAGACACCTGAGGTAACAAAACGAAATGAGTCCTCCCATCCCACAGATTGACGAAAAGCAATTGGAATCGGGCCAAATCCTCAGAGAGGAGGAATCGTCCATGGCCCATGAGGCCTCCCCGACATTCCACGGCCATCGCTGATACAAAATCCAGAGACAAAAGCCTGAGCAAGCGCCTCAGAATCGCACTTTCTTCATATTCTGAAGAGTTCTTCTCATGGTTTGTAGATCGGGCCTGCCATACCTACGTCCCCAAACCTAAGCTGAGTTTGTGTTTTCAGACTTCTCTCCTCAAAGTCTTGGGCCACGCACCCTCCAGGCTGGGCTCCTGGAGCCACACATTAGGACTGTGCCTACCAATCCATGGGAATTCTGCCCATTCCATGGTCCAAAATCGTACAAAGTAGGAGAAAACTCCAAAGTCCCTGAGGCCATCCCAATAGTGTAGGTCGCCCGGAACAAACAAGGGCTGTCTGACACCAGCTGATAATCGACCTCCACTCATACCATAGATGGATGTCCCCAGAGAAGAAGATTGAACCAGACAGGATCCTAGGCCATAATAGGATCCATTGCTTTGGGTTACAGGCATGTGTCCTCAAAAGCCTGATTCCAATACGAGCATAGGGGTTTTCCTGAGGCACCCATCAGAAGTCATCTCGTCTCCACAAAGAAACCTGTGCATGGGAGCCATGTCCAAAGCTCAGGAGAGTACTTCAGGGTCCCGGTGCCACCGCCCCATTCCAAGGCCCTCATGGACCCAAAAACACATTAGGACCCATTTTCAGGAAAGTCCATTTCAACTCAGCCACCCCGGTTGCTCCGGCAGAGCCATCAGATCTAAACTGTCTTGTTGCTAGGAGACAATTGGAATGCGAGGCGGGCTACCCAGGCATCCATCCACGAACGGTGCTCTGGAGTCATTCCATATGGGATGTCCTGGAGCTGTCCAACAGGTCTTAATTGTCCCGCAGAAGGAATCCTTGAAGGGGGCATCCCACAACTCCCAACGTGGGAAAACCTCAATGGCCACGAGATTCCGCTCCCTTCATGAAGCGGCCATCATGCACAGAAACTCCAAACTGAGCCAACGTCTGATCGTCGCCCTGACTTCAGATGCATGAGATATTGGTTCAGATCTGCAGGGGGTACCTGCCGTGCCCTCGCCCTGAAACCCAAGTCTTGCTTGTCTTCTCAGACTTCCGTCCTCACACTCCTGGCCCCGAAGCCCTCAAGTTTGTCAATTCCGGACCCACAATGCAGCACTCTGCCTGCCCTCTAGTAAAGAAATTATTGCCTCATGAGCTGCCCAGGCAACTTAAATGAGGGTAAACCTACACAGCACACGACTTTACCCAAATTATATAGTCTAACCTGGGCACTAATGCACTGTCGAACAAACCTGAGCCCGGACCTCCTGACCAACACTCAGAAAGCTGACCGCACACTGAGCACATAAAACCCGCCATGGCCTTAGGTCATCTTCTCTTCGCTACCTCAGTTTTCAGGCTTCAGAACCGAGACCTTATCTCCAATCAATGCCCAGGGGTGAGTGTGATGCAGAAATCAGAACTCCCCCTTACCCATGGCAGGAACCCTTGTGGTTGGCACGTAGTCCAACGTTCAGTGTAAGCGAAACCAGCATTCACCCTGAGGACCCGCCCATTCTTGAGTGAGACGAGGGCATACACACGCATTGTGACCCTCAACATGAGTCCTGTCCTCTAGTAAGTCCTCTCAGTGGCTGGACCATTAGATGTCATAATGGGCTTGACATGTCCCTAGCCCCAATTTTACCCAGATTTCTGATTGTCCAGTCGCCCCTCTCCTAGGGCTCTACTCGGAATCCCTCATTTGGTGGGACACCTGAGGTTAATAAAGAAAACAACAACAACAAAAAAAAAAAAAAAAACAAAGGACTTCTTCCAGCCCACAGAATGACACCAAACTCTTTGGACAGGGCCAAACCACCAGAGAGTAAGACTCGTCCATTTCCCATGAAGTCACCCAGAAATTACACGACCATGACTGACACGATATCCAGAGACAAAAACTTGAGCAGGAGCCTCACACTCGCCCTTCTTTCAAATCCCGAAGAGTTCTCCTCATGGTCTGTAGGTCAGTCCTGCCATACCTATGACCCGAAACATAAGCCGAGTTTGTGTTTTCAGACAACTGTCCAAACAGCCCTGGCCTACACAACCTACAGGCTCAGGTCCCTGGAGCCAAACCTGAGGACTGTACTTGTCCTCTCCAAGGGAATAGTGTGTGCCCATTCCAATGGCCACAACCCTTCTAATAGGATACACCTCTAAAGTCCCTGATCCATCTCAATAGTGGTGGCTTCCTAGGAAAAACAGGGGCAATCTGAGCCCAACTGAGCACCTACCTGCACTCAGACCCATAGACAGATGTCCCAGAGGTAAAAAGGAAAGAACAGGCCCCTAGGCACTAATCAGATCCATTGCTTTGGTTAACAGGCATCTCTCCTCAGAGGCCTGGATTTCAAAAGCAGCATATAGCTGTTTCTTGACTCACCCATCAGAAAACATCTCCTCTACACATGGGAAACTTGCACGTTGGAGCTGTGTCAAAGCCTCTGTTTAGGAGAACCCTTTAGGGCCCCAGGGCCACCGCTTCATTCCAAGGTCTCCATAGACACAAAAGCACATTAGGACCCATCCCCAGGGGTGTCCACTTCAACTCAGCGTCCTCGGTTGCTCCCCACAGATCCAGGAGATCTAACCTGTCTTGTTGCTAGGAGACAACTGGAATGCGAGGTGGGCTACCCAGCCATCCATCCTTAGAACCCTGCTTAGAATCATTGGCCTGGAGCCAAACAACAGGTCTCAATTGTCCTGCAGAACACTCTCTGCAGTTTGGAGCTTCTCACAACTCCCATCGTGGGAAAACCCCCATGGCCTCGTGATGCCCCCCCATTCATGAAGGGGCCATCAGGGACAGAAACTCAACCTGAGCGATCGTCTGATCCTCGCCCTCACTACAGATGCACGAGATCTCGATTCAGGTCTGTAGATTGTGCCTGCCATGGCCTCACCCAGAAACCTAAGCCTAGCCTGTGTTTTCAGACTTTTGTCGTCAGACTACTGGCCCACAAGCCCTCCAGTTTGGCAATCCAGAACTACAATGCAGCACTCTGCCTGCCCTCCAGAAGAAAAACATTGTCCTCTGGGGCTACCCAGTAACCCCAAATTTGGATCAACCTCCACCGACCTTGGCTGTACCCTAAATACATAGGCTGACCAGGGCACTAATGCCCTTTCGGACACAGCCTCAGCCTGGATCCCCTGGCCCATCCCTGACAGCTGGCCGCACACTGAGCACAAAGAGCCGCCATGGCCTTAGGTCGTAATCTCTTCCCAACCTCGGTTTTCAGGTTTCAGAACCTAGACCTTATCTCCAATCACTGCCCAGGGTTGAAGGTGATGCAGAAATCAGAACTCCTTCCCCATGGCAAGAAACCTTGTGGTTGGCATGTTGTCCAACCTTCAGTGTAGTTGAAACAATGTGGCCCATGAGCCCCTGCCCATGCTCCCGGGCCACATTGGTCACAAACACACATTGTGACCCTCAGGCTGAGCCCAGTCCTCAAGTTAGGCCACTCAGTGGCTGGATGAAGAGATAGCATATTGGGCTTGCCATGCCCCTAGGCCCCAATTTTTAACCATAGTTCAAGTTTTCCCTTCAGTCTTCCCCACGGCTTGGCTTTGGAATTCCTCTTTTGGTGGGACACTTGAGGTAACAAAACTGAAATGAGTCCTCCCATCCCACAGATTGACGAAAAGCAATTGGAATCGGGCCAAATCCTCAGAGAGGAGGAATCGTCCATGGCCCATGAGGCCTCCCCGACATTCCACGGCCATCGCTGATACAAAATCCAGAGACAAAAGCCTGAGCAAGCGCCTCAGAATCGCACTTTCTTCATATTCTGAAGAGTTCTTCTCATGGTTTGTAGATCGGGCCTGCCATACCTACGTCCCCAAACCTAAGCTGAGTTTGTGTTTTCAGACTTCTCTCCTCAAAGTCTTGGGCCACGCACCCTCCAGGCTGGGCTCCTGGAGCCACACATTAGGACTGTGCCTACCAATCCATGGGAATTCTGCCCATTCCATGGTCCAAAATCGTACAAAGTAGGAGAAAACTCCAAAGTCCCTGAGGCCATCCCAATAGTGTAGGTCGCCCGGAACAAACAAGGGCTGTCTGACACCAGCTGATAATCGACCTCCACTCATACCATAGATGGATGTCCCCAGAGAAGAAGATTGAACCAGACAGGATCCTAGGCCATAATAGGATCCATTGCTTTGGGTTACAGGCATGTGTCCTCAAAAGCCTGATTCCAATACGAGCATAGGGGTTTTCCTGAGGCACCCATCAGAAGTCATCTCGTCTCCACAAAGAAACCTGTGCATGGGAGCCATGTCCAAAGCTCAGGAGAGTACTTCAGGGTCCCGGTGCCACCGCCCCATTCCAAGGCCCTCATGGACCCAAAAACACATTAGGACCCATTTTCAGGAAAGTCCATTTCAACTCAGCCACCCCGGTTGCTCCGGCAGAGCCATCAGATCTAAACTGTCTTGTTGCTAGGAGACAATTGGAATGCGAGGCGGGCTACCCAGGCATCCATCCACGAACGGTGCTCTGGAGTCATTCCATATGGGATGTCCTGGAGCTGTCCAACAGGTCTTAATTGTCCCGCAGAAGGAATCCTTGAAGGGGGCATCCCACAACTCCCAACGTGGGAAAACCTCAATGGCCACGAGATTCCGCTCCCTTCATGAAGCGGCCATCATGCACAGAAACTCCAAACTGAGCCAACGTCTGATCGTCGCCCTGACTTCAGATGCATGAGATATTGGTTCAGATCTGCAGGGGGTACCTGCCGTGCCCTCGCCCTGAAACCCAAGTCTTGCTTGTCTTCTCAGACTTCCGTCCTCACACTCCTGGCCCCGAAGCCCTCAAGTTTGTCAATTCCGGACCCACAATGCAGCACTCTGCCTGCCCTCTAGAAAAGAAATTATTGCCTCATGAGCTGCCCAGGCAACTTAAATGAGGGTAAACCTACACAGCACACGACTTTACCCAAATTATATAGTCTAACCTGGGCACTAATGCACTGTCGAACAAACCTGAGCCCGGACCTCCTGACCAACACTCAGAAAGCTGACCGCACACTGAGCACATAAAACCCGCCATGGCCTTAGGTCATCTTCTCTTCGCTACCTCAGTTTTCAGGCTTCAGAACCGAGACCTTATCTCCAATCAATGCCCAGGGGTGAGTGTGATGCAGAAATCAGAACTCCCCCTTACCCATGGCAGGAACCCTTGTGGTTGGCACGTAGTCCAACGTTCAGTGTAAGCGAAACCAGCATTCACCCTGAGGACCCGCCCATTCTTGAGTGAGACGAGGGCATACACACGCATTGTGACCCTCAACATGAGTCCTGTCCTCTAGTAAGTCCTCTCAGTGGCTGGACCATTAGATGTCATAATGGGCTTGACATGTCCCTAGCCCCAATTTTACCCAGATTTCTGATTGTCCAGTCGCCCCTCTCCTAGGGCTCTACTCTGGAATCCCTCATTTGGTGGGACACCTGAGGTTAATAAAGAAAACAAAAAAAAAAAAAAAAAAAAAAACAACGGACTTCTTCCAGCCCACAGAATGACACCAAACTCTTTGGACAGGGCCAAACCACCAGAGAGTAAGACTCGTCCATTTCCCATGAAGTCACCCAGAAATTACACGACCATGACTGACACGATATCCAGAGACAAAAACTTGAGCAGGAGCCTCACACTCGCCCTTCTTTCAAATCCCGAAGAGTTCTCCTCATGGTCTGTAGGTCAGTCCTGCCATACCTATGACCCGAAACATAAGCCGAGTTTGTGTTTTCAGACAACTGTCCAAACAGCCCTGGCCTACACAACCTACAGGCTCAGGTCCCTGGAGCCAAACCTGAGGACTGTACTTGCCCTCTCCAAGGGAATAGTGTGTGCCCATTCCAATGGCCACAACCCTTCTAATAGGATACACCTCTAAAGTCCCTGATCCATCTCAATAGTGGTGGCTTCCCAGGAAAAACAGGGGCAATCTGAGCCCAACTGAGCACCTACCTGCACTCAGACCCATAGACAGATGTCCCAGAGGTAAAAAGGAAAGAACAGGCCCCTAGGCACTAATCAGATCCATTGCTTTGGTTAACAGGCATCTCTCCTCAGAGGCCTGGATTTCAAAAGCAGCATATAGCTGTTTCTTGACTCACCCATCAGAAAACATCTCATCTACACATGGGAAACTTGCACGTTGGAGCTGTGTCAAAGCCTCTGTTTAGGAGAACCCTTTAGGGCCCCAGGGCCACCGCTTCATTCCAAGGTCTCCATAGACACAAAAGCACATTAGGACCCATCCCCAGGGGTGTCCACTTCAACTCAGCGTCCTCGGTTGCTCCCCACAGATCCAGGAGATCTAACCTGTCTTGTTGCTAGGAGACAATTGGAATGCGAGGTGGGCTACCCATCCATCCATCCTTAGAACCCTGCTTAGAATCATTGGCCTGGAGCCAAACAACAGGTCTCAATTGTCCTGCAGAACACTCTCTGCAGTTTGGAGCTTCTCACAACTCCCATCGTGGGAAAACCCCCATGGCCTCGTGATGCCCCCCCATTCATGAAGGGGCCATCAGGGACAGAAACTCAACCTGAGCGATCGTCTGATCCTCACCCTCACTACAGATGCACGAGATCTCGATTCAGGTCTGTAGATTGTGCCTGCCATGGCCTCACCCAGAAACCTAAGCCTAGCCTGTGTTTTCAGACTTTTGTCGTCAGACTACTGGCCCACAAGCCCTCCAGTTTGGCAATCCAGAACTACAATGCAGCACTCTGCCTGCCCTCCAGAAGAAAAACATTGTCCTCTGGGGCTACCCAGTAACCCCAAATTTGGATCAACCTCCACCGACCTTGGCTGTACCCTAAATACATAGGCTGACCAGGGCACTAATGCCCTTTCGGACACAGCCTCAGCCTGGATCCCCTGGCCCATCCCTGACAGCTGGCCGCACACTGAGCACAAAGAGCCGCCATGGCCTTAGGTCGTAATCTCTTCCCAACCTCGGTTTTCAGGTTTCAGAACCTAGACCTTATCTCCAATCACTGCCCAGGGTTGAAGGTGATGCAGAAATCAGAACTCCTTCCCCATGGCAAGAAACCTTGTGGTTGGCATGTTGTCCAACCTTCAGTGTAGTTGAAACAATGTGGCCCATGAGCCCCCGCCCATGGTCCCGGGCCACATTGGTCACAAACACACATTGTGACCCTCAGGCTGAGCCCAGTCCTCAAGTTAGGCCACTCAGTGGCTGGATGAAGAGATAGCATATTGGGCTTGCCATGCCCCTAGGCCCCAATTTTTAACCATAGTTCAAGTTTTCCCTTCAGTCTTCCCCACGGCTTGGCTTTGGAATTCCTCTTTTGGTGGGACACTTGAGGTAACAAAACTGAAATGAGTCCTCCCATCCCACAGATTGACGAAAAGCAATTGGGAATCGGGCCAAATCCTCAAAGAGGAAGATTCGTCCATGGCCCATGAGGCCTCCCCGACATTCCACGGCCATCGCTAATACAAAATCCAGAGACAAAAGCCTGAGCAAGCGCCTCAGACTCGCACTTTCTTCATATCCTGAAGAGTTCTTCTCGTGGCTTGTAGATCGGGCCTGCCATACCTACGTCCCCAAACCTAAGCTGAGTTTGTGTTTTCAGACTTCTGTTCTCAAAGTTTTGGGCCACACACACTCCAGGCTGGGCCCCTGGAGCCACACATTAGGACCGTGCCTACCAATCCATGGGAATTCTGCCCATTCCATGGTCCAAAATCGCACTAATTTGGAGAAACTTCCAACGTCCCTGAGGCCATCCCAATAGTGTAGGTCGCCCGGAACAAACAAGGGCTGTCTGACACCAGCTGATAATCGACCTCCACTCATACCATAGATGGATGTCCCCAGAGAAGAAGATTGAACCAGACAGGACCCTAGGCCATAATAGGATCCATTGCTTTGGGTTACAGGCATGTGTCCTCACAAGCCTGATTCCAATACAAGCATAGGGGTTTTCCTGAGGCACCCATCAGAACTCATCTCGTCTCCACAAGGAAACCTGTGCATGGGAGCCATGTCCAAACCTGAGGAGAGTACTTCAGGGTCCCGGTGCCACCGCCCCATTCCAAGGCCCTCATGGACACAAAAACACACTAGGGCCCATCCTCAGGAAAGTCGATTTCAACTCAGCCACCCCGGGTGCTCCGGCAGAGCCATCAGATCTAAATTGTCTTGTTGCTAGGAGACAATTGGAATGCGAGGCCGGCTTCCCAGGCATCCATCCGCGAACGGTGCTCTGGAGTCATTCTATATGGGATGTCCAGGAGCTGTCCAACAGGTCTCAATTGTCCAGCAGACGGAATACTTAAAGGGGGCATCCCACAACTCCCAAAGTGGGAAAACCTCAATGGCGACGAGATACCGCTCCCTTCATGAAGCGGCCGTCATGCACAGAAAATCCAACCTGAGCCAACGTCTGATCCTCGCCCTGACTTCAGATGCATGAGATATTGGTTCAGATCTGCAGGGGGTACCTGCCGTGCCCTCGCCCTGAAACCCAAGTCTAGCTTGTCTTCTCAGACTTCCGTCCTCACACTCCTGGCCCCGAAGCCCTCAAGTTTGGCAATTCCGGACCCACAATGCAGCACTCTGCCTGCCCTCTAGAAAAAAAATTATTGCCTCATGAGCTGCCCAGGCAACTTAAATGAGGATAAACCTACACAGCACTCGACTTTACCCAAATTATATAGTCTAACCTGGGCAATAATGCACTGTCGAACACAACCTGAGCCCGGACCTCCTGACCAACACAAAGAAAGCTGACCGCACACCTAGCACATAAATCCCGCCATGGCCTTAGGTCATCATCTCTTCGCTACCTCAGTTTTCAGGTTTCAGAACCGAGACCTTATCTCCAATCACTGCCCAGGGGTGAGTGTGATGCAGAAATCAGAACTCCTCCTTACCCATGGCAAGAACCCTTGTGGTTGGCACGTTGTCCAACGTTCAGTGTAGGAGAAACCAGCATTCACCCTGAGGCCCCGCCCATTCTTGAGTGCGACGAGGGCATACACACGCATTGTGACCCTCAGCATGAGTCCTGTGCTCTAGTAAGTCCTCTCAGTGGCTGGACCATTAGATGTCATAATGGGCTTGACATGTCCCTAGGCCCCAATTTTTAACCAGATTTCTGATTGTCCAGTCGCCACTCCCCAGGGCTTTACTCTGGAGTTCCTCATTTGGTGGGACACCTGAGGTTAAAAAAGAAAACAACAACAACAAAAAAAAAATACGGGCTTCTTTAAGCCCACAGAATGACCCCAAAATCTTTGGACGGGGCCAAAACACCAGAGAGTTAGACTCGTTCATTTCCCATGAAGTCACCCAGAAATTACACGACCATGAGTGACACGATATCCAGAGACAAAAACTTGAGCAGGAGCCTCACACTCGCCCTTCTTTCAAATCCCGAAGAGTTCTCCTCATGGTCTGTAGTTCAGTCCTGCCATACTTATGACCCGAAACATAAGCCGAGTTTGTGTTTTCAGACAACTGTCCAAACAGCCCTGGCCTACACAACCTACCGGCTCAGGCCCCTGGAGCCAAACCTGAGGACTGTACTTGCCCTCTCCAAGGGAATTGTGTGTGCTCATTCCAATGGCCAAAACCCTTCTAATAGGATAAACCTCCAAAGTCCCTGATCCATCTCAATAGTGGTGGCTTCCCAGGAAAAACAGGGGCTATCTGAGCCAAACTGAGCACCTACCTGCACTCAGACCCATAGACAGATGTCCCCTGAGGTATAAAGGAAAGAACAGGCCCCTAGGCACTAATCAGATCCATTGCTTTGGTTGCCAGGCATCTCTCCTCAGAGGCCTGAATTTCAAAAGCAGCATATAGCTGTTGCTTGACTCACCCATCAGAAAACATCTCATCTACACATGGGAAACTTGCACGTTGGAGCTGTGTCAAAGCCTCTGTTTAGGAGAACCCTTTAGGGCACCAGGGCCACAGCTTCATTCCAAGGTCTCCATAGACACAAAATCACATTAGGAAACATCCCCAGGGGTGTCCATTTCAACTCAGCGTCCTCGGTTGCTCCCCACAGATCCAGGAGATCTAACCTGTCTTGTTGCTAGGAGACAATTGGAATGCGAGGTGGGCTACCCAGCCATCCATCCTTAGAAGCCTGCTCAGAATCATTGGCCTGGAGCCAAACAACAGGTCTCAATTGTCCTGCAGAAGACCCTCTGCAGTTTGGAGCTTCTCAAAACTCCCATCGTGGGAAAACCCCCATTGCCTCGTGATGCCCCCCCATTCATGAAGGGGCCATCAGGGACAGAAACTCAACCTGAGCGATCGTCTGATCCTTGCCCTGACTACAGATGCACGAGATCTCGATTCAGGTCTGTAGATTGTGCCTGCCATGGCCTCACCCAGAAACCTAAGCCTAGCCTGTGTTCTCAGACTTTTGTCGTCAGACTACTGGCCCACAATCCCTCCAGTTTGGCAATCCAGAATTACAATGCAGCCCCCTGCCCGCCCTCCAGAAGAAAAACATTGTCCTCTGGGGCTACCCAGTAACCCCAAATGAGGATCAACCTGCACCGACCTTGGCTGTAACCCAAATACATAGGCTGACCAGGGCACTAATGCCCTTTCTGCCAAAGCCTGAGCCTGGATCTCCTGGCCCATCCCTGACAGCTGGCCGCACACTGAGCACAAAGAGCCGCCATGGCCTTAGGTCGTCATCTCTTCCCAACCTCGGTTTTCAGGTTTCAGAACCTAGACCTTATCTCCAATCACTGCCCAGGGTTAAGGTGATGCAGAAATCAGAACTCCTTCCCCATGGCAAGAAACCTTGTGGTTTCTTCCTCAGAGAGGAAGATTCGTCCATGGCCCATGAGGCCTTCCCGACATTCCACGGCAATCGCTGATACAAAATCCAGAGACAAAACCCTGAGCAAGCGCTTCAGACTCGCACTTTCTTCATATCCTGAAGAGTTCTTCTCATGGCTTGTAGATCGGGCCTGCCATACCTACGTCCGCAAACCTAAGCTGAGTTTGTGTTTTCAGACTTCTGTCCTCAAAGTTTTGGGCCACACACACTCCAGGCTGGGCCCCTGGAGCCACACATTAGGACCGTGCCTACCAATCCATGGGAATTCTGCCCATTCCATGGTCCAAAATCGCACAAATTTGGAGAAACTTCCAACGTCCCTGAGGCCATCCCAATAGTGTAGGTCGCCCGGAACAAACAAGGGCTGTCTGACACCAGCTGATAATCGACCTCCACTCATACCATAGATGGATGTCCCCAGAGAAGAAGATTGAACCAGACAGGACCCTAGGCCATAATAGGATCCATTGCTTTGGGTTACAGGCATGTGTCCTCACAAGCCCGATTCCAATATGAGCATAGGGGTCTTCCTGAGGCACCCATCAGAACTCATCTCGTCTACACAAGGAAACCTGTGCATGGGAGCCATGTCCAAAGCTTAGGAGAGTACTTCAGGGTCCCGGTGCCACCGCCCCATTCCAAGGCCCTCATGGACACAAAAACACATTAGGACCCATCCTCAGGAAAGTCGATTTCAACTCAGCCACCCCGGTTGCTCTGGCAGAGCCATCAGATCTAAACTGTCTTGATGCTAGGAGACAATTGGAATGCGAGGCGGGCTTCCCAGGCATCCATCCGCGAACGGTGCTCTGGAGTCATTCCATATGGGATGTCCTGGAGCTGTCCAACAGGTCTCAATTGTCCCGCAGACGGTATCCTTGAAGGGGGCATCCCACAACTCCCAACGTGGGAAAACCTCAATGGCCTCGAGATTCCGCTCCCTTAATGAAGCGGCCGTCATGCACAGAAAATCCAACCTGAGCCAACGTCTGATCCTCGCCCTGACATCAGATGCATGAGATATTGGTTCAGATCTGCAGGGGGTACCTGCCGTGCCCTCGCCCTGAAACCCAAGTCTAGCTTGTCTTCTCAGACTTCCGTCCTCACACTCCTGGCCCCGAAGCCCTCAAGTTTGGCAATTCCGGACCCACAATGCAGCACTCTGCCTGCCCTCTAGAAAAAAAATTATTGCCTCATGAGCTGCCCAGGCAACTTAAATGAGGATAAACCTACACAGCACTCGACTTTACCCAAATTATATAGTCTAACCTGGGCAATAATGCACTGTCCAACACAACCTGAGCCCGGACCTCCTGACCAACACAAAGAAAGCTGACCGCACACTGAGCACATAAATCCCGCCATGGCCTTAGGTCATCATCTCTTCGCTACCTCAGTTTTCAGGTTTCAGAACCGAGACCTTATCTCCAATCACTGCCCAGGGGTGAGTGTGATGCAGAAATCAGAACTCCTCCTTACCCATGGCAAGAACCCTTGTGGTTGGCACGTTGTCCAACGTTCAGTGTAGGAGAAACCAGCATTCACCCTGAGGCCCCGACCATTCTTGAGTGCGACGAGGGCATACACACGCATTGTGACCCTCAGCATGAGTCCTGTCCTCTAGTAAGTCCTCTCAGTGGCTGGACCATTAGATGTCATAATGGGCTTGACATGTCCCTAGGCCCCAATTTTTAACCAGATTTCTGATTGTCCAGTCGCCCCTCCCCAGGGCTTTACTCTGGAGTTCCTCATTTGGTGGGACACCTGAGGTTAAAAAAGAAAACAACAACAACAAAAAAAATACGGGCTTCTTCCAGCCCACAGAATGACCCCAAACTCTTTGGACGGGGCCAAAACACCAGAGAGTTAGACTCGTTCATTTCCCATGAAGTCACCCAGAAATTACACGACCATGAGTGACACGATATCCAGAGACAAAAACTTGAGCAGGAGCCTCACACTCGCCCTTCTTTCAAATCCCGAAGAGTTCTCCTCATGGTCTGTAGTTCAGTCCTGCCATACTTATGACCCGAAACATAAGCCGAGTTTGTGTTTTCAGACAACTGTCCAAACAGCCCTGGCCTACACAACCTACAGGCTCAGGCCCCTGGAGCCAAACCTGAGGACTGTACTTGCCCTCTCCAAGGGAATTGTGTGTGCCCATTCCAATGGCCAAAACCCTTCTAATAGGATAAACCTCCAAAGTCCCTGATCCATCTCAATAGTGGTGGCTTCCCAGGAAAAACAGGGGCTATCTGAGCCCAACTGAGCACCTACCTGCACTCAGACCCATAGACAGATGTCCCCTGAGGTATAAAGGAAAGAACAGGCCCCTAGGCACTAATCAGATCCATTGCTTTGGTTAACTGGCATCTCTCCTCAGAGGCCTGGATTTCAAAAGCAGCATATAGCTGTTTCTTGACTCACCCATCAGAAAACATCTCATCTACACATGGGAAACTTGCACGTTGGAGCTGTGTCAAAGCCTCTGTTTAGGGGAAGCCTTTAGGGCCCCAGGGCCACCGCTTCATTCCAAGGTCTCCATAGACGCAAAAGCACATTAGGACCCATCCCCAGGGGTGTCCACTTCAACTCAGCGTCCTCGGTTGCTCCCGACAGATCCAGGAGATCTAACCTGTCTTGTTGCTAGGAGACAATTGGAATGCGAGGTGGGCTACCCAGCCATCCATCCTTAGAACCCTGCTTAGAATCATTGGCCTGGAGCCAAACAACAGGTCTCAATTGTCCTGCAGACACTCTCTGCAGTTTGGAGCTTCTCACAACTCCCATCGTGGGAAAACCCCCATGGCCTCGTGATGCCCCCCCATTCATGAAGGGGCCATCAGGGACAGAAACTCAACCTGAGCGAACGTCTGATCCTCGCCCTGACTACAGATGCACGAGATCTCGATTCAGGTCTGTAGATTGTGCCTGCCATGGCCTCACCCAGAAACCTAAGCCTAGCCTGTGTTCTCAGACTTTTGTCGTCAGACTACTGGCCCACAAGCCCTCCAGTTTGGCAATCCAGAACTACAATGCAGCACTCTGCCTGCCCTCCAGAAGAAAAACATTGTCCTCTGGGGCTACCCAGTAACCCCAAATTTGGATCAACCTCCACCGACCTTGGCTGTACCCTAAATACATAGGCTGACCAGGGCACTACTGCCCTTTCTGACACAGCCTCAGCCTGGATCCCCTGGCCCATCCCTGACAGCTGGCCGCACACTGAGCACATAGAGCCGCCATGGCCTTAGGTCGTCATCTCTTCCCAACCTCGGTTTCAGGTTTCAGAACCTAGACCTTATCTCCAATCACTGCCCAGGGTTGAAGGTGATGCAGAAATCAGAACTCCTTCCCCATGGCAAGAAACCTTGTGGTTGGCATGTTGTCCAACCTTCAGTGTAGTTGAAACAATGTGGCCCATGAGCCCCCGCCCATGGTCCCGGGCCACATTGGTCACAAACACACATTGTGACCCTCAGGCTGAGCCCAGTCCTCAAGTTAGGCCACTCAGTGGCTGGATGAAGAGATAGCATATTGGGCTTGCCATGCCCCTAGGCCCCAATTTTTAACCATAGTTCAAGTTTTCCCTTCAGTCTTCCCCACGGCTTTGCTTTGGAATTCCTCTTTTGGTGGGACAATTGAGGTAACAAAACTGAAATGAGTCCTCCCATCCCACAGACTGACGAAAAGCAATTGGGAATCGGGCCAAATCCTCAAAGAGGAAGATTCGTCCATGGCCCATGAGGCCTTCCCGACATTTCACGGCCATCGCTGATACAAAATCCAGAGACAAAAGCCTGAGCAAGCGCCTCAGACTCGCACTTTCTTCATATCCTGAAGAGTTCTTCTCATGGCTTGTAGATCGGGCCTGCCATACCTACGTCCCCAAACCTAAGCTGAGTTTGTGTTTTCAGACTTCTGTTCTCAAAGTTTTGGGCCACACACACTCCAGGCTGGGCCCCTGGAGCCACACATTAGGACCGTGCCTACCAATCCATAAGAATTCTGCCCATTCCATGGTCCAAAATCGCACAAATTTGGAGAAACTTCCAACGTCCCTGAGGCCATCCCAATAGTGTAGGTCGCCCGGAACAAACAAGGGCTGTCTGACACCAGCTGATAATCGACCTCTACTCATACCATAGATGGATGTCCCCAGAGAAGAAGATTGAACCAGACAGGACCCTAGGCCATAATAGGATCCATTGCTTTGGGTTACAGTCATGTGTCCTCAGAAGCCTGATTCCAATATGAGCATAGGGGTCTTCCTGAGGCACCCATCAGAACTCATCTCGTCTACACAAGGAAACCTGTGCATGGGAGCCATGTCCAAAGCTTAGGAGAGTACTTCAGGGTCCCGGTGCCACCGCCCCATCCAAGGCCCTCATGGACACAAAAACACACCTGGGCCCATCCTCAGGAAAGTCGATTTCACCTCAGCCACCCCGGTTGCTCCGGCAGAGCCATCAGATCTAAATTCTCTTGTTGCTAGGAGACAATTGGAATGCGAGGCGGGCTTCCCAGGCATCCATCCGCGAACGGTGCTCTGGAGTCATTCTATATGGGATGTCCAGGAGCTGTCCAACAGGTCTCAATTGTCCAGCAGACGGAATCCTTAAAGGGGGCATCCCACAACTCCCAAAGTGGGAAAACCTCAATGGCGTCGAGATTCCGCTCCCTTCATGAAGCGGCCGTCATGCACAGAAAATCCAACCTGAGCCAACGTCTGATCCTCGCCCTGACATCAGATGCATGAGATATTGGTTCAGATCTGCAGGGGGTACCTGCCGTGCCCTCGCCCTGAAACCCAAGTCTAGCTTGTCTTCTCAGACTTCCGTCCTCACACTCCTGGCCCCGAAGCCCTCAAGTTTGGCAATTCCGGACCCACAATGCAGCACTCTGCCTGCCCTCTAGAAAAAAAATTATTGCCTCATGAGCTGCACAGGCAACTTAAATGAGGATAAACCTACCCAGCATCGACTTTACCCAAATTATATAGTCTAACCTGGGCAATAATGCACTTTCCAACACAACCTGAGCCCGGACCTCCTGACCAACACAAAGAAAGCTGACCGCACACTGAGCACATAAATCCCGCCATGGCCTTTGGTCATCATCTCTTCGCTACCTCAGTTTTCAGGTTTCAGAACCGAGACCTTATCTCCAATCTCTGCCCAGGGGTGAGTGTGATGCAGAAATCAGAACTCCTCCTTACCCATGGCAAGAACCCTTGTGGTTGGCACGTTGTCCAACGTTCAGTGTAGGAGAAACCAGCATTCACCCTGAGGCCCCGACCATTCTTGAGTGCGACGAGGGCATACACACGCATTGTGACCCTCAGCATGAGTCCTGTCCTCTAGTAAGTCCTCTCAGTGGCTGGACCATTAGATGTCATAATGGGCTTGACATGTCCCTAGGCCCCAATTTTTAACCAGATTTCTGATTGTCCAGTCGACCCTCCCCAGGGCTTTACTCTGGAGTTCCTCATTTGGTGGGACACCTGAGGTTAAAAAAGAAAACAACAACAACAAAAAAAAAATACGGGCTTCTTCCAGCCCACAGAATGACCCCAAACTCTTTGGACGGGGCCAAAACACCAGAGAGTTAGACTCGTTCATTTCCCATGAAGTCACCCAGAAATTACACGACCATGAGTGACACGATATCCAGAGACAAAAACTTGAGCAGGAGCCTCACACTCGCCCTTCTTTCAAATCCCGAAGAGTTCTCCTCATGGTCTGTAGTTCAGTCCTGCCATACTTATGACCCGAAACATAGCCGAGTTTGTGTTTTCAGACAACTGTCCAAACAGCCCTGGCCTACACAACCTACCGGCTCAGGCCCCTGGAGCCAAACCTGAGGACTGTACTTGCCCTCTCCAAGGGAATTGTGTGTGCTCATTCCAATGGCCAAAACCCTTCTAATAGGATAAACCTCCAAAGTCCCTGATCCATCTAATAGTGGTGGCTTCCCAGGAAAAACAGGGGCTATCTGAGCCCAACTGAGCACCTACCTGCACTCAGACCCATAGACAGATGTCCCCTGAGGTATAAAGGAAAGAACAGGCCCCTAGGCACTAATCAGATCCATTGCTTTGGTTGCCAGGCATCTCTCCTCAGAGGCCTGAATTTCAAAAGCAGCATATAGCTGTTGCTTGACTCACCCATCAGAAAACATCTCATCTACACATGGGAAACTTGCAGGTTGGAGCTGTGTCAAAGCCTCTGTTTAGGAGAACCCTTTAGGGCCCCAGGGCCACAGCTTCATTCCAAGGTCTCCATAGACACAAAAGCACATTAGGAAACATCCCCAGGGGTGTCCATTTCAACTCAGCGTCCTCGGTTTCTCCCCACAGATCCAGGAGATCTAACCTGTCTTGTTGCTAGGAGACAATTGGAATGCGAGGTGGGCTACCCAGCCATCCATCCTTAGAACCCTGCTCAGAATCATTGGCCTGGAGCCAAACAACAGGTCTCAATTGTCCTGCAGAAGACCCTCTGCAGTTTGGAGCTTCTCAAAACTCCCATCGTGGGAAAACCCCCATTGCCTCGTGATGCACCCCATTCATGAAGGGGCCATCAGGGACAGAAACTCAACCTGAGCGATCGTCTGATCCTCGCCCTGACTACAGATGCACGAGATCTCGATTCAGGTCTGTAGATTGTGCCTGCCATGGCCTCACCCAGAAACCTAAGCCTAGCCTGTGTTCTCAGACTTTTGTCGTCAGACTACTGGCCCACAAGCCCTCCAGTTTGGCAATCCAGAATTACATGCAGCACCCTGCCCGCCCTCCAGAAGAATAACATTGTCCTCTGGGGCTACCCAGTAACCCCAAATGAGGATCAACCTGCACCGACCTTGGCTGTACTCCAAATACATAGGCTGACCAGGGCACTAATGCCCTTTCTGCCAAAGCCTGAGCCTGGATCTCCTGGCCCGTCCCTGACAGCTGGCCGCACACTGAGCACAAAGAGCCGCCATGGCCTTAGGTCGTCATCTCTTCCCAACCTCGGTTTTCAGGTTTCAGAACCTAGACCTTATCTCCAATCACTGCCCAGGGTGAAGGTGATGCAGAAATCAGAACTCCTTCCCCATGGCAAGAAACCTTGTGGTTGGCATGTTTTCCAACGTTCAGTGTAGTTGAAACAGTGTGGCCCATGAGCCCCCGCCCATGCAACCGGGCCACATTGGTCACAAACACACATTGTGACCATCAGGCTGAGCCCAGTCCTCAAGTAAGGCCACTAAGTGGCTGGATGAAGAGATAGCATATTGGGCTTGCCATGCGCCTAGGCCCCAATTTTTAACCATAGTTCAAGTTGTCCCTTCAGTCTTCCGCACGGCTTGGCTTTGGAATTCCTCTTTTGGTGAGACACCTGAGGTAACAAAACTGAAATGAGTCCTCCCATCCCACAGACTGACGAAAAGCAATTGGGAATCGGGCCAAATCCTCAGAGAGGAAGATTCGTCCATGGCCCATGAGGCCTCCCCGACATTCCACGGCAATCGCTGATACAAAATCCAGAGACAAAACCCTGAGCAAGCGCTTCAGACTCGCTCTTTCTTCATATCCTGAAGAGTTCTTCTCATGGCTTGTAGATCGGGCCTGCCATACCTACGTCCCCAAACCTAAGCTGAGTTTGTGTTTTCAGACTTCTGTCCTCAAAGTCTTGGGCCACTCACCCTCCATGCTGGGCTTCTGGAGCCACACATTAGGACTGTGCCTACCAATCCATGGGAATTCTGCCCATTCCATGGTCCAAAATCGTACATATTAGGAGAAACCTCCAAAGTCCCTGAGGCCATCCCAATAGTGTAGGTCGCCCGGAACAAACAAGGGCTGTCTGACACCAGCTGATAATCGACCTCCACTCATACCATAGATGGATGTCCCCAGAGAAGAAGATTGAACCAGACAGGACCCTAGGCCATAATAGGAACCATGGCTTTGGGTTACAGGCATGTGTTCTCAAAAGCCTGATTCCAATACGAGCATAGGTGTCTTCCTGAGGCACCCATCAGAACTCGTCTCGTCTCCACAAGGAAACCTGTGCATGGGAGCCATGTCCAAACTTTAGGAGAGTACTTCAGGTTCCCGGTGCCACCGCCCCATTCCAAGGCTCTCATGGACACAAAAACACATTAGGACCCATCCTCAGGAAAGTGGATTTCAACTCAGCCAACCCAGTTGCTCTGGCAGAGCCATCAGATCTAAACTGTCTTGATGCTAGGAGACAATTGGAATGCGAGGCGGGCTTCCCAGGCATCCATCCGCGAACGGTGCTCTGGAGTCATTCCATATGGGATGACCTGGAGCTGTCCAACAGGTCTCAATTGTCCCGCAGACGGAATCCTTGAAGGGGGCATCCCACAACTCCCAACGTGGGAAAACCTCAATGGCCTCGAGATTCCGCTCCCTTCATGAAGCGGCCGTCATGCACAGATAATCCAACCTGAGCCAACGTCTGATCCTCACCCTGACAACAGATGCATGAGATATTGGTTCAGATCTGCAGGGGGTACCTGCCGTGCCCTCGCCCTGAAACCCAAGTCTAGCTTGTCTTCTCAGACTTCCGTCCTCACACTCCTGGCCCCGAAGCCCTCAAGTTTGGCAATTCCGGACCCACAATGCAGCACTCTGCCTGCCCTCTAGAAAAAAAATTATTGCCTCATGAGCTGCTCAGGCAACTTAAATGAGGATAAACCTACACAGCACTCGACTTTACCCAAATTATATAGTCTAACCTGGGCACTAATGCACTGTCGAACACAACCTGAGCCCGGACCTCCTGACCAACACAAAGAAAGCTGACCGCACACCGAGCACATAAATCCCGCCATGGCCTTAGGTCATCATCTCTTCGCTACCTCAGTTTTCAGGCTTCAGAACCGAGACCTTATCTCCAATCTCTGCCCAGGGGTGAGTGTGATGCAGAAATCAGAACTCCACCTTAATCATGGCAAGAACCCTTGTGGTTGGCACGTTGTCCAACGTTCAGTGTAGGAGAATCCAGCATTCACCCTGAGGACCCGCCCATTCTTGAGTGCGACGAGGGCATACACACGCATTGTGACCCTCAGCATGAGTCCTGTCCTCTAGTAAGTCCTCTCAGTGGCTGGACAATTAGATGTCATAATGGGCTTGACATGTCCCTAGCCCCAATTTTACCCAGATTTCTGATTGTCCAGTCGCCCCTCTCCAGGGCTCTACTCTGGAATCCCTCATTTGGTGGGACACCTGAGGTTAATAAAGAAAACAACAACAACAACAAAAAAAAAAAAAACAACGGACTTCTTCCAGCCCACAGAATGACCCCAAACTCTTTGGACAGGGCCAAACCACCAGAGAGTAAGACTCGTCCATTTCGCATGAAGTCACCCAGAAATAACACGACCATGAGTGACACGATATCCAGAGACAAAAACTTGAGCAGGAGCCTCACACTCGCCCTTCTTTCAAATCCCGAAGAGTTCTCCTCATGGTCTGTAGGTCAGTCCTGCCATACCTATGACCCGAAACATAAGCCGAGTTTGTGTTTTCAGACAACTGTCCAAACAACCCTGGCCTACACAACCTACAGGCTCAGGCCCCTGGAGCCAAACCTGAGGACTGTACTTGCCCTCTCTAAGGGAATAGTGTGTGCCCATTCCAATGGCCACAACCCTTCTAATAGGATACACCTCTAAAGTCCCTGATCCATCTCAATAGTGGTGGCTTCCCAGGAAAAACAGGGGCAATCTGAGCCCAACTGAGCACCTACCTGCACTCAGACCCATAGACAGATGTCCCAGAGGTAAAAAGGAAAGAACAGGCCCCTAGGCACTAATCAGATCCATTGCTTTGGTTAACAAGCATCTCTCCTCAGAGGCCTGGATTTCAAAAGCAGCATATAGCTGTTTCTTGACTCACCCATCAGAAAACATCTCATCTACAAATGGGAAACTTGCACGTTGGAGCTGTGTCAAAGCCTCTGTTTAGGAGAAGCCTTTAGGGCCCCAGGGCCACCGCTTCATTCCAAGGTCTCCATAGACACAAAAGCACATTAGGACCCATCCCCAGTGGTGTCCATTTCAACTCAGCGTCCTCGGTTGCTCCCCACAGATCCAGGAGATCTAACCTGTCTTGTTGCTAGGAGACAACTGGAATGCGAGGTGGGCTACCCAGCCATCCATCCTTAGAACCCTGCTTAGAATCATTGGCCTGGAGCCAAACAACAGGTCTCAATTGTCCTGCAGAACACTCTCTGCAGTTTGGAGCTTCTCACAACTCCCATCGTGGGAAAACCCCCATGGCCTCGTGATGCCCCCCCATTCATGAAGGGGCCATCAGGGACAGAAACTCAACCTGAGCGATCCTCTGATCCTCGCCCTGACTACAGATGCACGAGAACTCGTTTCAGGTCTGTAGATTGTGCCTGCCATGGCCTCACCCAGAAACCTAAGCCTAGCCTGTGTTCTCAGACTTTTGTCGTCAGACTACTGGCCCACAAGCCCTCCAGTTTGGCAATCCAGAACTACAATGCAGCACTCTGCCTGCCCTCCAGAAGAAAAACATTGTCCTCTGGGGCTACCCAGTAACCCCAAATTTGGATCAACCTCCACCGACCTTGGCTGTAACCTAAATACATAGGCTGACCAGGGCACTAATGCCCTTTCTGACACAGCCTCAGCCTGGATCCCCTGGCCCATCCCTGACAGCTGGCCGCAAACTGAGCACATAGAGCCGCCATGGCCTTAGGTCGTCATCTCTTCCAAACCTCGGTTTTCAGGTTTCAGAACCTAGACCTTATCTCCAATCACTGCCCAGGGTTGAAGGTGAAGCAGAAATCAGAACTCCTTCCCCATGGCAAGAAACCTTGTGGTTGGCATGTTGTCCAACCTTCAGTGTAGTTGAAACAATGTGGCCCATGAGCCCCCGCCCATGCTCCCGGGCCACATTGGTCACAAACTCACATTGTGACCCTCAGGCTGAGCCCAGTCCTCAAGTAAGGCCCCTCAGTGGCTGGATGAAGAGATAGCATATTGGGCTTGCCATGCCTCTAGGCCCCAATTTTTAACCATAGTTCAAGTTTTCCCTTCAGTCTTCCTCGCGGCTTGGCTTTGGAATTCCTCTTTTGGTGGGACACCTGAGGTAACAAAACTGAAATGAGTCCTCCCATCCCACAGACTGACGAAAAGCAATTGGGAATCGGGCCAAATCCTCAGAGAGGTAGATTCGTCCATGGCCCATGAGGCCTCCCCGACATTCCACGGCCATCGCTGATACAAAATCCAGAGACAAAAGCCTGAGCAAGCGCCTCAGACTAGCACTTTCTTCATATCCTGAAGAGTTCTTCTCATGGCTTGTAGATCGGGCCTGCCATACCTACGTCCCCAAACCTAAGCTGAGTTTGTGTTTTCAGACTTCTGTTCTCAAAGTTTTGGGCCACACACACTCCAGGCTGGGCCCCTGGAGCCACACATTAGGACCGTGCCTACCAATCCATGGGAATTCTGCCCATTCCATGGTCCAAAATCGCACAAATTTGGAGAAACTTCCAACGTCCCTGAGGCCATCCCAATAGTGTAGGTCGCCCGGAACAAACAAGGGCTGTCTGACACCAGCTGATAATCGACCTCCACTCATACCATAGATGGATGTCCCCAGAGAAGAAGATTGAACCAGACAGGACCCTAGGCCATAATAGGATCCATTGCTTTGGGTTACAGGCATGTGTCCTCACAAGCCTGATTCCAATATGAGCATAGGGGTCTTCCTGAGGCACCCATCAGAACTCATCTCGTCTCTACAAGGAAACCTGTGCATGGGAGCCATGTCCAAAACTTAGGAGAGTACTTCAGGGTCCCGGTGCCACCGCCCCATTCCAAGGCCCTCATGGACACAAAAACACACTAGGGCCCATCCTCAGGAAAGTCGATTTCAACTCAGCCACCCCGGTTGCTCCGGCAGAGCCATCAGATCTAAACTGTCTTGATGCTAGGAGACAATTGGAATGCGAGGCGGGCTTCCCAGGCATCCATCCACGAACGGTGCTCTGGAGTCATTCTATATGGGATGTCCAGGAGCTGTCCAACAGGTCTCAATTGTCCAGCAGACGGAATCCTTGAAGGGGGCATCCCACAACTCCCAAAGTGGGAAAACCTCAATGGCCTCGAGATTCCGCTCCCTTCATGAAGCGGCCGTCATGCACAGAAAATCCAACCTGAGCCAACGTCTGATCCTCGCCCTGACTTCAGATGCATGAGATATTGGTTCAGATCTGCAGGGGGTACCTGCCGTGCCCTCGCCCTGAAACCCAAGTCTAGCTTGTCTTCTCAGACTTCCGTCCTCACACTCCTGGCCCCGAAGCCCTCAAGTTTGGCAATTCCGGACCCACAATGCAGCATTCTGCCTGCCCTCTAGAAAAAAAATTATTGCCTCATGAGCTGCCCAGGCAACTTAAATGAGGATAAACCTACACAGCACTCGACTTTACCCAAATTATATAGTCTAACCTGGGTAATAATGCACTGTCCAACACAACCTGAGCCCGGACCTCCTGACCAACAGAAAGAAAGCTGACCGCACACTGAGCACATAAATCCCGCCATGGCCTTAGGTCATCATCTCTTCGCTACCTCAGTTTTCAGGTTTCAGAACCGAGACCTTATCTCCAATCACTGCCCAGGGGTGAGTGTGATGCAGAAATCAGAACTCCTCCTTACCCATGGCAAGAACCCTTGTGGTTGGCACGTTGTCCAACGTTCAGTGTAGGAGAAACCAGCATTCACCCTGAGGCCCCGCCCATTCTTGAGTGCGACGAGGGCATACACACGCATTGTGACCCTCAGCATGAGTCCTGTGCTCTAGTAAGTCCTCTCAGTGGCTGGACCATTAGATGTCATAATGGGCTTGACATGTCCCTAGACCCCAATTTTACCCAGATTTCTGATTGTCCATCGCCCCTCCCCAGGGCTTTACTCTGGAGTCCCTCATTTGGTGCGACACCTGAGGTTAAAAAAGAAAACAACAACAACAACAAAAAAAAATACGGGCTTCTTCCAGCTAACACAGAATGACCCCAAACTCTTTGGACGGGGCCAAAACACCAGAGAGTTAGACTCGTTCATTTCCCATGAAGTCACCCAGAAATTACACGACCATGAGTGACACGATATCCAGAGACAAAAACTTGAGCAGGAGCCTCACACTCGCCCTTCTTTCAAATCCCGAAGAGTTATCCTCATGGTCTGTAGTTCAGTCCTGCCATACTTATGACCCGAAACATAAGCCGAGTTTGTGTTTTCAGACAACTGTCCAAACAGCCCTGGCCTACACAACCTACCGGCTCAGGCCCCTGGAGCCAAACCTGAGGACTGTACTTGCCCTCTCCAAGGGAATTGTGTGTGCTCATTCCAATGGCCAAAACCCTTCTAATAGGATAAACCACCAAAGTCCCTGATCCATCTCAATAGTGGTGGCTTCCCAGGAAAAACAGGGGCTATCGGAGCCCAACTGAGCACCTACCTGCACTCAGACCCATAGACAGATGTCCCCTGAGGTATAAAGGAAAGAACAGGCCCCTAGGCACTAATCAGATCCATTGCTTTGGTTTCCAGGCATCTCTCCTCAGAGGCCTGGATTTCAAAAGCAGCATATAGCTGTTGCTTGACTCACCCATCAGAAAACATCTCATCTACACATGGGAAACTTGCACGTTGGAGCTGTGTCAAAGCCTCTGTTTAGGAGAACCCTTTAGGGCCCCAGGGCCACAGCTTCATTCCAAGGTCTCCATAGACACAAAAGCACATTAGGATACATCCCCAGGGGTGTCCATTTCAACTCAGCGTCCTCGGTTTCTCCCCACAGATCCAGGAGATCTAACCTGTCTTGTTGCTAGGAGACAATTGGAATGCGAGGTGGGCACCTAGCCATCCATCCTTAGAACCCTGCTCAGAATCATTGGCCTGGACCCAAGCAACAGGTCTCAATTGTATGCAGAAGACTCTCTGCAGTTTGTAGCTTCTCACAACTCCCATCGAGGGAAAACCCCCATGGCCTCGTGATGCCCCCCCATTCATGAAGGGGCCATCAGGGACAGAAACTCCAACCTGAGCGATCGTCTGATCCTCGCCCTGACTTCAGATGCACGAGATCTCAATTCAGGTCTGTAGATTGTGTCTGCAATGGACTCACCCAGAAACCTAAGCCTAGCTTGTGTTCTCAGACTTTGGTCGTCAGACTACTGGCCCACAAGCCCTCCAGTTTGGCAATCCAGAAATACAATGCAGCACCCTGCCCGCCCTCCAGAAGAAAAACATTGTCCTCTGGGGCTACCCAGTAACCCCAAAAGGATCAACCTGCACCGAACTTGGCTGTACCCCAAATACTTAGGCTGACCAGGGCACTAATGCCCTTTCTGACACAGCCTGAGCCTGGACCCCCCGGCTCCTCCCAGACAGCTGGCCACACACTGAGCACATCGAGCCGCTGTGCCCTTAGGTCGTCATCTTTTCCCAACCTCGGTTTTCAGGTTTCAGAACCTAGACCTTATCTACAATCAATGCCCAGGGTTGAAGGTGATGCAGAAATCAGAACTCCTTCCCCATGGCAAGAAACCTTGTGGTTGGCCTGTTGTCCAACGTTCAGTGTAGTTGAAACCAGTGTGGCCCATGAGGCCCCGCCCATGCTCGCCGGCCACATTGGTCACAAACGCACATTGTGACCCTCAGGCTGAGCCCAGTCCTCAAGTAAGGCCACTCAGTGGCTGGATGAAGAGATAGCATATTGGGCTTGCCATGCCCCTAGGCCCCAATTTTTAACCATAGTTCGGGTTGTCCCTTCAGTCTTCCCCACGGCTTGGCTTTGGAATTCCTCTTTTGGTGGGACACCTGAGGTAACAAAACTGAAATGAGTCCTCCCATCCCACAGATTGATGAAAAGCAATTGGGAATTGGGCCAAATCCTCAGAGAGGAAGATTCGTCCATGGCCCATGAGGCCTCCCCAACATTCCACGGCCATCGCTGATACAAAATCCAGAGACAAAAGCCTGAGCAAGCGCTTCAGACTCGCACTTTCTTCATATCCTGAAGAGTTCTTCACATGGTTGTAGATCGGGCCTGCCATACCTACGTCCCCAAACCTAAGCTGAGTTTGTGTTTTCAGACTTCTGTCCTCAAAGTCTTGGCCACACACCCTCCAGGCTGGGCCCCTGGAGACACACATTAGGACTGTGCCTACCAATCCATGGGAATTCTGCCCATTCCGTGGTCCAAAATCATACAAATTAGGAGAAACCTCCAAAGTCCCTGAGGCCATCCCAATAGTGTAGGTCGCCCGGAACAAACAAGGGCTGTCTGACACCAGCTGATAATCGACCTCCACTCATACCATAGATGGATGTCCCCAGAGAAGAAGATTGAACCAGACAGGACCCTAGGCCATAATAGGATCCATTGCTTTGGGTTACAGGCATGTGTCCTCAAAAGCCTGATTCCAATACAAGCATAGGGGTTTTCCTGTGGCACCCATCAGAACTCATCTCGTCTCCACAAGGAAACCTGTGCATGGGAGCCATGTCCAAAGCTTAGGAGAGTACTTCAGGGTCCCGGTGCCACCGCCCCATTCCAAGGCCCTCATGGACACAAAAACACATTAGGACCCATCCTCAGGAAAGTCCATTTCAACTCAGCCACCCCGGTTGCTCCGGCAGAGCCATCAGACCTAAACTGTCTTGTTGCTAGGAGACAATTGGAATGTGAGGCGGGCTTCCCAGGCATCCATCCGCGAACAGTGCTCTGGAGTCATTCCATATGTGATGTCCTGGAGCTGTCCAACAGGTATCAATTGTCCCGCAGAAGGAATCCTTGAAGGGGGCATCCCACAACTCCCAACGTGGGAAAACCTCAATGGCCCCGAGATTCTGCTCCCTTCACGAAGCGGCCGTCATGCACAGAAACTCCAACCTGAGCCAACATCTGATCCTCGCCCTGAATTCAGATGCATGAGATATTGGTTCAGATCTGCAGGGGGTACCTGCCGTGCCCTCAACTTGACACCCAAGTCTAGCTTGTCTTCTCAGACTTCCGTCCTCACACTCCTGGCCCCTAAGCCCTCAAGTTTGGCAATTCCGGACCCACAATGCAGCACTCTGCCTGCCCTCTAGAAAAAAAATTATTGCCTCAGGAGCTGCCCAGGCACCTTAAATGAGGATAAGCCTACACAGCACTCGACGTTACCCAAATTATATAGTCTAACCTGGGCACTAATGCACTGTCGAACACAACCTGAGCCCGGATCTCCTGACCAACACCCAGAAAGCTGACCGCACACTGAGCACATGAAACCCGCCATGGTCTTAGGTCATCATCTCTTCCCTACCTTCGTTTTCAGGCTTCAGAACCGAGACCTTATCTCCAATCACTGCCCAGGGGTGAGTGTGATGCAGAAATCAGAACTCCTCCTTACCCATGGAAAGAACCCTTGTGGTTGGCACGTTGTCCAACGTTCAGTGTAGGAGAAAGCAGCATTCACCCTGAGGCCCCGCCCATTCTTGCGTGCGACGAGGGCATACATATGCATTGTGACCCTCAGCATGAGTCCTGTCCTCTAGTAAGTCCTCTCAGTGGCTGGAACATTAGATGTCATAATTGGCTTGACATGTCCCTAGGCCCCAATTTTTAACCAGATTTCTGATTGTCCAGTCGCCCCTCCCCAGGGCTCTACTATGGAATACCTCATTTGGTGGGACACCTGAGGTTAAAAAAGAAAACAACAACAACAACAAAAAAAAAAAACGGACTTCTTCCAGCCCAAAGATTGACCCCAAACTCATTGGACGGGGCCAAACCACCAGAGAGTAAGACTCGTCCATTTCCCATGAAGTCACCCAGAAATTCCACGACCATGAGTGACACGATATTCAGAGACAAAAACTTGAGCAGGAGCCTCACACACGCCCTTTTTTCAAATCCCGAAGAGTTCTCCTCAAGGTCTGTAGGTCAGTCCTGCCATACCTATGACCCGAAACATAAGCCGAGTTTGTGTTTTCAGACAACTGTCCAAACAGCCCTGGCCTACACAACCTACCGGCTCAGGCCCCTGGAGCCAAACCTGAGGACTGTACTTGCCCTCTCCAAGGGTATTGTGTGTGCCCATTCCAATGGCCACAACCCTTCTAATAGGATAAACCTCCAAAGTCCCTGATCCATCTCAATAGTGGTGGCTTCCCAGGAAAAACAGGGGCAATCTGAGCCCAACTGAGCACCTACCTGCACTCAGACCCATAAACAGATGTCTCCAGAGGTAAAAAGGGAAGAACAGGCCCCTAGGCACTAATCAGATCCACTGCTTTGTTTTCCAGGCATCTCTCCTCAGAGGCCTGGATATCAAAACAGCATATAGCTGTTTCTTGACTCACCCATCAGAAAACATCTCATCTACACATGGGAAACTTGCACGTTGGTGCTGTGTCAAAGCCTCTGTTTAGGAGAACCCTTTAGGGTCCCAGTGCCACCGCTTCATTCCAAGGTCTCCATAGACACAAAAGCACATTAGGACCCATCCCCAGGGGTGTCCATTTCAACTCAGCGTCCTCGGTTGCTCCCCACAGATCCAGGAGATCTAACCTTTCTTGTTGCTAGGAGACAATTGGAATGCGAGGTGGGCTACCCAGCCATCCATCCTTAGAACCCTGCTCAGAATCATTGGCCTAGAGCCAAACAACAGGTCTCAATTGTCCTGCAGAAGACTCTCTGCAGTTTGAAGCTTCTCACAACTCCCATCGTGGGAAAATCCCCATGGCCTCGTGATGACCCCCCCATTCATGAAGGGGCCATCAGGGACAGAAACTCCAACATGAGCGATCGTCTGATCCTCGCCCTGACTTCAGATGCACGAGATCTCGATTCAGGTCTGTAGATTATGCCTGCCATGGCCTCACCCAGAAACCTAAGCCTAGCTTGTGTTCTCAGACTTTGGTCGTCAGACTACTGGCCCACAAGCCCTCCAGTTTGGCAATCCAGAATTACAATGCAGCACCCTGCCCGCCCTCCAGAAGAAAAACATTGTCCTCTGGGGCTAACCAGTAACCCCAAATGAGGATCAACCTGCACCGAACTTGGCTGTACCCCAAATACATAGGCTGACCAGGGCACTAATGCCCTTTCTGAAATAGCCTGAGCCTGGACCCCCTGGCCCCTCCCAGACAGCTGGCCGAACACTGAGCACATCGAGCCGCCGTGGCCTTAGGTCGTCATCTTTTCCAAACCTCGGTTTTCAGGTTTCAGAACCTAGACCTTATCTCCAATCACTGCCCAGGGTTGAAGGTGATGCAGAAATCAGAACTCCTTCCCCATGGCAAGAAACCTTGTGGTTGGCATGTTGTCCAACGTTCAGTGTAGTTGAAACCAGTGTGGCCCATGAGGCCCCGCCCATGCTCGCCGGCCACATTGGTCACAAACGCACATTGTGACCCTCAGGCTGAGCCCAGTCCTCAAGTAAGGCGACTCAGTGGCTGGATGAAGAGATAGCATATTGGGCTTGCCATGCCCCTAGCCCCAATTTTTAACCATAGTTCGGGTTGTCCCTTCAGTCTTCCCCACGGCTTTGCTTTGGTATTCCTCTTTTGGAGGGACACCTGAGGTAACAAAACTAAAATGAGTCCTCCCATCCCACAGATTGACGAAAAGCAATTGGGAATTGGGCCAAATCCTCAGAGAGGAAGATTCGTCCATGGCCCATGAGGCCTCCCCGACATTCCACGGCCATCGCTGATACAAAATCCAGAGACAAAAGCCTGAGCATGCGCCTCAGACTCGCACTTTCTTCATATCCTGAAGAGTTCTTCTCATGGTTTTTAGATCGGGCCTGCCATACCTACGTCCCCAAACCTAAGCTGAGTTTGTGTTTTCAGACTTCTGTCCTCAAAGTCTTGGCCACACACCCTCCAGGCTGGGCCCCTGGAGACACACATTAGGACTGTGCCTACCAATCCATGGGAATTCTGCCCATTCCGTGGTCCAAAATCATACAAATTAGGAGAAACCTCCAAAGTCCCTGAGGCCATCCCAATAGTGTAGGTCGCCCGGAACAAACAAGGGCTGTCTGACACCAGCTGATAATCGACCTCCACTCATACCATAGATGGATGTCCCCAGAGAAGAAGATTGAACCAGACAGGACCCTAGGCCATAATAGGATCCATTGCTTTGGGTTACAGGCATGTGTCCTCAAAAGCCTGATTCCAATACAAGCATAGGGGTTTTCCTGAGGCACCCATCAGAACTCATCTCGTCTCCACAAGGAAACCTGTGCATGGGAGCCATGTCCAAAGCTTAGGAGAGTACTTCAGGGTCCCGGTGCCACTGCCCCATTCCAAGGCACTCATGGACACAAAACACATTAGGACCCATCCTCAGGAAAGTCCATTTCAACTCAGCCACCCCGGTTGCTCCGGCAGAGCCATCAGACCTAAACTGTCTTGTTGCTAGGAGACAATTGGAATGCGAGGCGGGCTTCCCAGGCATCCATCCGCGAACGGTGCTCTGGAGTCATTCCATATGGGATGTCCTGGAGCTGTCCAACAGGTCTCAATTGTCCCGCAGAAGGAATCCTTGAAGGGGGCATCCCACAACTCCCAACGTGGGAAAACCTCAATGGCCCCGAGATTCCGCTCTTTTCATGAAGCGGCCGTCATGCACAGAAACTCCAACCTGAGCCAACGTCTGATCCTCGCCCTGACTTCAGATGCATGAGATATTGGTTCAGATCTGCAGGGAGTACCTGCCGTGCCCTCGGCCTGAAGCCCAAGTCTAGCTCGTCTTCTCAGATTCCGTCATCACACTCCTGGCCCCTTAGCCCTCAAGTTTGACTCTTCTGGACCCACAATGCAGCACTCTGCCTGCCTTCTAGAAAAAAAATTATTGCCTCATTAGCTGCCCAGGCACCTTAAATGAGGATAAACCTACACAGCACTCGAAGTTACCCAAATTATATAGTCTAACCTGGGCACTAATGCACTGTCGAACACAACCTGAGCCCGGACCTCCTGACCAAGACCCAGAAAGCTGACCGCACCCTGAGCACATAAAACCCGCCATGGACTTAGATCGTAATCTCTCCCCAACTGCGATTTTTCAGGCTTCAGAACCGAGACCTTATCTCCAACCACTGCCCAGGGATGAAAATGATGAAGAAATCAAAACACCTTCCCCATGGCAAGAGTCCTTGTGATTGGCATGTTGTCCAAGGTCCAGTGTAGTTGAAACCAGTGTCGCCCATGAGGCCCCACCCATGCTCGCATGCCACGTTGGTCACAAACACACACTGTGACCCTCACCCTGAGCCCAGCCCTCAAGTAAGGCCTCTCAGTGGCTGGATGAAGAGACAGCTTATTGTGCCTGCATTGCCCCTAGGCCCCAATTTTTAACCATAGTTTGGGTTTTCCCTTCACTCTTCCCCAGGGCTCTGCTATGGAATTCCTCTTTTGTTCAGACACCTGAGGCAAAAAACCTGAAAGGAGACCTCCCATCCCTCAGATTGACGAAAAACAATTGGGATTGGGCCAAATCCACAGAGAGGAAGATTCGTCCATGGCCCATGAGTTCTCCCCACATTCCACGGCCATCGTTGATATAAAATCCAAATGCAAAAGCCTGAGCAAGTTCCTCAGAATCGCTCTTTCTTCATATCTTGAAGATTTCTTCTCATGATTTGTAGATTGGGCCTGATATACCTACATCCCCAAACCTAAGCTGAGTTTGTGCTTTCAGACTTCTGTCCTCAAAGTCCTGGGCCACACATCCTCAGGCTGGGGCCCCTGAAGCCACACATTAGGACTGTGCCTACCCAATCCATGGGAATTCTGCCCATTCCATTGTCCAAAATCGTACAAATTAGGAGAACTCTCCAAAGCCCCGAGTCCATCCCAATAGTGTAGGTCTCCGGGGACAAACAATGGAGGTAAGACACCAGGTGAGCATCTACCTCCACTCATTCCATAGATGAATATCCCCAGAGAAGAAGAATGAAGAAGACAGGACCCTAGGCCATAATCGAATACATTGCTTTGGTTTACAAACATGTCTCTTCAAAAGTCTGGATTCCAATACCAGCATAATGGGTTTCCTGAGGGACCCATCAGAACAAATCTCCTCTCCACAAGGAAACTTGTGCATGGGAGCTATGTCAAAAGCTTAGGAGAATACTTCAGGGTCCCAGTGCCACCGCCCCATTTCAAGGCCCTCATGGACACAAACACACATTAGGGCCCATCCTCAGGAAAGTCCATTGCAACTCAGCCACCCCGGTTGCTCCCGCAGAGGGATCCGATCTCAACTGTATTGTGGCTAGTAGACAATTGGATTGCGAGGCGGGCTTCCTTGGCATCCATTCTCCAAGGGTGCTCTGGTCATTCCATATGGGATGTCCTGGAGCTGCCCAACATTTCTCAATTGTCACACAGAAGGAATCATTGAAGGGGGCATCCAGCCACTCCCACGTCGAAAAACCTCCATGGCCTTGAGATTCCGCTCCGTTCATGAAGGGGCAGTCATGCACAGAAACTCCAACCTGAGCCAACGTCTGATATCGCCGTGACTTCAGATGCTTGAGAATATGGTTGCGACTGCAGGGGGTACCAGCCGTGCCCTCGGCCTGAAACTCAAGTCTAGCTTGTGTTCTCTGACTTCTGTCCTCACACTCCTGGCCCAGAAGCCAAAAAGTTTGGCAATTCCGGACCCTCAATGCAGCACTCTGCCAGCCCTCTAGAAAAAATATCTTGCCTAATGAGGAGCCCAGGAACCTCAAATGAGGATAAACCTACACGGCACTCGACTGTACCCAATTACATAGTCTAACCTGGGCACTAATGCACTGTCTGACACAACCTGAGCCAAAACCTCCTGACCAAAACCCAGGCAGCTGACCGCACACTGAGCATATCAGACGCGCCATGGCCTTAGGTCGTCATCTCTTGCCAACTGCGATTTTTCAGGCTTCAGAACCTATACCTTATATCCAATCACTGCTCACGATTGAAAATGATGCAGAAATCAGAACACCTTCCCCATGGCAAGAGACCTTGTGATTTCCATGTTGTCCAAGGTCCAGTGTAGTGGAAACCAGTTTGGCCCATGAGGCCCCGCCCATGCTCGCGGGCCACATTTGTCACAAACACACATTTGATCCTCAGCCTGAGCCCAGTCCTCAAGTAACGGCGCTCAGTGGCTGGATGAAGAGACAGCTTATTGGGCCTGCCATGCCCCTAGGCCCCAATTTTTAACCATAGTTTGGGTTGTCCCTTCACTCTTCCCCAGGGCTCTGCTTTGGAATTCTTCTTTTGTTCGGACACCTGAGGTAATAAACCTGAAAGGAGACCTCCCATCCCACACATTGACGAAAAATAATTGGGACCGGGCCAAATCCACAGAGAGGAAGATTCTTCCATGGCCCATGATGCCTCCCCACATTCCACGGCCATCATTGATATAAAACCCAGAGACAAAAGCCTGAGCAAGTGCCTCAGACTCGCTCTTTCATCATATCCTGAAGATTAATTCTCATGATTTGTAGATTGGGCCTGCCATACCTACGTCCCCAAACATAAGGTGAGTTTGTGTTTTCAGACTTCTGTCCTCAAAGTCCTGGGCCACACACCCTCCAGGCTGGGGCCCCTGGAGCCACACATTCGGACTGTGCCTACCCAATCCATGGGAATTCTGCCCATTCCATTGTCCAAAATCTTACAAATTGGGAGAACTCTCCAAGGTCCCTGAGGCCATCCCAATAGTGTAGGTCTCCAGGAACAAACAAGGGTGGTCTGACACCAGGTGAGCATCTATCTCCACTCATTCCATAGACGGATATCCCCAGAGAAGAAGATTGAACCAGACAGGATCCTAGGCAATAATCGGATCCATTGCTTTGGTTTACAGGCATGTCTCCTCAAGAGCCTGGATTCCAAGACCAGCATAAGGGTTTTCCTGAGGCACCCATCAGAACAAATCTCCTCTCCACAAGGAAACTTGTGCATGGGAGCTATGTCAAAAGCGTAGGAGTATACTTCAGGGTTACGTTGCCACCGCCCCATTCCAAGGCCCTCATGGACAAAACACACTTTAGGCCCCATCCTCAGGAATGTCCATTTCAACTCAGCCACCCCGGTTGCTTCCGCAGAGCCATCCGATCACAACTGTATTGTAGCTAGGAGACAATTGGAATGAGAGGCGGGCTTCCCTGGCATCCATCCTCGAACGGTGCTCTGGAGTCATTCCATATGGGATGTCCTGGAGCTGCCCAACAGGTCTCAATTGTCCCGCAGAAGGAATCCTTGAAGGGGGCATCACACAACTACCAACGTGGGAAAATCTCCATGGCCTTGAGATTCCGCTCCTTTCTTGAAGGGGCAGTCATGCACAGAAACTACAACCTGAGCCAACGTCTGATCCTCGCCGTGACTTCAGATGCTTAGATATTGTTTCCGATCTGCAGGGGGTAACTACCGTGCCCTCGGCCTGAAGCCCAAGTCTATCTTGTGTTCTCAGACTTCTGTCCTCAAACTCCTGGCCCAGAAATCCTCCATTTTGGCAATTCCGGACCCACAATGCAGCACTTTGCCTGCCCTCTAGAAAAAATATCTTGCCTAATGAGGTGCCCAGGCACCTCAAATGAGGATAAACCTACAGGGCACTCGACTGTACCCAAATTATATAGTCTAACTTGGGCACTAGTGCACTGTCTGACACAACCTGAGCCAGAACCTCCTGACCAACACCCAGGCAGTTGACCGCACATTGAGCATATCAGACGCGCCATCGCCTTAGATCGTCATCTATTCCAAACTGCGATTTTTCAAGCTTCGGAACCTAGACCTTATCTCCAACCACTGCCCAGGGATGAAAATGATGCAGAAATCAGAAGACCTTCCCCATGGCAAGAGACCTTTTGTTTGGCATGTTGTCCAAGGTCCAGTTTAGTTGAAACCAGTGTGGCCCATGAGGCCCCGCCCATGCTCGCGTGCCACGTTGGTCACAACACACACTGTGACCCTCAGCCTGAGCCCAGACCTCAAGTAAAGCCTCTCAGTGGCTGGATGAAGAGACAGCTTATAGTGCCTGCCATACCCCTAGGCCCCAATTTTTAACCATAGTTTGGGTTTTCCCTTGACTTTTCCCCAGGGCTCTGCTTTGGAATTCCTCTTTTGTTCAGACACCTGAGATAATAAACCTGAAAGGAGACCTCCCATCCCACAGATTGAGGAATAACAATTGGGATCGGGCCAAATCAACAGAGAGGAAGATTCGTCCATGGCCCATGAGTCCTCCCCACATTCCACGGCCATCGTTGATATAAAATCCAAATGCAAAAGCCTGAGCAAGTGCCTCAGAATCGCTCTTTCTTCATATCCTGAAGATTTCTTCTCATGATTTGTAGATTGGGCCTGCCATACCTACATCCCCAAACCTAAGCTGAGTTTGTGTTTTCAGACTTCTGTCCTAAAAGTCCTGGGCAACACACCCTCATGTTGGGGCCCCTGAAGCCACACATTAGGACTGTGCCTACCCAATCCATGGGAATACTGCCCATTCCATTGTCCAAAATCGTACAAATTATGAGAACTCTCCAAAGTCCCCGAGGCAATCCCAATAGTGTAGGTCTCCGGGGACAAACAAGGACGGTCTAACACCAGGTGAGCATCTACCTCAACTCATTCCATAGACAATATCCCCAGAGAAGAAGAATGAACAAGACAGGACCCTAGGCCATAATCGAATACATTGCTTTGGTTTACAGGCATGTCTCTTTAAAAGTCTGGATTCCAATACCAGCATAATGGGTTTCCTGAGGCACCCATCAGAACAAATCTCCTCTCCACAAGGAAACTTGTGCATGGGAGCTATGTCAAAAGCTTAGGAGAATACTTCAGTGTCCCAGTGCCACCGCCCCATTTCAAGGCCCTCATGGACACAAACACACATTAGGGCCCATCCTCAGGAAAGTCCATTTCAACTCAGCCACCCCGGTTGCTCCCGCAGAGGGATCCGATCTCAACTGTATTGTGGCTAGTAGACAATTGGATTGCGAGGCGGGCTTGCCTGGCATCCATCCTCCAACGGTGCTCTGGAGTCATTCCATATGGGATGTCCTGGATCTGCCCAACAGGTCTCAATTGTCACACAGAAGGAAACATTGAAGGGGGCATCCCACCACTCCCACGTCGGAAAACCTCCATGGCCTTGAGATTCCGCTCCTTTCTAGAAGGGGCATTCATGCACAGAAACTCCAACCTAAGCCAACGTCTGATCCTCGCCGTGACTTCAGATGCTTGAGATTTTGGTTGGGACTGCAGGGAGTACCAGCCGTGCCCTCGGCCTGAAACTCAAGTCTAGTTTGTGTTCTCAGACTTCTGTCCTCACACTCCTGGCCCAGAAGCCCAAAAGTTTGGCAATTCTGGACCCACAATGCAGCACTCTGCCTGCCCTTTAGAAAAAATATCTTGCCTAATGAGGTGCCCAGGCACCTCAAATGAGGATAAACCTACACGGCACTCGACTTTACCCAAATTATATAGTCTAACCTGGGCACTAATACACTGTCTGACACAAATTGAGTCAGAACCTCCTGACCAACACCCAGGCAGCTGACCGCACACTGAGCATATCAGACGCGCCATCGCCTTAGGTCGTCATCTCTTGCCAACTGCGGTTTTTCAGGCTTCAGAACCTATACCATATGTCCAATCACTGCTCACGATTGAAAATGATGCAGAAATCAGAACACCTTCCCCATGGCAAGAGACCTTGTGATTGCCATGTTGTCCAAGTTCCAGTGTAGTTGAAACCAGTTTGGCCCATGAGGCCCCGCCCATGCTCACGGGCCACATTTGTCACAAACACACATTTGACCCTCAGCCTGAGCCCAGTCCTCAAGTAAGGCCGCTCAGTGGCTGGATGAAGAGACAGCATATGGGGCCTGCCATGCCCCTAGGCCCCAATTTTTAACCATAGTTTGGGTTTTCCCTTCACTCTTCCCCAGGGCTCTGCTTTGGAATTCTTCTTTTGTTCGGACACCTGAGGTAATAAACCTGAAAGGAGACCTCCCATCCCACAGATTGACGAAAAATAATTGGGACCGGGCCAAATCCACAGAGAGGAAGATTCGTCCATGGCCCATGATGCCTCCCCACATTCCACGGCCATCATTGATATAAAACCCAGAGACAAAAGCCTGAGCAAGTGCCTCAGACTCGCTCTTTCTTCATATCCTGAAGAGTTCTTCTCATGATTTGTAGATTGGGCCTGCCATACCTACGTCCCCAAACATAAGGTGAGTTTGTGTTTTCAGACTTCTGTCCTCAAAGTCCTGGGCCACACACCCTCCAGGCTGGTTCCCCTGGAGCCACACATTCGTACTGTGCCTACACAATCCATGGAAATTCTACCCATTCCATTGTCCAAAATCTTACAAATTGGGAGAACTCTCCAAAGTCCCCGAGGCAATCCCAATAGTGTAGGTCTCCAGGGACAAACAAGGGTGGTCTGACACCAGGTGAGCATCTACCTCCACTCATTCCATAGACGGATATCCCCAGAGAAGAAGATTGAACCAGACAGGATACTAGGCAATAATCGGATCCATTGCTTTGGTTTACAGGCATGTCTCCTCAAGAGCCTGGATTCCAAGACCAGCATAAGGGTTTTCCTGAGGCACCCATCAGAACAAATCTCCTCTCCACAAGGAAACTTGTGCATGGGAGCTATGTCAAAAGCTTAGGAGAATACTTCAGGGTCCCGGTACCACCGCCCCATTCCAAGGCCCTCATGGACACAAACACACTTAAGGCCCCATCCTCAGGATAGTCCATTTCAACTCAGCCACCACGGTTGCTCCCGCAGAGCCATCCGATCTCAACTGTATTGTTGCTAGGAGACAATTGGAATGGGAGGCGGGCTTCCCAGGCATCCATCCTCGAACGGTGCTCTGGAGTCATTCCATATGAGATGACCTGGTGCTGCCCAACAGGTCTCAATTGTCCCGCAGATGGAATCCTTGAAGGGGGCATCACAGAACTCCCAACGTGGGAAAAGCTCCATGGCCTTGAATTCCGCTTCTTTCATGATGGGGCAGTCATGCACAGAAACTACAACCTGAGCGAACGTCTGATCCTCGCCATGACTTCAGATGCTTGTGATATTGTTTCCGATCTGCAGGGGGTACCTCCCGTGCCCTCGGCCTGAAGCCCAAGTCTAGCTTGTGTTCTCAGACTTCTGTCCTCACATTCCTGGCCCAGAAGCCCAAAAGTTTGGCAATACCGGACCCACAATGCAGCACTCAGCCTGCCCTCTAGAAAAAATATCTTGCCTAATGAGGTGCCCAGGCACCTCAAATGAGGATAAACCTACAGGGCACTCGACTGTACCCAAATTATATAGTCTAACTTGGGCACTAGTGCACTGTCTGACACATCCTGAGCCAGAACCTCCTGACCAACACCCAGGCAGTTGACCGCACACTGAGCATATCAGACGCGCCATCGCCTTAGATCGTCATCTCTTCCCAATTGCGATTTTTCAGGCTTCAGAACCTAGACCTTATCTCCAACCATTGCCCAGGGTTGAAAATGATGCAGAAATCAAAACACCTTCCCCATGGCAAGAGACTTTGTGATTGGCATGTTGTCCAAGGTCCAGTGTAGTTGAAACCAGTGTGGCCCATGAGGCCCCGCCCATGCTCACGTGCCACGGTGGTCACAAACACACACTGTGACCTTCAGCCTGAGCCCAGCCCTCAAGTAAGGCCTCTCAGTGGCTGGATGTAGAGACAGCTTATTGTGCCTGCCATGCCCCTAGGCCCCAATTTTTAACCATAGTTTGGGTTTTCCCTTCACTCTTCCCCAGGGCTCTGCTTTGGAATTCCTCTTTTGTTCAGACACCTGAGGTAATAAACCTGAAAGGAGACCTCCCATCCCGCAGATTGACGAAAAACAATTGGGATCGGGTCAAATCCACAGATAGGAAGATTTGTCCATGACCCATGAGTCCACCCCACATTCCACGGCCATCGTTGATATAAAATCCAAATGCAAAAGCCTGAGCAAGTGCCTCAGAATCGCTCTTTCTTCATATCCTGAAGATTTCTTCTCATGATTTGTAGATTGGGCCTGCCATACCTACATCCACAAACCTAAGCTGAATTTGTGTTTTCAGACTTCTGTCCTCAAAGTCCTAAGCCACACACCCTCCGGTAGGGGCCCCTGAATCCACACATTAGGACTGTGCCTACCCAATCCATGGGAATTCTGCCCATTCCATTGTCCAAAATCGTACAAATTAGGAGAACTCTCCAAAGTCCCCGAGGTCATCCCAATAGTTTAGGTATCCGGGGACAATCGAGGGAGGTAAGACACCAGGTGAGCATCTACCTCCACTCATTCCATAGATGAATATCCCCAGAGAAGAAGAATGAACAAGACAGGACCCTAGGCCATAATCGAATACATTGCTTTGGTTTACAGGCATGTCTCTTCAAAAGTCTGGATTCCAATACCAGCATAATGGGTTTCCTGAGTCACCCATCAGAACAAATCTCCTCTCCACAAGGAAACTTGTGCATGGGAGCTATGTCAAAAGCTTAGGAGAATACTTCAGGGTCCCAGTGCCACCGCCCCATTTCAAGGCCCTTATGGACACAAACACACATTAGGGCCCATCCTCAGGAAAGTCCATTTCAACTCAGCCACCCAGGTTGCTCCCGCAGAGGGATCCGATGTCAACTGTATTGTGGCTAGTAGACAATTGGATTGCGAGGCGGGCTTCCCTGACATCCATCCTCCAAGGGTGCTGTGGAGTCATTCCATATGAGATGTCCTGGAGCTGCCCAACAGGTCTCAATTGTCACACAGAAGGAATCATTGAAGGGGGCATCACACCACTCCCACGTCGGAAAACCTCCATGGCCTTGAGATTCCGCTCCGTTCATGAAGGGGTAGTCATGCACAGAAACTCCAACCTGAGCCAACGTCTGATCCTCGCCGTAACTTCAGATGCTTGAGATTTTGGTTGCGACTGCAGGGTGTGCCAGCCGTGCCCTCGCCTAAAACTCATGTCTAGCTTGTGTTCTCAGACTTCTGTCCTCACACTCCTGGCCCAGAAGCCCAAAAGTTTGGCAATTCCGGACCCACAATGCAGCACTCTGCCTGCCCTCTAGAAAAAATATCTTGCCTAATGAGGTGCCCAGGCACCTCAAATGAGGATAAACCTACACGGCACTCGACTGTACCCAAATTATATAGTCTAACCTGGGCACTAATGCACTGTCTGACACAACCTGAGCCAGAACCTCCTGACCATCACCCAGGAGGCTGACCGCACACTGAGCATATCAGACGCACCATCGCCTTAGGTCGTCATCTCTTCCCAACTACGATTATTCAGGCTTCAGAACCTATACCTTATGTCCAATCACTGCTCACGATTGAAAATGATGCAGAAATCAGAACACCTTCCCCATGGCAAGAGACCTTGTGATTGGCATGTTGTGCAAGGTCCAGTGTAGTTGAAACCAGTTTGGCCCATGAGGCCCCGCCCATGCTCGCGGGCCACATTTGTCACAAACACACATTTGACCCTCAGCCTGAGCCCAGTCCTCAAGTAAGGCCGCTCAGTGGCTGGATGAAGAAACAGCTTATTGGGCCTGCCATGCCCCTAGGCCCCAAATTTTTAACCATAGTTTGGGTTGTCCCTTCACTCTTCCCCAGGGCTCTGCTTTAGAATACTTCTTTTGTTCGGACACCTGAGGTAATAAACCTGAAAGGAGACCTCCCATCCCACAGATTGACGAAAAATAATTGGGACCGCCCCAATCCACAGAGAGGATATTCGTCCATGGCCCATGAGGCCTCCCCACATTCCACGGCCATCATTGATATAAAATCCAGAGACAAAACCCTGAGCAAGTGCCTCAGACTCGCTCTTTCTTCATATCCTGAAGAGTTCTTCTCATGGTTTGTAGATTGGGCCTGCCATACCTACGTCCCCAAACATAAGGTGAGTTTGTGTTTTCAGACTTCTGTCCTCAAAGTCCTGGGCCACACAGCCTCCAGGCTGGGGCCCCTGGAGCCACACATTCGGACTGTGCCTACCCAATCTATGGGAATTCTGCCCATTCCATTGTCCAAAATCTTACAAATTGGGAGAAATATCCAAAGTCCCCGAGGCAATCCCAATAGTGTAGGTCTCCAGGGACAAACAAGGGTGGTCTGAAACCAGGTGAGCATCTACCTCCACTCATTCCATAGACGGATATCCCCAGGGAAGAAGATTGAACCAGACAGGATCCTAGGCAATAATCGGATCCATTGCTTTGGTTTACAGGCATGTCTCCTCAAGAGCCTGGATTCCAGACCAGCATAAGTGTTTTCCTGAGGCACCCATCAGAACAAATCTCCTCTCCACAAGGAACCTTGTGCATGGGAGCTATGTCAAAAGCTTAGGAGAATACTTCATGGTCCCGGTGCCACCACCCCATTCCAAGGCCCTCATGGACACAAACACACTTTAGGCCCCATCCTCAGGAAAGTCCATTTCAACTCAGCCACCCCGGTTGCTCCCGCAGAGCCATCCGATCTCAACTGTATTGTTGCTAGGAGACAATTGGAATGAGAGGCGGGCTTCCATGGCATCCATCCTCGAACGGTGCTCTGGAGTCATTTCATATGGGATGTCCTTGAGCTGCCCAAGTGGTCTCAATTGTCCCGCAGAAGGAATCCTTGAAGGGGGCATCACACAACTCCCAACGTGAGAAAAGCTCCATGGCTTCGAGATTCCGCTCCTTTCATGAAGGGGCAGTCATGCACAGAAACTACAACCTGAGCCAACGTCTGATCCTCGCCGTGACTTCAGATGCTTGAGATATGGTTTCCGATCTATTGGGGGTACCTACCGTGCCCTCGGCCTGAAGCCCAAGTCTATCTTGTGTTCTCAGACTTCTGTCCTCAAACTCCTGGCCCGGAAGTCCTCCATTTTGGCAATTCCGGACCCACAAGGCAGCACTCTGCCTGCCCTCTAGAAAAAATATCTTGCCTAATGAGGTGCCCAGGCACCTCAAATGAGGATAAACCTACACGGCACTCGACTGTACCCAAATTATATAGTCTAACCTGGGCACTAATGCACTGTCTGACACAACCTGAGCCAGAACCTCCTGACCATCACCCAGGAGGCTGACCGCACACTGAGCATATCAGACGCGCCATCGCCTTATGTCGTCATCTCTTCCCAACTACGATTATTCAGGCTTCAGAACCTATACCTTATGTCCAATCACTGCTCACGATTGAAAATGATGCAGAAATCAGAACACCTTCCCCATGGCAAGAGACCTTGTGATTGGCATGTTGTGCAAGGTCCAGTGTAGTTGAAACCAGTTTGGCCCATGAGGCCCCGCCCATGCTCGCGGGCCACATTTGTCACAAACACACATTTGACCCTCAGCCTGAGCCCAGTCCTCAAGTAAGGCCGCTCAGTGGCTGGATGAAGAAACAGCTTATTGGGCCTGCCATGCCCCTAGGCCCCAAATTTTTAACCATAGTTTGGGTTGTCCCTTCACTCTTCCCCAGGGCTCTGCTTTAGAATACTTCTTTTGTTCGGACACCTGAGGTAATAAACCTGAAAGGAGACCTCCCATCCCACAGATTGACGAAAAATAATTGGGACCGCCCCAATCCACAGAGAGGATATTCGTCCATGGCCCATGAGGCCTCCCCACATTCCACGGCCATCATTGATATAAAATCCAGAGACAAAACCCTGAGCAAGTGCCTCAGACTCGCTCTTTCTTCATATCCTGAAGAGTTCTTCTCATGGTTTGTAGATTGGGCCTGCCATACCTACGTCCCCAAACATAAGGTGAGTTTGTGTTTTCAGACTTCTGTCCTCAAAGTCCTGGGCCACACAGCCTCCAGGCTGGGGCCCCTGGAGCCACACATTCGGACTGTGCCTACCCAATCTATGGGAATTCTGCCCATTCCATTGTCCAAAATCTTACAAATTGGGAGAACTCTCCAAAGTCCCCGAGGCAATCCCAATAGTGTAGGTCTCCAGGGACAAACAAGGGTGGTCTGACACCAGGTGAGCATCTACCTCCACTTATTCCATAGATGAATATCCCCAGAGAAGAAGAATGAACAAGACAGGACCCTAGGCCATAATCGAATACATTGCTTTGGTTTACAGGCATGTCTCTTCAAAAGTCTGGATTCCAATTCCAGCATAATGTGTTTCCTGAGGCACCCATCAGAACAAATATCCTCTCCACAAGGAAACTTGTGCATGGGAACTATCTCAAAAGCTTAGGAGAATACTTCAGGGACCCGGTGCCACCACCCCATTCCAAGGCCCTCATGGACAGAAACACACATTAGGGCCCATCCTCAGGAAAGTCCATTTCAACTCATCCACCCCGGTTGCTCCCACAGAGGGATCCGATCTCAACTGTATTGTGGCTAGTAGACAATTGGATTGCGAGGCGGGCTTGCCTGGCATCCATCCTCCAACGGTGCTCTGGAGTCATTCCATATGGGATGTCCTGGAGCTGCCCAACAGGTCTTAATTGTCACACAGAAGGTATCATTGAAGGGGGCATTCCACCACTCCCAACGTCGGAAACCTCCATGGCCTTGAGATTCCGCTCCTTTCATGAAGGGGCAGTCATGCACAGAAACTGCAACCTGAGCCAACGTCTGATCCTCGCCGTGACTTCAGATGCTTGAGATTTTGGTTGCGACTGCAGGGGGTACCAGCCGTGCCCTCGGCCTGAAACTCAACTCTAGCTCGTGTTCTCAGACTTCTGTCCTCACACTCCTGTCCCAGAAGCCCTCAAGTTTGGCAATTCCGGACCCACAATGCAGCACTTTGCCTGCCCTCTAGAAAAAATATCTTGCCTAATGAGGTGCCCAGGCACCTCAAATGAGGATAAACCTACAGGGCACTCGACTGTACCCAAATTATATAGTCTAACTTGGGCACTAGTGCACTGTCTGACACAACCTGAGCCAGAACCTCCTGACCAACACCCAGGTAGTTGACCGCACACTGAGCATATCAGATGCGCCATTACCTTAGATTGTCATCTCTTCCCGACTGCGGTTTTCAGGCTTCTGAACCTAGACCTTATCTCCAACCACTGCCCAGGGTTGAAAATGATGCAGAAATCAAAGCACCTTCCGCATGGCAACACCTTGTGATTGGCATGTTGTCCAAGGTCCAGTGTAGTTGAAACCAGTGTGGCCCATGAGGCCCCGCCCATGCTCGCGTGCCACGTTGGTCACAAACACACACTGTGACCCTCAGCCTGAGCCCAGCCCTCAAGTAAGGCCTCTCAGTGGCTGGATGAAGAGACAGCTTATTGTGCCTGCCATGCCCCTAGGCCCCAATTTTTAACCATAGTTTGGGTTTTCCCTTCACTCTTCCCCAGGGCTCTGCTTTGGAATTCCTCTTTTGTTCAGACACCTGAGGTAATAAACCTGAAAGGAGAAATCCCATCCCACAGATTGACGAAAAACAATTGGGATCGGGCCAAATCCACAGAGAGGAAGATTCGTCCATGGCCCATGAGTCCTCCCCCATTCCACGGCCATCGTTGATATAAAATCCAAATGCAAAAGCCTGAGCAAGTGCCTCAGACTCGCTCTTTCTTCATATCCTGAAGATTTCTTCTCATGATTTGTAGATTGGGCCTGCCATACTTACATCCCCAAACATAAGCTGAGTTTGTGCTTTCAGACTTCTGTCCTCAAAGTCCTGGGCCACACACCCTCATGCTGGGGCCTCTGAAGCCACACATTAGGACTGTGCCTACCCAATCCATGGGAATTCTGCTCATTCCATTGTCCAAAATCGTACAAATTAGGAGAGCTCTCCAAAGTCCCTGAGGCCAAACCAATAGTGCAGTTCTCCGGGGATAAACAAGGGCGGTAAGACACCAGATGAGCATCTACCTCCACTCATTCCATAGATGAATATCCCCAGAGAAGCAGAATGAACAAGACAGGACCCTAGGCCATAATCGAATACATTGCTTTGGTTTACAGGCATGTCTCTTCAAAAGTCTGGATTCCTATACCAGCATAATGGGTTTCCTGAGGCACCCATCAGTACAAATCTCCTCTCCACATGGAAACTTGTGCATGGGAGCTATGTCAAAAGCTTAGGAGAATACTTCAGGGTCCCAGTGCCACCGCCCCATTTCAAGTCCCTCATGGACAGAAACACACATTAGGGCTCATCCTCAGGAAAGTCCATTTCAACTCAGCCACCCCGGTTGCTCCCGCAGAGGATCCGATCTCAACTGTATTGTGGCTAGTAAACAATTGGATTGCGAGGCGTGCTTCCCTGGCATCCATTCTCCAAGGTTGCTCTGGTCCTTCCATATGGGATGTCCTGGGCTGCCCAACAGGTCTCAATTGTCACACAGAAGGAATCATTGAAGGGGGCATCCCACCACTCCCACGTCGGAAAACCTCCATGGCCTTGAGATTCCGCTCCGTTCATGAAGGGGCGGTCATGCACAGAAACTCCAACCTGAGCCAACGACTGATCCTCACCGTGACTTCAGATGCTTGAGATTATGGTTGCGACTGCAGGGGGTACCAGCCGTGCCCTCGGCCTGAAACTCAGTCTAGCTTGTGTTCTCAGACTTCTGCCCTCACACTCCTGGCCCAGAAGCCAAAAAGTTTAGCAATTCCGGACCCACAATGCAGCACTCTGCCTGCCCTCTAGAAAAAATATCTTGCCTAATGAGGTGCCCAGGCACCTCAAATGAGGATAAACCTACACGGCACTCGACTGTACCCAAATTATATAGTCTAACCTGGGCACTAGTGCACTGTCTGAAACAACCTGAGCCAGAACCTCCTGACCAACACCCAGGTAGCTGACCGCACACTGAGCATATCAGACGCGCCATCGCCTTAGGTCGTCATCTCTTCCCAACAGCCTTGTTTCAGGCTTCAGAACCTATACCTTATGTCCAATCACTGCTCACGATTGAAAATGATGCAGAAATCAGAACACCTTCCCCATGGCAAGAGACCTTGTGATTGGCATGTTGTCCAAGTTCCAGTGTAGTTGAAACCAGTTTGGCCCATGAGGCCCCGCCGATGCTCGCGGGCCACATTTGTCACAAACACATATTTGACCCTCAGCCTGAGCCCAGTCCTCAAGTAAGGCCGCTCAGTGGCTGGATGAAGAGTCAGCTTATTTGGCCTGCCATGCCCCTAGGCCCCAATTTTTAACCATAGTTTGGGTTGTCCCTTCACTCTTCCCCAGGGCTCTGCTTTGGAATTCTTCTTTTGTTCGGACACCTGAGGTAATAAACCTGAAAAGAGACCTCCCATCCCACAGATTGACGAAAAATAATTGGGACCTAGAAAAATCCACAGAGAGGAAGATTCGTCCATGGCCCATGATGGCTCCCCACATTCCACGGCCATCATTGATATAAAACCCAGAGACAAAAGCCTGAGCAAGTGCCTCAGACTCGCTCTTTCTTCATATCCTGAAGAGTTCTTCTCATGGTTTGTAGATTGGGCCTGCCATACCTACGTCCTCAAACATAAGGTGAGTTTGTGTTTTCAGACTTCTGTCCTCAAAGTCCTGGGCCACACACCCTCCAGGCTGGGGCCCCTGGAGCCACACATTCGGATGTGCCTACCCAATCCATTGGAATTCTGCCCATTCCATTGTCCAAAATCTTACAAATTGGGAGAACTCTCCAAGGTCCCCGAGGCCATCTCAATAGTGTACGTCTCCAGGGACAAACAAGGGTGGTCTGACACCAGGTGAGCATCAATCTCCACTCATTCCATAGACGGATATCCCCAGAGAAGAAGATTGAACCAGACAGGATCCTAGGTAATAATCAGATCCATTGCTTTGGTTTACAGGCATGTCTCCTCAAGAGCCTGGATTCCAAGACCAGCATAAGGGTTTTCCTGAGGCACCCATCAGAACAAATCTCCTCTCCACAAGGAAACTTGTGCATGGGAGCTATGTCAAAAGCGTAGGAGTATACTTCAGGGTTACGGTGCCACCGCCCCATTCCAAGGCCCTCATGGACAAAACACACTTTAGGCCCCATCCTCAGGAATGTCCATTTCAACTCAGCCACCCCGGTTGCTTCCGCAGAGCCATCCGATCACAACTGTATTGTAGCTAGGAGACAATTGGAATGAGAGGCGGGCTTCCCTGGCATCCATCCTCGAACGGTGCTCTGGACTCATTTCATATGGGTTGTCCTGGAGCTGCCCAACAGGTCTCAATTGTCCCGCAGAAGGAATCCTTGAAGGGGGCATCACACAACTCCCAACGTGGGAAAATCTCCATGGCCTTGAGATTCCGCTCCTTTCTTGAAGGGGCAGTCATGCACAGAAACTACAACCTGAGCCAACGTCTGATCCTCGCCGTGACTTCAGATGCTTAGATATTGTTTCCGATCTGCAGGGGGTAACTACCGTGCCCTCGGCCTGAAGCCCAAGTCTATCTTGTGTTCTCAGACTTCTGTCCTCAAACTCCTGGCACAGAAATCCTCCATTTTGGCAATTCCGGACCCACAATGCAGCACTCTGCCGCCCTCTAGAAAAAATATCTTGCCTAATGAGGTGCCCAGGCACCTCAAATGAGGATAAACCTACACGGCACTCGACTCTACCCAAATTATATAGTCTAACTTGGGCACTAGTGCACTGTCTGACACAACCTGAGCCAGAACCTCCTGACCAACACCCAGGCAGTTGACCGCACATTGAGCATATCAGACGCGCCATTGCCTTAGATCGTCATCTATTCCCAACTGCGATTTTTCAAGCTCGGAACCTAGACCTTATCTCCAAACACTGCCCAGGGTTGAAAATGATGCAGAAATCAGAAGACCTTCCCCATGGCAAGAGACCTTGTGTTTGGCATGTTGTCCAAGTTCCAGTTTAGTTGAAACCAGTGTGGCCCATGAGGCCCCGCCCATGCTCGGGTGCCACGTTGGTCACAACACACACTGTGACCCTCAGCCTGAGCCCAGCCCTCAAGTAAAGCCTCTCAGTGGCTGGATGAAGAGACAGCTTATAGTGCCTGCCATACCCCTAGGCCCCAATTTTTAACCATAGTTTGGGTTTTCCCTTGACTCTTCCCCAGGGCTCTGCTTTGGAATTCCTCTTGGTTCAGACACCTGAGATAATAAACCTGAAAGGAGACCTCCCATCCCACAGATTGAGGAATAACAATTGGGATCGGGCCAAATCAACAGAGAGGAAGATTCGTCCATGGCCCATGAGTCCTCCCCACATTCCACGGCCATCGTTGATATAAAATCCAAATGCAAAAGCCTGAGCAAGTGCCTCAGAATCGCTCTTTCTTCATATCCTGAAGATTTCTTCTCATGAATTGTAGATTGGGCCTGCCATACCTACATCCCCAAACCTAAGCTGAGTTTGTGTTTTCAGACTTCTGTCCTAAAAGTCCTGGGCAACACACCCTCAGGTTGGGGCCCCTGAAGCCACACATTAGGACTGTGCCTACCCAATCCATGGGAATTCTGCCCATTCCATTGTCCAAAATCGTACAAATTATGAGAACTCTCCAAAGTCCCTGAGGCCAAACCAATAGTGTAGTTCTCCGGGGACAAACAAGGACGGTCTAACACCAGGTGAGCATCTACCTCAACTCATTCCATAGATGAATATCCCCAGAGAAGAAGAATGAACAAGACAGGACCCTAGGCCATAATCGAATACATTGCTTTGGTTTACAGGCATGTCTCTTTAAAAGTCTGGATTCCAATACCAGCATAATGGGTTTCCTGAGGCACCCATCAGAACAAATCTCCTCTCCACAAGGAAACTTGTGCATGGGAGCTATGTCAAAAGCTTAGGAGAATACTTCAGTGTCCCAGTGCCACCACCCCATTTCAAGGCCCTCATGGACACAAACACACATTAGGGCCCATCCTCAGGAAAGTCCATTTCAACTCAGCCACCCCGGTTGCTCCCGCAGAGGGATCCGATCTCAACTGTATTGTGGCTAGTAGACAATTGGATTGCGAGGCGGGCTTGCCTGGCATCCATCCTCCAACGGTGCTCTGGAGTCATTCCATATGGGATGTCCTGGAGCTGCCCAACAGGTCTCAATTGTCACACAGAAGGAAACATTGAAGGGGGCATCCCACCACTCCCACGTCGGAAAACCTCCATGGCCTTGAGATTCCACTCCTTTCTAGAAGGGGCATTCATGCACAGAAACTCCAACCTAAGCCAACGTCTGATCCTCGCCGTGACTTCAGATGCTTGAGATTTTGGTTGGGACTGCAGGGAGTACCAGCCGTGCCCTCGGCCTGAAACTCAAGTCTAGTTTGTGTTCTCAGACTTCTGTCCTCACACTCCTGGCCCAGAAGCCCAAAAGTTTGGCAATTCTGGACCCACAATGCAGCACTCTGCCTGCCCTTTAGAAAAAATATCTTGCCTAATGAGGTGCCCAGGCACCTCAAATGAGGATAAACCTACACGGCACTCGACTTTACCCAAATTATATAGTCTAACCTGGACACTAATACACTGTCTGACACAACTTGAGTCAGAACCTCCTGACCAACACCCAGGCAGCTGACCGCACACTGAGCATATCAGACGCGCCATCGCCTTAGGTCGTCATCTCTTGCCAACTGCGGTTTTTCAGGCTTCAGAACCTATACCTTATGTCCAATCACTGCTCACGATTGAAAATGATGCAGAAATCAGAACACCTTCCCCATGGCAAGAGACCTTGTGATTGGCATGTTGTCCAAGTTCCAGTGTAGTTGAAACCAGTTTGGCCCATGAGGCCCCGCCCATGCTCACGGGCCACATTTGTCACAAACACACATTTGACCCTCAGCCTGAGCCCAGTCCTCAAGTAAGGCCGATCAGTGGCTGGATGAAGAGACAGCATATGGGGCCTGCCATGCCCCTAGGCCCCAATTTTTAACCATAGTTTGGGTTGTCCCTTCACTCTTCCCCAGGGCTCTGCTTTGAAATTCCTCTTTTGTTCGGACACCTGAGGTAATAAACCTGAAAGGAGAAATCCCATCCCACAGATTGACGAAAAATAATTGGGACCGGGCCAAATCCACAGAGAGGAAGATTCGTCCATGGCCCATGATGCCTCCCCACATTCCACGGCCATCATTGATATAAAACCCAGAGACAAAAGCCTGAGCAAGTGCCTCAGATTCGCTCTTCTTAATATCCTGAAGAGTTCTTCTCATGATTTGTAGATTGGGCCTGCCATACCTACGTCCCCAAGCAAGGAGTTTGTGTTTTCAGACTTCTGTCCTCAAAGTCCTGGGCCACACACCCTCCAGGCTGGAGCCCCTGGAGCCACACATTTGGACTGTGCCTACACAATCCATGGAAATTCTACCCATTCCATTGTCCAAAATCTTACAAATTGGGAGAACTCTCCAAAGTCCCCGAGGCAATCCCAATAGTGTACGTCTCCAGGGACAAACAAGGGTGGTCTGACACCAGGTGAGCATCTACCTCCACTCATTCCATAGACGGATATCCCCAGAGAAGAAGATTGAACCAGACAGGATCCTAGGCAATAATCGGATCCATTGCTTTGGTTTACAGGCATGTCTCCTCAAGAGCCTGGATTCCAAGACCAGCATAAGGGTTTTCCTGAGGCACCCATCAGAAAAAATCTCCTCTCCACAAGGAAACTTGTGCATGGCAGCTATGTCAAAAGCTTAGGAGAATACTTCAGGGTCCCGGAACCACTGCCCCATTCCAAGGCCCTCATGGACACAAACACACTTAAGGCCCCATCCTCAGGAAAGTCCATTTCAACTCAGCCACCACGGTTGCTCTCGCAGAGCCATTCGATCTCAACTGTATTGTTGCTAGTAGACAATTGGAATGCGAGGCGGGCTTCCCAGGCATCCATCCTCGAACGGTGCTCTGGAGTCATTCCATATGAGATGTCCTGGAGCTGCCCAACAGGTCTCAATTGTCCCGCTGATGGAATTCCTGAAGGGGCATCACACAACTCCCAACGTGGGAAAAGCTCCATGGCCTTGAGATTCCGCTTCTTTCATGAAGGGGCAGTCATGCACAGAAACTACAACCTGAGACAACGTCTGATCCTCGCCATGACTTCAGATGCTTGTGATATTGTTTCCGATCTGCAGGGGGTACCTCCCGTGCCCTCGGCCTGAAGCCCAAGTCTAGCTTGTGTTCTCAGACTTCTGTCCTCACATTCCTGGCCCAGAAGCCCAAAAGTTTGGCAATTCCGGACCCACAATGCAGCACTCAGCCTGCCCTCTAGAAAAAATATCTTGCCTAATGAGGTCCCCAGGCACCTCAAATGAGGATAAACCTACAGGGCACTCGAGTGTACCCAAATTATATAGTCTAACTTGGGCACTAGTGCACTGTCTGACTCATCCTGAGCCAGAACCTCCTGACCAACACCCAGGCAGTTGACCGCACACTGAACATATCAGACGCGCCATCGCCTTAGATCGTCATCTCTTCCCAACTGCGATTTTTCAGGCTTCAGAACCTAGACCTTATCTCCAACCACTGCCCAGGGTTGAAAATGATGCAGAAATCAAAACACCTTCCCCATGGCAAGAGACCTTGTGATTGGCATGTTGTTTAAGGTCCAGTGTAGTTGAAACCAGTGTGGCCCATGAGGCCCCGCCCATGCTCGCGTGCCACATTGGTCACAAACACACACTGTGACCCTCAGCCTGAGCCGAGCCCTCAAGTAAGGCCTCTCAGTGGCTGGATGTAGAGACAGCTTATTGTGCCTGCCATGCCCCGAGGCCCCAATATTTAACCATAGTTTGGGTTTTCCCTTCACTCTTTCCCAGGGCTCTGCTTTGGAATTCCTCTTTTGTTCAGAAACCTGAGGTAATAAACCTGAAAGGAGACTTCCCATCCCACAGATTGACGAAAAATAATTGGGATCGGGCCAAATCCACAGATAGGAAGATTCGTCCATGACCCATGAGTCTACCCCACATTCCACGGCCATCGTTGATATAAAATCCAAATGCAAAAGCCTGAGAAAGTGCCTCAGAATCGCTCTTTCTTCATATCCTGAAGATTTCTTCTCATGATTTGTAGATTGGGCCTGCCATACCTACATCCCCAAACCTAAGCTGAATTTGTGTTTTCAGACTTCTGTCCTCAAAGTCCTAAGCCACACACCCTCAGGTAAGGGCCCCTGAAGCCACACATTAGGACTGTGCCTACCCAATCCATGGGAATTCTGCCAATTCCATTGTCCAAAATCGTACAAATTAGGAGAACTCTCCAAAGTCCCCGAGGCCATCCCAATAGTGTAGGTCTCCGGGGACAAACGAGGGAGGTAAGACACCAGGTGAGCATCTACCTCCACTCATTCCATAGATGAATATCCCCAGAGAAGAAGAATGAACAAGATAGGACCCTAGGCCATAATCGAATACATTGCATTGGTTTACAGGCATGTCTCTTCAAAAGTCTGGATTCCAATACCAGCATAATGGGTTTCCTGAGGCACCCATCAGAACAAATCTCCTCTCCACAAGGAAACTTGTGCATGGGAGCTATGTCAAAAGCTTAGGAGAATACTTCAGGGTCCCAGTGCCACCGCCCCATTTCAAGGCCCTCATGGACACAAACACACATTAGGGCCCATCTTCAGGAAAGTCCATTTCAACTCAGCCACCCAGGTTGCTCCCGCAGAGGGATCCGATCTCAACTGTATTGTGGCTAGTAGACAAGTGGATTGCGAGGCGGGCTTGCCTGATATCCATCCTCCAACGGTGCTCTGGAGTCATTCCATATGGGATGTCCTGGAGCTGCCCAACAGGTCTCAATTGTCACACAGAAGGAATCATTGAAGGGGGCATCCCACCACTCCCACGTCGGAAAACCTCCATGGCCTTGAGATTCCGCTCCGTTCATGAAGGGGTAGTCATGCACAGAAACTCCAACCTGAGCCAACATCTGATCCTCGCCATGACTTCAGATGCTTGAGGTTTTGGTTGCGACTGCAGGGGGTACGAGCCGTGCCCTCGGCCTGAAACTCAAGTCTAGCTTGTGTTCTCAGACTTCTGTCCTCACACTCCTGGCCCAGAAGCCCAAAAGTTTGGCAATTCCGGACCCACAATGCAGCACTCTGCCTGCACTCTAGAAAAAATATCTTGCCTAATGAGGTGCCCAGGCACCTCAAATGAGGATAAACCTACACGGCACTCGACTGTACCCAAATTATATAGTCTAACCTGGGCACTAATGCACTGTCTGACACAACCTGAGCCAGAACCTCCTGACCATCAACCAGGAGGCTGACCGCACACTGAGCATATCAGACGCGCCATCGCCTTAGGTCGTCATCTCTTCCCAACTACGATTATTCAGGCTTCAGAACCTATACCTTATGTCCAATCACTGCTCACGATTGAAAATGATGCAGAAATCAGAACACCTTCCCCATGGCAAGAGACCTTGTGATTGGCATGTTGTGCAAGGTCCAGTGTAGTTGAAACCAGTTTGGCCCATGAGGCCCCGCCCATGCTCGCGGGCCACATTTGTCACAAACACACATTTGACCCTCAGCCTGAGCCCAGTCCTCAAGTAAGGCCGCTCAGTGGCTGGATGAAGAAACAGCTTATTGGGCCTGCCATGCCCCTAGGCCCCAAATTTTTAACCATAGTTTGGGTTGTCCCTTCACTCTTCCCCAGGGCTCTGCTTTAGAATACTTCTTTTGTTCGGACACCTGAGGTAATAAACCTGAAAGGAGACCTCCCATCCCACAGATTGACGAAAAATAATTGGGACCGCCCCAATCTACAGAGAGGATATTCGTCCATGGCCCATGAGGCCTCCCCACATTCCACGGCAATCATTGATATAAAATCCAGAGACAAAACCCTGAGCAAGTGCCTCAGACTCGCTCTTTCTTCATATCCTGAAGAGTTCTTCTCATGGTTTGTAGATTGGGCCTGCCATACCTACGTCCCCAAACATAAGGTGAGTTTGTGTTTTCAGACTTCTGTCCTCAAAGTCCTGGGCCACACAGCCTCCAGGCTGGGGCCCCTGGAGCCACACATTCGGACTGTGCCTACCCAATCTATGGGAATTCTGCCCATTCCATTGTCCAAAATCTTACAAATTGGGAGAAATATCCAAAGTCCCCGAGGCAATCCCAATAGTGTAGGTCTCCAGGGACAAACAAGGGTGGTCTGACACCAGGTGAGCATCTACCTCCACTCATTCCATAGACGGATATCCCCAGGGAAGAAGATTGAACCAGACAGGATCCTAGGCAATAATCGGATCCATTGCTTTGGTTTACAGGCATGTCTCCTCAAGAGCCTGGATTCCAAGACCAGCATAAGGGTTTTCCTGAGGCACCCATCAGAAAAAATCTCCTCTCCACAAGGAAACTTGTGCATTGGAGCTATGTCAAAAGCTTAGGAGAATACTTCAGGGTCCCGGTGCCACCACCCCATTCCAAGGCCCTCATGGACACAAACACACTTTAGGCCCCATCCTCAGGAAAGTCCATTTCAACTCAGCCACCCCGTTTGCTCCCGCAGAGCCATCCGATCTCAACTGTATTGTTGCTAGGAGACAATTGGAATGAGAGGCGAGCTTCCATGGCATCCATCCTCGAACGGTGCTCTGGAGTCATTTCATATGGGATGTCATGGAGCTGCCCAACTGGTCTCAATTGTCCGGCAGAAGGAATCCTTGAAGGTGGCATCCCACAACTCCCAACGTGCGAAAACCTAAGCTGAGTTTGTGTTTTCAGACTTCTGTCCTCAAAGTCCTGGGCCACACACCCTCATGCTGGGGCCTCTGAAGCCACACATTAGGACTGTGACTACCCAATCCATGGGAATTCGGCCCATTCCATTGTCCAAAATCGTACAAATTAAAAGAACTCTCCAAAGTCCCTGAGGCCAAACCAATAGTGTAGGTCTCCGGGGACAAACAAGGGCGGTAAGACACCAGGTGAGCATCTACCTCCACTCATTCCATAGATGAATATCCCCAGACAAGAAGAATGAACAAGACAGGACCCTAGGCCATAATCGAATACATTGCATTGGTTTACAGGCATGTCTCTTCAAAAGTCTGGATTCCAATACCAGCATAATTGGTTTCCTGAGGCACCCATCAGAACAAATCTCCTCTCCACAAGGAAACTTGTGCATGGGAGCTATGTCAAAAGCTTAGGAGAATACTTCAGGGTCCCAGTGCCACCGCCCCATTTCAAGTCCCTCATGGACAGAAACACACATTAGGGCTCATCCTCAGGAAAGTCCATTTCAACTCAGCCACCCCGGTTGCTCTCACAGAGGGATCCGATCTCAACTGTATTGTGGCTAGTAGACAATTGTATTGTGAGGCGGGCTTCCCTGGCATCCATTCTCCAAGGGTGCTCTGGTCATTCCATATGGGATGTCCTGGGCTGCCCAACAGGTCTCAATTGTCACACAGAAGGAATCATTGAAGGGGGCATCCCACCACTCCCACGTCGGAAAACCTCCATGGCCTTGAGATTCCGCTCCGTTCATGAAGGGGCGGTCATGCACAGAAACTGCAACCTGATCCAACGTCTGATCCTCGCCTTGACTTCAGATGCTTGAGATATGGTTTCCGATCTGCAGGGGGTACCTACCATGCCCTCGGCCTGAAGCCCAAGTCTATCTTGTGTTCTCAGACTTCTGTCCTCAAACTCCTGGCCCGGAAGTCCTCCATTTTGGCAATTCCGGACCCACAAGGCAGCACTCTGCCTGCCCTCTAGAAAAAATATCTTGCCTAATGAGGTGCCCAGGCACCTCAAATGAGGATAAACCTACAGGGAACTCGACTGTACCCAAATTATATACTCTAACTTGGGCACTAGTTTACTGTCTGACACAACCTCAGCCAGAACCCCCTGACCAACACCCAGGCAGCTGACCGCACACTGAGCATATCAGACGCGCCATCGCTTTAGGTCGTCATCTCTTCCCAACTGCGATTTTTCAGGCTTCAGAACTTATACCTTATGTCCAATCACTGCTCAAGATTGAAAATGGTGCAGAAATCAGAACACCTTCCCCATGGCAAGAGACCTTGTGATTGGCATGTTGTCCAAGGTCCAGTGTAGTTGAAACCAGTTTGGCCCATGAGGCCCCACCCATGCTCGCGGGCCACTATTGTCACAAACACACATTTGACCCTCAGCCTGAGCCCAGTCTCAAGGAAGGCCGCTCAGTGACTGGATGAAGAGACAGCTTATTGGGCCTGCCAAGCTCCTTGGTCCCAATTTTTAACAATAGTTTGGGTTGTCCCTTCACTCTTCTCCAGGGCTCTGCTTTGGAATTCCTCTTTTGTTCGGACACCTGAGGTAATAAACCTGAAAGGAGACCTCCCATCCCACAGATTGACGAAAAAAATTGGGACCGCCCCAATCCACAGAAAGGAAGATTCGTCCATGGCCCATGATGCCTCCCCACATTCCACGGCCATCGTTGATATAAAATCCAGAGACAAAAGCCTGAGCAAGTGCCTCAGACTCGCTCTTTCTTCATATCCTGAAGAGTTCTTCTCATGGTGTGTAGATTGGGCCTGCCATACCTATGTCCCCAAACATAAGGTGAGTTTGTGTTTTCAGACTTCTGTCCTCAAAGTCCTGGGCCACACAGCCTCCAGGCTGGGGCCCCTGGAGCCACACATTCGGACTGTGCCTACCCAATCCATGGGAATTCTGCCCATTCCATTGTCCAAAATCTTACAAATTGGGAGAACTCTCCAAAGTCCCCGAGGCAATCCCAATAGTGTAGGTCTCCAGGGACAAACAAGGGTGGTCTGACACCAGGTGAGCATCTACCTCCACTTATTCCATAGATGAATATCCCCAGAGAAGAAGAATGAACAAGACAGGACCCTAGGCCAGAATCGAATACATTGCTTTGGTTTACAGGCATATCTCTTCAAAAGTCTGGATTCCAATTCCAGCATAATGGGTTTCCTGAGGCACCCATCAGAACAAATATCCTCTCCACAAGGAAACTTGTGGTGGGAACTATCTCAAAAGCTTAGGAGAATACTTCAGGGTCCCGGGGTCACCGCCCCATTCCAAGGCCCTCATGGACAGAAACACACATTAGGGCCCATCCTCAGGAAAGTCCATTAAACTCATCAACCCCGGTTGCTCCCGCAGAGGGATCCGATCTCAACTGTATTGTGGCTAGTAGACAATTGGATTGCAAGGCGGGCTTGCCTGGCATCCATCCTCCAACGGTGCTCTGGAGTCATTCCATATGGGATGTCCTGGAGCTGCCCAACAGGTCTTAATTGTCACACAGAAGGTATCATTGAAGGGGGCATTCCACCACTCCCAACGTCGGAAACCTCCATGGCCTTGAGATTCCGCTCCTTTCATGAAGGGGCAGTCATGCACAGAAACTCCAACCTGAGCCAACGTCTGATCCTCGCCCTGACTTCAGATGCTTGAGATTTTGGTTGCGACTGCAGGGGGTACCAGCCGTGCTCGGCCTGAAACTCAACTCTAGCTCGTGTTCTCAGACTTCTGTCCTCACACTCCTGGCCCAGAAGCCAAAAAGTTTAGCAATTCCGGACCCACAATGCAGCACTCTGCCTGCCCTCCAGAAAAAATATCTTGCCTAATGAGGTGCTCAGGCACCTCAAATGAGGATAAACCTACAGGGCACTCGACTTTACCCAAATTATATAGTCTAACTTGGGCACTAGTGCACTGTCTGACACAACCTGAGCCAGAACCTCCTGACCAACACCCAGGCAGTTGACCGCACACTGAGCATATCAGATGCGCCATCGCCTTAGATTGTCATCTCTTCCCAACTGCGATTTTTCAGGCTTCAGAACCTAGACCTTATCTCCAACCACTGCCCAGGGTTGAAAATGATGCAGAAATCAAAACACCTTCCCCATGGCAAGACCTTGTGATTGGCATGTTGTCCAAGGTCCAGTGTAGTTGAAACCAGTGTGGCCCATGAGGCCCCGCCCATGCTCGCGTGCCACGTTGGTCACAAACACACACTGTGACCCTCAGCCTGAGCCCAGCCCTCAAGTAAGGCCTCTCAGTGGCTGGATGAAGAGACAGCTTATTGTGCCTGCCATGCCCCTAGGCCCCAATTTTTAACCATAGTTTGGGTTTTCCCTTCACTCTTCCCCAGGGCTCTGCTTTGGAATTCCTCTTTTGTTCATACACCTGAGGTAATAAACCTGAAAGGAGACATCCCATCCCACAGATTGACGAAAAACAATTGGGATCGGGCCAAATCCACCGAGAGGAAGATTCGTCCATGGCCCATGAGTCTTCCCCCATTCCACGGCCATCGTTGATATAAAATCCAAATGCAAAAGCCTGAGCAAGTGCCTCAGACTCGCTCTTTCTTCATATCCTGAAGATTTCTTCTCATGATTTGTAGATTGGGCCTGCCATACCTACATCCCCAAACATAAGCTGAGTTTGTGCTTTCAGACTTCTGTCCTCAAAGTCCTGGGCCACACACCCTCATGATGGGGCCTCTGAAGCCACACATTAGGACTGTGCCTACCCAATCCATGGGAATTCTGCTCATTCCATTGTCCAAAATCGTACAAATTAGGAGAGCTCTCCAAAGTCCCTGAGGCCAAACCAATAGTGTAGGTCTCCGGGGACAAACAAGGGCGGTAAGACACCAGATGAGCATCTACCTCCACTCATTCCATAGATGAATATCCCCAGAGAAGAAGAATGAACAAGACAGGACCCTAGGCCATAATCGAATACATTGCTTTGGTTTACAGGCATGTCTCTTCAAAAGTTTGGATTCCTATACCAGCATAATGGGTTTCCTGAGGCACCCATCAGAACAAATCTCCTCTCCACAAGGAAACTTGTGCATGGGAGCTATGTCAAAAGCTTAGGAGAATACTTCAGGGTCCCAGTGCCACCGCCCCATTTCAAGTCCCTCATGGACAGAAACACACATTAGGGCTCATCCTCAGGAAAGTCCATTTCAACTCAACCACCCCGGTTGCTCCCGCAGAGGGATCCGATCTCAACTGTATTGTGGCTAGTAGACAATTGGATTGCGAGGCGGGCTTCCCTGGCATCCATTCTCCAAGGGTGCTCTGGTCATTCCATATGGGATGTCCTGGGCTGCCCAACAGGTCTCAATTGTCACACAGAAGGAATCATTGAAGGGGGCATCCCACCACTCCCACGTCGGAAAACCTCTATGGCCTTGAGATTCCGCTCCGTTCATGAAGGGGCGGTCATGCACAGAAACTCCAACCTGAGCCAACGACTGATCCTCACCGTGACTTCAGATGCTTGAGATTATGGTTGAGACTGCAGGGGGTACCAGCAGTGCCCTCGGGCTGAAACTCAAGTCTAGCTTGTGTTCTCAGACTTCTGTCCTCACACTCCTGGCCCAGAAGCCAAAAAGTTTAGCAATTCCGGACCCACAATGCAGCACTCTGCCTGCCCTCTAGAAAAAATATCTTGCCTAATGAGGTGCCCAGGCACCTCAAATGAGGATAAACCTACACGGCACTCGACTGTACCCAAATTATATAGTCTAACCTGGGCACTAGTGCACTGTCTGAAACAACCTGAGCCAGAACCTCCTGACCAACACCCAGGTAGCTGACCGCACACTGAGCATATCAGACGCGCCATCGCCTTAGGTCGTCATCTCTTCCCAACAGCCTTGTTTCAGGCTTCAGAACCTATACCTTATGTCCAATCACTGCTCACGATTGAAAATGATGCAGAAATCAGAACACCTTCCCCATGGCAAGAGACCTTGTGATTGGCATGTTGTCCAAGTTCCAGTGTAGTTGAAACCAGTTTGGCCCATGAGGCCCCGCCGATGCTCACGGGCCACATTTGTCACAAACACACATTTGACCCTCAGCCTGAGCCCAGTCCTCAAGTAAGGCCGCTCAGTGGCTGGATGAAGAGACAGCTTATTTGGCCTACCATGCCCCTAGGCCCCAATTTTTAACCATAGTTTGGGTTGTCCCTTCACTCTTCCCCAGGGCTCTGCTTTGGAATTCTTCTTTTGTTCGGACACCTGAGGTAATAAACCTGAAAAGAGACCTCCCATCCCACAGATTGACGAAAAATAATTGGGACCGGGACAAATCCACAGAGAGGAAGATTCGTCCATGGCCCATGAGGTCTCCCCACATTCCACGGCCATCATTGATATAAAATCCAGAGACAAAAGCCTGAGCAAGTGCCTCAGACTCGCTCTTTCTTCATATCCTGAAGAGTTCTTCTCTGGTTTGTAGAATGGGCCTGCCATACCTACGTCCCCAAACATAAGGTGAGTTTGTGTTTTCAGACTTCTGTCCTCAAAGTCCTGGGCCACACAGCCTCCAGGCTGGGGCCCCTGGAGCCACACATTCGGACTGTGCCTACCCAATCCATGGGAATTCTGCCCATTCCATTGTCCAAAATCTTACAAATTGGGAGAACTCTCCAAAGTCCCCGAGGCAATCCCAATAGTGTAGGTCTCCAGGGACAAACAAGCGTGGTCTGACACCAGGTGAGCATCTACCTCCACTCATTCCATAGACGGATATCCCCAGAGAAGAAGATTGAACCAGACAGGATCCTAGGCAATAATCAGATCCATTGCTTTGGTTTACAGCCATGTCTCCTCAAGGGCCTGGATTCCAAGACCAGCATAAGGGTTTTCCTGAGGCACCCATCAGAACAAATCTCCTCTCCACAAGGAAACTTGTGCATGGGAGCTATGTCAAAAGCTTAGGAGAATACTTCAGGGTCCCGGTGCCACCGCCCCATTCCAAGGCCCTCATGGACACAAACACACTTTAGGCCCCATCCTCAGGAAAGGCCATTTCAACTCAGCCACCCCGGTTGCTCCCGCAGAGCCATCCGATCTCAACTGTATTGTTGCTAGGAGACAATTGGAATGAGAGGCGGGCTTCCGGGCATCCATCCTCGAACGGTGCTCTGGAGTCATTCCATATGGGATGTCCTGGAGCTGCCCAACAGGTCTTAATTGTCCCGCAGAAGGAATCTTTGAAGGGGGCATCACACAACTCCCAACGTGGGAAAAGCTCCATGGCCTTGAGTTTCCACTCCTTTCATGAAGGGGCAGTCATGCACAGAAACTCCAACCTGAGCCAACATCTGATCCTCGCCGTGACTTCAGATGCTTGAGATATTGTTTCCGATTTGCAGGGGGTACCTACCGTGCCCTGGGCCTGAAGCCCAAGTCTATCTTGCGTTCTCAGACTTCTGTCCTCAAACTCCTGGCCCAGAAATCCTCCATTTTGGCAATTCCGGACCCACAATGCAGCACTCTGCCTGCCCTCTAAAAAAAATATCTTGCTTAATCAGGTGCCCAGGCACCTCATATGAGGATAAACCTACAGGGCACTCGACTGTACCCAAATTATATAGTCTAACTTGGGCACTAGTGCACTGTCTGACACAACCTGAGCCAGAACCTCCTGACCAACACCCAGGCAGTTGACCGCACACTGAGCATATCAGACGCGCCATCGCCTTAGATCGTCATGTCTTCCCAACTCTGATTTTTCAGGCTTCAGAACCTAGACCTTATCTCCACCATGGCCCAGGGTTGAAAATGATGTAGAAATCAGAACACCTTCCCCATGGCAAGAGACCTTGTGATTGGCATGTTGTCCAAGTTCCACTGTAGTTGAAACCAGATTGGCCCATGAGGCACCGCCCATGCTCGAGTGCCACATTGGTCACAAACACACACTGTGACCCGCAGCCTGAGCCCAGCCCTCAAGTAAGGCCTCTCAGTGGCTGTATGAAGAGACAGCTTATTGTGCCTGCCTTGCCCCTAGGCCCCAATTTTTAACCATAGTTTGGGTTTTCCCTTCACTCTTCCCCAGGGCTCTGCTTTGGAATTCCTCTTTTGTTCAGACACCTGAGATAATAAACCTGAAAGGATACCTCCCATCCCACAGATTGACGAATAACAATTGGGATCGGGCCAAATCCACAGAGAGGAAGATTCGTGCATGGCCCATGAAACCTCCCCACATTCCACGGCCATCGTTGATATAAGCCCAAGTTTGGCAATTCCGGACCCACAATGCAGCACTCTGCCTTCCCTTTAGAAAAAAATGATTGCCTCAAGAGCTGCCCAGGCACATTCAATGAGGATAAACCTACACAGCACTCGACTTTACCCAAATTATATAGTCTAACCTGGGCACTAATGCACTGTCGGACACAACCTGAGCCCGGACCTCCTGACCAGACCGCACACTGAGCACATAAGACCCGCCATGGCCTTAGGTCATCATCTCTTCCTTACCACAGTTTTCAGGCCTCAGAACCGAGACATTATTTCCCCTCACTCCCCAGAGGTGAGTGTGATGCAGAAATCAGAACACCTCCTTACCCATTGTAAGAAACCTTGTGGTTGGCACGTTGTCCAACGTTCAGTGTAGGAGAAACCAGCATTCACCCTGAGGCCCCGCCCATTCTTGAGTGCGACAAGGGCATAAACACGCATTGTGACCCTCAGCATGAGTCCTGTCCTCTAGTAAGTCCTCTCAGTGACTGGACCATTAGATGTCATAATGGGCTTGATATGTCCCTAAGCCCCAATTTTTAACCAGATTTCTGATTGTCCAGTCACCCCCCACCAGGGCTCTACTCTGGAATCCCTCATTTGGTGGGACACCTGAGGTTAAAAAGAAAACAACATAAAAAAAAAAAAAAACGGACTTCATCCATCCCATCCCACAGAGTGACCCCATATGATTTGGACTGGGCCAAACCACCAGGGAGTAAGACTCGTCCATTTCCAATGAAGTCACCCAGAAATTTCACGACCATGAGTGACACGATATCCAGAGACAAAAACTTGAGCAAGAGCCTCACACTCGCCCTTTTCTCAAATCCCGAAAAGTTCTCCTCATGGTCTGTAGATAAGTCCTGCCATACCTATGACCTGAAACATAAGCCAAGTTTGTGCTTTCAGACAACTGTCCAAACAGCCCTGGCCTACACAACCTACAGGCTCAGGCAACTGGAGCCAAACCTGAGGACTGTACTTGCCCTCTCCAAGGGAACTGTGTGTGCCCATTCCAATGGCCACATCCCTTCTAATAGGATAAACCTCCAAAGTCCCTGATTCATCTAATTAGTGGTGGCTTCCCAGGTCAAACAGGGGCAATGTGAGCCCATCTGAGCACCTACCTGTACTCAGACCCATGGACAGATGTCCCCAGAGGTAAAAAGGAAAGAACAGGCCCCTAGGCACTAATCATATCCATTGCTTTGGTTTCCAGGCATCTCTCCTCAGAGGCCTGGATTTCAAAACCAGCATATGGCTGTTTCTTGACTCACCGATCAGAAAACATCTCATCTACATAAGGGAAACCTGCACTTTGGAGCTGTGTCAAAGCCTCTGTTTAGGACAACCCTTCAGGACCCCAGTGCCACGGCTTCATTCCAAGGTCTCCATAGACACAAAAGCACATTAGGACCCATCCATAGGAGAGTCCATTTCAACTCAGCCTCCTCAGTTGCTCCCCCAGATCCAGCAGATCTAACTTGTCTTGTGTCTAGGAGACAATTGGAATGCGAGGCGGGCTACCAGGCCATGCATCCTTAGAACCCTGCTCAGAATCATTGGCGGAGCCAAGCAGCAGGTCGCAATTGTCCTGCAGAAGACACTTTGCAGTTCGGAGTTTCTCACAAATCCCATCGTGGGAAAACCCCCATAGCCTCGTAATGCCCCCCCTTCGTGAATGGGCCATCAGGGACAGAAACACCAACTTGAGCGATCGTCTGATCCTCGCCCTGACTACAGATGCACGAGATCTCGATTCAGGTCTGTAAATTGTGCCATCGCTGATACAAAATCCAGAGACAAAAACCTGAGCAAGAGCCTCAGACTCGCACTTTCTTCATATCCTGAAGAGTTCTTCTCATGGTTTGTAGATCGGGCCTGCCATACCTACGTCCCCAAACCTAAGCTGAGTTTGTGTTTTCAGACTTCTGTCCTCAAAGTCCTGGGCCACACACCCTCATGCTGGAGCCTCTGAAGCCACACATTAGGACTGTGCCTACAAATCCATGGGAATTCTGCCCATTCCATTGTCCAAAATCGTAAAAATTAGGAGAAACCTCCAAAATCCCTGAGGCTATCCCAATTTTGTAGGTCGCCCGGAACAAACAAGGGCTGTCTGACACCAGCTGATAATCTACCTCCACTCATACCATACATGGATGTCCCCAGAGGAGAAGATTGAACCAGACAGGACCCTAGGCCATAATAGGATCCATTCCCTTGGTTTACAGACATGTCTGCTCAAAAGCTTGATTCCAATACGAGCATAGGGGTTTTGCTGAGGCACCCAGCAGAACTCATCTCATCTCCACAAGGAAACCTGTGCATGGGAGCCATGTCCAAAGCATAGGAGAGTACTTCATGGTCCCGGTACCTCCGCCCAATTCCAGGGCCCTCATGGACACAAAAACACATTAGGACCCATCCTCAGGAAATTCCATTTCAACACAGCCACCCCGGTTGCTCCCGCAGAGCCATCAGATCTAATCTGTCTTATTGCTAGTAGACAATTGGTGTGCAAGGCGGGCTTCCCAGGCATCCATCCTCGAACGGTGCTCTGGAGTCATTCCATAAGGGATGTCCTGGAGCTGTCCAACAGGTCTCAATTGTCCCGCAAAAGGAATCCTTGAAGGGGGCATCCCACAACTACCAACGTGGGAAATCCTTAATGGCCTCGAGATTCCACTCCCTTCATGAAGCGGCCGTCATGCACGGAAACTCCAACCTGAGCCAACGTCTGATCCTCGCCCTGACTTCAGATTCATGAGTATTGGTTCAGATCTGCAGGGGGTACCTGCCGTGCCCTCGCCCTGAAACCCAAGTCTAGTTTGTTTTCTCAGAATTCCGTCCTCACACTCCTGGCCCCGAAGCCCTCAAGTTTGGCAATTCCGGACCCACAATGCAGCACTCTGCCTGCCTCTAGAAAAAAATTATTGCCTCATGAGCTGCCCAGGCACCTTCAATGAGGATAAACCTCCACAGCACTCGACTTTACCCAAATTAAATATTCTAACCTGGGCACTAATGCAATGTCGGACAGAACCTGAGCCCGGACCTCCTGACCAACACCCGGAAAGCAGACCGCACACTGAGCACATAAGACCCACCATGGCCTTAGGTCATCATCTCTTTCCTACCTCAGTTTTCAGGCCTCAGAACCGAGACATTATCTCCAATCACTGCCCAGGGGTGAGTGTGATGCAGAAATCAGAACACCTCCTTACCCATGGTAAGAAAGCTTGTGGTTGGCACGTCGTCCAACGTTCAGTGTAGGAGAAACCAGCATTCACCCTGAGGCCCCGCCCAATCTTGAGTGCGACAAGGGCATAAACACGCATTGTGACCCTCAGCATGAGTACTGTCCTCTAGTAAGTCCTCTCAGTGACTGGACCATTAGATGTCATAATGGGTTTGATATGTCCCTAGGCGCCAATTTTTAACCAGATTTCTGAATGTCCAGTCACCCCCCCCCAAGGGCGCTACTCAGGAATCCCTCATTAGGTGAGACACCTGAGGTTAAAAAGAAAACAACATCAAAAAAAAAAAAAAACGGACCTCTTCCATCCCACAGAGTGACCCCAAACGCTTTGGACTGGTCCAAACCACCAGGGAGTAAGACTCGTCCATTTCCCATGAAGTCACCCAGAAATTTCACGACCATGAGTGACACGATATCCAGAGACAAAAACTTGAGCAAGAGCCTCACACTCGCCCTTTTCTCAAATCCCGAAAAGTTCTCCTCATGGTCTGTAGATAAGTCCTGCCATACCTATGACCTGAAACATAAGCCAAGTTTGTGTTTTCAGACAACTGTCCAAACAGCCCTGCCCTACACAACCTATAGGCTCAGGCCCCTGGAGCCAAACCTGAGGACTGTACTTGCCCTCTCCAAGGGAATTGTGTGTGCCCATTCCAATGGCCACATCCCTTCTAATACGATAAACCTCCAAAGTCCCTGATCTATCTCATTAGTGGTAACTTCCCAGGTAAAACAGGGGCAATCTGAGCCCATCTGAGCACCTACCTGTACTCAGACCCATAGACAGATGTCCCCAGAGGTAAAAAGGAAAGAACAGGCCCCTAGGCACTAATCATATCCATTGCTTTGGTTTCCAGGCATCTCTCCGCAGAGGCCTGGATTTCAAAACCAGCATATGGCTGTTTCTTGACTCACCCATCAGAAAACATCTCATCTACACATGGGAAACTTGCACGTTGGAGCTGTGTCAAAGCATCTGTTTAGGAGAACATTTCAGGGCCCCAGTGCCACCGCTTCATTCCAAGGTCTCCATAGACACAAAAGCACATTAGGACCCATCCATAGGAGAGTCCATTTCAACTCAGCCTCCTCGGTTGCTCCCCCAGATCCAGCAGATCTAACCTGTCTTGTGTCTAGGAGACAATTGGACTGCGAGGTGGGCTACCCAGCCATGCATCCTTAGAACCCTGCTCAGAATCATTGGCCTGGAGCCAAACAGCAGGTCTCAATTGTCCTGCAGAAGACACTTTGCAGTTTGGAGCTTCTCACAAATCCCATCGTGGGAAAACCCCCATGGCCTCGTGATGCCCCCCCTTCGTGAAGGGGCCATCAGGGACAGAAACACCTACTTGAGCGATCGTCTGATCCTCGCCCTGACTTCAGATGCACGAGATCTCGATTCAGGTCTGTAGATTGTGCCATCGCTGATACAAAATCCAGAGACAAAAACCTGAGCAAGCGCCTCAGACTCGCACTTTCTTCATATCCTGAAGAGTTCTTCTCATGGTTTGTAGATCTGTCCTGCCATACCTACGTCCCCTTCCTAAGCTGAGTTTCTGTTTTCAGACTTCTGTCCTCAAAGTCCTGGGCCACACACCCTCCAGGCTGGGGCCCCTGGAGCCACACATTAGGACTGTGCCTACCAATCCATGAGAATTCTGCCCATTCCATTGTCCAAAATCGTACAAATTAGGAGAAACCTCCAAAGTCCCTGAGGCCATCCCAATAGTGTAGGTCGCCCGGAACAAACAAGGGCTGTCTGACACCAGCTGATAATCTACCTCCACTCATACCATAAATGGCTGTCCCCAGAGGAGAAGATTGAACCAGACAGGACCCTAGGCCATAATAGGATCCATTGCCTTGGTTTACACGCATGTCTCCTCAAAAGCCTGATTCCAATATGAGCATAGGGGTGTTGCTGAGGCACCCAGCAGAAGTCATCTCGTCTCCACAAGGAAACCTGTGCATGGGAGCCATGTCCAAAGCATAGGAGAGAACTTCAGGGTCCCGGTGCCACCGATCCTTTCCAAGGCCCTCATGGACACAAAAACACATTAGGACCCATCCTCAGGAAAGTCCATTTCAACTCAGCCACCCCGGTTGCTCCCGCAGAGCCATCAGATCTAAACTGTCTTGTTGCTAGGAGACAATTGGAATGCGAAGCTGGCTTCCAGGCATCCATCCTCGAACGGTGCTCTGGAGTCATTCCATATGGGATGTCCTGGAGCTGTCCAACAGGTCTCAATTGTCCCGCAGAAGGAATCCTTGAAGGGGGCATCCCACAACTCCCAACGTGGGAAAACCTCAATGGCCTCGAGATTCCACTCCTTTCATGAAACGGCCATCATGCACAGAAACTCCAACCTGAGCCAACGTCTGATCCTCCCCCTGATTCAGATGCATGAGTATTGGTTCAGATCTGCAGGGGTACTTGCCGTGCCCTCGCCCTAAAACCCAAGTCTAGCTTGTCTTTTCAGACTTCCGTCCTCACACTCCTGGCCTCGAAGCCCTCATGTTTGGCAATTCCGGACCCACAATGCAGCACTCTGACTGCCCTCTAGAAAAAAATTATTGCCTCATGAGCTGCCCAGGCACCTTCAATGAGGATAAACCTCCACAGCACTGGACTTTACCCTAAGTATATATTCTAACCTGGGCCTTAATGCACTGTCGGACACAACCTGAGCCCGGACCTCCCGACAAAGACCCGGAAAGCAGACCGCACACTGAGCACATAAGACCCGCCATGGCCTTAGGTCATCATCTCTTCCCTACCGCAGTTTTCAGGCCTCAGAACCGAGACATTATCTCCAATAACTGTCCAGGGGTGAGTGTGATTCAGAAATCAGAACACCTCCTTACACACGGTAAGAAACCTTGTGGTTGGCACGTCGTCCAACGTTCAGTGTAGGAGAAACCAGCATTCACCCTGAGGCCCCGCCCAATCTTGAGTGCGACAAGGGCATAAACACGCATTGTGACCCTCAGCATGAGTCCTGTCCTCTAGTAAGTCCTCTCAGTGATTGGACCATTAGATGTCATAATGGGCTTGATATGTCCCTAGGCGCCAATTTTTAACCAGATTTCTGAATGTCCAGTTACCCCCCCCCCCAGGGCTCTACTCAGGAATCCCTCATTAAGTGAGACACCTGAGGTTAAAATGAAAACAACATCAAAAATAAAAACAAAACGGACTTGTTCCATCCCACAGAGTGACCCCAAACGCTTTGGACTGGTCCAAACCACCAGGGAGTAAGACTCGTCCATTTCCCATGAAGTCACCCAGAAATTTCACGTCCATGAGTGACACGATATCCAGAGACAAAAACGTGAGCAAGAGCCTCACACTGGCCCTTTTCTCAAATCCCGAAAAGTTCTCCTCATGGTCTGTAGATAAGTCCTGCCATACCTATGACCTGAAACATAAGCCAAGTTTGTGTTTTCAGACAACTGTCCAAACAGCCCTATCCTATAAAACCTACAGGCTCAGGCCCCTGGAGCCGAACCTGAGGACTGTACTTGCCCTCTCCAAGGGAATTGTGTGTGCCCATTCCAATGGCCACATCCCTTCTAATAGGATAAACCTCAAAGGCCCTGATCCATCTCATTTGTGGTGGCTTCCCAGGTAAAACAGGGGCAATCTGAGCCCATCTGATCACCTACCTGTACTCAGACCCATAGACAGATGTCCCCAGAGGTAAAAAGGAAAGAACAGGCACCTAGGCACTAATCATATACATTGCTTTGGTTTCCAGGCATCTCTCCTCAGAGGCCTGGATTTCAAAACCAGCATATGGCTGTTTCTTGACTCACCCATCAGAAAACATCTCATCTACCCATGGGAAACTTGCACGTTGGAGCTGTGTCAAAGCCTCCGTTCAGGAGAACCCTTCAGTACCCCAGTGCCACCGCTTCATTCCAAGGTCTCCATAGACACAAAAGCACATTAGGACCCATCCATAGGAGAGTCCATTTCAACTCAGCCTCCTCGGTTGCTCCCCCAGATCCAGCAGATCTAATTTTCTTGTGTCTAGGAGACAGTTGGAATGCGAGGTGGGCTACCCAGCCATGCATCCTTAGAACCCTGCTCAGAATCATTGGCCTGGAGCCAAACAACAGTTCTCAATTGTCCTGCAGAAGACACTTTGCAGTTTGGAGCTTCTAACACTCATCGTGGGAAAACCCCCATGGCCTCCTGATGCCCCCCCCCTTCTTGAAGGGGCCATCAGGGAAAGAAACACCAACTTGAGCGATCATCTGATCCTCGCCTGAATTCAGATGCACGAGATCTCGATTCAGGTCTGTAGATTGTGCCATCGCTGATACAAAATCCAGACCAAAAACCTGAACAAGCGCCTCAGACTCGCACTTTCTTCATATCCTGAAGAGTTCTTCTCATGGTCTGTAGATCGGGCCTGCCATACCTACGTCCCCAAACCTAAGCTGAGTTTGTGTTTTCAGACTTCTGTCCTCAAAGTCCTGGGCCACACACCCTCCAGGCTGGGGCCCCTGGAGCCACACATTAGGACTGTGCCTACCAATCCATGAGAATTCTGCCCATTCCATTGTCCAAAATCGTACAAATTAGGAGAAACCTCCAAAGTCCCTGAGGCCATCCCAATAGTGTAGGTCGCACGGAACAAACAAGGGCTGTCTGACACCAGCAGATAATCTACCTCCACTCATACCATAAATGGATGTCCCCAGAGGAGAAGATTGAACCAGACAGGACCGTAGGCCATAATAGGATCCATTGCCTTGGTTTACACGCATGTCTCCTCAAAAGCCTGATTCCAATATGAGCATAGGGGTGTTGCTGAGGCACCCAGCAGAAGTCATCTCGTCTCCACAAGGAAACCTGTGCATGGGATCCATGTCCAAAGCATAGGAGAGAACTTCAGGGTCCCGGTGCCACCGATCCATTCCAAGGCCCTCATGGACACAAAAACACATTAGGACCCATCCTCAGGAAAGTCCATTTCAACTCAGCCACCCCGGTTGCTCCCGCAGAGCCATCAGATCTAAACTGTCTTGTTGTTTGGAGACAATTGGAATGCGAAGCTGGCTTCCAGGCATCCATCCTCGAACGGTGATCTGGAGTCATTCCATATGGGATGTCCTGGAGCTGTCCAACAGGTCTCAATTGTCCCGCAGAAGGAATCCTTGAAGGGGGCATCCCACAACTCCCAACGTGGGAAAACCTCAATGGCCCTGAGATTCCACTCCTTTCATGAAACGGCCATCATGCATGGAAACCAACCTGAGCCAACGTCTGATCCTCCCCTGATTCAGATGCATGAGTATTGTTTCAGATCTGCAGGGGGTACCTGCCGTGCCCTCGCCCTGAAACCCAAGTCTAGCTTGACTTTTCAGACTTCCGTCCTCACACTCCTGGCCCCGAAGCCCTCATGTTTGGCAATTCCGGACCCACAATGCAGCACTCTGCCTGCCTCTAGAAAAAAATTATTGCCTCATGAGCTGCCCAGGCACCTTCAATGAGGATAAACCTCCACAGCACTCGACTTTACCCAAATTAAATATTCTAACCTGGGCACTAATGCAATGTCGGACAGAACCTGAGCCCGGACCTCCTGACCAACACCCGGAAAGCAGACCGCACACTGAGCACATAAGACCCACCATGGCCTTAGGTCATCACCTCTTCCCTACCTCAGTTTTCAGGCCTCAGAACCGAGACATTATCTCCAATCACTGCCCAGGGGTGAGTGTGATGCAGAAATCAGAACACCTCCTTACCCACGGTAAGAAAGCTTGTGGTTGGCACGTCGTCCAACGTTCAGTGTAGGAGAAACCAGCATTCACCCTGAGGCCCCGCCCATTCTTGAGTGGGACAAGGGCATAAACACGCATTGTGACCCTCAGCATGAGTCCTGTCCTCTAGTAAGTCCTCTCAGTGACTGGACCATTAGATGTCATAATGGGATTGATATGACCCTAGGCCCAATTATTAACCAGATTTCTGATTGTCCAGTCACCCCCCCCCCAGGGCTCTACTCTGGAATCTCTCATTTGGTGGGACACCTGAGGTTAAAAAGAAAACAACATCAAAAAAAAAAAAAACGGACTTCTTCCTTCCCACAGAGTGACCCCAAACTCTTTGGACTGGTCCAAACCACCAGAGAGTAAGACTCGTCCATTTCCCATGAAGTCACCCAGAAATTTCACGACCATGAGTGACACGATATCCAGAGACAAAAACTTGAGCAAGAGCCTCACACTCGCCCTTTTCTCATATCCCGAAAAGTTCTCCTCATGGTCTGTAGATAAGTCCTGCCATACATGACCTGAAACATAAGCCAAGTTTGTGTTTTCAGACAACTGTCCAAACAGCCCTGGCCTACACAACCTAAAGGCTCAGGCCCCTGGAGCGAAACCTGAGGACTGTACTTGCCCTCTCCAAGGGAATTGTGTGTGCCCATTCCAATGGCCACATCCCTTCTAATAGGATAAACCTCTAAAGTCCCTGATCCATCTCATTAGTGGTGGCTTCCCAGGTAAAACAGGGGCAATCTGAGCCGATCTGATCACCTACCTGTACTCAGACCCATAGACAGATATCCCCAGAGGTAAAAAGGAAAGAACAGGCACCTAGGCACTAATCATATACATTGCTTTGGTTTCCAGGCATCTCTCCTCAGAGGCCTGGATTTCAAAACCAGCATATGGCTGTTTCTTGACTCACCCATCAGAAAACATCTCATCTACCCATGGGAAACTTGCACGTTGGAGCTGTGTCAAAGCCTCTGTTTAGGAGAACCCTCAGGACCCCAGTGCCACCACTTCATTCCAAGGTCTCCATCGACACAAAAGCACATTAGGACCCATCCATAGGAGAGTCCATTTCAACTCAGCCTCCTCGGTTGCTCCCCCAGATCCAGCAGATCTAATTTGTCTTGTGTCTAGTAGACAATTGGAATGCGAAGTGGGCTACCCAGCCATGCATCCTTAGAACCCTGCTCAGAATCATTGGCCTGGAGCCAAACAACAGGTCTCAATTGTCCTGCAGAAGACACTTTGCAGTTTGGAGCTTCTAACACTCATCGTGGGAAAACCCCCATGGCCTCGTGATGCCCCCCCCCTTCTTGAAGGGGCCATCAGGGACAGAAACACCAACTTGAGCGATCATCTGATCCTCGCCCTGACTTCAGATGCACGAGATCTCGATTCAGGTCTGTAGATTGTGCCATCGCTGATACAAAATCCAGAGACAAAAACCTAAGCAAGCACCTCAGACTCGCACTTTCTTCATATCCTGAAGAGTTCTTCTCATGGTCTGTAGATCGGGCCTGCCATACCTACGTCCCCAAACCTAAGCTGAGTTTGTGTTTTCAGACTTCTGTCCTCAAAGTCCTGGGCCACACACCCTCCAGGCTGGGGCCCCTGGAGCCACACATTAGGACTGTGCCTACCAATCCATGAGAATTCTGCCCATTCCATTGTCCAAAATCGTACAAATTAGGAGAAACCTCCAAAGTCCCTGAGGCCATCCCAATAGTGTAGGTCGCACGGAACAAACAAGGGCTGTCTGACACCAGCAGATAATCTACCTCCACTCATACCATAAATGGATGTCCCCAGAGGAGAAGATTGAACCAGACAGGACCGTAGGCCATAATAGGATCCATTGCCTTGGTTTACACGCATGTCTCCTCAAAAGCCTGATTCCAATATGAGCATAGGGGTGTTGCTGAGGCACCCAGCAGAAGTCATCTCGTCTCCACAAGGAAACCTGTGCATGGGATCCATGTCCAAAGCATAGGAGAGAACTTCAGGGTCCCGGTGCCACCGATCCATTCCAAGGCCCTCATGGACACAAAAACACATTAGGACCCATCCTCAGGAAAGTCCATTTCAACTCAGCCACCCCGGTTGCTCCCGCAGAGCCATCAGATCTAAACTGTCTTGTTGTTTGGAGACAATTGGAATGCGAAGCTGGCTTCCAGGCATCCATCCTCGAACGGTGCTCTGGAGTCATTCCATATGGGATGTCCTGGAGCTGTCCAACAGGTCTCAATTGTCCCGCAGAAGGAATCCTTGAAGGGGGCATCCCACAACTCCCAACGTGGGAAAACCTCAATGGCCCTGAGATTCCACTCCTTTCATGAAACGGCCATCATGCATGGAAACCAACCTGAGCCAACGTCTGATCCTCCCCTGATTCAGATGCATGAGTATTGTTTCAGATCTGCAGGGGGTACCTGCCGTGCCCTCGCCCTGAAACCCAAGTCTAGCTTGACTTTTCAGACTTCCGTCCTCACACTCCTGGCCCCGAAGCCCTCATGTTTGGCAATTCCGGACCCACAATGCAGCACTCTGCCTGCCTCTAGAAAAAAATTATTGCCTCATGAGCTGCCCAGGCACCTTCAATGAGGATAAACCTCCACAGCACTCGACTTTACCCAAATTAAATATTCTAACCTGGGCACTAATGCAATGTCGGACAGAACCTGAGCCCGGACCTCCTGACCAACACCCGGAAAGCAGACCGCACACTGAGCACATAAGACCCACCATGGCCTTAGGTCATCACCTCTTCCCTACCTCAGTTTTCAGGCCTCAGAACCGAGACATTATCTCCAATCACTGCCCAGGGGTGAGTGTGATGCAGAAATCAGAACACCTCCTTACCCACGGTAAGAAAGCTTGTGGTTGGCACGTCGTCCAACGTTCAGTGTAGGAGAAACCAGCATTCACCCTGAGGCCCCGCCCATTCTTGAGTGGGACAAGGGCATAACACGCATTGTGACCCTCAGGATGAGTCCTGTCCTCTAGTAAGTCCTCTCAGTGACTGGACCATTAGATGTCATAATGGGATTGATATGACCCTAGGCCCAATTATTAACCAGATTTCTGATTGTCCAGTCACCCCCCCCCAGGGCTCTACTCTGGAATCTCTCATTTGGTGGGACACCTGAGGTTAAAAAGAAAACAACATCAAAAAAAAAAAAAAAACGGACTTCTTCCTTCCCACAGAGTGACCCCAAACTCTTTGGACTGGTCCAAACCACCAGAGAGTAAGACTCGTCCATTTCCCATGAAGTCACCCAGAAATTTCACGACCATGAGTGACACGATATCCAGAGACAAAAACTTGAGCAAGAGCCTCACACTCGCCCTTTTCTCATATCCCGAAAAGTTCTCCTCATGGTCTGTAGATAAGTCCTGCCATACATGACCTGAAACATAAGCCAAGTTTGTGTTTTCAGACAACTGTCCAAACAGCCCTGGCCTACACAACCTAAAGGCTCAGGCCCCTGGAGCGAAACCTGAGGACTGTACTTGCCCTCTCCAAGGGAATTGTGTGTGCCCATTCCAATGGCCACATCCCTTCTAATAGGATAAACCTCTAAAGTCCCTGATCCATCTCATTAGTGGTGGCTTCCCAGGTAAAACAGGGGCAATCTGAGCCGATCTGATCACCTACCTGTACTCAGACCCATAGACAGATATCCCCAGAGGTAAAAAGGAAAGAACAGGCACCTAGGCACTAATCATATACATTGCTTTGGTTTCCAGGCATCTCTCCTCAGAGGCCTGGATTTCAAAACCAGCATATGGCTGTTTCTTGACTCACCCATCAGAAAACATCTCATCTACCCATGGGAAACTTGCACGTTGGAGCTGTGTCAAAGCCTCTGTTTAGGAGAACCCTCAGGACCCCAGTGCCACCACTTCATTCCAAGGTCTCCATCGACACAAAAGCACATTAGGACCCATCCATAGGAGAGTCCATTTCAACTCAGCCTCCTCGGTTGCTCCCCCAGATCCAGCAGATCTAATTTGTCTTGTGTCTAGTAGACAATTGGAATGCGAAGTGGGCTACCCAGCCATGCATCCTTAGAACCCTGCTCAGAATCATTGGCCTGGAGCCAAACAACAGGTCTCAATTGTCCTGCAGAAGACACTTTGCAGTTTGGAGCTTCTAACACTCATCGTGGGAAAACCCCCATGGCCTCGTGATGCCCCCCCCCTTCTTGAAGGGGCCATCAGGGACAGAAACACCAACTTGAGCGATCATCTGATCCTCGCCCTGACTTCAGATGCACGAGATCTCGATTCAGGTCTGTAGATTGTGCCATCGCTGATACAAAATCCAGAGACAAAAACCTAAGCAAGCACCTCAGACTCGCACATTCTTCATATCCTGAAGAGTTCTTCTCATGGTCTGTAGATCGGGCCTGCCATACCTACGTCCCCAAACCTAAGCTGAGTTTGTGTTTTCAGACTTCTGTCCTCAAAGTCCTGGGCCACACACCCTCCAGGCTGGGGCCCCTGGAGCCACACATTAGGACTGTGCCTACCAATCCATGAGAATTCTGCCCATTCCATTGTCCAAAATCGTACAAATTAGGAGAAACCTCCAAAGTCCCTGAGGCCATCCCAATAGTGTAGGTCGCACGGAACAAACAAGGGCTGTCTGACACCAGCAGATAATCTACCTCCACTCATACCATAAATGGATGTCCCCAGAGGAGAAGATTGAACCAGACAGGACCGTAGGCCATAATAGGATCCATTGCCTTGGTTTACACGCATGTCTCCTCAAAAGCCTGATTCCAATATGAGCATAGGGGTGTTGCTGAGGCACCCAGCAGAAGTCATCTCGTCTCCACAAGGAAACCTGTGCATGGGATCCATGTCCAAAGCATAGGAGAGAACTTCAGGGTCCCGGTGCCACCGATCCATTCCAAGGCCCTCATGGACACAAAAACACATTAGGACCCATCCTCAGGAAAGTCCATTTCAACTCAGCCACCCCGGTTGCTCCCGCAGAGCCATCAGATCTAAACTGTCTTGTTGTTTGGAGACAATTGGAATGCGAAGCTGGCTTCCAGGCATCCATCCTCGAACGGTGCTCTGGAGTCATTCCATATGGGATGTCCTGGAGCTGTCCAACAGGTCTCAATTGTCCCGCAGAAGGAATCCTTGAAGGGGGCATCCCACAACTCCCAACGTGGGAAAACCTCAATGGCCCTGAGATTCCACTCCTTTCATGAAACGGCCATCATGCATGGAAACCAACCTGAGCCAACGTCTGATCCTCCCCTGATTCAGATGCATGAGTATTGTTTCAGATCTGCAGGGGGTACCTGCCGTGCCCTCGCCCTGAAACCCAAGTCTAGCTTGACTTTTCAGACTTCCGTCCTCACACTCCTGGCCCCGAAGCCCTCATGTTTGGCAATTCCGGACCCACAATGCAGCACTCTGCCTGCCTCTAGAAAAAAATTATTGCCTCATGAGCTGCCCAGGCACCTTCAATGAGGATAAACCTCCACAGCACTCGACTTTACCCAAATTAAATATTCTAACCTGGGCACTAATGCAATGTCGGACAGAACCTGAGCCCGGACCTCCTGACCAACACCCGGAAAGCAGACCGCACACTGAGCACATAAGACCCACCATGGCCTTAGGTCATCACCTCTTCCCTACCTCAGTTTTCAGGCCTCAGAACCGAGACATTATCTCCAATCACTGCCCAGGGGTGAGTGTGATGCAGAAATCAGAACACCTCCTTACCCACGGTAAGAAAGCTTGTGGTTGGCACGTCGTCCAACGTTCAGTGTAGGAGAAACCAGCATTCACCCTGAGGCCCCGCCCATTCTTGAGTGGGACAAGGGCATAAACACGCATTGTGACCCTCAGCATGAGTCCTGTCCTCTAGTAAGTCCTCTCAGTGACTGGACCATTAGATGTCATAATGGGATTGATATGACCCTAGGCCCAATTATTAACCAGATTTCTGATTGTCCAGTCACCCCCCCCCAGGGCTCTACTCTGGAATCTCTCATTTGGTGGGACACCTGAGGTTAAAAAGAAAACAACATCAAAAAAAAAAAAAAAACGGACTTCTTCCTTCCCACAGAGTGACCCCAAACTCTTTGGACTGGTCCAAACCACCAGAGAGTAAGACTCGTCCATTTCCCATGAAGTCACCCAGAAATTTCACGACCATGAGTGACACGATATCCAGAGACAAAAACTTGAACAAGAGCCTCACACTCGCCCTTTTCTCATATCCCGAAAAGTTCTCCTCATGGTCTGTAGATAAGTCCTGCCATACATGACCTGAAACATAAGCCAAGTTTGTGTTTTCAGACAACTGTCCAAACAGCCCTGGCCTACACAACCTAAAGGCTCAGGCCCCTGGAGCGAAACCTGAGGACTGTACTTGCCCTCTCCAAGGGAATTGTGTGTGCCCATTCCAATGGCCACATCCCTTCTAATAGGATAAACCTCTAAAGTCCCTGATCCATCTCATTAGTGGTGGCTTCCCAGGTAAAACAGGGGCAATCTGAGCCGATCTGATCACCTACCTGTACTCAGACCCATAGACAGATATCCCCAGAGGTAAAAAGGAAAGAACAGGCACCTAGGCACTAATCATATACATTGCTTTGGTTTCCAGGCATCTCTCCTCAGAGGCCTGGATTTCAAAACCAGCATATGGCTGTTTCTTGACTCACCCATCAGAAAACATCTCATCTACCCATGGGAAACTTGCACGTTGGAGCTGTGTCAAAGCCTCTGTTTAGGAGAACCCTCAGGACCCCAGTGCCACCACTTCATTCCAAGGTCTCCATCGACACAAAAGCACATTAGGACCCATCCATAGGAGAGTCCATTTCAACTCAGCCTCCTCGGTTGCTCCCCCAGATCCAGCAGATCTAATTTGTCTTGTGTCTAGTAGACAATTGGAATGCGAAGTGGGCTACCCAGCCATGCATCCTTAGAACCCTGCTCAGAATCATTGGCCTGGAGCCAAACAACAGGTCTCAATTGTCCTGCAGAAGACACTTTGCAGTTTGGAGCTTCTAACACTCATCGTGGGAAAACCCCCATGGCCTCGTGATGCCCCCCCCCTTCTTGAAGGGGCCATCAGGGACAGAAACACCAACTTGAGCGATCATCTGATCCTCGCCCTGACTTCAGATGCACGAGATCTCGATTCAGGTCTGTAGATTGTGCCATCGCTGATACAAAATCCAGAGACAAAAACCTAAGCAAGCACCTCAGACTCGCACTTTCTTCATATCCTGAAGAGTTCTTCTCATGGTCTGTAGATCGGGCCTGCCATACCTACGTCCCCAAACCTAAGCTGAGTTTGTGTTTTCAGACTTCTGTCCTCAAAGTCCTGGGCCACACACCCTCCAGGCTGGGGCCCCTGGAGCCACACATTAGGACTGTGCCTACCAATCCATGAGAATTCTGCCCATTCCATTGTCCAAAATCGTACAAATTAGGAGAAACCTCCAAAGTCCCTGAGGCCATCCCAATAGTGTAGGTCGCACGGAACAAACAAGGGCTGTCTGACACCAGCTGATAATCTACCTCCACTCATACCATAAATGGATGTCCCCAGAGGAGAAGATTGAACCAGACAGGACCGTAGGCCATAATAGGATCCATTGCCTTGGTTTACACGCATGTCTCCTCAAAAGCCTGATTCCAATATGAGCATAGGGGTGTTGCTGAGGCACCCAGCAGAAGTCATCTCGTCTCCACAAGGAAACCTGTGCATGGGATCCATGTCCAAAGCATAGGAGAGAACTTCAGGGTCCCGGTGCCACCGATCCATTCCAAGGCCCTCATGGACACAAAAACACATTAGGACCCATCCTCAGGAAAGTCCATTTCAACTCAGCCACCCCGGTTGCTCCCGCAGAGCCATCAGATCTAAACTGTCTTGTTGTTTGGAGACAATTGGAATGCGAAGCTGGCTTCCAGGCATCCATCCTCGAACGGTGCTCTGGAGTCATTCCATATGGGATGTCCTGGAGCTGTCCAACAGGTCTCAATTGTCCCGCAGAAGGAATCCTTGAAGGGGGCATCCCACAACTCCCAACGTGGGAAAACCTCAATGGCCCTGAGATTCCACTCCTTTCATGAAACGGCCATCATGCATGGAAACCAACCTGAGCCAACGTCTGATCCTCCCCTGATTCAGATGCATGAGTATTGTTTCAGATCTGCAGGGGGTACCTGCCGTGCCCTCGCCCTGAAACCCAAGTCTAGCTTGACTTTTCAGACTTCCGTCCTCACACTCCTGGCCCCGAAGCCCTCATGTTTGGCAATTCCGGACCCACAATGCAGCACTCTGCCTGCCTCTAGAAAAAAATTATTGCCTCATGAGCTGCCCAGGCACCTTCAATGAGGATAAACCTCCACAGCACTCGACTTTACCCAAATTAAATATTCTAACCTGGGCACTAATGCAATGTCGGACAGAACCTGAGCCCGGACCTCCTGACCAACACCCGGAAAGCAGACCGCACACTGAGCACATAAGACCCACCATGGCCTTAGGTCATCACCTCTTCCCTACCTCAGTTTTCAGGCCTCAGAACCGAGACATTATCTCCAATCACTGCCCAGGGGTGAGTGTGATGCAGAAATCAGAACACCTCCTTACCCACGGTAAGAAAGCTTGTGGTTGGCACGTCGTCCAACGTTCAGTGTAGGAGAAACCAGCATTCACCCTGAGGCCCCGCCCATTCTTGAGTGGGACAAGGGCATAACACGCATTGTGACCCTCAGCATGAGTCCTGTCCTCTAGTAAGTCCTCTCAGTGACTGGACCATTAGATGTCATAATGGGATTGATATGACCCTAGGCCCAATTATTAACCAGATTTCTGATTGTCCAGTCACCCCTCCCCAGGGCTCTACTCTGGAATCTCTCATTTGGTGGGACACCTGAGGTTAAAAAGAAAACAACATCAAAAAAAAAAAAAAACGGACTTCTTCCTTCCCACAGAGTGACCCCAAACTCTTTGGACTGGTCCAAACCACCAGAGAGTAAGACTCGTCCATTTCCCATGAAGTCACCCAGAAATTTCACGACCATGAGTGACACGATATCCAGAGACAAAAACTTGAGCAAGAGCCTCACACTCGCCCTTTTCTCATATCCCGAAAAGTTCTCCTCATGGTCTGTAGATAAGTCCTGCCATACATGACCTGAAACATAAGCCAAGTTTGTGTTTTCAGACAACTGTCCAAACAGCCCTGGCCTACACAACCTAAAGGCTCAGGCCCCTGGAGCGAAACCTGAGGACTGTACTTGCCCTCTCCAAGGGAATTGTGTGTGCCCTTTCCAATGGCCACATCCCTTCTAATAGGATAAACCTCTAAAGTCCCTGATCCATCTCATTAGTGGTGGCTTCCCAGGTAAAACAGGGGCAATCTGAGCCGATCTGATCACCTACCTGTACTCAGACCCATAGACAGATATCCCCAGAGGTAAAAAGGAAAGAACAGGCACCTAGGCACTAATCATATACATTGCTTTGGTTTCCAGGCATCTCTCCTCAGAGGCCTGGATTTCAAAACCAGCATATGGCTGTTTCTTGACTCACCCATCAGAAAACATCTCATCTACCCATGGGAAACTTGCACGTTGGAGCTGTGTCAAAGCCTCTGTTTAGGAGAACCCTCAGGACCCCAGTGCCACCACTTCATTCCAAGGTCTCCATCGACACAAAAGCACATTAGGACCCATCCATAGGAGAGTCCATTTCAACTCAGCCTCCTCGGTTGCTCCCCCAGATCCAGCAGATCTAATTTGTCTTGTGTCTAGTAGACAATTGGAATGCGAAGTGGGCTACCCAGCCATGCATCCTTAGAACCCTGCTCAGAATCATTGGCCTGGAGCCAAACAACAGGTCTCAATTGTCCTGCAGAAGACACTTTGCAGTTTGGAGCTTCTAACACTCATCGTGGGAAAACCCCCATGGCCTCGTGATGCCCCCCCCCTTCTTGAAGGGGCCATCAGGGACAGAAACACCAACTTGAGCGATCATCTGATCCTCGCCCTGACTTCAGATGCACGAGATCTCGATTCAGGTCTGTAGATTGTGCCATCGCTGATACAAAATCCAGAGACAAAAACCTAAGCAAGCACCTCAGACTCGCACTTTCTTCATATCCTGAAGAGTTCTTCTCATGGTCTGTAGATCGGGCCTGCCATACCTACGTCCCCAAACCTAAGCTGAGTTTGTGTTTTCAGACTTCTGTCCTCAAAGTCCTGGGCCACACACCCTCCAGGCTGGGGCCCCTGGAGCCACACATTAGGACTGTGCCTACCAATCCATGAGAATTCTGCCCATTCCATTGTCCAAAATCGTACAAATTAGGAGAAACCTCCAAAGTCCCTGAGGCCATCCCAATAGTGTAGGTCGCACGGAACAAACAAGGGCTGTCTGACACCAGCTGATAATCTACCTCCACTCATACCATAAATGGATGTCCCCAGAGGAGAAGATTGAACCAGACAGGACCGTAGGCCATAATAGGATCCATTGCCTTGGTTTACACGCATGTCTCCTCAAAAGCCTGATTCCAATATGAGCATAGGGGTGTTGCTGAGGCACCCAGCAGAAGTCATCTCGTCTCCACAAGGAAACCTGTGCATGGGATCCATGTCCAAAGCATAGGAGAGAACTTCAGGGTCCCGGTGCCACCGATCCATTCCAAGGCCCTCATGGACACAAAAACACATTAGGACCCATCCTCAGGAAAGTCCATTTCAACTCAGCCACCCCGGTTGCTCCCGCAGAGCCATCAGATCTAAACTGTCTTGTTGTTTGGAGACAATTGGAATGCGAAGCTGGCTTCCAGGCATCCATCCTCGAACGGTGCTCTGGAGTCATTCCATATGGGATGTCCTGGAGCTGTCCAACAGGTCTCAATTGTCCCGCAGAAGGAATCCTTGAAGGGGGCATCCCACAACTCCCAACGTGGGAAAACCTCAATGGCCCTGAGATTCCACTCCTTTCATGAAACGGCCATCATGCATGGAAACCAACCTGAGCCAACGTCTGATCCTCCCCTGATTCAGATGCATGAGTATTGTTTCAGATCTGCAGGGGGTACCTGCCGTGCCCTCGCCCTGAAACCCAAGTCTAGCTTGACTTTTCAGACTTCCGTCCTCACACTCCTGGCCCCGAAGCCCTCATGTTTGGCAATTCCGGACCCACAATGCAGCACTCTGCCTGCCTCTAGAAAAAAATTATTGCCTCATGAGCTGCCCAGGCACCTTCAATGAGGATAAACCTCCACAGCACTCGACTTTACCCAAATTAAATATTCTAACCTGGGCACTAATGCAATGTCGGACAGAACCTGAGCCCGGACCTCCTGACCAACACCCGGAAAGCAGACCGCACACTGAGCACATAAGACCCACCATGGCCTTAGGTCATCACCTCTTCCCTACCTCAGTTTTCAGGCCTCAGAACCGAGACATTATCTCCAATCACTGCCCAGGGGTGAGTGTGATGCAGAAATCAGAACACCTCCTTACCCACGGTAAGAAAGCTTGTGGTTGGCACGTCGTCCAACGTTCAGTGTAGGAGAAACCAGCATTCACCCTGAGGCCCCGCCCATTCTTGAGTGGGACAAGGGCATAAACACGCATTGTGACCCTCAGCATGAGTCCTGTCCTCTAGTAAGTCCTCTCAGTGACTGGACCATTAGATGTCATAATGGGATTGATATGACCCTAGGCCCAATTATTAACCAGATTTCTGATTGTCCAGTCACCCCCCCCCCAGGGCTCTACTCTGGAATCTCTCATTTGGTGGGACACCTGAGGTTAAAAAGAAAACAACATCAAAAAAAAAAAAAAATGGACTTCTTCCTTCCCACAGAGTGACCCCAAACTCTTTGGACTGGTCCAAACCACCAGAGAGTAAGACTCGTCCATTTCCCATGAAGTCACCCAGAAATTTCACGACCATGAGTGACACGATATCCAGAGACAAAAACTTGAGCAAGAGCCTCACACTCGCCCTTTTCTCATATCCCGAAAAGTTCTCCTCATGGTCTGTAGATAAGTCCTGCCATACATGACCTGAAACATAAGCCAAGTTTGTGTTTTCAGACAACTGTCCAAACAGCCCTGGCCTACACAACCTAAAGGCTCAGGCCCCTGGAGCGAAACCTGAGGACTGTACTTGCCCTCTCCAAGGGAATTGTGTGTGCCCATTCCAATGGCCACATCCCTTCTAATAGGATAAACCTCTAAAGTCCCTGATCCATCTCATTAGTGGTGGCTTCCCAAGTAAAACAGGGGCAATCTGAGCCGATCTGATCACCTACCTGTACTCAGACCCATAGACAGATATCCCCAGAGGTAAAAAGGAAAGAACAGGCACCTAGGCACTAATCATATACATTGCTTTGGTTTCCAGGCATCTCTCCTCAGAGGCCTGGATTTCAAAACCAGCATATGGCTGTTTCTTGACTCACCCATCAGAAAACATCTCATCTACCCATGGGAAACTTACACGTTGGAGCTGTGTCAAAGCCTCTGTTTAGGAGAACCCTCAGGACCCCAGTGCCACCACTTCATTCCAAGGTCTACATCGACACAAAAGCACATTAGGACCCATCCATAGGAGAGTCCATTTCAACTCAGCCTCCTCGGTTGCTCCCCCAGATCCAGCAGATCTAATTTGTCTTGTGTCTAGTAGACAATTGGAATGCGAAGTGGGCTACCCAGCCATGCATCCTTAGAACCCTGCTCAGAATCATTGGCCTGGAGCCAAACAACAGGTCTCAATTGTCCTGCAGAAGACACTTTGCAGTTTGGAGCTTCTAACACTCATCGTGGGAAAACCCCCATGGCCTCGTGATGCCCCCCCCCTTCTTGAAGGGGCCATCAGGGACAGAAACACCAACTTGAGCGATCATCTGATCCTCGCCCTGACTTCAGATGCACGAGATCTCGATTCAGGTCTGTAGATTGTGCCATCGCTGATACAAAATCCAGAGACAAAAACCTAAGCAAGCACCTCAGACTCGCACTTTCTTCATATCCTGAAGAGTTCTTCTCATGGTCTGTAGATCGGGCCTGCCATACCTACGTCCCCAAACCTAAGCTGAGTTTGTGTTTTCAGACTTCTGTCCTCAAAGTCCAGGGACACACACTCTCCAGGCTGGGGCCCCTTGAGCCACACATTAGGACTATGCCTACCAATCCATGGGAATTCTGCCCATTCCATTGTCCAAAATCGTACAAATTAGGAGAAACCTCCAAAGTACCTGAGGCCTTTCCAATCGTGTAGGTTGCCCGGAACAAACAAGGGCTGTCTGACATCAGCTGATAATCTACCACCACTCATACCATAAATGGAAGTCCCCAGAGGAGAAGATTGAACCAGACAGGACCCTAGGCCATAATAGGATCCATTGCCTTGGTTTACAGGCATGTCTCCTCAAAAGCCTGATTCAAATACGAGCATAGGGGTTTTGCTGAGGCACCCAGCAGAAGTCATCTCGTCTCCACAAGGAAACCTGTGCATGGGAGCCATGTCCAAAGCATAGGAGAGTACTTCAGGGTCCCGGTGCCACCGCCCCATTCCAAGGCCCTCATGGACACAAAAACACATTAGGACCCATCCTCAGGAAAGTCCATTTCAACTCAGCCACCCCGGTTGCTCCCGCTGAGCCATCAGATCTAAACTGCCTTGTTGCTAGGAGACAATTGGAATGCAAGGCGGGCTTCCAAGGCATCCATCCTCGAACAGTGCTCTGGAGTCATTCCATATGGGATGTCCTGGAGCTGTCCAAAAGGTCTCTATTGTCCCGCAGAAGGAATCCTTGAAGGGGGCATCCCACAACTCCCAACGTGAGAAAACCTCAATGGCCTCGAGATTCCACTCCCTTCATGAAGCGGCCGTCATGCACGGAAACTCCAACCTGAGCCAACGTCTGATCCTCGCCCTGACTTCAGATGCATTAGTATTGTTTCAGATCTGCAGGGGGTACGTTCCGTGCCCTCGCCCTGAAACCCAAGTCTTGCTTGTCTTCTCAGACTTCCGTCCTCACACTCCTGGCCCCGAAGCCCTCAAGTTTGGCAATTCCGTACCCACAATGCAGCACTCTGCCTGCCCTCTAGAAAAAAATTATTGCCTCATGAGCTGCCCAGGCACCTTCAATGAGGATAAACCTCCACAGCACTCGACTTCACCAAAATGATATAGTCTAACCTGGGCACTAATGCACTGTCGGACACAACCTGAGCCCGGACCTCCTGACCAACACCCGGAAAGCAGACCGCACACTGAGCATATAAGACCACCTTGTCCTTAGGTCATCCTCTCTTCCCTACCTCAGTTTTCAGGCCTCAGAACCGAGACATTATCTCCAATCACTGCCCAGGGGTGAGTTGATGCAGAAATCAGAACACCTCCTTACCCATGGTAAGAAACCTTGTGTTTGGCACGCCGTCCAACATTCAGTGTAGGAGAAACCAGCATTCACCCTGAGGCCCCGCCCATTCTTGAGTGCGACAAAAGCATAACAACGCATTGTGACCCTCAGCATGAGTCCTGTCCTCTAGTAAGTCCTCTCAGTGACTGGACCATTAGTTGTCATAATGGGCTTGATATGTCCCTACGCCCCAATTTTTAACCAGATTTCTGAATATCCAGTCACCACACCCCCAGGGCTCTACTCTGGAATCCCTAAATTGGTGGGACACCTGAGGTTAAATAGAAAACAACATCAAAAAAAAAAAAAAACGGACTTCTTCCATCCCACAGAGTGACCCCAAACGCTTTGGACTGGTCCAAACCACCAGGGAGTAAGACTCGTCCATTTCCCATGAAGTCACCCAGAAATTTCACGACCATGAGTGACACGATATCCAGAGACAAAAACTTGAGCAAGAGCCTCACACTCGCCCTTTTCTCAAATCCCGAAAAGTTCTCCTCATGGTCTGTAGTTTAATTCCTGCCATACCTATGACCTGAAACTAAAGCCAAGTTTGTTATTTCAGACAACTGTCCAAACAGCCCTGGCCTACACAACCGACAGGCTCAGGCCACTGGAGCCAAACCTGAGGACTGTACTTGCCCTCTCCAAGGGAATTGTGTGTGCCCATTCCAATGGCCACATCCCTTCTAATAGGATAAATCTACAAAGTTCCTGATCCATCTCAATAGTGGTGGCTTCCCAGGTAAAACAGGGGCAATCTGAGCCCATCTGAGCACCTACCTGTACTCAGACCCATAGACAGATGTCCCCAGAGGTAAAAAGGAAAGAACAGGCCCCTAGGCACTAATCATATCCATTGCTTTGGTTTCCAGGCATCTCTCCTCAGAGGCCTGGATTTCAAAACCAGCATATAGCTCTTTCTTGAGTCACCCATCAGAAAACATCTCATCTACCCTTGGGAAACTTGCACGTTGGAGCTGCGTCAAAGCCTCTGTTTAGAAGAACCCTTCAGGGCCCCAGTGCCCCCGCTTCATTCCAAGGTATCCATAGAAACAAAAGCACATTAGGACCCATCCAAAGGAGAGTCCATTTCAACTCAGCCTCCTCGGTTGCTCCCCCAGATCCAGCAGATAACCTGTGTTGTTTCTAGGAGACAATAGGAATGCGAGGTGGGCTACCCAGCCATGCATCCTTAGAACCCTGCTCAGAATCATTGGCCCGGAGGGAAAAAAAAGGACTCTAATGTCCTCGGAAGACACTTTGCAGTTTGGAGCTTCTCACAACTCCCATCGTGGGAAAACCCCCATGGCCTCGTGATGCCGCCCCTTCGTGAAGGGGCCGTCAGGGACAGAAACACCAAATTCAGCGATCGTCTGATCCTCGCCATGACTTCAGATGCACGAGACCTCGATTCAGGTCTGTAGATTGTGCCGTCGCTGATACAAAATCCAGAGACAAAAACCTGAGCAAGCGCCTCAGACTCGCACTTTCTTCATATCCTGAGGAGTTCTTTTCAAGGTTTGTAGCTCAGGCCTGCCATACCTACGTCCCCAAACCTAAGCTGAGTTTGTGTTTTCAGACTTCTGTCCTCAAAGTCCTGGGCCACACACCCTCCAGGCTGGGGCCCCTGGAGCCACACATTAGGACTGTGCCTAACAATCCATGGGAATTCTGCCCATTCCATTGTCCAAAATCGTAAAAATTAGGAGAAACCTCCAAAGTCCCTGAGGCCATCCCAATAGTGTAGGTCGCCCGGAACAAACAAGGGCTGTCTGACACCAGCTGATAATCGACCTCCACTCATACCATAAATGGATGTCCCCAAGGAAAAGATTGAACCAGACAGGACCCTAGGCCATAATAGGATCCATTGCCTTGTTTTACAGACATGTCTCCTCAAAAGCCTGATTCCAATACGAGCATAGGGGTTTTGCTGAGGCACCCAGCAGAACTCATCTCGTCTCCACAAGGAAACCTATGCATGGGAGCCATGTCCAAAGCATAGGAGAGTACTTCATGGTCCCGGTGCCACCGCCCCATTCCAAGGCCCTCATGGACACAAAAACACATTACGACCCATCCTCAGGAAAGTCCATTTCAACTCAGCCACCCCGGTTGCTCCCGCAGAGCCGTCATATCTAAACTGTCTTGTTACTAGGAGACAATTGGAATGCGAGGTGGGCTTCCCAGGCATCCATCCTCGAACGGTGCTCTGGAGTCATTCCATATGGGATGTCCTGGAGCTGTCCAAAAGTTCTCAATTGTCACGCTAAAGGAATCCTTGAAGGGGGCATCCAGAACTCCCAACGTGGGAAAAACTCAATGGCCTCGAGATTCCGCTCCCTTCATGAAGCGGCCTTCATGCACGGAAACTCCAACCTGAGCCAACGTCTGATCCTCGCCCTGACTTCAGATGCATGCGTATTGTTTCAGATCTGCAGGGGGTACCTGCCGTGCCCTCGCCCTGAAACTCAAGTCTAGCTTGTCTTCTCAGACTTCCGTCCTCACACTCCTGGCACGGAAGCCCTCATGTTGGCAATTCCGGACTGACAATGCAGCACTCTGCCTGCCCTCTTGAAAAAAATTATTGCCTCATGAGCTGCCCAGGCACCTTCAATGAGGATAAACCTCCACAGCACTCGACTTCACCCAAATGATATAGTCTAACCTGGGCACTAATGCACTGTCGGACACTACCTGAACCCGGACCTCCTGACCAACACCCAGAAAACAGACCGCACACTGAGCACATAAGACCCGCCATAGCCTTACGTCATCATCTCTTCCCTACCTCAGTTTTCAGGCCTCAGAACCGAGGCCTGCCCAGGGGTGAGTGTGATGCAGAAATCAGAACACCTCCTTACCCATTGTAAGAAACCTTGTGGCACGTCGTCCAACGTTCAGTGTGTAGGAGAGACCAGCATTCACCCTGAGGCCCCGCTCATTCTTGAGTGCGACTAGGGCATAAACACGCATTGTGACCCTCAGCATGAGTCCTGTCCTCTAGTAAGTCCTCTCAGTGACTGGACCATTAGATGTCATAATGGGCTTGATATGTCCCAGGGCCCAATTTTTAACCATATTTCTGATTGTCCAGTCACCCCCCCCCGCCAGGGTTCTACTCTGGAATCCCTCAGTGGTGAGACACCTGAGGTTAAAGAGAAAACAACATCAAAAAAAAAAAAAAAACGGACTTATTCCATCCCACAGAGTGACCCCAAACGCTTTGGACTGGGCCAAACCACGAGGGAGTAAGTCTCGTCCATTTCCCATGAAGTCACCCAGAAATTTCACGACCATGAGTGACACGATATCCAGAGACAAAAACTTGAGCAAGAGCCTCACACTCGCGATTCTCTCAAATCCCGAAAAGTTCTCCTCATGGTCTGTAGATAAGTCCTGCCTTACATATGACCTGAAACATAAGCCAGTTTGTGTTTTCAGACAACTGTCCAAACAGCCCTGGCCTACACAACCTACAGGCTCAGGCCCCTGGAGCCAAACCTGAGGACTGTACTTGCCCACTCCAAGGGATATGTGTGTGCCCATTCCAATGGCCACATCCATTCTAATAGGATAAACCTCCAAAGTCCCTGATCCATCTCATTAGTGGTGGCTTCCCAGGTAAAACAGGGAGCAATCTGAGCCCATCTGAGTACCTACCTGTACTCAGACCCATGGACAGATGTCCCCAGAGGTAAAAAGGAAAGAACAGGCCCCTAGGCACTAATCATATCCATTGCTTTGGTTTCCAGGCATCTCTCCTCAGAGGCCTGGATTTCAAAACCAGCATATGGCTGTTTCTTGACTCACCCATCAGACAACAACTCATCTACATTGGGAAACTTGCACGTTGGAGCTGTGTCAAAGCCTCTGTTTAGGAGAACCCTTCAGTTCCCCAGTGCCACCGCTTCATTCCAAGGTCTCCATCGACACAAAAGCACATTAGGACCCATCCATAGGAGAGTCCATTTAACCCAGCCTCCTCGTTTGCTCCCCCAGATCCAGCAGATCTAACGTGTCTTGTTTCTAGGAGACAATTGGAATGCGAGGTGGGCTACCCAGCCATGCAACCTTAGAACCCTGCTCAAATCATTGGCCTGGAGCCAAACAACAGGTCTCAATTGTCCTTCAGAAGACACTTTGCAGTTTGGAGCTTCTCACAAATTTCATCGTGGGAAAACCCCCATGGCCTCGTGATGCCGCCCCTTCGTGAAGGGGCCATCAGGGACAGAAACACCAAATTCAGCGATCGTCTGATCCTCGCCCTGACTTAGGATGCACAAGATCTCGATTCAGGTTTGTATGTTGTGCCATCGCTGATACAAAATACAGAGACAAAACCTGAGCAAGTGCCTCAGACTCGCACTTTCTTCATTTCCTGAAGTGTTCTTCTCATGGTTTGTAGATCGAGCCTGCCATACCTACGTCCCCTAACCTAAGCTGAGTTTGTGTTTTCAGACTTCTGTCCTCAAAGTCCAGGGCCACAAACCCTCCAGACTGGGGCCCCTGGAGCCACACATTAGGACTGTGCCTAACAATCCATGGGAATTCTGCCCATTCCATTGTCCAAAATCGTACAAATTAGGAGAAACCTCCAAAGTCCCTGAGGCCATCCCAATAGTGTAGGTCGCCTTGAACAAACAAGGGCTGTCTGACACCAGCTGATAATCTACCTCCACTCATATCATAAATGGATGTCCCCAAGGAGAAGATTGAACCAGACAGGACCCTAGGCCATAATAGGATCCATTGCCTTGGTTTACAGGCATGTCTCCTCAAAAGCCTGATTCCAATACGAGCATCGGGGTTTTGCTGAGGCACCCAGCAGAACTCATCTCGTCTCCTCAAGGAAACCTGTGCATGGGAGCCATGTCAAAAGCATAGGAGAGTACTTCAGGGTCCCGGTGCCACCGCCCCATTCCAAGGCCCTCATGGACACAAAAACACACTAGGGCCCATCCTCAGGAAAGTCCATTTCAACTCAGCCACCCCGGTTGCTCCCGCAGAGCCATCAGATCTAAACTGTCTTGTTGCTAGGAGACAATTGGAATGCGATGCGGGCTTCCCAGGCATCCAACTCGAACGGTGCTCTGGAGTCATTCCATATCGGATGTCCTGGAGCTGTCCAACACGTCTCAATTGTCCCGCAGAAGGAATCCTTGAAGGGGGCATCCCACAACTCCCAACGTGGGAAAACCTCAATGGCCTCGAGATTCCGCTCTCTTCATCAAGCGGCCGTCATGCACGGAAACTCCAACGTGAGCCAATGTCTGATACTCGCCCTGAATTCAGATGCATGAGTATTGGTTCAAATCTGCAGGGGGTACCTGCCGTGTCCTCGCCCTGAAACCCAAGTCTAGCTTGTCTTCTCAGACTTCCGTCCTCACACTCCTGGCCCCGAAGCCTTCAAGTTTGGCAATTCCGGACCCACAATGCAGCAATCTGCCTGCCCTCTAGAAAAAAATTATTGCCTCATGAGCTGCCCAGGCACCTTCAATGAGGATAAACCTCCACAGCACTCTACTTCACCCAAATTATATAGTCTAACCTGAGCACTAATGCACTGTCGGACAAAACCTGAGCCCGGACCTCCTGATCAACACCCGGAAAGCAGACCGCACACTGAGCACATAAGACCCACCATGGCCTTAGGTCATCATCTCTTCGCTACCTCAGTGTTCAGGCCTCAGAACCGAGACATTATCTCCAATCACTGCCCAGGGGTGAGTGTGATGCAGAAATCAGAACACCTCCTTACACATGGTAAGAAACCTTGTGGTTGGCACGTCGTCCAACGTTCAGTGTAGGAGAAACCAGCATTCACCCTGAGGCCCCGCCCATTCTTGAGTGTGAGAAGGGTATAAACACGCATTGTGACCCTCAGCATGGGTACTTTCTTCTAGTAAGTCCTCTCAGTGACTGGACCATTAGTTGTCATAATGGGTTTGTTATGACACTAGGCCCCAATTTTTAACCAGATTTCTGATTGTCCAGTCACCCCCGCCTAGGGCTTTACTCTGGAATCCCTCATTTGGTGGGACACCTGAGGTTAAAAACAAAACAACAACAACAAAAAAAAAAAAACGGACTTCTTCCATTAAACAGAGTGACCCCAAACGCTTTGGACTGGGCCAAACCACCAGGGAGTAAGACTCGTCCATTTCCCATGAAGTCACCCAGAAATTTCACGACCATGAGTGACATGATATCCAGAGACAAAAACTTGAGCAAGAGCCTCACACTCGCCCTTTTCTCAAATCCCAAAATGTTCTCTTCATGGTCTGTAGATAAGTCCTGCCATACCTATGACCTGAAACATAAGCCAAGTTTGTGTTTTCAGACAACTGTCCAAACAGCCCTGGCCTACTCAACCTACAGGCTCAGGCCCCTGGAGCCAAACCTGAGGACTGTACTTGCCCTCTCCAAGGGAATTGTGTGTGCCCATTCCAATGGCCACATCCCTTCTGATAGGATAAACATCCAAATTCCCTGATCCATCTCATTATTGGTGGCTTCCCAGGTAAAACAGGGGCAATCTGATCCCTTCTGAGCACCTACCTGTACTCAGACCCATAGACAGATGTCCCCAGAGGTAAAAAGGAAAGAACAGGCCCCTAGGCACTAATCATATCCATTGCTTTGGTTTCCAGGCATCTCTCCTCAGAGGCCTGGATTTCAAAACCAGCATATGGCTGTTTCTTGACTCACCCATCAGAAAATATCTCATCTAAACATGGGAAACTTGCACGTTGGAGCTGTGTCAAAGCCTCTGTTTAGGAGAACCCTTAAGGGCCCCAGAGCCACGGCTACATTCCAAGGTCTCCATAGAAACAAAAGCACATTAGGACCCATCCATAGGGGAGTCCATTTCAACTCAGCCTCCTCGGTTGCTCCCCCAGATCCAGCAGATCTAACCTATCTAGTTTCTAGGAGACAACTGGAATGTGAGGTGGGCTACCCAGCCATTCATCCTTAGAACCCTGCTCAGAATCATTGGCCTGGAGCCAAACAACAGGTCTCAATTGTCCTGCAGAAGACACTTTGCAGTTTGGAGCTTCTCACAAATTCCATCGTGGGAAAATCCCCATGGCCTCGTGATGCCGCCCCTTCGTGAAGGGCCCATCAGGGACAGAAACAGCAACTTGAGCGATCGTCTGATCCTCGCCCTGACTTCAGATGCACCTGATCTCGATTCAGGTCTGTAGATTGTGCCATCGCTGATACAAAATCCAGAGACACAAACCTGAGCAAACACCTCAGACTCGCACTTTCTACATATCCTGAAGAGTTCTTCTCATGGTTTGTAGATCGGGCCTGCCATACCTATGTCCCCAAAACTAGGCTGAGTTTGTGTTTTCAGACTTCTGTCCTCAAAGTCCTGGGCCACACATCCTCTAGGCTGGGGCCCCTGGAGCCACACATTAGGACTGTGCCTAACAATCCATGGGAATTCTGCCCATTCCATTGTCCAAAATCGTACAAATTAGGAGAAACCTCCAAAGACCCTGAGGCCATCCCAATAGCGTAGGTCGCCCGGAACTAACAAGGGCTGTCTGACACCAGCTGATAATCTACCTCCACTCATACCATAAATGGATGTCCCCAGAGGAGAAGATTGAACCAGACAGGACACTAGGCCATAATAGGATCCATTGCCTTGTTTTACAGGCATGTCTCCTCAAAAGCCTGATTCCAATACGAGCATAGGGGTTTTGCTGAGGCACCCAGCAGAACTCATCTCGTCTCCACAAGGAAACCTATGCATGGGAGCCATGTCCAAAGCATAGGAGAGTACTTCAGGGTCCCGGTGCCACCGCCCCATTCCAGGGCCATCATGGACACAAAAACACATTAGGACCCATCCTCAGGAAAGTCCATTTCAACTCAGCCACCCCGGTTGCTCGGCAGAGCCATCAGATCTAAACTGTCTTGTTGCTAGGAGACAATTGGAATGCGAGGCGGGCTTCCCAGGCATCCAACTTGAACGGTGCTCTGGAGTCATTCCATATCGGATGTCCTGGAGCTGTCCAACAGGCCTCAATTGTCCCGCAGAAGGATTCCTTGAAGGTGGCATCCCACAACTCCCAACGTGGGAAAACCTCAATGGCCTCGAGATTCCGCTCCCTTCATGAAGCGGCCATCATGCGCGGAAACTCCAACCTGAGCCAACGTCTGATCCTCGCCCTGACTTCAGATGCATGAGTATTGGTTCAGACCTGCAGGGGGTACCTGCAGTGCCCTAGCCCTGAAACCAAGTCTAGCTAGTCTTCTCAGACTGCCGTCCTCACACTCCTGGCCCCGATGCCTTCAAGTTTGGCAATTCCGGACACACAATGCAGCACTCTGCCTGCCCTCTAGAAAAAAATTATTGCCTCATGAGCTGCCCAGGCACCTTCAATGAGGATAAACCTCCACAGCACTCGACTTCACCCAAATTATATAGTCTAACCTGGGCACTAATGCACTGTCAGACACAACCTGAGCCCGGACCTCCCGACCAACTCCCAGAAAGCAGACCGCAAACTGAGCACATAAACCCGCCAAGGCCGTAGGTCATCCTCTCTTCTCTACCTCAGTTTTCAGGCCTCAGAAACGAGACATTATCTCCAATCACTGCCCAGGGGTGAGTGTGATGCAGAAATCAGAACACCTCCTTACACATGGTAAGAAACCTTGTGGTTGGCACGTCGTCGAACGTTCAGTGTAGAAGAAACCAGCATTCACCCTGAGGCCCCGCCCATTCTTGAGTGCGACAAGGGTATAAACACGCATTGTGACCCTCAGCATGAGTCCTGTCCTCTAGTAAGTCCTCTCAGTGACTGGACCATTAGATGTCATAATGGGCTTGATATGTCCCTAGGTCCCAATTTTTAACCAGATTTCTGATTGTCCAGTAAACCCCCCCCCCAGGGCTCTACTCTGGAATTCCTCATTTGGTGGGACACCTGAGGTTAAAAAGAAAACAACATCAAAAAAAAAAAATAAACGGACTTCTTCTATCCCACAGAGTGACCCCAAACGCTTTGGACTGGGCCAAACCACCAGGGAAGAAGACTCGTCCATTTCGCATGAAGTCACCCAAAAATTTCACGACCATGAGTGACAAGATATCCAGAGACAAAAACTTGAGCAAGAGCCTCACACTCGCCCTTTGCTCAAATCCCGAAATGTTCTCCTCATGGTCTGTATATAAGTCCTGCCATACCTATGACCTGAAACATAAGCCAAGTTTGTGTTTTCAGACAACTGTCCAAACAGTCCTGGCCTACACAACCTACAGTCTCAGGCCCCTGGAGCCAAACCTGAGGACTGTACTTGCCCTCTCCAAGGGAATTGTGTGTGCCCATTCCAATGGCCACATTCCTTCTAATAGGATAAACCTCCCAAGTCCCTGATCCATCTCATTAGTGGTGGCTTCCCAGGTAAAACAGGGGCAATCTGAGCCCATCTGAGCACCTACCTGTACTCAGACCCATAGACAGATGTCCCCAGAGGTAAAAAGGAAAGAACAGGCCCCTAGTCACTAATCATATCCATTGCTTTGGTTTCCAGGCATCTCTCCTCAGAGGCCTGGATTTCAAAACCAGCAATGGCTGTTTCTTGACTCACCCATCAGAAAACATCTCATCTACACATGGGAGACTTGCACGTTGGAGCTGTTTTCAAAGGCTCTGTTTAGGAGAACCCTTCAGGGCCCCAGTGCCACCGCTCTTTCCAAGGTGTCCATAGACACAAAAGCACATTAGGACCCATCCACAGGAGAGTCCATTTCAACTCAGCCTCCTCGGTTTCTCCCCTAGATCCAGCAGAACTAACCTGTCTTGTTGCTAGGTGACAATTGGAATGAGAGGTGGGCTACCCAGCCATCCATCCTTAGAACCCTGCTCAGAATCATTGGCTTGGAGCCAATAACAGGTCTCAATTGTCCTGCAGAAGACACTTTGCAGTTTGGAGCTTCTCACAATTCCCATTTTGGGAAAACCGCCATTGCCTCGTGATGCCCCCCTTTATGAAGGGGCTATCAGGGTCAGAAACTCCAACCTGAAGGATCGTCTGATCCTCGCCCTGACTTCAGATGCACGAGATCTCTATTCAGTTCTGTAGATTGTGCCTGCCATGTCCTCACCCAGAAACCGAAGCCTAGCTAGTGTTCTCAGACTTCTGTCCTCAGACTACTGACCCAGAAGCCCTCCATTTTGGCAATCCAGAACTACAAAGCAGCACTCTGCCTGCCCTCCAGAAGAAAAACATTGCCCTCTGGGGCTACCAAGTAACCCCAAGTGAGGATCAGCCTGCGCCTACCTTGGCTGTACCCCAAATACATAGGCTGACCAGGGCACTAATGCCCTTTCTGACACAGCCTGAGTCTAGACCTCCTGGCCGCACCAAGACAGCTGGCCGCACACTGAGCACATCGAGCCGCCAAGGCCTTAGGACGTCATCTCTTTCCACCTCGGTTTTCAGGCTTCAGAACCTAGACCTTATCTCTATTCACTGCCCAGGCCTGAACCTAATGCAGAAATCAGAATTCCTTCCCCAGGGCAAGAAACCTTGTGGTTGGCATGTTGTCCAATGTTAAGTTTAGTTGAAACCAGTGTGGCCCATGAGGCCCCGCTCATGTTTGCTTTCCAAGCCCCCATACACACAATCCTCACCAGTGTTTGAGTTTACCAGTCGCCCAGCCCGTACTTGGGGCTCTGCTCTGGAATCCCTTTCTTGGAGAGACACATGAGTCAGAAAACACGACTCCACCCTTACCAGAAAATGACCCCTAACTCTTGGGAGCTGGGACAAATCCCCAGAGAGGGATAGTCGTCCATAGTCCCTGAGGCCACCTTTCCAATCCACGGCTATCCCGGACACAACATCCAGAGACAAAAGCCTGAAGGAACGCCTCCCATTCGCCCTTGTTTCAGAGGCCCAGGAGCTCCCTCTCGGGCTGTACATCCGGCCTGCCATACGCTAGGCGCCACTCATGAGCTGAGTTTGTGTTTTCAGACTTTTGTGTTCACAGCCTGGACCCACAAAACCTCCAGGCTAGGGCCTCTGGAGACACAGCGAAAGATTGTGCCTGCCCTCTCCAAGGAAATTGTGCCCAATCCATTGACCAAAACCCTACAGGTTAGGGAAAAGCTCCAAGGCCCCTGAGGCCATCAATAGTGTAGGCCACCCTGGACTAAGAAGGGCTCTCTGACACCAGCGGAGCATCTATCTCCACTTAGACTCTCAAACAGTGTCCCCAGAGACAGAAGGTTGAAATGGACAGGCCCCCAGGCCCTAATCTGAACTTTAGCTTTGGTTTCCATGTGTCCGTCCTCAGAGGACTGTTTTCGTAGACCAGCACACGGAGCTTTTCTGAGGCACCAAACCAAACCTCTCTCGTCTTCTCATGGGAAGCTTACATACAGGGATGTATCAAACCCTTCAGGTAGGAGAGTTCCGCAGGGCCACAGAACAACCAGCACATTCCAAGGTCTCCATGGACTCAAACGCACATTATGACGCATCCTCAGGAGAGGCCATTTCAACTCAGCCCCCTGGGTAGCGTGACCCAGAGGCAGCAGATCAAACATATCTAGTGGCTAATGGCCAATGGGAATGCGAGGCATGCTGTACAGGGATCCATCCTTCGAACCCTGCTCTACAGTCCTTCCATATCCTATGTCCTGGAGCCATGCAACAGGACTCGAATGTCCCGCGGAAGGAAACCTTGTGGTTGGGGTAACCTCCAAACTCAGCGTGGGAAAACTTTCTTGGCCTCATGAGGCCCCCGCTTCATGAAGGTGCCATCATGGCCAAAAACTCCAGCCTCAGCCAACGTCTGATCCTCAGCCTGACTTCAGATGCAGGAGATATTGATTCAGCCTCTGCAGAGTGGGCCTGCTCTGCCCTTGGCTCCATTCCTCACCCTAGCTTGTGTTTTCAGACTTCTGTCCTCACATTCTGGGCCCACAAACCCACCCTCCTGGAAATTCTGGGGCCACAATGAAGCACTCTGCCTGCCTTCCAGGAGAAAAACATTGTCTATGGTGCTGCCCAGAACCCCAAATGAGGACCAAACAGCTTGGCCCTCGGCAACACCCCAATTGCATAGGCTACCTTAAACACTGATGCTCTGTCGCAAATTGCCTGAGCCCAGACCTTCCAACAGACACCAACACAGCTGGCTGCACACCCAGCACATTGGACCAGCCACTGCCTTAGGCCACCATCCATTCCCAACCTGGGTTTTCAGTCATCGGAACCTGGACCTTATCTCCAATTCCTGCACACGGGGGAACCTGATGCACAAGTCAGAACCCCTCCTTCCCCATGGCAAGAAACCTTGCTGCTGGCAGTTAGTCAAACATTCAGTGTAGGAGAAAACGGCATGACCCATGAGGCCACGCCCATGCGTGAGGGCCGCCTTGGGCACAAACACACATTGTGACCCTCAGCATGAGTACCTTATTCAAGTAACGCCTCTCAGTGACTGGACCAAGAGCCCGCATATGTGGCTTGCCATGCCCATAGGCACCCAGGACTAACTAGATGGTGTGTATTCCAGTTGAGGGAAGCCACTGCTGTGCTCTAGAGTCCCTCTCCTGGGGGGTCCCCTGAGGCAGAATACAGTACTCTTTCCTTCCCACAGAATGAACCAAAACACTTGGGAGCTTGGACAATCCCCTGAGAGGAAGGCTCTTCCTCGTCCCCTGAGGCAACCCCTACCCTGAACAGCCTCTGTGAATGCACCACCCAGAGACAAAAGCCTGAGCGACTGCCTCCCAATTGCCCTCCATTGATATCCAGAGGATATCCCCTCACGGACTGGAGATCAGGCCTGCCATTACCTTGGCCCCTACCAGAGCCAAGTTTGCTTTTTCAGAAATCTGTCCCACAGCCCTGGCAAACACAGCCTCTAGGCTGGGTCCTCTGGAGCCATAACACAGGACCGTGCCTGCTCTCTCCTGGGAAACTGTGACCATTCTTTGGCGACACACCTCCAGAATATGAAAAAACTCAAGGCCCCCGAGGATATCCCACTACCGGGATCCTCTATGGACACACAGCGGCATTCAGACACAAGCTGAGCAGCTACCTCCACGAGGGCATGCACAAATATGTCAACAGAGATAGAAGGTTGAGCCGGACAGGCCATTAAGCCCTAATCTCAACTCTTGCTTTGGTTTCCAGGTGTCACTCCTCAGAGGCTTTGGTTTGAAGAACAGGATATGGGGCTTTCCTGAGGCACTGAATAGAACTCCTCTGGTCTCCACATGGGAAGCTTCCTTGTTGGAGGCATGTCAAACACCTCAGGGTGGAGAATCCTGCAGAGTCCCTGAGCCACCTCCACATTCCAAGGTCTCCCAGACCACCAAGCCACAGTAGGACTCATCTTCAGGAGAGTCCATTTCAACTCTCCCCTCTGGGTAGCTCACCCAGGAGCCCGCAGATTGAGCCTGCCTTGTCCTGACTAAAGAGTGGGAATATGAGGTGGCGTTCCCAGGCATCCATGCTTAGACACCTGCTCTCGAGTCTTTCCATATGGGGCCTCCTGGAACCATCCAATAGGACTCGACAGTCGTGCAGAAGGAAACCTTGAGGTTTGGAGTAGTTCACAAATCCCATCGTAGGCAAACCTCCCTGGCCTCATGACGCCCCCACACCCTTCAGGAAGAGGCCATGCTGGATAAAAACTCTAGCCTTAGGCTCGTCTCATAGTTGACATGACCTCAGAGCAGGAGATCTCGATTCAGCCTCTGCAGAGAGGGCCTGCCATGCCTTCGATCCCAAACCTCACGCTAGCTTGTTTTTTCAGACTTCCTTCCTCACACTCCTGGCAAACAAGCCCTCCGGACTAGGAACTCCAGAACCACAACCAGGCCCAGTGTCTACCCAACGGAAGAAAAACGTTTCCTTGTGGGGCTATCCAGAAAACCCAGATGAGGATCAACCTGCTCGGGCCTCAACGGTACCCGAACTGGATAGGCTGCACTGGGCACTCATGCTCTGTCTGACACAGCCTGAAGCCAGACGTCCAGACAGACAAGGAGACAGCTGGCCGCACATCCCGCACTCGGAAACGCCATGGTCATATGCCGTCAACTCTTCCTAACCTTGGTTTTCAGATATCTGAACCTAGATATTATATCAATTCTCTATACAGCTGGGTATCGCATGCAAAAAACAGAACTCTTCCTTCCCCATGGCTATAAAGCTTGCTCTTGGCATGGAGTCACACCTTCAGGGTGGGAGAAACCTTCATGGCCCCTGATGCCACGCCCAAACGTGAGTGCTGCTTGGGCACAAATTCAAACAGTGTCCCTCAGCATGAGCCCGATGTCAAAGAAAGGCCTGTCAGGGCCTGGACCAAGAGCCCGCATATTGACTTGCCAAGCACCTATGCACCCAATCCTCACCAGTGATTGATTTTACCAGTCGCCCAGCCCATACCTGGGTCTCTGGTCTGGAATCCCTTTCCTGGAGAGACACATGAGCCAGAAAACACGACTCCACCCTTTCAACAAAATGACCCCAAACTCTTGGGACCTGGGACAAATCCCCAGAGAGAGATACTCATCCACAGTCCTGAGGCCACCCCTCCTATCCACGGCTATCCCGGACACAACATCCAGAGACAAAAGCCTGAAGGAACGCCTCCCACTCGCCCTTGTTTCAGAGGCCCAGGAGCTCCCTCTCGGGCTGTACATCCGGCCTGCCATACCCTAGGCGCCACTCATGAGCTGAGTTTGTATTTTCAGACTTCTGTGTCCACAGCCTGGACCCACACAACCTACAGGCTAGGACTTCTGGTGCCACAGCGAAAGATTGTGCCTGCCCTCTCCAAGGAAAGTGTGCCCAATCCATTGACCACAACCCCACAGGTTAGGGAAAAGCCCCAAGGCCCCTGAGGCCATCAATAGTGTAGGCCACCCTGGACTAAGAGGGGCTCTCTGACACGAGCGGTGCAACTATCTCCACTTAGACTCTCAGACATTGTCCCCAGAGACAGAAGTTTGAAACCTTAGCTTTGGTTTCCATGTGTCCGTCCTCAGAGGACTGTTTTCGTAGACCAGCACACGGGGCTTTTCTGAGGCACCAAACAAAACCTCTCTTGTCTCCACATGGGGAGCTTTCTTACTGGGGATGTATCAAACCCTTCAGGTAGGAGAGGTCCGCAGGGCCACTGAACAACCAGCACATTACAAGGTCTTCATGGACCCAAACGCACATTATGACCCATCCTCGGGAGAGGCCATTTCAACTAAGCCCACTGGGTAGCGTGCCCCAGAGGCAGGAGATCAAACATATCTTGTCGCTCATGGTCAATGGGAAACCGAGGCATGCTGTACAGGGATCCATCCTTCGAAAACCGCTCTACAGTCCTTCCGTAGGGTATGTCCTGGAGCCATGCAACAGGAAACGAATATCCCTCAGAAGAAACCTTGTGGTTTGGGGCAACCTCCAAACTCAGCGTGGGAAAACTTCCTTGACCTCATGAGGCCCCCGCTTCATGAAGGTGCCATCATGGACACATACTCCAGCCTCAGCCAAAGTCTGATCCTCAGCCTGACTTCAGATGCATGAGATATTGGTTCAGATCTGCAGGGGGTACCTGCCGTGCCCTCACCCTGAATCCGAAGTCTAGCTTTTGTTCACAGACTTCCGTTCTCACTCTCCTGGACCCCAAGCCCTCAAGTTTGGCAATTCCGGACCAACATGAAGCACTCTGCCTGCCCTCTAGAACAAATATATTGCCTAATGAGCTGCCCAGGCAGCTTAAATGAGGATCAACATACACGGCACTCGAATGTACCCAAATTATATAGTCTAACCTGGGCACGAATGCACTGTCTGACACAACCTGAGCCCGGACCTCTTGACCAACACCCAGAGAGCTGACCGCACACTGAGCACATCAGTCCGGCCATGGCCTTAGGTCATCATCTCTTCCCTACCTCAGTTTTCAGGCTTCGGGGCCGAGTCCTTATCTCCAATCCATGTTCAGGGGTGAGTGTGATGCAGAAATCAGAACTCCTCCTTACCCATGGCAAGAAACCTTGCGGTTGGCATGTTGTCCAACGTTCAGTGTAGGAGAAAACAGCATTCACCCTGAGGCCCCGCCCATTCTTGAGTGCGACGAGAGCATAAACACGCATTGTGACCTCAGCTGAGTCCTGTCCTCTAGTAAGTACTCTCAGTGGCTGGATCATTAGATATCATAATGGGCTTGACATTTCCCTAGGCCCCAATTTTTAACCAGATTTCTGGTTGTCCAGTCGCCACTCCCCAGGGCTCTACTCTGGAATCCCTCATTTGGTGGGACATCGGAGGTTGAAAAACAAAACAAAACAAAACAACAACAACAACAAAACGGACTTCTTTCATCCCAGCCGAATGGCGTGCAGGTTGATCCTCATTGGCGGTTTCGGGGTAGCCCTGAGGGCAATGTTTGACTTCTGTAGGGCAGGCAGAGTGTGGCATTGTAGTTCTGGATTGCCCAACTGGAGAGCTTGTGGGCCAGTAGTCTGAGGACGGAGTCTGAGAACCCAAGCTAGGCCTAGGTTTCTGGGTGAGGATATGGCAGGCACAATCTACAGACCTCAATCGAGATCTCGTGCATCTGAAGTCAGGGCAAGGATCAGACGATCGCTCAGGTTGGACTTTCTGCCCTGATGGCCCTTTCTTAGAACCCTGCTCGGAATCGTTGGCCTGGAGCCAACCAACAGGTCTCAATTGTCCTGCAGAAGAATCTTTGCAGTTTGGAGCTTCTCACAACTCCCATCGTGGGAAAACCCCCATGACCTCGTGATCCAACCCCCTTCAAGAAAGGGCCATCAGGGCAGAAAGTCCAACCTGAGCGATCGTCTGATCCTTGCCCTGACTTCAGATGCACGAGATCTCGATTGAGGTCTGTAGATTGTGCCTGCCATATCCTCACCCAGAAACCTAGGCCTAGCTTGGGTTCTCAGACTCCGTCCTCAGACTACTGGCCCACAAGCCCACCAGTTCGGCAATCCAGAACTACAATGCCGCACTCTGCCTGCCCTACAGAAGTCAAACATTGCCCTCAGGGCTACCCCGAAACCGCAAATGAGGATCAACCTGCACGCCATTCGGCTGTACCCCAAACATATAGGCTGACCTGGGCACTATTTCCCCTTCTGACCCAGCCTGAGCCTGGACCTCCTGGTCCCACCCAGACAGCTGGCCGCACACTGAGCACATCGGACCCGCCATGGCCTTAGGTCGTCATCTCTTCCCAACTGCGGTTTTCAGGCACCAGAACCTAGACCTTATCTCCAAACACTGCCCAGGGTTGAAAATGATGCAGAAATCAGAACTCTTTCCCCATGGCAAGAAACCTTGTGTTTGGCATGTTGTCCAACATTCAGTGTAGTTGAAACAAGCGTGGCCCATGAGGCCCAGCCCATGCTTGCGGGCCACATTGGTCACAAACACACATTGTGACCCTCAGCCTGATCCCAGTCTTCAGGTAAGGCCTCTCAGGGCCTATATGAAGAGACAGCATATTGGGCTTGCCATGCCCCTAGGCCGCAATTTTTAACCATAGTTCGGGTTGTCCCTTCACTCTTCCCCAGGGCTCTGCTTTGGAATTTCTCTTTTGGTGGGACACCTGAGGTAACAAACCTGAAAGGAGTCCTCCCATCCCACAGATTGACGAAAAACAATTGGGATCGGGCCAAATCCACAGAGAGGAAGATTCGTCCATGGCCCATGAGACCTCCCCAACATTCCACGGCCATCGCTGAAACAAAATCCAGAGACAAAAGCTTGAGCAAGCGCCTCAGACTCGCTCATTCTTCATATCCTGAAGAGTGCTTCTCATGGTTTGTAGATCGGGCGTGCCATACCTACGTCCCCAAACTTAAGCTGAGTTTGTGTTTTCAGTCTTCTGTCCTCAAAGTCCTGAGCCACACTCCCTCCAGGCTGGGGTCCCTGGAGCCACACATTAGGACTGCCCCCACCCAATCCATGGGAATTCTGCCCATTCCATTGTCAAAAATCGTACAAATTAGGATAACCCTCCAAAGTCCCTGGGGCCATCCCAATAGTGTAGGTCGCCCGGGACAAAAAAGGGCAGTTGATACCGGCTGAGCATCTACTCATCTACCTCCACTCATACCAAGAAGATTGAACCAGACAGGACCCGAGGCCATTATCGGATCCATTGCTTTGGTTTACAGGCATGTCTCCTCAAAAGCCTGGATTTCAATACCAGCAGAGGGGATTTCCTGAGGCACCCATCAGAACAAATCTCGTCTCCACAAGGAAACTTGTGCATGGGAGCTAAGCCAAAGCTTAGGAGAATACTTCAGGGTCCCGGTGCCACCTCCCCATTCCAAGGCCCTCATGGACACAAACACACGTTAGGACCCATCCTCTGGAAAGTGCATTTCAACTCAGCCACCCCGGTTGCTCCCGCAGATCCATTAGATCTAAACTGTCTTGTTGCTAGGAGACAATTGGAAGGCGAGGCGGACTTCCCAGGCATCCATCCTGGAACGGTGCTCGGGAGTCATTCCATATGGGATGTCCTGGAGCTGTCCAACAGGTCTCAATTGTCCCGCAGAAGGAATCCTTGAAGGGGGCATCCCACATCTCCCAACGTGGAAAACCTCCATGGCCTCGAGATTCCGCTCCCTTCATGAAGGGGCCGTCATGCACAGAAACTCCAACCTGAGCCAACGTCGGATCCTCGCCCTGACTTCAGATGCATGAGATATTGGTTCAGATCTGCAGGGGGTACCTGCCGTGCCCTCACCCTGAATCCGAAGTCTAGCTTGTGTTCTCAGACTTCCGTCCTCACTCTCCTGGCCCCGAAGCCCTCAAGTTTGGCAATTCCGGACCGACAATGAAGCACTCTGCCTGCCCTCTAGAAAAAATATATTGCCTAATGAGCAGCCCAGGCAGCTTAAATGAGGATAAACCTACACGGCACTCGAATGTACCCAAATTATATAGTCTAACCTGGGCACTAATGCACTGTCTGACACAACCTGAGCCCGGACCTGCTGACCAACACCCAGACAGCTGACCACACGCTGAGCACATCAGACTTGCCATGGCCTTAGGTCATCATCTCTTCCCTACCTCAGTTTTCAGGCTTCAGAACCTAGACCTTATCTCCAATCACTGCCCACAGGTGACTGTGATGCAGAAATCAGAACTCTTCCTGACCCATGGCAAGAAACCTTGTGGTTGGCATGTTGTCCAACGTTCAGTGTAGGAGAAACCAGCATTCACCCTGAGGCCCTGCCCATTCTTGCGTGCGACGAGAGCATAAACACGCATTGTGACCTCAGCGTGAGTCCTGTCCTCTAGTAAGTCCTCTCAGTGGCTGGACCATTAGATGTCATAATGGGCTTGACATGTCCCTAGTCCCCAATTTTTAACCAGATTTCTGGTTGTCCAGTCGCCCCACCCAAGGGCTCTACTCTGGAATCCCTCATTTGGTGGGACATCTGAGGTTGAAAAACAAAATGAAACAAATCGACAACAACAACAAAAAAACGGACTTCTTCCATCCCCAGAATGACCCCAAACTCTTTGGACGGGAGTGAACCCCCAGAGAGTAAGACTCGTCCATTTCCCATGAAGTCACCCGGCAATTTCACGACCATGAGTGACACGATATCCAGAGACAAAAACTTGAGCAAGAGCCTCACACTCGCCCTTTTTTCATATCCCGAAGTGTTCTCCTCATGGTCTGTAGATCAGTCCTGCCATACCTATGATCCAAAACATAAGCCGAGTTTGTGTTTTCAGACAACTGTCCAAACAGCTCTGGCCTACACACCCTACAGGCTCAGGGACCAGGAGCCAAACCTGAGGACTGTACTTGCCCTCTCCAAGGGAATTGTATGTGCCCATTCCAATGGCCACAACCCTACTAGTAGGATAACCTCCAAAGTCCCTGAGGCCATCCCAATAGTTGTGGCTTCCCAGGACAAACAGGGGCAATCTGAGCCCATCTGAGCACCTACCTGCACTCAGACCCGTAGACTGATGTCCCCAGAGGTAAAAAGGAACGAACAGGCCCCTAGTCACTAATCGGATCCATTGCTTTGGTTTCCAGGCATCTCTCCTCAGAGGCCTGGATTTCAAAACCAGCATATGGCTGTTTCTTGACTCAACCATCAGAACAAATCTCATCTACACATGGGAAACATGCACGTTGGAGCTGTGTCAAAGCCTATGTTTAGGAGAACCCTTCAGGGCCCCAGGGCCACCGCTTCATTCCAAGGTCTCCATAGACACAAAAACATATTAGGACACATCCACAGGAGAGTCCATTTCAACTCAGCCTCCTCGGTTGCCCCCCACATCCAGCAGATCTAACCTGTCTTGTTGCTTGGAGACCTTTGGAATGCGAGGTGGGCTACCCAGCCATCCATCCTTAGAACCCTTCTCGGAATCGTTGGCCTGGAGCCAACCAACAGGTCTCAATTGTCCTGCAGAAGAATCTTTGCAGTTTGGAGCTTCTCACAACTCCCATCGTGGGAAAACCCCCATGACCTCGTGATCCATCCCCCTTCAAGAAACGGCCATCAGGGCAGAAAGTCCAACCTGAGCGATCGTCTGATCCTTGCCCTGACTTCAGATGCACGAGATCTCGATTGAGGTCTGTAGATTGTGCCTGCCATATCCTCACCCAGAAACCTAGGCCTAGCTTGGGTTCTCAGACTCCGTCCTCAGACTACTGGCCCACAATCCCTCCAGTTGGGCAATCCAGAACTACAATGCCGCACTCTGCCTGCCCTACAGAAGTCAAACATTGCCCTCAGGGCTACCCCGAAACCGCAAATGAGGATCAACCTGCACGCCATTCGGCTGTACCCCAAACATATAGGCTGACCTGGGCACTATTTCCCCTTCTGACCCAGCCTGAGCCTGGACCTCCTGGTCCACCCAGACAGCTGGCCGCACACTGAGCACATCGGACCCGCCATGGCCTTAGGTCGTCATCTCTTCCCAACTGCGGTTTTCAGGCTCCAGAACCTAGACCTTATCTCCAACCACTGCCCAGGTTTGAAAATGAGGCTGAAATCAGAACTCTTTCCCGATGGCAAGAAACCATGTGGTTGGCATGTTGTCCAATGTTCAGTGTAGTTGAAACAAGCGTGGCCCATGAGGCCCAGCCCATGCTTGCAGGCCACATTGGTCACAAACACACATTGTGACCCTCAGCCTGAGCCCAGTCCTCAGGTAAGGCCTCTCAGGGCCTATATGAAGAGACAGCATATTGGGCTTTCCATGCCCCTAGGCCGCAATTTTTAACCATAGTTCGGGTTGTCCCTTCACTCTTCCCCAGGGCTCTTCTTTGGAATTCCTCTTTTGGTGGGACACCTGAGGTAACAAACCTGAAAGGAGTCCTCCCATCTCACAGATTGACGAAAAACAATTGGGATCGGGCCAAATCCACAGAGAGGAAGATTCGTCCATGGCCCATGAGACCTCCCCAACATTCCACGGCCATCGCAGAAACAAAATCCAGAGAAAAAAGCCTGAGCAAGCGCCTCAGACTCGCTCATTCTTCATATCCTGAAGAGTTCTTCTCATGGTTTGTAGATCGGGCGTGCCATACCTACGTCCCCAAACTTAAGCTGAGTTTGTGTTTTCAGTCTTCTGTCCTCAAAGTCCTGGGCCACATTCCCTCCAGGCTGGGGCCCCTGGAGCCACACATTAGGACTGCCCCCACCCAATCCATGGGAATTCTGCCCATTCCATTGTCAAAAATCATACGAATTAGGAGAACCCTCCAAAGTCCCTGAGGCCATCCCAATAGTGTAGGTCGCCCGGGACAAAAAATGGGCGGTTGATACCGGCTGAGCATCTACCTCCACTCATCTACCTCCACTCATACCAAGAAGATTGAACCAGACAGGACCCGAGGCCATTATCGGATCCATTGCTTTGGTTTACAGGCATGTCTCCTCAAAAGCCTGGATTTCAATACCAGCAGAGGGGATTTCCTGAGGCACCCATCAGAACAAATCTCGTCTCCACAAGGAAACTTGTGCATGGGAGCTAAGCCAAAGCTTAGGAGAATACTTCAGGGTCCCGGTGCCACCTCCCCATTCCAAGGCCCTCATGGACACAAACACACGTTAGGACCCATCCTCTGGAAAGTGCATTTCAACTCAGCCACCCCGGTTGCTCCCGCAGATCCATTAGATCTAAACTGTCTTGTTGCTAGGAGACAATTGGAAGGCGAGGCGGACTTCCCAGGCATCCATCCTGGAACGGTGCTCTGGAGTCATTCCATATGGGATGTCCTGGAGCTGTCCAACAGGTCTCAATTGTCCCGCAGAAGGAATCCTTGAAGGGGGCATCCCACATCTCCCAACGTGGAAAACCTCCATGGCCTCGAGATTCCGCTCCCTTCATGAAGGGGCCGTCATGCACAGAAACTCCAACCTGAGCCAACGTGGGATCCTCGCCCTGACTTCAGATGCATGAGATATTGGTTCAGATCTGCAGGGGGTACCTGCCGTGCCCTCACCCTGAATCCGAAGTCTAGCTTGTGTTCTCAGACTTCCGTCCTCACTCTCCTGGCCCCGAAGCCCTCAAGTTTGGCAGTTCCGGACCGACAATGAAGCACTCTGCCTGCCCTCTAGAAAAAATATATTGCCTAATGGGCAGCCCAGGCAGCTTAAATGAGGATAAACCTACACGGCACTCGAATGTACCCAAATTATATCGTCTAACCTGGGCACTAATGCACTGTCTGACACAACCTGAGCCCGGACCTGCTGACCAACACCCAGACAGCTAACCGCACGCTGAGCACATCAGACCCGCCATGGCCTTAGGTCATCATCTCTTCCCTACCTCAGTTTTCAGGCTTCAGAACCTAGACCTTATCTCCAATCACTGTCCACGGGTGACTGTGATGCAGAAATCAGAACTCTTCCTGACCCATGGCAAGAAACCTTGTGGTTGGCATGTTGTCCAACGTTCAGTGTAGGAGAAACCAGCATTCACCCTGAGGCCCCGACCATTCTTGAGCGCGACGACAGCATAAACACGCATTGTGACCTCAGCGTGAGTCCTGTCCTCTAGTAAGTCCTCTCAGTGGCTGTACCATTAGATGTCATAATGGGCTTGACATGTCCCTAGTCTCCAATTTTAACCAGATTTCTGGTTGTCCTGTCGCCCCACCCCAGGGCTCTACTCTGGAATCCCTCATTTGGTGGGACATCTAGGTTGAAAAACAAAATGAAACAAATCGACAACAACAACAAAAAAACGGACTTCTTCCATCCCCAGAATGACCCCAAACTCTTTGGAAGGGACCGAACCCCCAGAGAGTAAGACTCGTCCATTTCCCATGATGTCACCCGGCAATTTCACGACCATGAGTGACACGATATCCAGAGACAAAAACTTGAGCAAGAGCCTCACACTCGCCCTTTTTTCATATCCCGAAGTGTTCTCCTCATGGTCTGTAGATCAGTCCTGCCATACCTATGACCCAAAATATAAGCCGAGCTTGTGTTTTCAAACAACTGTCCAAACAGCTCTGGCCTACACACCCTACAGGCTCAGGGCCCTGGAACCAAACCTGAGGACTGTACTTGCCCTCTCCAAGGGAATTGTATGTGCCCATTCCAATGGCCACAACCCTAATAGTAGGATAACCTCCAAAGTCCCTGAGGCCATCCCAATAGTTGTGGCTTCCCAGGACAAACAGGGGCAATCTGAGCCCATCTGAGCACCTACCTGCACTCAGTCCCGTAGACTGATGTCCCCAGAGGTAAAAAGGAACGAACAGGCCCCTAGGCACTAATCGGATCCATTGCTTTGGTTTCCAGGCATCTCTCCTCAGAGGCCTGGATTTCAATACCAGCATATGGCTGTTTCTTGACTCAACCTTCAGAACAAATCTCATCTACACATGGGAAACATGCACGTTGGAGCTGTGTCAACGTCTCTGTTTAGAAGAACCCTTCAGGGCCCCAGGGCCACCGCTTCATTCCAAGGTCTCCATAGACACAAAAACATATTAGGACACATCCACAGGAGAGTCCATTTCAACTCAGCCTCCTCGGTTGCCCCCCACATCCAGCAGATCTAACCTGTCTTGTTGCTTGGAGACCATTGGAATGCGAGGTGGGCTACCCAGCCATCCATCCTTAGAACCCTGCTCGGAATCGTTGGCCTGGAGCCAACCAACAGGTCTCAATTGTCCTGCAGAAGAATCTTTGCAGTTTGGAGCTTCTCACAACTCCCATCGTGGGAAAACCCCCATGACCTCGTGATCCAACCCCCTTCAAGAAAGGGCCATCAGGGCAGAAAGTCCAACCTGAGCGATCGTCTGATCCTTGCCCTGACTTCAGATGCACGAGATCTCGATTGAGGTCTGTAGATTGTGCCTGCCATATCCTCACCCAGAAACCTAGGCCTAGCTTGGGTTCACAGACTCCGTCCTCAGAGTACTGGCCCACAAGCCCTCCAGTTGGGCAATCCAGAACTACAATGCCACACACTGCCTGCCCTACAGAAGTCAAACATTGCCCTCAGGGCTACCCCGAAACCGCAAATGAGGATCAACCTGCACGCCATTCGGCTGTACCCCAAACATATAGGCTGACCTGGGCACTATTTCCCCTTCTGACCCAGCCTGAGCCTGGACCTCCTGGTCCCACCCAGACAGCTGGCCGCACACTGAGCACATCGGACCCGCCATGGCCTTAGGTCGTCATCTCTTCCCAACTGCGGTTTTCAGGCACCAGAACCTAGACCTTATCTCCAACCACTGCCCAGGGTTGAAAATGATGCAGAAATCAGAACTCTTTCCCCATGGCAAGAAACCTTGTGTTTGGCATGTTGTCCAACGTTCAGTGTAGTTGAAACAAGGGTGGCCCATGAGGCCCAGCCCATGCTTGCGGGCCACATTGGTCACAAACACACATTGTGACCCTCAGCCTGAGCCCAGTCCTCAGGTAAGGCCTCTCAGGGCCTATATGAAGAGACAGCATATTGGGCTTGCCATGCCCCTAGGCCGCAATTTTTAACCATAGTTCGGGTTGTTCCTTCACTCTTCCCCAGGGCTCTGCTTTGGAATTCCTCTTTTGGTGGGACACCTGAGGTAACAAACCAGAAAGGAGTCCTCCCATCCCACAGATTGACGAAAAACAATTGGGATCGGGCCAAATCCACAGAGAGGAAGATTCGTCCATGGCCCATGAGACCTCCCCAACATTCCACGGCCATCGCTGAAACAAAATCCAGAGACAAAAGCCTGAGCAAGCGCCTCAGACTCGCTCATTCTTCATATCCTGAAGAGTTCTTCTCATGGTTTGTAGATCGGGCGTGCCATACCTACGTCCCCAAACTTAAGCTGAGTTTGTGTTTTCAGTCTTCTGTCCTCAATGTCCTGAGCCACACTCCCTCCAGGCTGGGGCCCCTGGAGCCACACATTAGGACTGCCCCCACCCAATCCATGGGAATTCTGCCCATTCCATTGTCAAAAATCGTACAAATTAGGAGAACCCTCCAAAGTCCCTGGGGCCATCCCAATAGTGTAGGTCGCCCGGGACAAAAAAGGGCAGTTGATACCGGCTGAGCATCTACCTCCACTCATCTACCTCCACTCATACCAAGAAGATTGAACCAGACAGGACCCGAGGCCATTATCGGATCCATTGCTGTGGTTTACAGGCATGTCTCCTCAAAAGCCTGGATTTCAATACCAGCAGAGGGGATTTCCTGAGGCACCTATCAGAACAAATCTCGTCTCCACAAGGAAACTTGTGCATGGGAGCTAAGCCAAAGCTTAGGAGAATACTTCAGGGTCCCGGTGCCACCTCCCCATTCCAAGGCCCTCATGGACACAAACACACGTTAGGACCCATCCTCTGGAAAGTGCATTTCAACTCAGCCACCCCGGTTGCTCCCGCAGATCCATTAGATCTAAACTGTCTTGTTGCTAGGAGACAATTGGAAGGCGAGGCGGACTTCCCAGGCATCCATCCTGGAACGGTGCTCTGGAGTCATTCCATATGGGATGTCCTGGAGCTGTCCAACAGGTCTCAATTGTCCCGCAGAAGGAATCCTTGACGGGGGCATCCCACATCTCCCAACGTGGAAAACCTCCATGGCCTCGAGATTCCGCTCCCTTCATGAAGGGGCCGTCATGCACAGAAACTCCAACCTGAGCCAACGTCGGATCCTCGCCCTGACTTCAGATGCATGAGATATTGGTTCAGATCTGCAGGGGGTACCTGCCGTGCCCTCACCCTGAATCCGAAGTCTAGCTTGTGTTCTCAGACTTCCGTCCTCACTCTCCTGGCCCCGAAGCCCTCATGTTTGGCAATTCCGGACCGACAATGAAGCACTCTGCCTGCCCTCTAGAAAAAATATATTGCCTAATGAGCAGCCCAGGCAGCTTAAATGAGGATAAGCCTACACGGCACTCGAATGTACCCAAATTATATAGTCTAACCTGGGCACTAATGCACTGTCTGACACAACCCGAGCCCGGACCTGCTGACCAACACCCAGACAGCTGACCGCACGCTGAGCACATCAGACCCGCCATGGCCTTAGGTCCTCATCTCTTCCCTACCTCAGTTTTCAGGCTTCAGAACCTAGACCTTATCTCCAATCACTGCCCACGGGTGACTGTGATGCAGAAATCAGAACTCTTCCTGACCCATGGCAAGAAACCTTGTGGTTGGCATGTTGTCCATCGTTCAGTGTAGGAGAAAACAGCATTCACCCTGAGGCCCCGCCCATTCTTGAGCGCGACGACAGCATAAGCACGCATTGTGACCTCAGCGTGAGTCCTGTCCTCTAGTAAGTCCTCTCATTGGCTGGACCATTAGATGTCATAATGGGCTTGACATGTCCCTAGTCCCCAATTTTTAACCAGATTTCTGGTTGTCCAGTCGCCCCACCCCAGGGCTCTACTCTGGAATCCCTCATTTGGTGGGACATCTAGGTTGAAAAACAAAATGAAACAAATCGACAACAACAACAAAAAAACGGACTTCTTCCATCCCCAGAATGACCCCAAACTCTTTGGACGGGACCGAACCCCCAGAGAGTAAGACTCGTCCATTTCCCATGATGTCACCCGGCAATTTCACGACCATGAGTGACACGATATCCAGAGACAAAAACTTGAGCAAGAGCCTCACACTCGCCCTTTTTTCATATCCCGAAGTGTTCTCCTCATGGTCTGTAGATCAGTCCTGCCATACCTATGACCCAAAACATAAGCCGAGCTTGTGTTTTCAGACAACTGTCCAAACAGCTCTGGCCTACACACCCTACAGGCTCAGGGCCCTGGAACCAATCCTGAGGACTGTACTTGCTCTCTCCAAAGGGAATTGTATGTGCCCATTCCAATGGCCACAACCCTACTAGTAGGATAACCTCCAAAGTCCCTGAGGCCATCCCAATAGTTGTGGCTTCACAAAACAAACAGGGGCAATCTGAGCCCATCTGAGCACCTACCTGCACTCAGACCCGTAGACTGATGTCCCCAGAGGTAAAAAGGAACGAACAGGCCCCTAGGCACTAATCGGATCCATTGCTTTGGTTTCCAGGCATCTCTCCTCAGAGGCCTGGATTTCAATACCAGCATATGGCTGTTTCTTGACTCAACCATCAGAACAAATCTCATCTACACATGGGAAACATGCACGTTGGAGCTGTGTCAAAGCCTCTGTTTAGGAGAACCCTTCGGGGCCCCAGGGCCACCGCTTCATTCCAAGGTCTCCATAGACACAAAAACATATTAGGACACATCCCCAGGAGGGTCCATTTCAACTCAGCCTCCTCGGTTGCGCCCCACATCCAGCAGATCTAACTTGTCTTGTTGCTTGGAGACAATTGGAATGCGAGGTGGGCTACCCAGCCATCCATCCTTAGAGCCCTGCTCGGAATCGTTGGCCTGGAGCCAACCAACAGGTCTCAATTGTCCTGCAGAAGAATCTTTGCAGTTTGGAGCTTCTCACAACTCCAATCGTGGGAAAACCAACATGTCCTCGTGATCCAACCCCCTTCAAGAAAGGGCCATCAGGGCAGAAAGTCCAACCTGAGCGATCGTCTTATCCTTGCCCTGACTTCAGATGCACGAGATCTCGATTGAGGTCTGTAGATTGTGCCTGCCATATCCTCACCCAGAAACCTAGGCTTAGCTTGGGTTCTCAGACTCCGTCCTCAGACTACTGGCCCACACGCCCTCCAGTTTGGCAATCCAGAACTACAATGCCGCACTCTGCCTGCCCTACAGAAGTGAAATATTGCCCTCAGGGCTACCCCGAATCCCCAAATGAGGATCAACCTGCACGCCATTCGGCTGTACCCCAAACATATAGGCTGACCTGGGCACTATTTCCCCTTCTGACCCAGCCTGAGCCTGGAACTCCTGGCCCCACCCAGACAGCTGGCCGCACACTGAGCACATCGGACCCGCCATGGCCTTAGGTCGTCATCTCTTCCCAACTGCGGTTTTCAGGCTCCAGAACCTAGACCTTATCTCCAACCACTGCCCAGGTTTGAAAATGAGGCTGAAATCAGAACTCTTTCCCGATGGCAAGAAACCATGTGGTTGGCATGTTGTCCAATGTTCAGTGTAGTTGAAACAAGCGTGGCCCATGAGGCCCAGCCCATGCTTGCAGGCCACATTGGTCACAAACACACATTGTGACCCTCAGCCTGAGCCCAGTCCTCAGGTAAGGCCTCTCAGGGCCTATATGAAGAGACAGCATATTGGGCTTTCCATGCCCCTAAGCCCCAATTTTTAACCATAGTTCGGGGTGTCCCTTCACTCTTCCCCAGGGCTCTGCTTTGGAATTCCTCTTTTGGTGGGACACCTGAGGTAACAAACCTGAAAGGAGTCCTCCCATCCCACAGATTGACGAAAAACAATTGGGATCTGGCCAAATCCACAGAGAGGAAGATTCGTCCATGGCCCATGAGACCTCCCCAACATTCCACGGCCATCGCAGAAACAAAATCCAGAGAAAAAAGCCTGAGCAAGCGCCTCAGACTCGCTCATTCTTCATATCCTGAAGAGTTCTTCTCATGGTTTGTAGATCGGGCGTGCCATACCTACGTCCCCAAACTTAAGCTGAGTTTGTGTTTTCAGTCTTCTGTCCTCAAAGTCCTGGGCCACACTCCCTCCAGGCTGGGGCCCCTGGAGCCACACATTAGGACTGCCCCCACCCAATCCATGGCAATTCTGCCCATTCCATTGTCAAAAATCGTACAAATTAGGAGAACCCTCCAAAGTCCCTGAGGCCATCCCAATAGTGTAGGTCGCCCGGGACAAAAAGTGCGGTTGATACCGGCTGAGCATCTACCTCCACTCATCTACCTCCACTCATACCAAGAAGATTGAACCAGACAGGACCCGAGGCCATTATCGGATCCATTGCTTTGGTTTACAGGCATGTCTCCTCAAAAGCCTGGATTTCAATACCAGCAGAGGGGATTTCCTGAGGCACTCATCAGAACAAATCTCGTCTCCACAAGGAAACTTGTGCATGGGAGCTAAGCCAAAGCTTAGGAGAATACTTCAGGGTCCCGGTGCCACCTCCCCATTCCAAGGCCCTCATGGACACAAATACACGTTAGGACCCATCCTCTGGAAAGTGCATTTCAACTCAGCCACCCCGGTTGCTCCCGCAGATCCATTAGATCTAAACTGTCTTGTTGCTAGGAGACAATTGGAAGGCGAGGCGGACTTCCCAGGCATCCATCCTCGAACGGTGCTCTGGAGTCATTCCATATGGGATGTCCTGGAGCTGTCCAACAGGTCTCAATTGTCCCGCAGAAGGAATCCTTGAAGGGGGCATCCCACATCTCCCAACGTGGAAAACCTCCATGGCCTCGAGATTCCGCTCCCTTCATGAAGGGGCCGTCATGCACAGAAACTCCAACCTGAGCCAACGTCGGATCCTCGCCCTGACTTCAGATGCATGAGATATTGGTTCAGATCTGCAGTGGGTACCTGCCGTGCCCTCACCCTGAATCCGAAGTCTAGCTTGTGTTCTCAGACTTCCGTCCTCACTCTCCTGGCCCCGAAGCCCTCAAGTTTGGCAATTCCGGACCGACAATGAAGCACTCTGCCTGTCCTCTAGAAAAAATATATTGCCTAATGAGCAGCCCAGGCAGCTTAAATGAGGATAAGCCTACACGGCACTCGAATGTACCCAAATTATATAGTCTAACCTGGGCACTAATGCACTGTCTGACACAACCTGAGCCCGGACCTGCTGACCAACACCCAGACAGCTGACCGCACGCTGAGCACATCAGACCCGCCATGGCCTTAGGTCCTCATCTCTTCCCTACCTCAGTTTTCAGGCTTCAGAACCTAGACCTTATCTCCAATCACTGCCTACGGGTGACTGTGATGCAGAAATCAGAACTCTTCCTGACCCATGGCAAGAAACCTTGTGGTTGGCATGTTGTCCAAAGTTCAGTGTAGGAGAAACCAGCATTCACCCTGAGGCCCCGCCCATTCTTGAGCGCGACGACAGCATAAACACGCATTGTGACCTCAGCGTGTGTCCTGTCCTCTAGTAAGTCCTCTCAGTGGCTGAACCATTAGATGTCATAATGGGCTTGACATGTCCCTAGTCACCAATTTTTAACCAGATTTCTGGTTGTCCAGTCGCCCCAACCCAGGGCTCTACTCTGGAATCCCTCATTTGGTGGGACATCTGAGGTTGAAAAACAAAATGAAACAAATAGACAACAACAACAAAAAAACGGACTTCTTCCATCCCCAGAATGACCCCAAACTCTTTGGAAGGGACCGAACCCCCAGAGAGTAAGACTCGTCCATTTCCTATGATGTCACCCGGCAATTTCACGACCATGAGTGACACGATATCCAGAGACAAAAACTTGAGCAAGAGCCTCACACTCGCCCTTTTTTCATATCCCGAATTGTTCTCCTCATGGTCTGTAGATCAGTCCTGCCATACCTATGACCCAAAACATAAGCCGAGTTTGTGTTTTCAGACAACTGTCCAAACAGCTCTGGCCTACACACCCTACAGGCTCAGGGCCCTGGAGCCAAACCTGAGGACTGTACTTGCCCTCTCCAAGGGAATTGTATGTGCCCATTCCAATGGCCACAACCCTACTAGTAGGATAACCTCCAAAGTCCCTGAGGCCATCCCAATAGTTGTGGCTTCGCAGGACAAACAGGGGCAATCTGAGCCCATCTGAGCACCTACCTGCACTCAGACCCGTAGACTGATGTCCCCAGAGGTAAAAAGGAACGAACAGGCCCCTAGGCACTAATCGGATCCATTGCTTTGGTTTCCAGGCATCTCTCCACAGAGGCCTGGATTTCAATACCAGCATATGGCTGTTTCTTGACTCACCCATCAGAACAAATCTCATCTAAACATGGGAAACATGCACGTTGGAGCTGTGTCAAAGCCTCTGTTTAGGAGAACCCTTCAGGGCCCCAGGGCCACCGCTTCATTCCAAGGTCTCCATAGACACAAAAACATATTAGGACACATCCCCAGGAGAGTCCATTTCAACTCAGCCTCCTCGGTTGCCCCCCACATCCAGCAGATCTAACCTGTCTTGTTGCTTGGAGACCATTGGAATGCGAGGTGGGCTACCCAGCCATCTATCCTTAGAACCCTGCTCGGAATCGTTGGCCTGGAGCCAACCAACAGGTCTCAATTGTCCTGCAGAAGAATCTTTGCAGTTTGGAGCTTCTCACAACTCCCATCGTGGGAAAACCCCCATGACCTCGTGATCCAACCCCCTTCAAGAAAGGGCCATCAGGGCAGAAAGTCCAACCTGAGCGATCGTCTGATCCTTGCCCTGACTTCAGATGCACGAGATCTCGATTGAGGTCTGTAGATTGTGCCTGCCATATCCTCACCCAGAAACCTAGGCCTAGCTTGGGTTCACAGACTCCGTCCTCAGAGTACTGGCCCACAAGCCCTCCAGTTGGGCAATCCAGAACTACAATGCCACACACTGCCTGCCCTACAGAAGTCAAACATTGCCCTCAGGGCTACCCCGAAACCGCAAATGAGGATCAACCTGCACGCCATTCGGCTGTACCCCAAACATATAGGCTGACCTGGGCACTATTTCCCCTTCTGACCCAGCCTGAGCCTGGACCTCCTGGTCCCACCCAGACAGCTGGCCGCACACTGAGCACATCGGACCCGCCATGGCCTTAGGTCGTCATCTCTTCCCAACTGTGGTTTTCAGGCACCAGAACCTAGACCTTATCTCCAACCACTGCCCAGGGTTGAAAATGATGCAGAAATCAGAACTCTTTCCCCATGGCAAGAAACCTTGTTTTTGGCATGTTGTCCAACGTTCAGTGTAGTTGAAACAAGCGTGGCCCATGAGGCCCAGCCCATGCTTGTGGGCCACATTGGTCACAAACACACATTGTGACCCTCAGCCTGAGCCCAGTCCTCAGGTAAGGCCTCTCAGGGCCTATATGAAGAGACAGCATATTGGGCTTGCCATGCCCCTAGGCCCCAATTTTTAACCATAGTTCGGGTTGTCCCTTCACTCTTCCCCAGGGCTCTGCTTTGGAATTCCTCTTTTGGTGGGACACCTGAGGTAACAAACCTGAAAGGAGTCCTCCCATCCCACAGATTGACAAAAAACAATTGGGATCTGGCCAAATCCACAGAGAGGAAGATTCGTCCATGGCCCATGAGACCTCCCCAACATTCCACGGCCATCGCTGAAACAAAATCCAGAGACAAAAGCTTGAGCAAGCGCCTCAGACTCGCTCATTCTTCATATCCTGAAGAGTTCTTCTCATGGTTTGTAAATCGGGCGTGCCATACCTACGTCCCCAAACTTAAGCTGAGTTTGTGTTTTCAGTCTTCTGTCCTCAAAGTCCTGAGCCACACTCCCTCCAGGCTGGGGCCCCTGGAGCCACACATTAGGACTGCCCCCACCCAATCCATGGGAATTCTGCCCATTCCATTGTCAAAAATCGTACAAATTAGGAGAACCCTCCAAAGTCCCTGGGGCCATCCCAATAGTGTAGGTCGCCCGGGACAAAAAAGGGCAGTTGATACCGGCTGAGCATCTACCTCCACTCATCTACCTCCACTCATACCAAGAAGATTGAACCAGACAGGACCCGAGGCCATTATCGGATCCATTGCTTTGGTTTACAGGCATGTCTCCTCAAAAGCCTGGATTTCAATACCAGCAGAGGGGATTTCCTGAGGCACTCATCAGAACAAATCTCGTCTCCACAAGGAAACTTGTGCATGGGAGCTAAGCCAAAGCTTAGGAGAATACTTCAGGGTCCCGGTGCCACCTCCCCATTCCAAGGCCCTCATGGACACAAACACACGTTAGGACCCATCCTCTGGAAAGTGCATTTCAACTCAGCCACCCCGGTTGCTCCCGCAGATCCATTAGATCTAAACTGTCTTGTTGCTAGGAGACAATTGGAAGGCGAGGCGGACTTCCCAATCATCCATCCTGGAACGGTGCTCTGGAGTCATTCCATATGGGATGTCCTGGAGCTGTCCAACAGGTCTCAATTGTCCCGCAGAAGGAATCCTTGACGGGGGCATCCCACATCTCCCAACGTGGAAAACCTCCATGGCCTCGAGATTCCGCTCCCTTCATGAAGGGGCCGTCATGCACAGAAACTCCAACCTGAGCCAACGTCGGATCCTCGCCCTGACTTCAGATGCATGAGATATTGGTTCAGATCTGCAGGGGGTACCTGCCGTGCCCTCACCCTGAATCCGAAGTCTAGCTTGTGTTCTCAGACTTCCGTCCTCACTCTCCTGGCCCCGAAGCCCTCAAGTTTGGCAATTCCGGACCGACAATGAAGCACTCTGCCTGCCCTCTAGAAAAAATATATTGCCTAATGAGCAGCCCAGGCAGCTTAAATGAGGATAAGCCTACACGGCACTCGAATGTACCCAAATTATATAGTCTAACCTGGGCACTAATGCACTGTCTGACACAACCCGAGCCCGGACCTGCTGACCAACACCCAGACAGCTGACCGCACGCTGAGCACATCAGACCCGCCATGGCCTTAGGTCATCATCTCTTCCCTACCTCAGTTTTCAGGCTTCAGAACCTAGACCTTATCTCCAATCACTGCCCACGGGTGACTGTGATGCAGAAATCAGAACTCTTCCTGACCCATGGCAAGAAACCTTGTGGTTGGCATGTTGTCCAACGTTCAGTGTAGGAGAAAACAGCATTCACCCTGAGGCCCCGCCCATTCTTGAGCGCGACGACAGCATAAGCACGCATTGTGACCTCAGCGTGAGTCCTGTCCTCTAGTAAGTCCTCTCATTGGCTGGACCATTAGATGTCATAATGGGCTTGACATGTCCCTAGTCCCCAATTTTTAACCAGATTTCTGGTTGTCCAGTCGCCCCACCCCAGGGCTCTACTCTGGAATCCCTCATTTGGTGGGACATCTAGGTTGAAAAACAAAATGAAACAAATCGACAACAACAACAAAAAAACGGACTTCTTCCATCCCCAGAATGACCCCAAACTCTTTGGACGGGACCGAACCCCCAGAGAGTAAGACTCGTCCATTTCCCATGATGTCACCCGGCAATTTCACGACCATGAGTGACACGATATCCAGAGACAAAAACTTGAGCAAGAGCCTCACACTCGCCCTTTTTTCATATCCCGAAGTGTTCTCCTCATGGTCTGTAGATCAGTCCTGCCATACCTATGACCCAAACATAAGCCGAGCTTGTGTTTTCAGACAACTGTCCAAACAGCTCTGGCCTACACACCCTACAGGCTCAGGGCCCTGGAACCAAACCTGAGGACTGTACTTGCCCTCTCCAAGGGAATTGTATGTGCCCATTCCAATGGCCACAACCCTACTAGTAGGATAACCTCCAAAGTCCCTGAGGCCATCCCAATAGTTGTGGCTTCACAAAACAAACAGGGGCAATCTGAGCCCATCTGAGCACCTACCTGCACTCAGACCCGTAGACTGATGTCCCCAGAGGTAAAAAGGAACGAACAGGCCCCTAGGCACTAATCGGATCCATTGCTTTGGTTTCCAGGCATCTCTCCTCAGAGGCCTGGATTTCAATACCAGCATATGGCTGTTTCTTGACTCAACCATCAGAACAAATCTCATCTACACATGGGAAACATGCACGTTGGAGCTGTGTCAAAGCCTCTGTTTAGGAGAACCCTTCGGGGCCCCAGGGCCACCGCTTCATTCCAAGGTCTCCATAGACACAAAAACATATTAGGACACATCCCCAGGAGGGTCCATTTCAACTCAGCCTCCTCGGTTGCGCCCCACATCCAGCAGATCTAACTTGTCTTGTTGCTTGGAGACAATTGGAATGCGAGGTGGGCTACCCAGCCATCCATCCTTAGAGCCCTGCTCGGGAATCGTTGGCCTGGAGCCAACCAACAGGTCTCAATTGTCCTGCAGAAGAATCTTTGCAGTTTGGAGCTTCTCACAACTCCAATCGTGGGAAAACCAACATGTCCTCGTGATCCAACCCCCTTCAAGAAAGGGCCATCAGGGCAGAAAGTCCAACCTGAGCGATCGTCTTATCCTTGCCCTGACTTCAGATGCACGAGATCTCGATTGAGGTCTGTAGATTGTGCCTGCCATATCCTCACCCAGTAACCTAGGCTTAGCTTGGGTTCTCAGACTCCGTCCTCAGACTACTGGCCCACAGGCCCTCCAGTTTGGCAATCCAGAACTACAATGCCGCACTCTGCCTGCCCTACAGAAGTGAAATATTGCCCTCAGGGCTACCCCGAATCCCCAAATGAGGATCAACCTGCACGCCATTCGGCTGTACCCCAAACATATAGGCTGACCTGGGCACTATTTCCCCTTCTGACCCAGCCTGAGCCTGGAACTCCTGGCCCCACCCAGACAGCTGGCCGCACACTGAGCACATCGGACCCGCCATGGCCTTAGGTCGTCATCTCTTCCCAACTGCGGTTTTCAGGCTCCAGAACCTAGACCTTATCTCCAACCACTGCCCAGGTTTGAAAATGAGGCTGAAATCAGAACTCTTTCCCGATGGCAAGAAACCATGTGGTTGGCATGTTGTCCAATGTTCAGTGTAGTTGAAACAAGCGTGGCCCATGAGGCCCAGCCCATGCTTGCAGGCCACATTGGTCACAAACACACATTGTGACCCTCAGCCTGAGCCCAGTCCTCAGGTAAGGCCTCTCAGGGCCTATATGAAAAGACAGCATATTGGGCTTTCCATGCCCCTAAGCCCCAATTTTTAACCATAGTTCGGGGTGTCCCTTCACTCTTCCCCAGGGCTCTGCTTTGGAATTCCTCTTTTGGTGGGACACCTGAGGTAACAAACCTGAAAGGAGTCCTCCCATCCCACAGATTGACGAAAAACAATTGGGATCTGGCCAAATCCACAGAGAGGAAGATTCGTCCATGGCCCATGAGACCTCCCCAACATTCCACGGCCATCGCAGAAACAAAATCCAGAGAAAAAAGCCTGAGCAAGCGCCTCAGACTCGCTCATTCTTCATATCCTGAAGAGTTCTTCTCATGGTTTGTAGTTCGGGCGTGCCATACCTACGTCCCCAAACTTAAGCTGAGTTTGTGTTTTCAGTCTTCTGTCCTCAAAGTCCTGGGCCACACTCCCTCCAGGCTGGGGCCCCTGGAGCCACACATTAGGACTGCCCCCACCCAATCCATGGGAATTCTGCCCATTCCATTGTCAAAAATCGTACAAATTAGGAGAACCCTCCAAAGTCCCTGAGGCCATCCCAATAGTGTAGGTCGCCCGGGACAAAAAGTGCGGTTGATACCAGCTGAGCATCTACCTCCACTCATCTACCTCCACTCATACCAAGAAGATTGAACCAGACAGGACCCGAGGCCATTATCGGATCCATTCCTTTGGTTTACAGGCATGTCTCCTCAAAAGCCTGGATTTCAATACCAGCAGAGGGGATTTCCTGAGGCACTCATCAGAACAAATCTCGTCTCCACAAGGAAACTTGTGCATGGTAGCTAAGCCAAAGCTTAGGAGAATACTTCAGGGTCCCGGTGCCACCTCCCCATTCCAAGGCCCTCATGGACACAAATACACGTTAGGACCCATCCTCTGGAAAGTGCATTTCAACTCAGCCACCCCGGTTGCTCCCGCAGATCCATTAGATCTAAACTGTCTTGTTGCTAGGAGACAATTGGAAGGCGAGGCGGACTTCCCAGGCATCCATCCTGGAACGGTGCTCTGGAGTCATTCCATATGGGATGTCCTGGAGCTGTCCAACAGGTCTCAATTGTCCCGCAGAAGGAATCCTTGAAGGGGGCATCCCACATCTCCCAACGTGGAAAACCTCCATGGCCTCGAGATTCCGCTCCCTTCATGAAGGGGCCGTCATGCACAGAAACTCCAACCTGAGCCAACGTCGGATCCTCGCCCTGACTTCAGATGCATGAGATATTGGTTCAGATCTGCAGGGGGTACCTGCCGTGCCCTCACCCTGAATCCGAAGTCTAGCTTGTGTTCTCAGACTTCCGTCCTCACTCTCCTGGCCCCGAAGCCCTCAAGTTTGGCAATTCCGGACCGACAATGAAGCACTCTGCCTGTCCTCTAGAAAAAATATATTGCCTAATGAGCAGCCCAGGCAGCTTAAATGAGGATAAGCCTACACGGCACTCGAATGTACCCAAATTATATAGTCTAACCTGGGCACTAATGCACTGTCTGACACAACCTGAGCCCGGACCTGCTGACCAACACCCAGAGAGCTGACCGCACGCTGAGCACATCAGACCCGCCATGGCCTTAGGTCCTCATCTCTTCCCTACCTCAGTTTTCAGGCTTCAGAACCTAGACCTTATCTCCAATCACTGCCTACGGGTGACTGTGATGCAGAAATCAGAACTCTTCCTGACCCATGGCAAGAAACCTTGTGGTTGGCATGTTGTCCAAAGTTCAGTGTAGGAGAAACCAGCATTCACCCTGAGGCCCCGCCCATTCTTGAGCGCGACGACAGCATAAACACGCATTGTGACCTCAGCGTGTGTCCTGTCCTCTAGTAAGTCCTCTCAGTGGCTGAACCATTAGATGTCATAATGGGCTTGACATGTCCCCAGTCACCAATTTTTAACCAGATTTCTGGTTGTCCAGTCGCCCCAACCCAGGGCTCTACTCTGGAATCCCTCATTTGGTGGGACATCTGAGGTTGAAAAACAAAATGAAACAAATAGACAACAACAACAAAAAAACGGACTTCTTCCATCCCCAGAATGACCCCAAACTCTTTGGAAGGGACCGAACCCCCAGAGAGTAAGACTCGTCCATTTCCCATGATGTCACCCGGCAATTTCACGACCATGAGTGACACGATATCCAGAGACAAAAACTTGAGCAAGAGCCTCACACTCGCCCTTTTTTCATATCCCGAAGTGTTCTCCTCATGGTCTGTAGATCAGTCCTGCCATACCTATGACCCAAAACATAAGCCGAGTTTGTGTTTTCAGACAACTGTCCAAACAGCTCTGGCCTACACACCCTACAGGCTCAGGGCCCTGGAGCCAAACCTGAGGACTGTACTTGCCCTCTCCAAGGGAATTGTATGTGCCCATTCCAATGGCCACAACCCTACTAGTAGGATAACCTCCAAAGTCCCTGAGGCCATCCCAATAGTTGTGGCTTCGCAGGACAAACAGGGGCAATCTGAGCCCATCTGAGCACCTACCTGCACTCAGACCCGTAGACTGATATCCCCAGAGGTAAAAAGGAACGAACAGGCCCCTAGGCACTAATCGGATCCATTGCTTTGGTTTCCAGGCATCTCTCCACAGAGGCCTGGATTTCAATACCAGCATATGGCTGTTTCTTGACTCACCCATCAGAACAAATCTCATCTAAACATGGGAAACATGCACGTTGGAGCTGTGTCAAAGCCTCTGTTTAGGAGAACCCTTCAGGGCCCCAGGGCCACCGCTTCATTCCAAGGTCTCCATAGACACAAAAACATATTAGGACACATCCCCAGGAGAGTCCATTTCAACTCAGCCTCCTCGGTTGCCCCCCACATCCAGCAGATCTAACCTGTCTTGTTGCTTGGAGACCATTGGAATGCGAGGTGGGCTACCCAGCCATCCATCCTTAGAACCCTGCTCGGAATCGTTGGCCTGGAGCCAACCAACAGGTCTCAATTGTCCTGCAGAAGAATCTTTGCAGTTTGGAGCTTCTCACAACTCCCATCGTGGGAAAACCCCCATGACCTCGTGATCCAACCCCCTTCAAGAAAGGGCCATCAGGGCAGAAAGTCCAACCTGAGCGATCGTCTGATCCTTGCCCTGACTTCAGATGCACGAGATCTCGATTGAGGTCTGTAGATTGTGCCTGCCATATCCTCACCCAGAAACCTAGGCCTAGCTTGGGTTCTCAGACTCCGTCCTCAGACTACTGGCCCACAATCCCTCCAGTTGGGCAATCCAGAACTACAATGCCGCACTCTGCCTGCCCTACAGAAGTCAAACATTGCCCTCAGGGCTACCCCGAAACCGCAAATGAGGATCAACCTGCACGCCATTCGGCTGTACCCCAAACATATAGGCTGACCTGGGCACTATTTCCCCTTCTGACCCAGCCTGAGCCTGGACCTCCTGGTCCCACCCAGACAGCTGGCCGCACACTGAGCACATCGGACCCGCCATGGCCTTAGGTCGTCATCTCTTCCCAACTGTGGTTTTCAGGCACCAGAACCTAGACCTTATCTCCAACCACTGCCCAGGGTTGAAAATGATGCAGAAATCAGAACTCTTTCCCCATGGCAAGAAACCTTGTTTTTGGCATGTTGTCCAACGTTCAGTGTAGTTGAAACAAGCGTGGCCCATGAGGCCCAGCCCATGCTTGTGGGCCACATTGGTCACAAACACACATTGTGACCCTCAGCCTGAGCCCAGTCCTCAGGTAAGGCCTCTCAGGGCCTATATGAAGAGACAGCATATTGGGCTTGCCATGCCCCTAGGCCCCAATTTTTAACCATAGTTCGGGTTGTCCCTTCACTCTTCCCCAGGGCTCTGCTTTGGAATTCCTCTTTTGGTGGGACACCTGAGGTAACAAACCTGAAAGGAGTCCTCCCATCCCACAGATTGACAAAAAACAATTGGGATCTGGCCAAATCCACAGAGAGGAAGATTCGTCCATGGCCCATGAGACCTCCCCAACATTCCACGGCCATCGCTGAAACAAAATCCAGAGACAAAAGCTTGAGCAAGCGCCTCAGACTCGCTCATTCTTCATATCCTGAAGAGTTCTTCTCATGGTTTGTAAATCGGGCGTGCCATACCTACGTCCCCAAACTTAAGCTGAGTTTGTGTTTTCAGTCTTCTGTCCTCAAAGTCCTGAGCCACACTCCCTCCAGGCTGGGGCCCCTGGAGCCACACATTAGGACTGCCCCCACCCAATCCATGGCAATTCTGCCCATTCCATTGTCAAAAATCGTACAAATTAGGAGAACCCTCCAAAGTCCCTGAGGCCATCCCAATAGTGTAGTTCGCCCGGGACAAAAAGTGCGGTTGATACCGGCTGAGCATCTACCTCCACTCATCTACCTCCACTCATACCAAGAAGATTGAACCAGACAGGACCCGAGGCCATTATCGGAAACATTGCTTTGGTTTACAGGCATGTCTCCTCAAAAGCCTGGATTTCAATACCAGCAGAGGGGATTTCCTGAGGCACTCATCAGAACAAATCTCGTCTCCACAAGGAAACTTGTTCATGGTAGCTAAGCCAAAGCTTAGGAGAATACTTCAGGGTCCCGGTGCCACCTCCCCATTCCAAGGCCCTCATGGACACAAATACACGTTAGGACCCATCCTCTGGAAAGTGCATTTCAACTCAGCCACCCCGGTTGCTCCCGCAGATCCATTAGATGTAAACTGTCTTGTTGCTAGGAGACAATTGGAAGGCGAGGCGGACTTCCCAGGCATCCATCCTGGAACGGTGCTCTGGAGTCATTCCATATGGGATGTCCTGGAGCTGTCCAACAGGTCTCAATTGTCCCGCAGAAGGAATCCTTGAAGGGGGCATCCCACATCTCCCAACGTGGAAAACCTCCATGGCCTCGAGATTCCGCTCCCTTCATGAAGGGGCCGTCATGCACAGAAACTCCAACCTGAGCCAACGTCGGATCCTCGCCCTGACTTCAGATGCATGAGATATTGGTTCAGATCTGCAGGGGGTACCTGCCGTGCCCTCACCCTGAATCCGAAGTCTAGCTTGTGTTCTCAGACTTCCGTCCTCACTCTCCTGGCCCCGAAGCCCTCAAGTTTGGCAATTCCGGACCGACAATGAAGCACTCTGCCAGCCCTCTAGAAAAAATATATTGCCTAATGAGCAGCCCAGGCAGCTTAAATGAGGATAAACCTACACGGCACTCGAATGTACCCAAATTATATAGTCTAACCTGGGCACTAATGCACTGTCTGACACAACCTGAGCCCGGACCTGCTGACCAACACCCAGACAGCTGACCGCACGCTGAGCACATCAGACCCGCCATGGCCTTAGGTAATCATCTCTTCCCTACCTCAGTTTTCAGGCTTCAGAACCTAGACCTTATCTCCAATCACTGCCCACGGGTGACTGTGATGCAGAAATCAGAACTCTTCCTGACCCATGGCAAGAAACCTTGTGGTTGGCATGTTGTCCAACGTTCAGTGTAGGAGAAAACAGCATTCACCCTGAGGCCCCGCCCATTCTTGAGCGCGACGACAGCATAAACACGCATTGTGACCTCAGCGTGAGTCCTGTCCTCTAGTAAGTCCTCTCAGTGGCTGGACCATTAGATGTCATAATGGGCTTGACATGTCCCTAGTCCCCAATTTTTAACCAGATTTCTGGTTGTCCAGTCGCCCCACCCCAGGGCTCTACTCTGGAATCCCTCATTTGGTGGGACATCTAGGTTGAAAAACAAAATGAAACAAATCGACAACAACAACAAAAAAACGGACTTCTTCCATCCCCAGAATGACCCCAAACTCTTTGGACGGGACCGAACCCCCAGAGAGTAAGACTCGTCCATTTCCCATGATGTCACCCGGCAATTTCACGACCATGAGTGACACGATATCCAGAGACAAAAACTTGAGCAAGAGCCTCACACTCGCCCTTTTTTCATATCCCGAAGTGTTCTCCTCATGGTCTGTAGATCAGTCCTGCCATACCTATGACCCAAAACATAAGCCGAGCTTGTGTTTTCAGACAACTGTCCAAACAGCTCTGGCCTACACACCCTACAGGCTCAGGGCCCTGGAACCAAACCTGAGGACTGTACTTGCCCTCTCCAAGGAATTGTATGTGCCCATTCCAATGGCCACAACCCTACTAGTAGGATAACCTCCAAAGTCCCTGATGCCATCCCAATAGTTGTGGCTTCCCAAAACAAACAGGGGCAATCTGAGCCCATCTGAGCACCTACCTGCACTCAGACCCGTAGACTGATGTCCCCAGAGGTAAAAAGGAACGAACAGGCCCCTAGGCACTAATCGGATCCATTGCTTTGGTTTCCAGGCATCTCTCCTCAGAGGCCTGGATTTCAATACCAGCATATGGCTGTTTCTTGACTCAACCATCAGAACAAATCTCATCTACACATGGGAAACATGCACGTTGGAGCTGTGTCAAAGCCTCTGTTTAGGAGAACCCTTCGGGGCCCCAGGGCCACCGCTTCATTCCAAGGTCTCCATAGACACAAAAACATATTAGGACACATCCCCAGGAGGGTCCATTTCAACTCAGCCTCCTCGGTTGCGCCCCACATCCAGCAGATCTAACTTGTCTTGTTGCTTGGAGACAATTGGAATGCGAGGTGGGCTACCCAGCCATCCATCCTTAGAACCCTGCTCGGAATCGTTGGCCTGGAGCCAACCAACAGGTCTCAATTGTCCTGCAGAAGAATCTTTGCAGTTTGGAGCTTCTCACAACTCCAATCGTGGGAAAACCCCCATGTCCTCGTGATCCAACCCCCTTCAAGAAAGGGCCATCAGGGCAGAAAGTCCAACCTGAGCGATCGTCTTATCCTTGCAATGACTTCAGATGCACGAGATCTCTATTGAGGTCTGTAGATTGTGCCTGCCATATCCTCACACAGTAACCTAGGCTTAGCTTGGGTTCTCAGACTCCGTCCTCAGACTACTGGCCCACAGGCCCTCCAGTTTCGCAATCCAGAACTACAATGCCGCACTCTGCCTGCCCTACAGAAGTGAAATATTGCCCTCAGGGCTACCCCGAATCCCCAAATGAGGATCAACCTCCACGCCTTTCGGCTGTACCCCAAACATATAGGCTGACCTGGGCACTATTTCCCCTTCTGACCCAGCCTGAGCCTGGAACTCCTGGTCCCACCCAGACAGCTGGCCGCACACTGAGCACATCGGACCCGCCATGGCCTTAGGTCGTCATCTCTTCCCAACTGCGGTTTTCAGGCTCCAGAACCTAGACCTTATCTCCAACCACTGCCCAGGTTTGAAAATGAGGCTGAATTCAGAACTCTTTCCCGATGGCAAGAAACCATGTGGTTGGCATGTTGTCCAATGTTCAGTGTAGTTGAAACAAGCGTGGCCCATGAGGCCCAGCCCATGCTTGCAGGCCACATTGGTCACAAACACACATTGTGACCCTCAGCCTGAGCCCAGTCCTCAGGTAAGGCCTCTCAGGGCCTATATGAAGAGACAGCATATTGGGCTTTCCATGCCCCTAAGCCCCAATTTTTAACCATAGTTCGGGGTGTCCCTTCACTCTTCCCCAGGGCTCTGCTTTGGAATTCCTCTTTTGGTGGGACACCTGAGGTAACAAACCTGAAAGGAGTCCTCCCATCCCACAGATTGACGAAAAACAATTGGGATCTGGCCAAATCCACAGAGAGGAAGATTCGTCCATGGCCCATGAGACCTCCCCAACATTCCACGGCCATCGCAGAAACAAAATCCAGAGAAAAAAGCCTGAGCAAGCGCCTCAGACTCGCTCATTCTTCATATCCTGAAGAGTTCTTCTCATGGTTTGTAGATCGGGCGTGCCATACCTACGTCCCCAAACTTAAGCTGAGTTTGTGTTTTCAGTCTTCTGTCCTCAAAGTCCTGGGCCACACTCCCTCCAGGCTGGGGCCCCTGGAGCCACACATTAGGACTGCCCCCACCCAATCCATGGCAATTCTGCCCATTCCATTGTCAAAAATCGTACAAATTAGGAGAACCCTCCAAAGTCCCTGAGGCCATCCCAATAGTGTAGGTCACCCGTGACAAAAAATGGGCGGTTGATACCGGCTGAGCATCTACCTCCACTCATCTACCTCCACTCATACCAAGGAGATTGAACCAGACAGGAGCCGAGGCCATTATCGAATCCATTGCTTTGGTTTACAGGCATGTCTCCTCAAAAGCCTGGATTCCAATACCAGCAGAGGGGATTTCCTGAGGCACTCATCAGAACAAATCTCGTCTCCACAAGGAAACTTGTGCATGGTAGCTAAGCCAAAGCTTAGGAGAATACTTCAGGGTCCCGGTGCCACCTCCCCATTCCAAGGCCCTCATGGACACAAATACACGTTAGGACCCATCCTCTGGAAAGTGCATTTCAACTCAGCCACCCCGGTTGCTCCCGCAGATCCATTAGATCTAAACTGTCTTGTTGCTAGGAGACAATTGGAAGGCGAGGCGGACTTCCCAGGCATCCATCCTGGAACGGTGCTCTGGAGTCATTCCATATGGGATGTCCTGGAGCTGTCCAACAGGTCTCAATTGTCCCACAGAAGGAATCCTTGAAGGGGGCATCCCACATCTCCCAACGTGGAAAACCTCCATGGCCTCGAGATTCCGCTCCCTTCATGAAGGGGCCGTCATGCACAGAAACTCCAACCTGAGCCAACGTCGGATCCTCGCCCTGACTTCAGATGCATGAGATATTGGTTCAGATCTGCAGGGGGTACCTGCCGTGCCCTCACCCTGAATCCGAAGTCTAGCTTGTGTTCTCAGACTTCCGTCCTCACTCTCCTGGCCCCGAAGCCCTCAAGTTTGGCAATTCCGGACCGACAATGAAGCACTCTGCCTGTCCTCTAGAAAAAATATATTGCCTAATGAGCAGCCCAGGCAGCTTAAATGAGGATAAGCCTACACGGCACTCGAATGTAGCCAAATTATATAGTCTAATCTGGGCACTAATGCACTGTCTGACACAACCTGAGCCCGGACCTGCTGACCAACACCCAGACAGCTGACCGCACGCTGAGCACATCAGACCCGCCATGGCCTTAGGTCATCATCTCTTCCCTACCTCAGTTTTCAGGCTTCAGAACCTAGACCTTATCTCCAATCACTGCCTACGGGTGACTGTGATGCAGAAATCAGAACTCTTCCTGACCCATGGCAAGAAACCTTGTGGTTGGCATGTTGTCCAAAGTTCAGTGTAGGAGAAACCAGCATTCAACCTGAGGCCCCGCCCATTCTTGAGTGCGACGACAGCATAAACACGCATTGTGACCTCAGCGTGTGTCCTGTCCTCTAGTAAGTCCTCTCAGTGGCTGAACCATTAGATGTCATAATGGGCTTGACATGTCCCTAGTCCCCAATTTTTAACCAGATTTCTGGTTGTCCAGTCGCCCCAACCCAGGGCTCTACTCTGGAATCCCTCATTTGGTGGGACATCTGAGGTTGAAAAACAAAATGAAACAAATCGACAACAACAACAAAAAAACGGACTTCTTCCATCCCCAGAATGACCCCAAACTCTTTGGACGGGACCGAACCCCCAGAGAGTAAGACTCGTCCATTTCCCATGATGTCACCCGGCAATTTCACGACCATGAGTGACACGATATCCAGAGACAAAAACTTGAGCAAGAGCCTCACACTCGCCCTTTTTTCATATCCCGAAGTGTTCTCCTCATGGTCTGTAGATCAGTCCTGCCATACCTATGACCCAAAACATAAGCCGAGTTTGTGTTTTCAGACAACTGTCCAAACAGCTCTGGCCTACACACCCTACAGGCTCAGGGCCCTGGAGCCAAACCTGAGGACTGTACTTGCCCTCTCCAAGCGAATTGTATGTGCCCATTCCAATGGCCACAACCCTACTAGTAGGATAACCTCCAAAGTCCCTGAGGCCATCCCAATAGTTGTGGCTTCGCAGGACAAACAGGGGCAATCTGAGCCCATCTGAGCACCTACCTGCACTCAGACCCGTAGACTGATGTCCCCAGAGGTAAAAAGGAACGAACAGGCCCCTAGGCACTAATCGGATCCATTGCTTTGGTTTCCAGGCATCTCTCCACAGAGGCCTGGATTTCAATACCAGCATATGGCTGTTTCTTGACTCACCCATCAGAACAAATCTCATCAAAACATGGGAATCATGCACGTTGGAGCTGTGTCAAAGCCTCTGTTTAGGAGAACCCTTCAGGGCCCCAGGGCCACCGCTTCATTCCAAGGTCTCCATAGACACAAAAACATATTAGGACACATCCCCAGGAGAGTCCATTTCAACTCAGCCTCCTCGGTTGCCCCCACATCCAGCAGATCTAACCTGTCTTGTTGCTTGGAGACCATTGGAATGCGAGGTGGGCTACCCAGCCATCCATCCTTAGAACCCTGCTCGGGATCGTTGGCCTGGAGCCAACCAACAGGTCTCAATTGTCCTGCAGAAAAGTCTTTGCAGTTTGGAGCTTCTCACAACTCCCATCGTGGGAAAACCCCCATGACCTCGTGATCCAACCCCCTTCAAGAAAGGGCCATCAGGGCAGAAAGTCCAACCTGAGCGATCGTCTGATCCTTGCCCTGACTTCAGATGCACGAGATCTCGATTGAGGTCTGTAGATTGTGCCTGCCATATCCTCACCCAGAAACCTAGGCCTAGCTTGGGTTCTCAGACTCCGTCCTCAGACTACTGGCCCACAAGCCCTCCAGTTGGGCAATCCAGAACTACAATGCCGCACACTGCCTGCCCTACAGAAGTCAAACATTGCCCTCAGGGCTACCCCGAAACCGCAAATGAGGATCAACCTGCACGCCATTCGGCTGTACCCCAAACATATAGGCTGACCTGGGCACTATTTCCCCTTCTGACCCAGCCTGAGCCTGGACCCCCTGGTCCCACCCAGACAGCTGGCCGCACACTGAGCACATCGGACCCGCCATGGCCTTAGGTCGTCATCTCTTCCCAACTGCGGTTTTCAGGCACCAGAACCTAGACCTTATCTCCAACCACTGCCCAGGGTTGAAAATGATGCAGAAATCAGAACTCTTTCCCCATGGCAAGAAACCTTGTTTTTGGCATGTTGTCCAACGTTCAGTGTAGTTGAAACAAGCGTGGCCCATGAGGCCCAGCCCATGCTTGTGGGCCACATTGGTCACAAACACACATTGTGACCCTCAGCCTGAGCCCAGTCCTCAGGTAAGGCCTCTCAGGGCCTATATGAAGAGACAGCATATTGGGCTTGCCATGCCCCTAGGCCGCAATTTTTAACCATAGTTCGGGTTGTCCCTTCACTCTTCCCCAGGGCTCTGCTTTGGAATTCCTCTTTTGGTGGGACACCTGAGGTAACAAACCTGAAAGGAGTCCTCCCATCCCACAGATTGACGAAAAACAATTGGGATCTGGCCAAATCCACAGAGAGGAAGATTCGTCCATGGCCCATGAGACCTCCCCAACATTCCACGGCCATCGCTGAAACAAAATCCAGAGACAAAAGCTTGAGCAAGCGCCTCAGACTCGCTCATTCTTCATATCCTGAAGAGTTCTTCTCATGGTTTGTAGATCGGGCGTGCCATACCTACGTCCCCAAACTTAAGCTGAGTTTGTGTTTTCAGTCTTCTGTCCTCAAAGTCCTGAGCCACACTCCCTCCAGGCTGGGGCCCCTGGAGCCACACATTAGGACTGCCCCCACCCAATCCATGGGAATTCTGCCCATTCCATTGTCAAAAATCGTACAAATTAGGAGAACCCTCCAAAGTCCCTGGGGCCATCCCAATAGTGTAGGTCGCCCGGGACAAAAAAGGGCAGTTGATACCGGCTGAGCATCTACCTCCACTCATCTACCTCCACTCATACCAAGAAGATTGAACCAGACAGGACCCGAGGCCATTATCGGATCCATTGCTTTGGTTTACAGGCATGTCTCCTCAAAAGCCTGGATTCCAATACCAGCAGAGGGGATTTCCTGAGGCACCCATCACAACAAATCTCGTCTCCACAAGGAAACTTGTGCATGGGAGCTAAGCCAAAGCTTAGGAGAATACTTCAGGGTCCCGGTGCCACCTCCCCATTCCAAGGCCCTCATGGACACAAACACACGTTAGGACCCATCCTCTGGAAAGTGCATTTCAACTCAGCCACCCCGGTTGCTCCCGCAGATCCATTAGATCTAAACTGTCTTGTTGCTAGGAGACAATTGGAAGGCGAGGCGGACTTCCCAGGCATCCATCCTGGAACGGTGCTCTGGAGTCATTCCATATGGGATGTCCTGGAGCTGTCCAACAGGTCTCAATTTTCCCACAGAAGGAATCCTTGAAGGGGGCATCCCACATCTCCCAACGTGGAAAACCTCCATGGCCTCGAGATTCCGCTCCCTTCATGAAGGGGCCGTCATGCACAGAAACTCCAACCTGAGCAAACGTCGGATCCTCGCCCTGACTTCAGATGCATGAGATATTGGTTCAGATCTGCAGGGGGTACCTGCCGTGCCCTCACCCTGAATCTGAAGTCTAGCTTGTGTTCTCAGACTTCCGTCCTCACTCTCCTGGCCCCGAAGCCCTCAAGTTTGGCAATTCCGGACCGACAATGAAGCACTCTGCCTGCCCTCTAGAAAAAATATATTGCCTAATGAGCCGCCCAGGCAGCTTAAATGAGGATAAACCTACACGGCACTCGAATGTACCCAAATTATATAGTCTAACCTGGGCACTAATGCACTGTCTGACACAACCTGAGCCCGGACCTGCTGACCAACACCCAGACAGCTGACCGCACGCTGAGCACATCAGACCCGCCATGGCCTTAGGTCATCATCTCTTCCCTACCTCAGTTTTCAGGCTTCAGAACCTAGACCTTATCTCCAATCACTGCCCACGGGTGACTGTGATGCAGAAATCAGAACTCTTCCTGACCCATGGCAAGAAACCTTGTGGTTGGCATGTTGTCCAACGTTCAGTGTAGGAGAAAACAGCATTCACCCTGAGGCCCCGCCCATTCTTGAGCGCGACGACAGCATAAACACGCACTGTGACCTCAGCGTGAGTCCTGTCCTCCAGTAAGTCCTCTCAGTGGCTGGACCATTAGATGTCATAATGGGCTTGACATGTCCCTAGTCCCCAATTTTTAACCAGATTTCTGGTTGTCCAGTCGCCCCACCCCAGGGCTCTACTCTGGAATCCCTCATTTGGTGGGACATCTAGGTTGAAAAACAAAATGAAACAAATCGACAACAACAACAAAAAAACGGACTTCTTCCATCCCCAGAATGACCCCAAACTCTTTGGACGGGACCGAACCCCCAGAGAGTAAGACTCGTCCATTTCCCATGATGTCACCCGGCAATTTCACGACCATGAGTGACACGATATCCAGAGACAAAAACTTGAGCAAGAGTCTCACACTCGCCCTTTTTTCATATCCCGAAGTGTTCTCCTCATGGTCTGTAGATCAGTCCTGCCATACCTATGACCCAAAACATAAGCCGAGCTCGTGTTTTCAGACAACTGTCCAAACAGCTCTGGCCTACACACCCTACAGGCTCAGGGCCCTGGAACCAAACCTGAGGACTGTACTTGCCCTCTCCAAGGGAATTGTATGTGCCCATTCCAATGGCCACAACCCTACTAGTAGGATAACCTCCAAAGTCCCTGAGGCCATCCCAATAGTTGTGGCTTCCCAAAACAAACAGGGGCAATCTGAGACCATCTGAGCACCTACCTGCACTCAGACCCGTAGACTGATGTCCCCAGAGGTAAAAAGGAACGAACAGGCCCCTAGGCACTAATCGGATCCATTGCTTTGGTTTCCAGGCATCTCTCCTCAGAGGCCTGGATTTCAATACCAACATATGGCTGTTTCTTGACTCACCCATCAAACAAATCTCATCTACACATGGGAAACATGCACGTTGGAGCTGTGTCAAAGCCTCTTTTTAGGAGAACCCTTCAGGGCCCCAGGGCCACCACTTCATTCCAAGGTCTCCATAGACACAAAAACATATTAGGACACATCCCCAGGAGGGTCCATTTCAACTCAGCCTCCTCGGTTGCCCCCCACATCCAGCAGATCTAACCTGTCTTGTTGCTTGGAGACCATTGGAATGCGAGGTGGGCTACCCAGCCATCCATCCTTAGATCCCTGCTCGGAATCGTTGGCCTGGAGCCAACCAACAGGTCTCAATTGTCCTGCAGAAGAATCTTTGCAGTTTGGAGCTTCTCACAACTCCCATCGTGGGAAAACCCCCATGTCCTCGTGATCCAACCCCCTTCAAGAAAGGGCCATCAGGGCAGAAAGTCCAACCTGAGCGATCGTCTGATCCTTGCCCTGACTTCAGATGCACGAGATCTCGATTGAGGTCTGTAGATTGTGCCTGCCATATCCTCACCCAGAAACCTAGGCCTAGCTTGGGTTCTCAGACTCCGTCCTCAGACTACTGGCCCACAGGCCCTCCAGTTGGGCAATCCAGAACTACAATACCGCACTCTGCCTTCCCTACAGAAGTCAAACATTGCCCTCAGGGCTACCCAGAAACCGCAAATGAGGATCAACCTGCACGCCATTCGGCTGTACCCCAAACATATAGGCTGACCTGGGCACTATTTCCCCTTCTGACCCAGCCTGAGCCTGGACCTCCTGGTCCCATCCAGACAGCTGGCCGCACACTGAGCACATCGGACCCGCCATGGCCTTAGGTCTTCATCTCTTCCCAACTGCGGATTTCAGGCTCCAGAACCTAGACCTTATCTCCAACCACTGCCCAGGTTTGAAAATGATGCTGAAATCAGAACTCTTTCCCCATGGCAAGAAACCTTTTGGTTGGCATGTTGTCCAACGTTCAGTGTAGTTGAATCAAGCGTGGCCCATGAGGCCCAGCCCATGCTTGCGGGCCACATGGGTCACAAACACACATTGTGACCCTCAGCCTGAGCCCAGTCCTCAGGTAAGGCCTCTCAGGGCCTATATGAAGAGACAGCATATTGGGCTTGCCATGCCCCTAGGCCCCAATTTTTAACCATAGTTCGGGTTGTCCCTTCACTCTTCCCCAGGGCTCTGCTTTGGAATTCCTCTTTTGGTGGGACACCTGAGGTAACAAACCTGAAAGGAGTCCTCCCATCTCACAGATTGACGAAAAACAATTGGGATCTGGCCAAATCCACAGAGAGGAAGATTCGTCCATGGCCCATGAGACCTCCCCAACATTCCACGGCCATCGCAGAAACAAAATCCATAGAAAAAAGCCTGAGCAAGCGCCTCAGACTCGCTCATTCTTCATATCCTGAAGAGTACTTCTCATGGTTTGTAGATCGGGCGTGCCATACCTACGTCCCCAAACTTAAGCTGAGTTTGTGTTTTCAGTCTTCTGTCCTCAAAGTCCTGGGCCACACTCCCTCCAGGCTGGGGCCCCTGGAGCCACACATTAGGACTGCCCCCACCCAATCCATGGCAATTCTGCCCATTCCATTGTCAAAAATCGTACAAATTAGGAGAACCCTCCAAAGTCCCCGAGGCCATCCCAATAGTGTAGGTCGCCCGGGACAAAATATGGGCGGTTGATACCGGCTCAGCATCTACCTCCACTCATCTACCTCCACTAATACCAAGGAGATTGAACCAGACAGGATCCGAGGCCATTATCGAATCCATTGCTTTGGTTTACAGGCATGTCTCCTCAAAAGCCTGGATTCCAATACCAGCAGAGGGGATTTCCTGAGGCACTCATCAGAACAAATCTCGTCTCCACAAGGAAACTTGTTCATGGTAGCTAAGCCAAAGCTTAGGAGCATACTTCAGTGTCCCGGTGCCACCTCCCCATTCCAAGGCCCTCATGGACACAAATACACGTTAGGACCCATCCTCTGGAAAGTGCATTTCAACTCAGCCACCCCTGTTGCTCCCGAGAATCCATTAGATCTAAACTGTCTTGTTGCTAGGAGACAATTGGAAGGCGAGGCGGACTTCCCAGGCATCCATCCTGGAACGGTGCTCTGGAGTCATTCCATATGGGATGTCCTGGAGCTGTCCAACAGGTCTCAATTGTCCCGCAGAAGGAATCCTTGAAGGGGGCATCCCACATCTCCCAACGTGGAAAACCTCCATGGCCTCGAGATTCCGCTCCCTTCATGAAGGGGCCGTCATGCACAGAAACTCCAACCTGAGCCAACGTGGGATCCTCGCCCTGACTTCAGATGCATGAGATATTGGTTCAGATCTGCAGGGGGTACCTGCCGTGCCCTCACCCTGAATCCGAAGTCTAGCTTGTGTTCTCAGACTTCCGTCCTCACTCTCCTGGCCCCGAAGCCCTCAAGTTTGGCAATTCCGGACCGACAATGAAGCACTCTGCCTGCCCTCTAGAAAAAATATATTGCCTAATGAGCAGCCCAGGCAGCTTAAATGAGGATAAGCCTACACGGCACTCGAATGTACCCAAATTATATAGTCTAACCTGGGCACTAATGCACTGTCTGACACAACCTGAGCCCGGACCTGCTGACCAACACCCAGACAGCTGACCGCACGCTGAGCACATCAGACCCGCCATGGCCTTAGGTCATCATCTCTTCCCTACCTCAGTTTTCAGGCTTCAGAACCTAGACCTTATCTCCAATCACTGCCCACGGGTGACTGTGATGCAGAAATCAGAACTCTTCCTGACCCATGGCAAGAAACCTTGTGGTTGGCATGTTGTCCAACGTTCAGTGTAGGAGAAACCAGCATTCACCCCGAGGCCCCGCCCATTCTTGAGTGCGACGAGAGCATAAACACGCATTGTGACCTCAGCGTGAGTCCTGTCCTCTAGTAAGTCCTCTCAGTGGTTGGACCATTAGATGTCATAATGGGCTTGACATGTCCCTAGTCCCCAATTTTTAACCAGATTTCTGGTTGTCCAGTCGCCCCAACCCAGGGCTCTACTCTGGAATCCCTCATTTGGTGGGACATCTGAGGTTGAAAAACAAAATGAAACAAATCGACAACAACAACAAAAAAACGGACTTCTTACATCCCCAGAATGACCCCAAACTCTTTGGACGGGACCGAACCCCCAGAGAGTAAGACTCGTCCATTTCCCATGATGTCACCCGGCAATTTCATGACCATGAGTGACACGATATCCAGAGACAAAAACTTGAGCAAGAGCCTCACACTCGCCCTTTTTTCATATCCCGAAGTGTTCTCCTCATGGTCTGTAGATCAGTCCTGCCATACCTATGACCCAAAACATAAGCCGAGTTTGTGTTTTCAGACAACTGTCCAAACAGCTCTGGCCTACACACCCTACAGGCTCAGGGCCCTGGAGCCAAACCTGAGGACTGTACTTGCCCTCTCCAAGGGAATTGTATGTGCCCATTCCAATGGCCACAACCCTACTAGTAGGATAACCTCCAAAGTCCCTGAGGCCATCCCAATAGTTGTGGATTCCCAACAAACAGGGGCAATCTGAGCCCATCTGAGCACCTACCTGCACTCAGACACGTAGACTGATGTCCCCAGCGGTAAAAAGGAACGAACAGGCCCCTAGGCACTAATCGGATCCATTGCTTTGGTTTCCAGGCATCTCTCCACAGAGGCCTGGATTTCAATACCAGCATATGGCTGTTTCTTGACTCACCCATCAGAACAAATCTCATCTACACATGGGAAACATGCACGTTGGAGCTGTGTCAAAGCCTCTGTTTAGGAGAACCCTTCAGGGCCCCAGGGCCACCGCTTCATTCCAAGGTCTCCATAGACACAAAAACATATTAGGACACATCCACAGGAGAGTCCATTTCAACTCAGCCTCCTCGGTTGTCCCCCACATCCAGCAGATCTAACTTGTCTGGTGCTTGGAGACAATTGGAATGCGAGGTGGGCTACCCAGCCATCCATCCTTAGAACCCTGCTCGGAATCGTTGGCCTGGAGCCAACCAACAGGTCTCAATTGTCCTGCAGAAGAATCTTTGCAGTTTGGAGCTTCTCACAACTCCCATCGTGGGAAAACCCCCATGTCCTCGTGATCCAACCCCCTTCAAGAAAGGGCCATCAGGGCAGAAAGTCCAACCTGAGCAATCGTCTGATCCTTGCCCTGACTTCAGATGCACGAGATCTCTATTGAGGCCTGTAGATTGTGCCTGCCATATCTTCACCCAGAAACCTAGGCTTAGCTTGGGTTCTCAGACTCCGTCCTCAGACTACTGGCCCACAGGCCCTCCATTTTGGCAATCCAGAACTACAATGCCGCACTCTGCCTGCCCTACAGAAGTAAAATATTGCCCTCAGGGCTACCCCGAATCCCCAAATGAGGATCATCCTGCACGCCATTCGGCTGTACCCCAAACATATAGGCTGACCTGGGCACTATTTCCCCTTCTGACCCAGCCTGAGCGTGGACCTCCTGGTCCCACGCAGACAGCTGGTCGCACACTGAGCACATCGGACCCGCCATGGCCTTAGGTCGTCATCTCTTCCCAAGTGCGGTTTTCAGACACCAGAACCTAGACCTTATCTCCAACCACTGCCCAGGGTTGAAAATGATGCAGAAATCAGAACTCTTTCCCCATGGCAAGAAACCTTGTGGTTGGCATGTTGTCCAATGTTCAGTGTAGTTGAAACAAGCGTGGCCCATGAGGCCCAGCCCATGCTTGCGGGCCACATTGGTCACAAACACACATTGTGACCCTCAGCCTGAGCCCAGTCCTCAGGTAAGGCCTCTCTGGGCCTATATGAAGAGACAGCATATTGGGCTTGCCATGCCCCTAGGCCCCAATTTTTAACCATAGTTCGGGTTGTCCCTTCACTCTTCCCCAGGGCTCTGCTTTGGAATTCCTCTTTTGGTGGGACACCTGAGGTAACAAACCTGAAAGGAGTCCTCCCATCCCACAGATTGACGAAAAACAATTGGGATCGTGCCAAATCCACAGAGAGGAAGATTCGTCCATGGCCCATGAGACCTCCCCAACATTCCACGGACATTGCAGAAACAAAATCCAGAGAAAAAAGCCTGAGCAAGCACCTCAGACTCGCTCATTCTTCATATCCTGAAGAGTTCTTCTCATGGTTTGTAGATCGGGCGTGCCATACCTACGTCCCCAAACTTAAGCTGAGTTTGTGTTTTCAGTCTTCTTTCCTCAAAGTCCTGGGCCACACTCCCTCCAGGCTGGGGCCCCTGGAGCCACACATTAGGACTGCCCCCACCCAATCCATGGGAATTCTGCCCATTCCATTGTTAAAAATCGTACAAATTAGGAGAACCCTCCAAAGTCCCTGAGGCCATCCCAATAGTGTAGGCCGCCCGAGACAAAAAATGGGCGGTTGATACCGGCTGAGCATTTACCTCCACTCATCTACCTCCACACATCTACCTCCACTCATACCAAGGATATTGAACCAGACAGGACCCGAGGCCATTATCGAATCCATTGCTTTGGTTTACAGGCATGTCTCCTCAAAAGCCTGGATTCCAATACCAGCAGAGGGGATTTCCTGAGGCACTCATCAGAACAAATCTCGTCTCCACAAGGAAACTTGTGCATGGTAGCTAAGCCAAAGCTTAGGAGAATACTTCAGGGTCCCAGTGCCACCTCCCCATTCCAAGGTCCTCATGGACACAAATACACGTTAGGACCCATCCTCTGGAAAATGCATTTCAACTCAGCCACCCCGGTTGCTCCCGCAGATCCATTAGATCTAAACTGTCTTGTTGCTAGGAGACAATTGGAAGGCGAGGCGGACTTCCCAGGCATCCATCCTGGAACGGTGCTCTGGATTCATTCCTTATGGGATGTCCTGGAGCTGTCCAACAGGTCTCAATTGTCCCGCAGAAGGAATCCTTGAAGGAAGCATCCCACATCTCCCAACGTGGAAAACCTCCATGGCCTCGAGATTCCGCTCCCTTCATGAAGGGGCCGTCATGCACAGAAACTCCAACCTGAGCCAACGTCGGATCCTCGCCCTGACTTCAGATGCATGAGATATTGGTTCAGATCTGCAGGGGGTACCTGCCGTGCCCTCATTCTGAATCCGAAGTCTAGCTTGTGTTCTCAGACTTCCGTCCTCACTCTCCTGGCCCCGAAGCCCTCAAGTTTGGCAATTCCGGACCGTCAATGAAGCACTCTGCCTGCCCTCTAGAAAAAATATATTGCCTAATGAGCAGCCCAGGCAGCTTAAATGAGGATAAACCTACACGGCACTCGAATGTACCCAAATTATATAGTCTAACCTGGGCACTAATGCACTGTCTGACACAACCTGAGCCCGGACCTGCTGACCAACACCCAGACAGCTGACCGCACGCTGAGCACATCAGACCCGCCATGACCTTAGGTCATCATCTCTTCCCTACCTCAGTTTTCAGGCTTCAGAACCTAGACCTTATCTCCAATCACTGCCCACGGGTGACTGTGTTGCAGAAATCAGAACTCTTCCTGACCCATGGCAAGAAACCTTGTGGTTGGCATGTGTCCAACGTTCAGTGTAGGAGAAACCAGCATTCACCCTGAGGCCCCGCCCATTCTTCCGTGCGACGAGAGCAGAAACACGCATTGTGACCTCAGCGTGAGTCCTGTCCTCTAGTAAGTCCTCTCAGTGGCTGGACCATTAGATGTCATAATGGGCTTGACATATCCCTAGTCCCCAATTTTTAACCAGATTTCTGGTTGTCCAGTCGCCCCACCCCAGGGCTCTACTCTGGAATCCCTCATTTGGTGGGACATCTGAGGTTGAAAAACAAAATGAAACAAATCGACAACAACAACAAAAAAACGGACTTCTTCCATCCCCATAATGACCCCAAACTCTTTGGACGGGACCGAACCCCCAGAGAGTAAGACTCGTCCATTTCCCATGATGTCACCCGGCAATTTCACGACCATGAGTGACACGATATCCAGAGACAAAAACTTGAGCAAGAGCCTCACACTCGCCCTTTTTTCATATCCCGAAGTGTTCTCCTCATGGTCTGTAGATCAGTCCTGCCATACCTATGAACCAAAACATAAGCCGAGTTTGTGTTTTCAGACAACTGTCCAAACAGCTCTGGCCTACACACCCTACAGGCTCAGGGCCCTGGAGCCAAACCTGAGGACTGTACTTGCCCTCTCCAAGGGAATTGTATGTGCCCATTCCAATGGCCACAACCCTACTAGTAGGATAACCTCCAAAGTCCCTGAGGCCATCCCAATAGTTGTGGCTTCCCAGGACAAACAGGGGCAATCTGAGACCATCTGAGCACCTACCTGCACTCAGACCCGTAGACTGATGTCCCCAGAGGTAAAAAGGAACGAACAGGCCCCTAGGCACTAATCGGATCCATTGCTTTGGTTTCCAGGCATCTCGCCTCAGAGGCCTGGATTTCAATACCAGCATATGGCTGTTTCTTGACTCACCCATCAGAACAAATCTCATCTACACATGGGAAACATGCACGTTGGAGCTGTGTCAAAGCCTCTGTTTAGGAGAACCCTTCAGGGCCCCAGGGCCACCGCTTCATTCCAAGGTCTCCATAGACACAAAAACATATTAGGACACATCCACAAGAGAGTCCATTTCTACTCAGCCTCCTCGGTTGCCCCCCACATCCAGCAGATCTAACCTGTCTTGTTGCTTGGAGACAATTGGAATGCGAGGTGGGCTACCCAGCCATCCATCCTTAGAACCCTGCTCGGAATCGTTGGCCTGGAGCCAACCAACAGGTCTCAATTGTCCTGCAGAAGAACCTTTGCAGTTTGGAACTTCTCACAACTCCCATCGTGGGAAAACCCCCATGTCCTCGTGATCCAACCCCCTTCAAGAAAGGGCCATCAGGGCAGAAAGTCCAACCTGAGCGATCGTCTGATCCTTGCCCTGACTTCAGATGCACGAGATCTCGATTGAGGTCTGTAGATTGTGCCTGCCATATCCTCACCCAGAAACCTAGGCCTAGCTTGGTTCTCAGACTCCGTCCTCAGACTACTGGCCCACAGGCCCTCCATTTTGGCAACCAGAACTACAATGCCGCACTCTGCCTGCCCTACAGAATTAAAATATTGCCCTCAGGGCTACCCCGAATCCCCAAATGAGGATCAACCTGCACGCCATTCGGCTGTACCCCAAACATATAGGCTGACCTGGGCACTATTTCCCCTTCTGACCCAGACTGAGCCTGGTCCTCCTGGTCCCACCCAGACAGCTGGCCGCACACTGAGCACATCGGACCCGCCATGGCCTTAGGTCGTCATCTCTTCCCAACTGCGGTTTTCAGGCTCCAGAATCTAGACCTTATCTCCAACCACTGCCCAGGTTTGAAAATGATGCTGAAATCAGAACTCTTTCCCCATGGCAAGAAACCTTGTGGTTGGCATGTTGTCCAATGTTCAGTGTAGTTGAATCAAGCGTGGCCCATGAGGCCCAGCCCATGCTTGCGGGCCACATTGGTCACAAACACACATTGTGACCCTCAGCCTGAGCCCAGTCCTCAGGTAAGGCCTCTCAGGGCCTATATGAAGAGACAGCATATTGGGCTTGCCATGCCCCTAGGCCCCAATTTTTAACCATAGTTCGGGTTGTCCCTTCACTCTTTCCCAGGGCTCTGCTTTGGAATTCCTCTTTTGGTGGGACACCTGAGGTAACAAACCTGAAAGGAGTCCTCCCATCCCACAGATTGACGAAAAACAATTGGGATCGTGCCAAATCCACAGAGAGGAAGATTCGTCCATGGCCCATGAGACCTCCCCAACATTCCACGGACATTGCAGAAACAAAATCCAGAGAAAAAAGCCTGAGCAAGCACCTCAGACTCGCTCATTCTTCATATCCTGAAGAGTTCTTCTCATGGTTTGTAGATCGGGCGTGCCATACCTACGTCCCCAAACTTAAGCTGAGTTTGTGTTTTCAGTCTTCTGTCCTCAAAGTCCTGGGCCACACTCCCTCCAGGCTGGGGCCCCTGGAGCCACACATTAGGACTGCCCCCACCCAATCCATGGGAATTCTGCCCATTCTATTGTCAAAAATCGTACAAATTAGGGGAACCCTCCAAAGTCCTTGAGGCCATCCCAATAGTGTAGGTCGCCCGGGAAGAAAAATGGGCGGTTCATACCGGCTGAGCATTTACCTCCACTCATCTACCTCCACTCATCTACCTCCACTCATACCAAGGAGATTGAACCAGACAGGACCCGAGGCCATTATCGAATCCATTGCTTTGGTTTACAGGCATGTGTCCTCAAAAGCCTGCATTCCAATACCAGCAGAGGGGATTTCCTGAGGCACCCATCAGAACAAATCTCGTCTCCACAAGGAAACTTGTGCATGGTAGCTAAGCCAAAGCTTAGGAGAATACTTCAGGGTCCCGGTGCCACCTCCCCATTCCAAGGCCCTCATGGACACAAACACACGTTAGGACCCATCCTCTGGAAAGTGCATTTCAACTCAGCCACCCCGGTTGCTCCCGCAGATCCATTAGATCTAAACTGTCTTGTTGCTAGGAGACAATTGGAAGGCGAGGCGGACTTCCCAGGCATCCATCCTGGAACGGTGCTCTGGAGTCATTCCATATGGGATGTCCTGGAGCTGTCCAACAGGTCTCAATTGTCCCGCAGAAGGAATCCTTGAAGGGGACATCCCACATCTCCCAACGTGGAAAACCTCCATGGCCTCGAGATTCTGCTCCCTTCATGAAGGGGCCGTCATGCACAGAAACTCCAACATGAGCCAACGTCGGATCCTCGCCCTGACTTCCGATGCATGAGATATTGGTTCAGATCTGCAGGGGGTACCTGCCGTGCCCTCACCCTGAATCCGAAGTCTAGCTTGTGTTCTCAGACTTCCGTCCTCACTCTCCTGGCCCCGAAGCCCTCAAGTTTGGCAATTCCGGACCGACAATGAAGCACTCTGCCTGCCCTCTAGCAAAAATATATTGCCTAATGAGCAGCCCAGGCAGCTTAAATGAGGATAAACCTACATGGCACTCGGTAGGCACACGGTACCCAAATTATATAGTCTAACCTGGGCACTAATCCACTATCTGACACAACCTGAGCCCGGACCTGTTGACCAACACCCAGACAGCTGACCACATGCTGAGCACATCAGACCCGCCATGGCCTTAGGTCATTATCTCTTCCCTACCTAGTTTTCAGGCTTCAGAACCTAGACCTTATCTCCAATCACTGTCCACGGGTGACTGTGATGCAGAAATCAGAACTCTTCCTGACCCATGGCAAGAAACCTTGTGGTTGGCATGTTGTCCAACGTTCAGTGTAGGAGAAACCAGCATTCACCCTGAGGCCATGCCCATTCTTGAGTGCGACGAGAGCATAAACACGCATTGGGACCTCAGCCTGAGTCCTGTCCTCTAGTAAGTCCTCTCAGTGGCTGGACCATTAGATGTCATAATGGCCTTGACATGTCCCTAGTCCCCAATTTTTAACCAGATTTCTGGTTGTCTAGTCGCCCCACCCCAGGGCTCTACTCTGGAATCCCTCATTTGGTGGGACATCGGGGGTTGAAAAACAAAATGAAACAAATCGACAACAACAAAAAAACGGACTTCTTCCATCCCCAGAATGACCCCAAACTCTTTGGACGGGACCGAACCCCCAGAGAGTAAGACTCGTCCATTTCCCATGATGTCACCCGGCAATTTCACGACCATTAGTGACACGATATCCAGAGACAAAAACTTGAGCAAGAGCCTCACACTCGCCCTTTTTACATATCCCGAAGTGTTCTCCTCATGGTCTGTAAATCAGTCCTGCCATACCTATGACCCAAAACATAAGCCGAGTTTGTGTTTTCAGACAACTGTCCAAACAGCTCTGGCCTACACACCCTACAGGTTCAGGGCCCTGGAGCCAAACCTGAGGACTGTACTTGCCCTCTCCAAGGGAATTGTATGTGCCCATTCCAATGGCCACAACCCTACTAGTAGGATAACCTCCAAAGTCCCTGAGGCCATCCCAATAGTTGTGGCTTCGCAGGACAAACAGGGGCAATCTGAGCCCATCTGAGCACCTACCTGCACTCAGACCCGTAGACTGATGTCCCCAGAGGTAAAAAGGAACGAACAGGCCCCTAGGCACTAATCGGATACATTGCGTTGGTTTCCAGGCATCTCTCCTCAGAGGCCTGGATTTCAATACCAGCATATGGCTGTTTCTTGACTCACCCATCAGAACAAATTTCATCTACACATGGGAAACATGCACGTTGGAGCTGTGTCAAAGCCTCTGTTTAGGAGAACCCTTCAGGGCCCCACGGCCACCGCTTCATTCCAAGGTCTCCATAGACACAAAAACATATTAGGACACATCCACAGGAGAGTCCATTTCAACTCAGCCTCCTCGGTTGCCCCCCACATCCAGCAGATCTAACCTGTTTTGTTGCTTGGAGACCATTGGAATGCGAGGTGGGCTACCCAGCCATCCATCCTTAGAACCCTGCTCGGAATCGTTGGCCTGGAGCCAACCAACAGGTCTCAATTGTCCTGCAGAAGAATCTTTGCAGTTTGGAGCTTCTCACAACTCCCATCGTGTGAAAACCCCCATGTCCTCGTGATCCAACCCCCTTCAAGAAAGGGCCATCAGGGCAGAAAGTCCAACCTGAGCGATCGTCTGATCCTTGCCCTGACTTCAGATGCACGAGATCTCGATTGAGGTCTGTAGATTGTGCCTGCCATATCCTCACCCAGAAACCTAGGCTTAGCTTGGGTTCTCAGACTCCGTCCTCAGACTACTGGCCCACAAGCCCTCCAGTTGGGCAATCCAGAACTACAATGCCGCACTCTGCCTGCCCTACAGAAGTAAAACATTGCCCTCAGGGCTACCCCGAAACCGCAAATGAGGATCAACCTGCACGCCATTCGGCTGTACCCCAAACATATAGGCTGACCTGGGCACTATTTCCCCTTCTGACCCAGCCTGAGCCTGGACCTCCTGGTACCACCCAGACAGCTGGCCGCAAACTGAGCACATCGGACCCGCCATGGCCTTAGGTCGTCATCTCTTCCCAACTGCGGTTTTCAGGCTCCAGAACCTAGACCGTATCTCCAACCATTGCCCAGGGTTGAAAATGATGCAGAAATCAGAACTCTTTCCCCATGGCAAGAAACCTTGTGGTTGGCATGTTGTCCAACGTTCAGTGTAGTTGAAACAAGCGTGGCCCATGAGGCCGAGCCCATGCTTGCGGGCCACATTGGTCACAAACACACATTGTAACCCTCAGCCTGAGCCCAGTCCTCAGGTAAGGCCTCTCAGGGCCTATATGAAGAGACAGCATATTGGGCTTGCCATGCCCCTAGGCCCCAATTTTTAACCATAGTTCGGGTTGTCCCTTCACTCTTCCCCAGGGCTCCTCTTTGGAATTCCTCTTTTGGTGGGACACCTGAGGTAACAAACCTGAAAGCAGTCCTCCCATCCCACAGATTGACGAAAAACAATTGGGATCGGGCCAAATCCACAGAGAGGAAGATTCGTCCATGGTCCATGAGACCTCCCCAACATTCCGCGGCCATCGCTGAAACAAAATCCAGAGACAAAAGCCTGAGCAAGCTCCTCAGACTCGCTCATTCTATATATCCAGAAGAGTTCTTCTCATGGTTTGTAGATAGGGCGTGCCATACCTACGTCCCCAAACTTAAGCTGAGTTTGTGTTTTCAGTCTTCTGTCCTCAAAGTCCTGGGCCACACTCCCTCCAGGCTGGGGCCCCTGGAGCCACACATTAGGACTGCCCCCACCCAATCCATGGGAATTCTGCCCATTCCATTGTCAAAAATCGTACAAATTAGGAGAACCCTCCAAAGTCCCTGTGGCCATCCCAATAGTGTAGGTCGCCCGGGACAAAAAAGGGCAGTTGATACCGGCTGAGCATCTACCTCCACTCATCTACCTCCACTCATACCAAGAAGATTGAACCAGACAGGACCCGAGGCCATTATCGGATCCATTGCTTTGGTTTACAGGCATGTCTCCTCAAAAGCCTGGATTTCAATACCAGCAGAGGGGATTTCCTGAGGCACCCATCAGAACAAATCTCGTCTCCACAAGGAAACTTGTGCATGGGAGCTAAGCCAAAGCTTAGGAGAATACTTCAGGGTCCCGGTGCCACCTCCCCATTCCAAGGCCCACATGGACACAAACACACGTTAGGACCCATCCTCTGGAAAGTGCATTTCAACTCAGCCACCCCGGTTGCTCCCGCAGATCCATTAGATCTAAACTGTCTTGTTGCTAGGAGACAATTGGAAGGCGAGGCGGACTTCCCAGGCATCCATCCTGGAATGGTGCACTGGAGTCATTCCATAAGGGATGAACTGGAGCTGTCCAACAGGTCTCAATTGTCCCGCAGAAGGAATCCTTGAAGGGGGCATCCCACATCTCCCAACGTGGAAAACCTCCATGGCCTCGAGATTCCGCTCCCTTCATGAAGGGGCCGTCATGCACAGAAACTCCAACCTGAGCCAACGTCGGATCCTCACCCTGACTTCAGATGCATGAGATATTGGTTCAGATCTGTAGGGGGTACCTGCCGTGCCCTCACCCTGAATCCGAAGTCTAGCTTGTGTTCTCAGACTTCCATCCTCACTCTCCTGGCCCCGAAGCCCTCAAGATTGGCAATTGCGGACCGACAATGAAGCACTCTGCCTGCCCTCTAGAAAAAATATATTGCCTAAGGAGCAGCCCAGGCAGCTTAAATGAGGATATACCTACACGGCACTCGAATGTACCCAAATTATATAGTCTAACCTGGGCACTAATGCACTGTCTGACACAACCTGAGCCCGGACCTGCTGACCAACACCCAGACAGCTGACCGCACGCTGAGCACATCAGACCCGCCATGGCCTTAGGTCATCATCTCTTCCCTACCTCAGTTTTCAGGCTTCAGAACCTAGACCTTATCTCCAATCACTGCCCACGGGTGACTGTGATGCAGAAATCAGAACTCTTCCTGACCCATGGCAAGAAACCTTGTGGTTGGCATGTTGTCCAACGTTCAGTGTAGTAGAAACCAGCATTCACGCTGAGGCCCCGCCCATTCTTGAGTGCGACGAGAGCATAAACACGCATTGTGACCTCAGCGTGAGTCCTGTCCTCTTAAGTCCTCTCAGTGGCTGGACCATTAGATGTCATAATGGGCTTGACATATCTCTAGTCCCCAATTTTTATCCAGATTTCTGGTTGTCCAGTCGCCCCACCCCAGGGCTCTACACTGGAATCCCTCATTTGGTGGGACATCTGAGGTTGAAAAACAAAATGAAACAAATCGACAACAACAACAAAAAAACGGACTTCTTCCATCCCCAGAATGACCGCAAACTCTTTGGACGGGACCGAACCCCCAGAGAGTAACACTCGTCCATTTCCCATGAAGTCACCCGGCAATTTCACGACCATGAGTGACACGATATCCAGAGACAAAAACTTGAGCAAGAGCCTCACACTCGCCCTTTTTTCATATCCCGAAGTGTTCTCCTCATGGTCTGTAGATCAGTCCTGCCATAACTATGACCCAAAACATAAGCCGAGTTTGTGTTTTCAGACAACTGTCCAAACAGCTCTGGCCTACACACCCTACAGGCTCAGGGCCCTGGAGCCAAACCTGAGGACTGTACTTGCCCTCTCCAAGGGAATTGTATGTGCCCATTCCAATGGCCACAACCCTACTAGTAGGATACCCTCCAAAGTCCCTGAGGCCATCCCAATAGTTGTGGCTTCCCAGGACAAACAGGGGCAATCTGAGCCCATCTGAGCGCCTACCTGCACTCAGACCCATAGACTGATGTCCCCAGAGGTAAAAAGGAACGAACAGGCCCCTAGGGACTAATCGGATCCATTGCTTTGGTTTCCAGGCATCTCTACTCAGAGGCCTGGATTTCAATACCAGCATATGGCTGTTTCTTGACTCACCCATCAAAACAAATCTCATCTACACATGGGAAACATGCACGTTGGAGCTGTGTCAAAGCCTCTGTTTAGGAGAACCCTTCAGGCCACCGCTTCATTCCAAGGTCTCCATAGACACAAAAACATATTAGGACACATCCACAGGAGAGTCCATTTCAACTCAGCCTCCTCGGTTGCCCCCCACATCCAGCAGATATAACCTGTCTTGTTGCTTGGAGACCATTGGAATGCGAGGTGGGCTACCCAGCCATCCATCCGTAGGACGCTGCTCGGAATCGTTGGCCTGGAGCCAACCAACAGGTCTCAATTGTCCTGCAGAAGAATCTTTGCAGTTTGGAGCTTCTCACAACTCCCATCGTGGGAAAACCCCCATGTCCTCGTGATCCAACCCCCTTCAAGAAAGGGCCATCAGGGCAGAAAGTCCAACCTGAGCGATCGTCTGATCCTTGCCCTGACTTCAGATGCACGAGATCTCGATTGAGGTCTGTAGATTGTGCCTGCCATATCCTCACCCAGAAACCTAGGCCTAGCTTGGGTTCTCAGACTCTGTCCTCAGACTACTGGCCCACAAGCCCTCCAGTTGGGCAATCCAGAACTACAATGCCGCACTCTGCCTGCCCTACAGAAGTAAAACATTGCCCTCAGGGCTACCCCGAAACCGCAAATGAGGATCAAACTGCACGCCATTCGGCTGTACCCCAAACATATAGGCTGACCTGGGCACTATTTCCCCTTCTGACCCAGCCTGATCTGGACCTCCTGGTCCCACCCAGACAGCTGGCCGCACACTGAGCACATCGGACCCGCCATGGCCTTAGGTCGTCATCTCTTCCTAACTGCGGTTTTCAGGCTCCAGAACCTAGACCTTATCACCAACCACTGCCCAGTAAGAAAATGATGCAGAAATCAGAACTCTTTCCCCATGGCAAAAAACCTTGTGCTTGGCATGTTGTCCAACGTTCAGTGTAGTTGAAACAAGCGTGGCCCATGAGGCCCAGCCCATGCTTGCGGACCACATTGGTCACATACACACATTGTAACCCTCAGCCTGAGCCCAGTCCTCAGGTAAGGCCTCTCAGGGCCTATTTGAAGAGACAGCATATTGGGCTTGCCATGCCCCTAGGCCCCAATTTTTCACCATAGTTCGGGTTGTCCCTTCACTCTTCCCCAGGGCTCCTCTTTGGAATTCCTCTTTTGGTGGGACACCTGAGGTAACAAACCTGAAAGCAGTCCTCCCATCCCACAGATTGACGAAAAACAATTGGGATCGTGCCAAATCCACAGAGAGGAAGATTCGTCCATGGCCCATGAGACCTCCCCAACATTCCACGGCCATCGCTGAAACAAAATCCAGAGACAAAAGCCTGAGCAAGCGCCTCAGACTCGCTCATTCTTCATATCCTGAAGAGTTCTTCTCATGGTTTGTAGATCGGGCGTGCCATACCTACGTCCCCAAACTTAAGCTGAGTTTCTGTTTTCAGTCTTCTGTCCTCAAAGTCCTGGGCCACACTCCCTCCAGGCTGGGGCCCCTGGAGTCACACATTAGGACTGCACCCACCCAATCCATGGGAATTCTGTCCATTCCATTGTCAAAAATCGTACAAATTAGGAGAATCCTCCAAAGTCCCTGAGGCCATCCCAATAGTGTAGGTCGCCCGGGACAAAAAAGGGCGGTTGATACCGGCTGAGCATCTACCTCCACTCATCTACCTCCACTCATACCAAGAAGATTGAATCAGACAGGACCCGGGGCCATTATCGGATCCATTGCTTTGGTTTACAGGCATGTCTCCTCAAAAGCCTGGATTCCAATACCAGCAGAGGTGATTTCCTGAGGCACCCATCAGAACAAATCTCGTCTCCACAAGGAAACTTGTGCATGGGAGTTATGCCAAAGCTTAGGAGAATACTTCAGGGTTCCGGTGCCACCTCCCCATTCCAAGGCCCTCATGGACACAAACACACGTTAGGACCCATCCTCTGGAAAGTGCATTTCAACTCAGCCACCCCGGTTGCTCCCGCAGATCCATTAGATCTAAACTGTCTTGTTTCTAGGAGACAATTGGAAGGCGAGGCGGACTTCCCAGGCATCCATCCTGGAACGGTGCTCTGGACTCATTCCATATGGGATGAACTGGAGCTGTCCAACAGGTCTCAATTGTCCCGCAGAAGGAATCCTTGAAGGGGGCATCCCACATCTCCCAACGTGGAAAACCTCCATGGCCTCGAGATTCCGCTCCCTTCATGAAGGGGCCGTCATGCACAGAAACTCCAACCTGAGCCAACGTCGGATCCTCGCCCTGACTTCAGATGCATGAGATATTGGTTCAGATCTGCAGGGGGTACCTGCCGTGCCCTCACCCTGAATCCGAAGTCTAGCTTGTGTTCTCAGACTTCCGTCCTCACTCTCCTGACCCCGAAGCCCTCAAGTTTGGCAATTGCGGACCGACAATGAAGCACTCTGCCTGCCCTCTAGAAAAAATATATTGCCTAATGAGCAGCCCAGGCAGCTTAAATGAGGATATACCTACACGGCACTCGAATGTACCCAAATTATATAGTCTAACCTGGGTACTAATGCACTGTCTGACACAACCTGAGCCCGGACCTGCTGACCAACACCCAGACAGCTGACCGCACGCTGAGCACATCAGACCCGCCATGGTTTTAGGTCATCATCTCTTCCCTACCTCAGTTTTCAGGCTTCAGAACCTAGACCTTATTTCCAATCACTGCCCACGGGTGACTGTGATGCAGAAATCAGAACTCTTCCTGACCCATGGCAAGAAACCTTGTGGTTGGCATGTTGTCCAAGGATCAGTTTAGTAGAAACCAGCATTCACCCTGAGGCCCCGCCCATTCTTGCGTGCGACGAGAGCATAAACACGCATTGTGACCTCAGCGTGAGTCCTGTCCTCTAGTAAGTCCTCTCAGTGGCTGGACCATTAGATGTCATAATGGGCTTGACATATCCCTAGTCCCCAATTTTTAACCAGATTTCTGGTTGTCCAGTCGCCCCACCCCAGGGCTCTACACTGGAATCCCTCATTTGGTGGGACATCGGAGGTTGAAAAACAAAATGAAACAAATCGACAACAACAAAAAAACGGACTTCTTCCATCCCCAGAATGACCCCAAACTCTTTGGACGGGACCGAACCCCCAGAGAGTAAGACTCGTCCATTTCCCATGAAGTCATCCGGCAATTTCACGACCATGAGTGACACGATATCCAGAGACAAAAACTTGAGCAAGAGCCTCACACTCGCCCTTTTTTCATATCTCGAAGTGTTCTCCTCATGGTCTGTAGATCAGTCCTGCCATACCTATGAACCAAAACATAAGCCGAGTTTGTGTTTTCAGACAACTGTCCAAACAGCTCTGGCCTACACACCCTACAGGCTCAGGGCCCTGGAGCCAAACCTGAGGACTGTACTTGCCCTCTCCAAGGGAATTGTATGTGCCCATTCCAATGGCCACAACCCTACTAGTAGGATAACCTCCAAAGTCCCTGAGGCCATCCCAATAGTTGTGGCTTCCCAGGACAAACAGGGGCAATCTGAGCCCATCTGAGCACCTACCTGCACTCAGACCCGTAGACTGATGTCCCCAGAGGTAAAAAGGAACGAACAGGCCCCTAGGCACTAATCGGATCCATTGCTTTGTTTTCCAGGCATCTCTCCTCAGAGGCCTGGATTTCAATACCAGCATATGGCTGTTTCTTGACTCACCCATCAGAACAAATCTCATCTACACATGGGAAACATGCACGTTGGAGCTGTGTCAAAGCCTCTGTTTAGGAGAAACCTTCAGGGCCCCAGGGCCACCGCTTCATTCCAAGGTCTCCATAGACACAAAAACATATTAGGACACATCCACAGGAGAGTCCATTTCAACTCAGCCTCCTCGTTTGCCCCCTACATCCAGCAGATCTAACCTGTCTTGTTGCTTGGAGACAATTGGAATGCGAGGTGGGCTACCCAGCCATCCATCCTTAGGACCCTGCTCGGAATCGTTGGCCTGGAGCCAACCAACAGGTCTCAATTGTCCTGCAGAAGAATCTTTGCAGTTTGGAGCTTCTCACAACTCCCATCGTGGGAAAACCCCCATGTCCTCGTGATCCAACCCCCTTCAAGAAAGGGCCATCAGGGCAGAAAGTCCAACCTGAGCGATCGTCTGATCCTTGCCCTGACTTCAGATGCACGAGATCTCGATTGAGGTCTGTAGATTGTGCCTGCCATATCCTCACCCAGAAACCTAGGCCTAGCTTGGGTTCTCAGACTCTGTCCTCAGACTACTGGCCCACAAGCCCTCCAGTTGGGCAATCCAGAACTACAATGCCGCACTCTGCCTGCCCTACAGAAGTCAAACATTGCCCTCAGGGCTACCCCGAAACCGCAAATGAGGATCAACCTGCACGCCATTCGGCTGTACCCCAAACATATAGGCTGACCTGGGCACTATTTCCTCTTCTGACCCAGCCTGAGCCTGGACCTCCTGGTCCCAACCAGATAGCTGGCCTCACACTGAGCACATCGGACCTGCCATGGCCATAGGTCGTCATCTCTTCCCAACTGCGGTTTTCAGGCTCCAGAACCTAGACCTTATCACCAACCCCTGCCCAGTTTGAAAATGATGCAGAAATCAGAACTCTTTCCCCATGGCAAGAAACCTTGTGCTTGGCATGTTGTCCAACGTTAAGTGTAGTTGAAACAAGCGTGGCCCATGAGGCCCAGCCCATGCTTGCGGCCACATTGGTCACAAACACACATTGTGACCCTCAGCCTGAGCCCAGTCCTCAGGTAAGGCCTCTCAGGGACTATATGAAGAGACAGCATATTGGGCTTGCCATGCCCCTAAGCCCCAATTTTTAACCATAGTTCGGGTTGTCCCTTCACTCTTCCCCAGGGCACTGCTTTGGAATTCCTCTTTTGGTGGGACACCTGAGGTAACAAACCTGAAAGGAGTCCTCCCATCCCATAGATTGACGAAAAACAATTGGGATCGGGCCAAATCCACAGAGAGGAAGATTCGTCCATGGCCCATGAGGCCTCCCCAACATTCCACGGCCATCGCTGAAACAAAAGTCAGAGACAATAGCCTGAGCAAGCGCCTCAGACTCGCTCATTCTTCATATCCTGAAGAGTTCTTCTCATGGTTTGTAGATCGGGCGTGCCATACCTACGTCCCCAAACTTAAGCTGAGTTTGTGTTTTCAGTCTTCTGTCCTCAAAGTCCTGGGCCACACTCCCTCCAGGCTGGGGCCACTAGAGCCACACATTAGGACTGCCCCCACACAATCCATGGGAATTCTGTCCATTCCATTGTCAAAAATCGTACAAATTAGGAGAGCCCTCCAAAGTCCCTGAGGCCATCCCAATAGTGTAGGTCGCCCGGGACAAAAAAGGGCGGTTAATACCGGCTGAGCATCTACCTCCACTCATCTACCACCACTCATACCAAGAAGATTGAATCAGACAGGACCCGAGGCCATTATCGGATCCATTGCTTTGGTTTACAGGCATGTCTCCTCAAAAGCCTGGATTCCAATACCAGCAGAGGGGATTTCCTGAGGCACCCATCAGAACAAATCTCGTCTCCACAAGGAAACTTGTGCATGGGAGTTATGCCAAATCTTAGGAGAATACTTCAGGGTCCCGGTGCCACCTCCCCATTCCAAGGCCCTCATGGACACAAACACACGTTAGGACCCATCCTCTGGAAAGTGCATTTCAACTCAGCCACCCCGGTTGCTCCCGCAGATCCATTAGATCTAAACTGTCTTGTTGCTAGGAGACAATTGGAAGGCGAGGCGGACTTCCCAGGCATCCATCCTGGAATGGTGCTCTGGAGTCATTCCATAAGGGATGAACTGGAGCTGTCCAACAGGTCTCAATTGTCCCGCAGAAGGAATCCTTGAAGGGGGCATCCCACATCTCCCAACGTGGAAAACCTCCATGGCCTCGAGATTCCGCTCCCTTCATGAAGGGGCCGTCATGCACAGAAACTCCAACCTGAGCCAACGTCGGATCCTCGCCCTGACTTCAGATGCATGAGATGTTGGTTCAGATCTGCAGGGGGTACCTGCCGTGCCCTCACCCTGAATCCGATGTCTAGCTTCTGTTCTCAGACTTCCGTCCTCACTAACCTGGCCCCGAAGCCCTCAAGTTTGGCAATTGCGGACCGACAATGAAGCACTCTGCCTGCCCTCTAGAAAAAATATATTGCCTAATGAGCAGCCCAGGCAGCTTAAATGAGGATATACCTACACGGCACTCGAATGTACCCAAATTATATAGTCTAACCTGGGCACTAATGCACTGTCTGACACAACCTGAGCCCGGACCTGCTGACCAACACCCAGACAGCTGACCGCACGCTGAGCACATCAGACCCGCCATGGCCTTAGGTCATCATCTCTTCCCTACCTCAGTTTTCAGGCTTCAGAACCTAGACCTTATCTCCAATCACTGCCCACGGGTGACTGTGATGCAGAAATCAGAACTCTTCCTGACCCATGGCAAGAAACCTTGTGGTTGGCATGTTGTCCAACGTTCAGTGTAGGAGAAACCAGCATTCACCCCGAGGCCCCGCCCATTCTTGAGTGCGACGAGAGCATAAACACGCATTGTGACCTCAGCGTGAGTCCTGTCCTCTAGTAAGTCCTCTCAGTGGCTGGACCATTAGATGTCATAATGGGCTTGACATGTCCCTAGTCCCCAATTTTTAACCAGATTTCTGGTTGTCCAGTCGCCCCACCCCAGGGCTCTTCTCTGGAATCCCTCATTTGGTGGGACATCTGAGGTTGAAAAACAAAATGAAACAAATCGACAACAACAAAAAAACGGACTTCTTCCATCCCCAGAATGACCCCAAACTCTTTGGACGGGACCGAACCCCCAGAGAGTAAGACTAGTCCATTTCCCATGAAGTCACCCGGCAATTTCACGACCATGAGTGACACGATATCCAGAGACAAAAACTTGAGCAAGAGCCTCACACTCGCCCTTTTTTCCTATCCCGAAGTGTTCTCCTCATGGTCTGTAGATCAGTCCTGCCATACCTATGACCCTAAACATAAGCCGAGCTCGTGTTTTCAGACAACTGTCCAAACAGCTCTGGCCTACACACCCTACAGGCTCAGGGCCCTGGAGCCAAACCTGAGGACTGTACTTGCCCTCTCCAAGGGAATTGTATGTGCCCATTCCAATGGCCACAACCCTACTAGTAGGATAACCTCCAAAGTCCCTGAGGCCATCCCAATAGTTGTGGCTTCCCAGGACAAACAGGGGCAATCTGAGCCCATCTGAGCACCTACCTGCACTCAGACCCGTAGACTGATGTCCCCAGAGGTAAAAAGGAACGAACAGGCCCCTAGGCACTAATCGGATCCATTGCTTTGGTTTCCAGGCATCTCTCCTCAGAGGCCTGGATTTCAATACCAGCATATGGCTGTTTCTTGACTCACCCATCAGAACAAATCTCATCTACACATGGGAAACATGCACGTTGGAGCTGTGTCAAAGCCTCTGTTTAGGAGAACCCTTCAGGGCCCCAGGGCCACCGCTTCATTCCAAGGTCTCCATAGACACAAAAACATATTAGGACACATCCACAGGAGAGTCCATTTCAACTCAGCCTCCTCGGTTGCCCCCCACATCCAGCAGATCTAACCTGTCTTTTTCCTTGGAGACCATTGGAATGCGAGGTGGGCTACCCAGCCATCCATCCTTAGAACCCTGCTCGGAATCGTTGGCCTGGTGCCAACCAACAGGTCTCAATTGTCCTGCAGAAGAATCTTTGCAGTTTGGAGCTTCTCACAACTCCCATCGTGGGAAAACCCCCATGTCCTCGTGATCCAACCCCCTTCACGAAAGGGCCATCAGGGCAGAAAGTCCAACCTGAGCGATCGTCTGATCCTTGCCCTGACTTCAGATGCACGAGATCTCTATTGAGGTCTGTAGATTGTGCCTGCCATATCCTCACCCAGAAACCTAGGTCTAGCTTGGGTTCTCAGACTCCCTCTTCAGACTACTGGCCCACAAGCCCTCCAGTTTGGCAATCCAGAACTACAATGCCGCACTCTGCCTGCCCTACAGAAGTAAAACATTGCCCTCACGGCTACCCCGAAACCGCAAATGAGGATCAACCTGCACACCATTCGGCTGTACCCCAAACATATAGGCTGACCTGTGCACTATTTCCCCTTCTGACCCAGCCTGAGCCTGGACCTCCTGGTCCCACCCAGACAGCTGGCCGCACACTGAGCACATCGGACCCGCCATGGCCTTAGGTCGTCATCTCTTCCCAACTGCGGTTTTCAGGCTCCAGAACCTAGACCTTATCTCCAACCATTGCCCAGGGTTGAAAATGATGCAGAAATCAGAACTCTTTCCCCATGGCAAGAAACCTTGTGGTTGGCATGTTGTCCAACGTTCAGTGTAGTTGAAACAAGCGTGGCCCATGAGGCCCAGCCCATGCTTGCGGGCCACATTGGTCACAAACACACATTGTGACCCTCAGCCTGAGCCCAGTCCTCAGGTAAGGCCTCTCAGGGCCTATATGAAGAGACAGCATATTGGGCTTGCCATGCCCCTAGGCCCCAATTTTTAACCATAGTTCGGGTTGTCCCTTCACTCTTCCCCAGGGCTCTGCTTTGGAATTCCTCTTTTGGTGGGACACCTGAGGTAACAAACCTGAAAGGAGTCCTCACATCCCACAGATTGACGAAAAACAATTGGGATCGGGCCAAATCCACAGAGAGGAAGATTCGTCCATGGCCCATGAGACCTCCCCAACATTCCACGGCCATCGCTGAAACAAAAGTCAGAGACAAAAGCCTGAGCAAGCGCCTCAGACTCGCTCATTCTTCATATCCTGAAGAGTTCTTCTCATGGTTTGTAGATCGGGCGTGCCATACCTACGTCCCCAAACTTAAGCTGAGTTTGTGTTTTCAGTCTTCTGTCCTCAAAGTCCTGGGTCACACTCCCTCCAGGCTGGGGCCCCTGGAGCCACACATTAGGACTGCCCCCACCCAATCCATGGGAATTCTGTCCATTCCATTGTCAAAAATCGTACAAATTAGGCGAACCCTCCAAAGTCCCTGAGGCCATCCCAATAGTGTAGGTCGCCCGGGACAAAAAAGGGCGGTTGATACCGGCTGAGCATCTACCTCCACTCATCTACCTCCACTCATACCAAGAAGATTGAACCAGACAGGACCCGAGGCCATTATCGGATCCATTGCTTTGGTTTACAGGCATGTCTCCTCAAAAGCCTGGATTCCAATACCAGCAGAGGGGATTTCCTGAGGCACCCATCAGAACAAATCTCGTCTCCACAAGGAAACTTGTGCCTGGGAGCTATGCCAAAGCTTAGGAGAATACTTCAGTGTCCCGGTGCCACTTCCCCATTCCAAGGCCCTCATGGACACAAACACACGTTAGGACCCATCCTCTGGAAAGTGCATTTCAACTCAGCCACCCCGGGTGCTCCCGCAGATCCATTAGATCTAAACTGTCTTGTTGCTAGGAGACAATTGGAAGGCGAGGCGGACTTCCCAGGCATCCATCCTCGAACGGTGCTCTGGAGTCATTCCATATGGGATGTCCTGGAGCTGTCCAACAGGTCTCAATTGTCCCGCAGAAGGAATCCTTGAAGGGGGCATCCCACATCTCCCAACGTGGAAAACCTCCATGGCCTCGAGATTCCGCTCTCTTCATGAAGGGGCCGTCATGCACAGAAACTCCAACCTGAGCCAACGTGGGATCCTCGCCCTGACTTCAGATGCATGAGATAATGGTTCAGATCTCCAGGGGGTACCAGCCGTGCCCTCATTCTGAATCCGAAGTCTAGCTTGTGTTCTCAGACTTCCGTCTTCACTCTCCTGGCCCCAAAAGCCCTCAAGTTTGGCAATTCCGAACCGACAATGAAGCACTCTGCCTGCCCTCTAGAAAAAATATATTGCCTAATGAGCAGCCCAGGCAGCTTAAATGAGGATAAACCTAAACGGCACTCGAATGTACCCAAATTATATAGTCTAACCTGGGCACTAATGCACTGTCTGACACAACCTGAGCCCGGACCTGCTGATCAACACCCAGACAGCTGACCGCACGCTGAGCACATCAGACCCGCCATGGCCTTAGGTCATCATCTCTTCCCTACCTCAGTTTTCAGGCTTCAGAACCTAGACCTTATCTCCAATCACTGCCCACGGGTGACTGTGATGCAGAAATCAGAACTCTTCCTGACCCATGGGAAGAAACCTTGTGGTTGGCATGTTGTCCAACGTTCAGTGTAGGAAAAACCAGCATTCACCCTAGGCCCTGCCCATTCTTGAGTGCGACGAGAGCATAAACACGCATTGTGACCTCAGCGTGAGTCCTGTCCTCTAGTAAGTCCTCTCAGTGGCTGGACCATTAGATGTCATAATGGGCTTGACATGTCCCTAGTCCCCAATTTTTAACCAGATTTCTGGTTGTCCAGTCGCCCCACCCCAGGGCTCTTCTCTGGAATCCCTCATTTGGTGGGACATCTGAGGTTGAAAAACAAAATGAAACAAATCGACAACAATAAAAAAACGGACTTCTTCCATCCCCAGAATGACCCCAAACTCTTTGGACGGTACCGAACCCCCAGAGAGTAAGACTCGTCCATTTCCCATGAAGTCACCCGGCAATTTCACGACCATGAGTGACACGATATCCAGAGACAAAAACTTGAGCAAGAGCCTCACACTCGCCCTTTTTTCCTATCCCGAAGTGTTCTCCTCATGGTCTGTAGATCAGTCCTGCCATACCTATGACCCAAAACATAAGCCGAGTTTGTGTTTTCAGACAACTGTCCAAACAGCTCTGGCCTACACACCCTACAGGCTCAGGGCCCTGGAGCCAAACCTGAGGACTGTACTTGCCCTCTCCAAGGGAATTGTATGTGCCCATTCCAATGGCCACAACCCTACTAGTAGGATAACCTCCAAAGTCCCTGAGGCCATCCCAATAGTTGTGGCTTCCCAGGACAAACAGGGGCAATCTGAGCCCATCTGAGCACCTACCTGCACTCAGACACGTAGACTGATGTCCCCAGAGGTATAAAGGAACGAACAGGCCCCTAGGCACTAATCGGATCCATTGCTTTGGTTTCCAGGCATCTCTCCTCAGAGGCCTGGATTTCAATACCAGCATATGGCTGTTTCTTGACTCACCCATCAGAACAAATCTCATCTACACATGGGAAACATGCACGTTGGAGCTGTGTCAAAGCCTCTGTTTAGGAGAACCCTTCAGGGCCCCAGGGCCACCGCTTCATTCCAAGGTCTCCATAGACACAAAAACATATTAGGACACATCCACAGGAGAGTCCATTTCAACTCAGCCTCCTCGGTTGCCCCCCACATCCAGCAGATCTAACCTGTCTTGTTGCTTGGAGACCATTGGAATGCGAGGTGGGCTACCCAGCCATCCATCCTTAGAACCCTGCTCGGAATCGTTGGCCTGGAGCCAACCAACAGGTCTCAATTGTCCTGCAGAGGAATCTTTGCAGTTTGGAGGTTCTCACAACTCCCATCGTGGGAAAACCCCCATGTCCTCGTGATCCAACCCCCTTCACGAAAGGGCCATCAGGGCAGAAAGTCCAACCTGAGCGATCGTCTGATCCTTGCCCTGACTTCAGATGCACGAGATCTCGATTGAGGTCTGTAGATTGTGCCTGCCATATCCTCACCCAGAAACCTAGGCCTAGCTTGGGTTCTCAGACTCCGTCCTCAGACTACTGGCCCACAAGCTCTCCAGTTTGGCAATCCAGAACTACAATGCCGAACTCTGCCTGCCCTACAGAAGTCAAACATTGCCCTCAGGGCTACCCCGAAACCGCAAATGAGGATCAACCTGCACGCCATTCGGCTGTACCCCAAACATACACTGACCTGGGCACTATTTCCCCTTCTGACCGAGCCTGAGCCTGGACCTCCTGGTCCCACACAGACAGCTGGCCGCACACTGAGAACATCGGACTCGCCATGGCCTTAGGTCGTCATCTCTTCCCAACTGCGGTTTTCAGGCTCCAGAACCTAGACCTTATCTCCAACCACTGCCCGGGTGGAAATTGATGCAGAAATCAGAACTCTTTCCTTATGGCAAGAAACCTTGTGGTTGGCATGTTGTCCAACGTTCAGTGTAGTTGAAATAAGCGTGGCCCATGAGGCCCAGCCCATGCTTGCGGGCCACATTGGTCACAAACACACATTGTGACCCTCCGCCTGAGCCCAGTCCTCAGGTAAGGCCTCTCAGGGCCTATATGAAGAGACAGCATATTGGGCTTGCCATGCCCCTAGGCCCCAATTTTTAACCATAGTTCGGGTTGTCCCTTCACTCTTCCCCAGGGCTCTGCTTTGGAATTCCTCTTTTGGTGGGACACCTGAGGTAACAAACCTGAAGGAGACCTCCCATCCCACAGATTGACGAAAAACAATTGGGATCGGGTCAAATCCACAGAGAGGAAGATTCGTCCATGGCCCATGAGACCTCCCCAACATTCCACGGCCATCGCTGAAACAAAATCCAGAGACAAAAGCCTGAGCAAGCTCCTCAGACTCGCTCATTCTTCATATCCTGAAGAGTTCTTCTCAGGGTTTGTAGATCGGGCGTGCCATACCTACGTCCCCAAACTTAAGATGAGTTTGTGTTTTCAGTCTTCTGTCCTCAAATTCCTGGGCCACACTCCCTCCAGGCTGGGGCCCCTGGAGCCACACATTAGGACTGCCCCCACCCAATCCATGGGAATTCTGCCCATTCCATTTTCCAAAATCGTACAAATTAGGAGAACCCTCCAAAGTCCTTGAGGCCATCCCATTAGTGTAGGTCGCCCGGACAAAAAATGGGCGGTTGATACCGGCTGAGCATCTACCTCCACTCATCTACCTCCACTCATACCAAGAAGATTGAACCAGACAGGACCCGAGGCCATTATCGGATCCATTGCTTTGGTTTACAGGCATGTCTCCTCAAAAGCCTGGATTCCAATACCAGCAGAGGGGATTTCCTGAGGCACCCATCAGAACAAATCTCGTCTCCAAAAGGAAACTTGTGCATGGGAGTTATGCCAAAGCTTAGGAGAATACTTCAGGGTCCCGGTGCCACCTCCCCATTCCAAGGCCCTCATGGACACAAACACACGTTAGGACCCATCCTCTGGAAAGTGCATTTCAACTCAGCCACCCCGGTTGCTCCCGCAGATCCATTAGATCTAAACTGTCTTGTTGCTAGGAGACAATTGGAAGGCGAGGCGGACTTCCCAGGCATCCATCCTGGAATGGTGCTCTGGAGTCATTCCATAAGGGATGAACTGGAGCTGTCCAACAGGTCTCAATTGTCCCGCAGAAGGAATCCTTGAAGGGGGCATCCCACATCTCCCAACGTGGAAAACCTCCATGGCCTCGAGATTCCGCTCCCATCATGAAGGGGCCGTCCTGCACAGAAACTCCAACCTGAGCCAACGTGGGATCCTCGCCCTGACTTCAGATGCATGAGATATTGGTTCAGATCTGCAGGGGGTACCTGCCGTGCCCTCACCCTGAATCCGAAGTCTAGCTTGTGTTCTCAGACTTCCGTCCTCACTCTCCTGGCCCCGAAGCCCTCAAGTTTGGCAATTCCGGACCGACAATGAAGCACTCTGTCTGCCCTCTAGAAAAAATATATTGCCTAATGAGCAGCCCAGGCAGCTTAAATGAGGATAAACCTACACGGCACTCGAATGTACCAAAATTATATAGTCTAACCTGGGCACTAATGCACTGTCTGACACAACCTGAGCCCGGACCTGCTGACCAACACCCAGACAGCTGACCGCACGCTGAGCACATCAGACCCGCCATGGCCTTAGGTCATCATCTCTTCCCTACCTCAGTTTTCAGGCTTCAGAACCTAGACCTTATCTCCAATCACTGCCCACGGGTGACTGTGATGCAGAAATCAGAACTCTTCCTGACCCATGGCAAGAAACCTTGTGGTTGGCATGTTGTCCAACGTTCAGTGTAGTAGAAACCAGCATTCACCCTGAGGCCCCGCCCATTCTTGCGTGCGACGAGAGCATAAACACGCATTGTGACCTCAGCGTGAGTCCTGTCCTCTAGTAAGTCCTCTCAGTGGCTGGACCATTAGATGTCATAATGGGCTTGACATATCCCTAGTCCCCAATTTTTAACCAGATTTCTGGTTGTCCAGTCGCCCCACCCCAGGGCTCTACTCTGGAATCCCTCATTTGGTGGGACATCTGAGGTTGAAAAACAAAATGAAACAAATCGACAACAACAACAAAAAAACGGACTTCTTCCATCCCCAGAATGACCCCAAACTCTTTGGACGGGACCGAACCCCCAGAGAGTAAGACTCGTCCATTTCCCATGAAGTCACCCTGCAATATCACGACCATGAGTGACACGATATCCAGAGACAAAAACTTGAGCAAGAGCCTCACACTCGCCCTTTTTTCATATCCCGAAGTGTTCTCCTCATGGTCTGTAGATCAGTCCTGCCATACCTATGACCCAAAACATAAGCCGAGTTTGTGTTTTCAGACAACTGTCCAAACAGCTCTGGCCTACACACCCTACAGGCTCAGGGCCCTGGAGCCAAACCTGAGGACTGTACTTGCCCTCTCCAAGGGAATTGTATGTGCCCATTCCAATGGCCACAACCCTACTAGTAGGATAACCTCCAAAGTCCCTGAGGCCATCCCAATAGTTGTGGCTTCCCAGGACAAACAGGGGCAATCTGAGCCCATCTGAGCACCTACCTGCACTCAGACCCGTAGACTGATGTCCCCAGAGGTAAAAAGGAACGAACAGGCCCCTAGGCACTAATCGGATCCATTGCTTTGGTTTCCAGGCATCTCTCCTCAGAGGCCTGGATTTCAATACCAGCATATGGCTGTTTCTTGACTCACCCATCAGAACAAATCTCATCTACACATGGGAAACATGCACGTTGGAGCTGTGTCAAAGCCTCTGTTTAGGAGAACCCTTCAGGGCCCCAAGGCCACCGCTTCATTCCAAGGTCTCCATAGACACAAAAACATATTAGGACACATCCACAGGAGAGTCCATTTCAACTCAGCCTCCTCGTTTGCCCCCCACATCCAGCAGATCTAACCTGTCTTGTTGCTTGGAGACAATTGGAATGCGAGGTGGGCTACCCAGCCATCCATCCTTAGAACCCTGCTCGGAATCGTTGGCCTGGAGCCAACCAACAGGTCTCAATTGTCCTGCAGAAGAATCTTTGCAGTTTGGAGCTTCTCACAACTCCCATCGTGGGAAAACCCCCATGTCCTCGTGATCCAACCCCCTTCAAGAAAGGGCCATCAGGGCAGAAAGTCCAACCTGAGCGATCGTCTGATCCTTGCCCTGACTTCAGATGCACGAGATCTCGATTGAGGTCTGTAGATTGTGCCTGCCATATCCTCACCCAGAAAGCTAGGCCTAGCTTGGGTTCTCAGACTCCGTCCTCAGACTACTGGCCCACAAGCCCTCCAGTTGGGCAATCCAGAACTACAATGCCGCACTCTGCCTGCCCTACAGAAGTAAAACATTGCCCTCAGGGCTACCCCGAAACCGCAAATGAGGATCAACCTGCACGCCATTCGGCTGTACCCCAAACATATAAACTGACCTGGGCACTATTTCCTCTTCTGACCCAGCCTGAGCCTGGACCTCCTGGTCCCAACCAGATAGCTGGCCGCACACTGAGCACATCGGACCCGCCATGGCCTTAGGTCGTCATCTCTTCCCAACTGCGGTATTCAGGCTCCAGAACCTAGACCTTATCACCAACCACTGCCCAGTTTGAAAATGATGCAGAAATCAGAACTCTTTCCCCATGGCAAGAAACCTTGTGCTTGGCATGTTGTCCAACGTTCAGTGTAGTTGAAACAAGCGTGGCCCATGAGGCCCAGCCCATGCTTGCGGCCACATTGGTCACAAACACACATTGTGACCCTCAGCCTGAGCCCAGTCCTCAGGTAAGGCCTCTCTGGGCCTATATGAAGAGACAGCATATTGGGCTTGCCATGCCCCTAGGCCCCAATTTTTAACCATAGTTCAGGTTGTCCCTTCACTCTTCCCCAGGGCTCTGCTTTGGAATTCCTCTTTTGGTGGGACACCTGAGGTAACAAACCTGAAAGGAGTCCTCCCATCCCACAGATTGACGAAAAACAATTGGGATCGGGCCAAATCCACAGAGAGGAAGATTCGTCCATGGCCCATGAGACCTCCCCAACATTCCACGGCCATCGCTGAAACAAAAGTCAGAGACAAAAGCCTGAGCAAGCGACTCAGACTCGCTCATTCTTCATATCCTGAAGAGTTCTTCTCATGGTTTGTAGATCGGGCGTGCCATACCTACGTCCCCAAACTTAAGCTGAGTTTGTGTTTTCAGTCTTCTGTCCTCAAAGTCCTAGGCCACACTCCCTCCAGAATGGGGCCCCTGGAGCCACACATTAGGACTGCCCCCACCCAATCCATGGAAATTCTGTCCATTCCATTGTCAAAAATCGTACAAATTAGGAGAACCCTCCAAAGTCCCTGAGGCCATCCCAATAGCGTAGGTCGCCCGGGACAAAAAAGGGCGGTTGATACCGGCTGAGCATCTACCTCCATTCATCTACCTCCACTCATACCAAGAAGATTGAATCAGACAGGACCCGAGGCCATTATCGGATCCATTGCTTTGGTTTACAGGCATGTCTCCTCAAAAGCCTGGATTCCGATACCAGCAGAGGGGATTTCCTGAGGCACCCATCAGAACAAATCTCGTCTCCAAAAGGAAACTTCTGCAAGGGAGTTATGCCAAAGCTTAGGAGAATACTTCAGGGTCCCGGTGCCACCTCCCCATTCCAAGGCCCTCATGGACATAAACACACGTTAGGACCCATCCTCTGGAAAGTGCATTTCAACTCAGCCACCCCGGTTGCTCCCGCAGATCCATTAGATCTAAACTGTCTTGTTGCTAGGAGACAATTGGAAGGCGAGGCGGACTTCCCAGGCATCCATCCTGGAATGGTGCTCTGGAGTCATTCCATAAGGGATGAACTGGAGCTGTTCAACAGGTCTCAATTATCCCGCAGAAGGAATCCTTGAAGGGGGCATCCCACATCTCCCAACGTGGAAAACCTCCATGGCCTCGAGATTCCGCTCCCTTCATGAAGGGGCCGTCCTGCACAGAAACTCCAACCTGAGCCAACGTGGGATCCTCGCCCTGACTTCAGATGCATGAGATATTGGTTCAGATCTGCAGGGGGTACCTGCCGTGCCCTCACCCTGAATCCGAAGTCTAGCTTGTGTTCTCAGACTTCCATCCTCACTCTCCTGGCCCCGAAGCCCTCAAGTTTGGCAATTGCGGACGGACAATGAAGCACTCTGCCTGCCCTCTAGAAAAAATATATTGCCTAATGAGCAGCCCAGGCAGCTTAAATGAGGATATACCTACACGGCACTCGAATGTACCCAAATTATATAGTCTAACCTGGGCACTAATGCACTGTCTGACACAACCTGAGCCCGGACCTGCTGACCAACACCCAGACAGCTGACCGCACGCTGAGCACATCAGACCCGCCATGGCCTTAGGTCATCATCTCTTCCCTACCTCAGTTTTCAGGCTTCAGAACCTAGACCTTATCTCCAATCACTGCCCACGGGTGACTGTGATGCAGAAATCAGAACTCTTCCTGACTCATGGCAAGAAACCTTGTGGTTGGCATGTTGTCCAACGTTCAGTGTAGTAGAAACCAGCATTCACCCTGAGGCCCCGCCCATTCTTGCGTGCGACGAGAGCATAAACACGCATTGGACCTCAGCGTGAGTCCTGTCCTCTAGTAAGTCCTCTCAGTGGCTGGACCATTAGATGTCATAATGGGCTTGACATATCCCTAGTCCCCAATTTTTAACCAGATTTCTGGTTGTCCAGTCGCCCCACCCCAGGGCTCTACTCTGGAATCCCTCATTTGGTGGGACATCTGAGGTTGAAAAACAAAATGAAACAAATCGACAACAACAACAAAAAAACGGACTTCTTCCATCCCCAGAATGACCCCAAACTCTTTGGACGGGACCGAACCCCCAGAGAGTAAGACTCGTCCATTTCCCATGAAGTCACCCGGCAATTTCACGACCATGAGTGACACGATATCCAGAGACAAAAACTTGAGCAAGAGCCTCACACTCGCCCTTTTTTCATATCCCGAAGTGTTCTCCTCATGGTCTGTAGATCAGTCCTGCCATACCTATGACCCAAAACATAAGCCGAGTTTGTGTTTTCAGACAACTGTCCAAACACCTCTGGCCTACACACCCTACAGGCTCAGGGCCCTGGAGCCAAACCTGAGGACTGTACTTGCCCTCTCCAAGGGAATTGTATGTGCCCATTCCAATGGCCACAACCCTACTAGTAGGATAACCTCCAAAGTCCCTGAGGCCATCCCAATAGTTGTGGCTTCCCAGGACAAACAGGGCAATCTGAGCCCATCTGAGCACCTACCTGCACTCAGACCCGTAGACTGATGTCCCCAGAGGTAAAAAGGAACGAACAGGCCCCTAGGCACTAATCGGATCCATTGCTTTGGTTTCCAGGCATCTCTCCTCAGAGGCCTGGATTTCAATACCAGCATATGGCTGTTACTTGACTCACCCATCAGAACAAATCTCATCTACACATGGGAAACATGCACGTTGGAGCTGTGTCAAAGCCTCTGTTTAGGAGAACCCTTCAGGGCCCAAGGCCACCGCTTCATTCCAAGGTCTTTATAGACACAAAAACATATTAGGACACATCCACAGGAGAGTCCATTTCAACTCAGCCTCCTCGGTTGCCCCCCACATCCAGCAGATCTAACCTGTCTTGTTGCTTGGAGACCATTGGAATGCGAGGTGGGCTACCCAGCCATCCATCCTTAGGACCCTGCTCGGAATCGTTGGCCTGGAGCCAACCAACAGGTCTCAATTGTCCTGCAGAAGAATCTTTGCAGTTTGGAGCTTCTCACAACTCCCATCGTTCGAAAACCCCCATGTCCTCGTGATCCAACCCCCTTCAAGAAAGGGCCATCAGAGCAGAAAGTCCAACCTGAGCGATCGTCTGATCCTTGCCCTGACTTCAGATGCACGAGATCTCGATGGAGGTCTGTAGATTGTGACTGCCATATCCTCACCCAGAAACCTAGGCCTAGCTTGGGTTCTCAGACTCCGTCCTCAGACTACTGGCCCACAAGCCCTCCAGTTGGGCAATCCAGAACTACAATGCCGCACTCTGCCTGCCCTACAGAAGTAAAACATTGCCCTCAGGGCTACCCCGAAACCGCAAATGAGGATCAACCTGCACGCCATTCGGCTGTACCCCAAACATATAGGCTGACCTGGGCACTATTTCCTCTTCTGACCCAGCCTGAGCCTGGACCTCCTGGTCCCAACAGGATAGCTGGCCGCACACTGAGCACATCGGACCCGCCATGGCCTTAGGGCGTCATCTCTTCCCAACTGCGGTATTCAGGCTCCAGAACCTAGACCTTATCACCAACCACTGCCCAGTTTGAAAATGATGCAGAAATCAGAACTCTTTCCCCATGGCAAGAAACCTTGTGCTTGGCATGTTGTCCAACGTTCAGTGTAGTTGAAACAAGCGTGGCCCATGAGGCCCAGCCCATGCTTGCGGCCACATTGGTCACAAACACACATTGTGACCCTCAGCCTGAGCCCAGTCCTCAGGTAAGGCCTCTCAGGGCCTATATGAAGAGACAGCATATTGGGCTTGCCATGCCCCTAGGCCCCAATTTTTAACCATAGTTCGGGTTGTCCCTTCACTCTTCCCCAGGGCTCTGCTTTGGAATTCCACTTTTGGTGGGACACCTGAGGTAACAAACCTGAAAGGAGTCCTCCCATCCCACAGATTGACGAAAAACAATTGGGATCGGGCCAAATCCACAGAGAGGAAGATTCGTCCATGGCCCATGAGACCTCCCCAACATTCCACGGCCATCGCTAAAACAAAAGTCAGAGACAAAAGCCTGAGCAAGCGCCTCAGACTCGCTCATTCTTCATATCCTGAAGAGTTCTTCTCATGGTTTGTAGATCGGGCGTGCCATACCTACGTCCCCAAACTTAAGCTGAGTTTGTGTTTTCAGTCTTCTGTCCTCAAAGTCCTGGGCCACACTTCTCCACGCTGGGGCCCCTGGAGCCGCACATTAGGACTGCCCCCACCCAATCCATGGGAATTCTGTCCATTCCATTGTCAAAAATCGTACAAATTAGGAGAACCCTCCAAAGTCCCTGAAGCCATCCCAATAGTGTAAGTCGCCCGGGACAAAAAAGGGCAGTTGATACTGGCTGAGCATCTACCTCGACTCATCTACCTCCACTCATACCAAGAAGATTGAACCAGAAAGGACCCGAGGCCATTATCGGATCCATTGCTTTGGTTTACAGGCATGTCTCCTCAAAAGCCTGCATTCCAATACCAGCAGAGGGGATTTCCTGAGGCACCCATCAGAACAAATCTCGTCTCCACAAGGAAACTTGTGCATGGGAGCTAAGCCAAAGCTTAGGAGAATACTTCAGTGTCCCGGTGCCACCTCCCCATTCCAAGGCCCTCATGGACACAAACACACGTTAGGACCCATCCTCTGGAAAGTGCATTTCAACTCAGCCACCCCGGGTGCTCCCGCAGATCCATTAGATCTAAACTGTCTTGTTGCCTGGAGACAATTGGAAGGCGAGGCGGACTTCCCAGGCATCCATCCTGGAACGGTGCTCTGGAGTCATTCCATATGGGATGTCCTGGAGCTGTCCAACAGGTCTCAATTGTCCCGCAGAAGGAATCCTTGAAGGGGGCATCCCACATTTCCCAACGTGGAGAACCTCCATGGCCTCGAGATTCCGCTTTCTTCATGAAGGGGCCGTCATGCACAGAAACTCCAACCTGAGCCAACGTGGGATCCTCGCCCTGACTTCAGATGCATGAGATATTGGTTCAGATCTGCAGGGGGTACCTGCCGTGCCCTCACCCTGAATCCGAAGTCTAGCTTGTGTTCTCAGACTTCCGTCCTCACTCTCCTGGCCCCGAAGCCCTCAAGTTTGGCAATTCCGGACCGACAATGAAGCACTCTGCCTGCCCTCTAGAAAAAATATATTGCCTAATGAGCAGCCCAGGCAGCTTAAATGAGGATAAACCTACACGGCACTCGAATGTACCCAAATGATATAGTCTAACCTGGGCACTAATGCACTGTCTGACACAACCTGAGACCGGACCTGCTGACCAACACCCAGACAGCTGACCGCACGCTGAGCACATCAGACCCGCCATGGCCTTAGGTCATCATCTCTTCCCTACCTCAGTTTTCAGGCTTCAGAACCTAGACCTTATCTCCAATCACTGCCCACGGGTGACTGTGATGCAGAAATCAGAACTCTTCCTGACCCATGGCAAGAAACCTTGTGGTTGGCATGTTGTCCAACGTTCAGTGTAGGAGAAACCAGCATTCACCCTGAGGCCCCGCCCATTCCTGAGTGCGACGAGAGCATAAACACGCATTGTGACCTCAGCGTGAGTCCTGTCCTCTAGTAAGTCCTCTCAGTGGCTGGACCATTAGTTGTCATAATGGGCTTGACATGTCCCTAGTCCTCAATTTTTAACCAGATTTCTGGTTGTCCAGTCGCCCCACCCCAGGGCTCTACTCTGGAATCCCTCATTTGGTGGGATATCTGAGGTTGAAAAACAAAATGAAACAAATCGACAACAACAACAAAAAAACGGACTTCTTCCATCCCCAGAATGACCCCAAACTCTTTGGACGGGACCGAACCCCCAGAGAGTAAGACTCGTCCATTTCCCATGATGTCACCCGGCAATTTCACGACCATGAGTGACACGATATCCAGAGACAAAAACTTGAGCAAGGGCCTCACACTCGCCCTTTTTTCATATCCCGAAGTGTTCTCCTCATGGTCTGTAGATCAGTCCTGCCATACCCATGACCCAAAACATAAGCCGAGTTTGTGTTTTCAGACAACTGTCCAAACAGCTCTGGCCTACACCCTACAGGCTCAGGGCCCTGGAGTCAAACCTGAGGACTGTACTTGCCCTCTCCAAGGGAATTGTATGTGCCCATTCCAATGGCCACAACCCTACTAGTAGGATAACCTCCAAAGTCCCTGAGGCCATCCCAATAGTTGTGGCTTCCCAGGACAAACAGGGGCAATCTGAGCCCATCTGAGCACCTACATGCACTCAGACCCGTAGACTGATGTCCCCAGAGGTAAAAAGGAACGAACAGGCCCCTAGGCACTAATCGGATCCATTGCTTTGGTTTCCAGGCATCTCTCCTCAGAGGCCTGGATTTCAATACCAGCATATGGCTGTTTCTTGACTCACCCATCAGAACAAATCTCATCTACACATGGGAAACATGCACTTTGGAGCTGTGTCAAAGCCTCTGTTTAGGAGAACCCTTCAGGGCCCCAGGGCCACCGCTTCATTCCAAGGTCTCCATAACACAAAAACATATTAGGACACATCCACAGGAGAGTCCATTTCAACTCAGCCTCCTCGGTTGCCCCCCACATCCAGGAGATCTAACCTGTCTTGTTGCTTGGAGACAATTGGAATGCGAGGTGGGCTACCCAGCCATCCATCCTTAGAACCCTGCTCAGAATCGTTGGCCTGGAGCCAACCAACAGGTCTCAATTGTCCTGCAGAAGAGTCTTTGCAGTTTGGAGCTTCTCACAACTCCCATCGTGGGAAAACCCCCATGTCCTCGTGATCCAACCCCCTTCAAGAAAGGGCCATCAAGGCAGAAAGTCCAACCTGAGCGATCGTCTGATCCTTGCCCTGACTTCAGATGCACGAGATCTCGATTGAGGTCTGTAGATTGTGCCTGCCATATCCTCACCCAGAAATCTAGGCCTAGCTTGGGTTCTCAGACTCCGTCCTCAGACTACTGGCCCACAAGCCCTCCAGTTTGTCAATCCAGAACTACAATGCCGCACTCTGCCTGCCCTACAGAAGTCAAACATTGCCCTCAGGGCTACCCCGAAACCGCAAATGAGGTTCAACTTGCACGCCATTCGGCTGTACCCCAAACATATAGGCTGACCTGGGCACTATTTCCCCTTCTGACACAGCCTGAGCCTGGACCTCCTGGTCCCACCCAGACAGCTGGCCGCACACTGAGCACATCGGACCCGCCATGGCCTTAGGTCGTCATCTCTTCCCAACTGCGGTTTTCAGGCTCCAGAACCTAGACCTTATCTCCAACCACTGCCCAGGGTTGAAAATGATGCAGAAATCAGAACTCTTTCCCAATGGCAAGAAACCTTGTGGTTGGCATGTTGTCCAACGTTCAGTGTAGTTGAAACAAGAGTGGCCCATGAGGCCCAGCCCATGCTTGCGGGCCACATTGGACACAAACACACATTGTGACCCTCAGCCTGAGCCCAGTCCTCAGGTAAGGCCTCTCAGGGCCTATATGAAGAGACAGCATATTGGGCTTGCCATGCCCCTAGGCCCCAATTTTTAACCATAGTTCGGGTTGTCCCTTCACTCTTCCCCAGGGCTCTGCTTTGGAATTCCTCTTTTGTTGGGACACCTGAGGTAACAAACCTGAAAGGAGTCCTCCCATCCCACAGATTGACGAAAAACAATTGGGATCGGGCCAAATCCACAGAGAGGAAGATTCGTCCATGGCCAATGAGATCTCCCCAACATTCCACGGCCATCGCTGAAACAAAAGTCAGAGACAAAAGCCTGAGCAAGCGCCTCAGACTCGCTCATTCTTCATATCCTGAAGAGTTCTTCTCATGGTTTGTAGATCGGGCGTGCCATACCTACGTCCCCAAACTTAAGCTGAGTTTGTGTTTTCAGTCTTCTGTCCTCAAAGTCCTGGGCCACACTCCCTCCAGGCTGGGGCCCCTGGAGCCACACATTAGTACTGCCCCCACCCAATACATGGGAATTCTGCCCATTCCATTGTCAAAAATCGTACAAATTAGGAGAACCCTCCAAAGTCCCTGGGCCATCCCAATAGTGTAGGTCGCCCGGGACAAAAAAGGGCGGTTGATACCGGCTGAGCATCTACCTCCACTCATCTACCTCCACTCATACCAAGAAGATTGAACCAGACAGGACCCGAGGCCATTATCGGATCCATTGCTTTGGTTTACAGGCATGTCTCCTCAAAAGCCTGGATTCCAATACCAGCAGAGGGGATTTCCTGAGGCACCCATCAGAACAAATCTCGTCTCCACAAGGAAACTTGTGCATGGGAGCTATGCCAAAGCTTAGGAGAATACTTCAGGGTCCCGGTGCCACCTCCCCATTCCAAGGCCCTCATGGACACAAACACACGTTAGGACCCATCCTCTGGAAAGTGCATTTCAACTCAGCCACCCCGGGTGCTCCCGAGATCCATTAGATCTAAACTGTCTTGTTGCTAGGAGACAATTGGAAGGCAAGGCGGACTTCCCAGGCATCCAACCTGGAACGGTGCTCTGGAGTCATTCCATATGGGATGTCCTGGAGCTGTCCAACAGGTCTCAATTGTCCCACAGAAGGAATCCTTGAAGGGGGCATCCCACATCTCCCAACGTGGAAAACCTCCATGGCCTCGAGATTCCGCTCCCTTCATGAAGGGGCCGTCATGCACAGAAACTCCAACCTGAGCCAACGTGGGATTCTCGCCCTGACTTCAGATGCATGAGATATTGGTTCAGATCTGCAGGGGGTACCTGCCGTGCCCTCACCCTGAATCCGAAGTCTAGCTTGTGTTCTCAGACTTCCGTCCTCACTCTTCTGGCCCCGAAGCCCTCAAGTTTGGCAATTCCGGACCGACAATGAAGCACTCTGCCTGCCCTCTAGAAAAAATATATTGCCTAATGAGCAGCCCAGGCTGCTTAAATGAGGATAAACCTACACGGCACTCGAATGTACCCAAATTATATAGTCTAACCAGGGCACTAATGCACTGTCTGACACAACCTGAGCCCGGACCTGCTGACCAACACCCAGACAGCTGACCGCACGCTGAGCACATCAGACCCGCCATGGCCTTAGGTCATCATCTCTTCCCTACCTCAGTTTTCAGGCTTCAGAACCTAGACCTTATCTCCAATCACTGCCCACGGGTGACTGTGATGCAGAAATCAGAACTCTTCCTGACCCATGGCAAGAAACCTTGTGGTTGGCATGTTGTCCAACGTTCAGTGTAGGAGAAACCAGCATTCACCCTGAGGCCCCGCCCATTCTTGCATGCGACGAGAGCATAAACACGCATTGTGACCTCAGCGTGAGTCCTGTCCTCTAGTAAGTCCTCTCAGTGGCTGGACCATTAGATGTCATAATGGGCTTGACATGTCCCTAGTCTCCAATATTTAACCAGATTTCTGGTTGTCCAGTCGCCCCACCCCAGGGCTCTACTCTGGAATCCCTCATTTGGTGGGACATCTGAGGTTGAAAAACAAAATGAAACAAATCGACAACAACAACAAAAAAACGGACTTCTTCCATCCCCAGAATGACCCCAAACTCTTTGGACGGGACCGAACCCCCAGAGAGTAAGACTCGTCCATTTCCCATGATGTCACCCGGCAATTTCACGACCATGAGTGACACGATATCCAGAGACAAAAACTTGAGCAAGAGCCTCAAACTCGCCCTTTTTTCATATCCCGAAGTGTTCTCCTCATGGTCTGTAGATCAGTCCTGCCATACCTATGACCCGAAACATAAGCCGAGTTTGTGTTTTCAGACAACTGACCAAACAGCTCTGGCCTACACACCCTACAGGCTCAGGGCCCTGGACCCAAACCTGAGGACTGTACTTGCCCTCTACAAGAGAATTGTATGTGCCCATTCCAATAGCCAAAGCCCTACTAAAAGTATAAACCTCCAAAGTCCTTGAGGCCATCTCAATAGTTGTGGCTTCCCAGAACAAACAGGGGTAATCTGAGCCCATCTGAGCACCTACATGCACGCAGACCTGTAGACTGATGTCCGCAGAGGTAAAAAGGAACGAACAGGCCCCTAGGCACTAATCGGATCCATTGCTTTGGTTTCCAGGCATCTCTCCTCAGAGGCCTGGATTTCAATACCAGCATATGGCTGTTTCTTGACTCACCCATCAGAACAAATCTCACCTACACATGGGAAACATGCACGTTGGAGCTGTGTCAAAGCCTCTGTTTAGGAGAACCCTTCAGGGCCCCAGGGCCACCGCTTCATTCCAAGGTCTCCATAGACACAAAAACATATTAGGACACATCCACAGGAGAGTCCATTTCAACTCAGCCTCCTCGGTTGCCCCCCACATCCAGCAGATCTAAACTGTCTTGTTGCTTGGAGACAATTGGAATGCGAGGTGGGCCACCCAGCCATCCATCCTTAGAACCCTGCTCGGAATCGTTGGCCTGGAGCCAACCAACAGGTCTCAATTGTCCTGCAGAAGAGTCTTTGCAGTTTGGAGCTTCTCACAACTCCCATCGTGGGAAAACCCCCATGTCCTCGTGATCCAACCCCCTTCAAGAAAGGGCCATCAGGGCAGAAAGTCCAACCTGAGCGATCGTCTGATCCTTGCCCTGACTTCAGATGCACGAGATCTCGATTGAGGTCTGTAGATTGTGCCTGCCATATCCTCACCCAGAAACCTAGGCCTAGCTTGGGTTCTCAGACTCCGTCCTCAGACTACTGGCCCACAAGCCCTCCAGTTGGGTAATCCAGAACTACAATGCCGCACTCTGCCTGCCCTACAGAAGTCAAACATTGCCCTCAGGGCTACCCCGAAACCGCAAATGAGGATCAACCTGCACGCCATTCGGCTGTACCCCAAACATATAGGCTGACCTGGGCACTATTTCCCCTTCTGACCAGCCTGAGCCTGGACCTCCTGGTCCCACCCAGACAGCTGGCCGCACACTGAGCACATCGGACCCGCCATGGCCTTAGGTCGTCATCTCATCCCAACTGCGGTTTTCAGGCTCCAGAACCTAGACCTTATCTCCAACCACTGCCCAGGGTTGAAAATGATGCAGAAATCAGAACTCTTTCCCCATGGCAAGAAACCTTGTGGTTGGCATGTTGTCCAACGTTCAGTGTAGTTGAAACAAGCGTGGCCCATGAGGCCCAGCCCATGCTTGCAGGCCACATTGGTCACAAACACACATTGTGACCCTCAGCCTGAGCCCAGTCCTCAGGTAAGGCCTCTCAGGGCCTATATGAAGAGACAGCATATTGGGCTTGCCATGCCCCTAGGCCCCAATTTTTAACCATAGTTCGGGTTGTCCCTTCACTCTTCCCCAGGGCTCTGCTTTGGAATTCCTCTTTTGTTGGGACACCTGAGGTAACAAACCTGAAAGGAGTCCTCCCATCCCACAGATTGACGAAAAACAATTGGGATCGGGCCAAATCCACAGAGAGGGAGATTCGTCCATGTCCCATGAGATCTCCCCAACATTTCACGGCCATCGCTGAAACAAAAGTAGAGAGACAAAAGCCTGAGCAAGCGCCTAGACTCGCTCATTCGTCATATCCTGAAGAGTTCTTCTCAGGGTTTGTAGATCGGGCGTGCCATACCTACGTCCCCAAACTTAAGCTGAGTTTGTGTTTTCAGTCTTCTGTCCTCAAAGTCCTGGGCCACACTCCCTCCAGGCTGGGGCCCCTGGAGCCACACATTAGGACTGCCCCCACCCAATCCATGGGAATTCTGCCCATTCCATTGTCAATAATCGAACAAATTAGGAGAACCCTCCAAAGTCCCTGAGGCCCTCCCAATAGTGTAGGTCGCCCGAGACAAAAAAGGGCGGTTGATACCGGCTGAGCATCTACCTCCACTCATCTACCTCCACTCATACCAAGAAGATTGAACCAGACAGGACCCGAGGCCATTATCGGATCCATTGCTTTGGTTTACAGGCATATCTCCTCAAAAGCCTGGATTCCAATACCAGTAGAGGGGATTTCCTGAGGCACCCATCAGAACAAATCTCGTCTCCACAAGGAAACTTGTGCATGGGAGCTATGCCAAAGCTTTGGAGAATACTTCAGGGTCCCGGTGCCACCTCCCCATTCCAAGGCCCTCATGGACACAAACACACATTAGGACCCATCCTCTGGAAAGTGCATTTCAACTCAGCCACCCCGGTTGCTCCCGCAGATCCATTAGATCTAAACTGTCTTGTTGCTAGGAGACAATTGGAAGGCAAGGCGGACTTCCCAGGCATCCATCCTGGAACGGTGCTCTGGAGTCATTCCATATGGGATGTCCTGGAGCTGTCCAACAGGTCTCAATTGTCCCGCAGAAGGAATCCTTGAAGGGGTCATCCCACATCTCCCAACGTGGAAAACCTCCATGGCCTCGAGATTCCGCTTTCTTCATGAAGGGGCCGTCATGCACAGAAACTCCAACCTGAGCCAACGTCGGATCCTCGCCCTGACTTCAGATGAATGAGATATTGGTTCAGATCTGCAGGGGGTACCTGCCGTGCCCTCACCCTGAATCCGAAGTCTAGCTTGTGTTCTCAGACTTCCGTCCTCACTCTCCTGGCCCCGAAGCCCTCAAGTTTGGCAATTCCGGACCGACAATGAAGCACTCTGCCTGCCCTCTAGAAAAAATATATTGCCTAATGAGCAGCCCAGGCTGCTTAAATGAGGATAAACCTACACGGCACTCGAATGTACCCAAATGATATAGTCTAACCTGGGCACTAATGCACTGTCTGACACAACCTGAGCCCGGACCTGCTGACCACACCCAGACAGCTGACGGCACGCTGAGCACATCAGACCCGCCATGGCCTTAGGTCATCATCTCTTCCCTACCTCAGTTTTCAGGCTTCAGAACCTAGACCTTATCTCCAATCACTGCCCACGGGTGACTGTGATGCTGAAATCAGAACTCTTCCTGACCCATGGCAAGAAACCTTGTGGTTGGCATGTTGTCCAACGTTCAGTGTAGGAGAAACCAGCATTCACCCTGAGGCCCCGCCCATTCTTGAGTGCGACGAGAGCATAAACACGCATTGTGACCTCAGCGTGAGTCCTGTCCTCTAGTAAGTCCTCTCAGTGTCTGGACCATTAGATGTCATAATGGGCTTGACATGTCCCTAGTCCCCAATTTTTAACCAGATTTCTGGTTGTCCAGTCGCCCCACCCCATGGCTCTACTCTGGAATCCCTCATTTGGTGGGACATCTGAGGTTGAAAAACAAAATGAAACAAATCGACAACAACAACAAAAAAACGGACTTCTTCCATCCCCAGAATGACCCCAAACTCTTTGGACGGGACCGAACCCCCAGAGAGTAAGACTCGTCCATTTCCCATGAAGTCACCTGGCAATTTCACGACCATGAGTGACACGATATCCAGAGACAAAAACTTGAGCAAGAGCCTCACAATCGCCCTTTTTTCATATCCCGAAGTGTTCTCCTCATGGTCTGTAGATCAGTCCTGCCATACCTATGACCCAAAACATAAGCCGAGTTTGTGTTTTCAGACAACTGTCCAAACAGCTCTGGCCTACACCCTACAGGCTCAGGGCCCTGGAGCCAAACCTGAGGACTGTACTTGCCCTCTCCAAGGGAATTGTATGTGCCCATTCCAATGGCCACAACCCTACTAGTAGGATAACCTCCAAAGTCCCTGAGGCCATCCCAATAGTTGTGGCTTCCCAGGACAAACAGGGGCAATCGGAGCCCATCTGTGCACCTACCTGCACTCAGACCCGTAGACTGATGTCCCCAGAGGTAAAAAGGAACGAACAGGCCCCTAGGCACTAATCGGATCCATTGCTTTGGTTTCCAGGCATCTCTCCTCAGAGGCCTGGATTTCAATACCAGCATATGGCTGTTTCTTGACTCACCCATCAGAACAAATCTCATCTACACATGGGAAACATGCACGTTGGAGCTGTGTCAAAGCCTCTGTTTAGGAGAACCCTTCAGGGCCCCAGGGCCACCGCTTCATTCCAAGGTCTCCATAGACACAAAAACATATTAGGACACATCCACAGGAGAGTCCATTTCAACTCAGCCTCCTCGGTTGCCCCCCACATCCAGCAGATCTAACCTGTCTTGTTGCTTGGAGACCATTGGAATGTGAGGTGGGCTACCCAGCCATCCATCCTTAGAACCCTGCTCGGAATCGTTGGCCTGGAGCCAACCAACAGGTCTCAATTGTCCTGCAGAAAAGTCTTTGCAGTTTGGAGCTTCTCACAACTCCCATCGTGGGAAAACCCCCATGTCCTCGTGATCCAACCCCCTTCAAGAAAGGGCCATCAGGGCAGAAAGTCCAACCTGAGCGATCGTCTGATCCTTGCCCTGACTTCAGATGCACGAGATCTCGATTGAGGTCTGTAGATTGTGCCTGCCATATCCTCACCCAGAAACCTAGGCCTAGCATGGGTTCTCAGACTCCGTCCTCAGACTACTGGCCCACAAGCCCTCCAGTTGGGCAATCCAGAACTACAATGCCGCACTCTGCCTGCCCTACAGAAGTCAAACATTGCCCTCAGGGCTACCCCGAAACCGCAAATGAGGTTCAACCTGCACGCCATTCGGCTGTACCCCAAACATATAGGCTGACCTGGGCACTATTTCCCCTTCTGACCCAGCCTGAGCATGGACCTCCTGGTCCCACCCAGACAGCTGGCCGCACACTGAGCACATCGGACCCGCCATGGCCTTAGGTCGTCATCTCTTCCCAACTGCGGTTTTCAGGCTCCAGAACCTAGACCTTATCTCCAACCACTGCCCAGGGTTGAAAATGATGCAGAAATCAGAACTCTTTCCCCATGGCAAGAAACCTTGTGGTTGGCATGTTGTCCAACGTTCAGTGTAGTTGAAACAAGCGTGGCCCAAGAGGCCCAGCCCATGCTTGCGGGCAACATTGGACACAAACACACATTGTGACCCTCAGCCTGAGCCCAGTCCTCAGGTAAGGCCTCTCAGGGCCTATATGAAGAGACAGCATATTGGGCTTGCCATGCCCCTAGGCCCCAATTTTTAACCATAGTTCGGGTTGTCCCTTCACTCTTCCCCAGGGCTCTGCTTTGGAATTCCTCTTTTGTTGGGACACCTGAGGTAACAAACCTGAAAGGAGTCCTCCCATCCCACAGATTGACGAAAAACAATTGGGATCGCCCCAAATCCACAGAGAGGAAGATTCGTCCATGGCCCATGAGACCTCCCCAACATTCCACGTCCATCGCTGAAACAAAAGTCAGAGACAAAAGCCTGAGCAAGCGCCACAGACTCGCTCATTCTTCATATCCTGAAGAGTTCTTCTCATGGTTTGTAGATCGGGCGTGCCATACCTACGTCCCCAAACTTAAGCTGAGTTTGTGTTTTCAGTCTTCTGTCCTCAAAGTCCTGGGCCACACTCCCTCCAGGCTGGGGCCCCTGGAGCCACACATTAGGACTGCCCCCACCCAATCCATGGCAATTCTGCCCATTCCATTGTCAAAAATCGTACAAATTAGGAGAACACTCCAAAGTCCCTGAGGCCATCCCAATAGTGTAGGTCGCCCGGGACAAAAAAGGGCGGTTGATACCGGCTGAGCATCTACCTCCACTCATCTACCTCCACTCATACCAAGAAGATTGAACCAGACAGGACCCGAGGCCATTATCGGATCCATTGCTTTAGTTTACAGGCATGTCTCCTCAAAAGCCTGGATTCCAATACCAGCAGAGGGGATTTCCTGAGGCACCCATCAGAACAAATCTCGTCTCCACAAGGAAACTTGTGCATGGGAGCTATGCCAAAGCTTAGGAGAATACTTCAGGGTCCCGGTGCCACCTCCCCATTCCAAGGCCCTCATGGACACAAACACACGTTAGGACCCATCCTCTGGAAAGTGCATTTCAACTCAGCCACCCCGGTTGCTCCAGCAGATCCATTAGATCTAAACTGTCTTGTTGCTAGGAGACAATTGGAAGGTGAGGCGGACTTCCCAGGCATCCATCCTCGAACGGTGCTCTGGAGTCATTCCATATGGGATGTCCTGGAGCTGTCCAACAGGTCTCAATTGTCCCGCAGAAGGAATCCTTGAAGGGGGCATCCCACATCTCCCAACGTGGAAAACCTCCATGACCTCGAGATTCCGCTCCCTTCATGAAGGGGCCGTCATGCACAGAAACTCCAACCTGAGCCAACGTCGGATCCTCGCCCTGACTTCAGATGCATGAGATATTGGTTCAGATCTGCAGGGGGTACCTGCCGTGCCCTCACCCTGAATCCGAAGTCTAGCTTGTGTTCTCAGACTTCCGTCCTCACTCTCCTGGCCCCGAAGCCCTCAAGTTTGGCAATTCCGGACCGACAATGAAGCACTCTCCTGCCCTCTAGAAAAAATATATTGCCTAATGAGCAGCCCAGGCTGCTTAAGTGAGGATAAACCTACACGGCACTCGAATGTACCCAAATTATATAGTCTAACCTGGGCACTAATGCACTGTCTGACACAACCTGAGCCCGGACCTGCTGACCAACACCCAGACAGCTGACCACATGCTGAGCACATCAGACCCGCCATGGCCTTAGGTCATCATCTCTTCCCTACCTCAGTTTTCAGGCTTCAGAACCTAGACCTTATCTCCAATCACTGCCCACGGGTGACTGTGATGCTGAAATCAGAACTCTTAATGACCCATGGTAAGAAACCTTGTGGTTGGCATGTTGTCCAACGTTCAGTGTAGGAGAAACCAGCATTCACCCAGAGGCCCCGCCCTTTCTTGAGTGCGACGAGAGCATAAACACGCATTGTGACCTCAGCGTGAGTCCTGTCCTCTAGTAAGTCCTCTCAGTGGCAGGACCATTAGATGTCATAATGGGCTTGACATGTCCCCAGACCCCAATTTTTAACCAGATTTCTGGTTGTCCAGTCTCGCCACCCCAGGGCTCTACTATGGAATCCCTCATTTGGTGGGGCATCTGAGGTTGAAAAACAAAATGAAACAAATCGACAACAACAACAAAAAACGGACTTCTTCCATCCCCAGAATGACCCCAAACTCTTTGGACGGGACCGAACCCCCAGAGAGTAAGACTCGTCCATTTCCCATGATGTCACCCGGCAATTTCACGACCATGAGTGACACGATATCCAGAGACAAAAACTTGAGCAAGAGCCTCACACTCGCCCTTTTTTCATATCCCGAAGTGTTCTCCTCATGGTCTGTAGATCAGTCCTGCCATACCTATGACCCAAAACAAGCCGAGTTTGTGTTTTCAGACAACTGTCCAAACAGCTCTGGCCTACACCCTACAGGCTCAGGGCCCTGGAGCCAAACCTGAGGACTGTACTTGCCCTCTCCAAGGGAATTGTATGTGCCCATTCCATGGCCACAACCCTACTAGTAGGATAACCTCCGAAGTCCCTGTGGCCATCCCAATAGTTGTGGCTTCCCAGGACAAACAGGGGCAATCTGAGCCCATCTGAGCACCTACCTGCACTCAGACCCGTAGACTGATGTCCCCAGAGGTAAAAAGGAACTAACAGGCCCCTAGGCACTAATCGGATCCATTGCTTTGGTTTCCAGGCATCTCTCCTCAGAGGCCTGGATTTCAATACCAGCATATGGCTGTCTCTTGACTCACCCATCAGAACAAATCTCATCTACACATGGGAAACATGCACGTTGGAGCTGTGTCAAAGCCTCTGTTTAGGAGAACCCTTCAGGGCCCCAGGGCCACCGCTTCATTCCAAGGTCTCCATAGACACAAAAACATATTAGGACACATCCACAGGAGAGTCCATTACAACTCAGCCTCCTCGGTTGCCCCCCACATCCAGCAGATCTAACCTGTCTTGTTGCTTGGAGAAAATTGGAATGCGAGGTGGGCTACCCAGCCATCCATCCTTAGAACCCTGCTCGGAATCGTTGGCCTGGAGCCAACCAACAGGTCTCAATTGTCCTGCAGAAGAATCTTTGCAGTTTAGAGCTTCTCACAACTCTCATCGTGGGAAAACCCCCATGTCCTCGTGATCCAACCCCCTTCAAGAAAGGGCCATCAGGGCAGAAAGTCCAACCTGAGCGATCGTCTGATCCTTGCCCTGACTTCAGATGCACGAGATCTCTATTGAGGTCTGTAGATTGTGCCTGCCATATCCTCACCCAGAAACCTAGGCCTAGCTTGGGTTCTCAGACTCCGTCCTCAGACTACTGGCCCACAAGCCCTCCAGTTTGGCAATCCAGAACTACAATGCCGCACTCTGCCTGCCACACAGAAGTAAAACATTGCCCTCAGGGCTACCCCGAAACCGCAAATGAGGTTCAACCTGCACGCCATTCGGCTGTACCCCAAACATATAGGCTGACCTGGGCACTATTTCCCCTTCTGACACAGCCTGAGCCTGGACCTCCTGGTCCCACCCAGACAGCTGGCCGCACACTGAGCACATCGGACCCGCCATGGCCTTAGGTCGTCATCTCTTCCCAACTGCGGTTTTCAGGCTCCAGAACCTAGACCTTATCTCCAACCACTGCCCAGGGTTGAAAATGATGCTGAAATCAGAACTCTTTCCCCATGGCAAGAAACGTTGGGGTTGGCATGTTGTCCAACGTTCAGTGTAGTTGAAACAAGCGTGGCCCAAGAGGCCCAGCCCATGCTTGCGGGCAACATTGGACACAAACACACATTGTGACCCTCAGCCTGAGCCCAGTCCTCAGGTAAGGCCTCTCAGGGCCTATATGAAGAGACAGCATATTGGGCTTGCCATGCCCCTAGGCCCCAATTTTTAATCATAGTTCGGGTTGTCCCTTCACTCTCCCCCACGGCTCTGCTTTGGAATTCCTATTTTGTTGGGACACCTGAGGTAACAAACCTGAAAGGAGTCCTCACATCCCACAGATTGACGAAAAACAATTGGGATCGCCCCAAATCCACAGAGAGGAAGATTCGTCCATGGCCCATGAGACCTCCCCAACATTCCACGGCCATCGCTGAAACAAAAGTCAGAGACAAAAGCCTGAGCAAGCGCCACAGACTCGCTCATTCTTCATATCCTGAAGAGTTCTTCTCATGGTTTGTAGATCGGGCGTGCCATTCCTACGTCCCCAAACTTAAGCTGAGTTTCTGTTTTCAGTCTTCTGTCCTCAAAGTCCTGGGCCACACTCCCTCCAGGCTGGGGCCCCTGGAGCCACACATTAGGACTGCCCCCACCCAATCCATGGCAATTCTGCCCATTCCATTGTCAAAAATCGTACAAATTAGGAGAACCCTCCAAAGTCCCTGAGGCCATCCCAATAGTGTAGGTCGCCCGGGACAAAAAAGGGCGGTTGATACCGGCTGAGCATCTACCTCCACTCATCTACCTCCACTCATACCAAGAAGATTGAACCAGACAGGACCCGAGGCCATTATCGGATCCATTGCTTTGGTTTACAGGCATGTCTCCTCAAAAGCCTGGATTCCAATACCAGCAGAGGGGATTTCCTGAGGCACCCATCACAACAAATCTCGTCTCCACAAGGAAACTTGTGCATGGGAGCTATGCCAAAGCTTAGGAGAATACTTCAGGGTCCCGGTGCCACCTCCCCATTCCAAGGCCCTCATGGACACAAACACACGTTAGGACCCATCCTCTGGAAAGTGCATTTCAACTCAGGCACCCCGGTTGCTCCCGCAGATCCATTAGATCTAAACTGTCATGTTGCTAGGAGACAATTGGAAGGTGAGGCGGACTTCCCAGGCATCCATCCTCGAACGGTGCTCTGGAGTCATTCCATATGGGATGTCCTGGAGCTGTCCAACAGGTCTCAATTGTCCCGCAGAAGGAATCCTTGAAGGGGGCATCCCACATCTCCCAACGTGGAAAACCTCCATGGCCTCGAGATTCCGCTCCCTTCATGAAGGGGCCGTCATGCACAGAAACTCCAACCTGAGCCAACGTGGGATCCTCGCCCTGACTTCAGATGCATGAGATATTGGTTCAGATCTGCAGGGGGTACCTGCCGTGCCCTCACCCTGAATCCGAAGTCTAGCTTGTGTTCTCAGACTTCCGTCCTCACTCTCCTGGCCCCGAAGCCCTAAGTTTGGCAATTCCGGACCGACAATGAAGCACTCTCCTGCCCTCTAGAAAAAATATATTGCCTAATGAGCAGCCCAGGCAGCTTAAATGAGGATAAACCTACACGGCACTCGAATGTACCCAAATTATATAGTCTAACCTGGGCACTAATGCACTGTCTGACACAACCTGACCCGGACCTGCTGACCAACACCCAGACAGCTGACCGCACGCTGAGCACATCAGACCCGCCATGGCCTTAGGTCATCATCTCTTCCCTACCTCAGTTTTCAGGCTTCAGAACCTAGACCTTATCTCCAATCACTGCCCACGGGTGACTGTGATGCAGAAATCAGAACTCTTCCTGACCCATGGCAAGAAACCTTGTGGTTGGCATGTTGTCCAACGTTCAGTGTAGGAGAAACCAGCATTCACCCTGAGGCCCCGCCCATTCCTGAGTGCGACAATAGCATAAACACGGATTGTGACCTCAGCGTGAGTCCTGTCCTCTAGTAAGTCCTCTCAGTGGCTGGACCATTAGTTGTCATAATGGGCTTGACATGTCCCTAGTCCCCAATTTTTAACCAGATTTCTGGTTGTCCAGTCGCCCCACCCCAGGGCTCTACTCTGGAATCCCTCATTTGGTGGGACATCTGAGGTTGAAAAACAAAATGAAACAAATCGACAACAACAACAAAAAAACGGACTTCTTCCATCCCCAGAATGACCCCAAACTCTTTGGACGGGACCGAACCCCCAGAGAGTAAGACTCGTCCTTTTCCCATGATGTCACCCGGCAATTTCACGACCATGAGTGACACGATATCCAGAGACAAAAACTTGAGCAAGAGCCTCACACTCGCCCTTTTTTCATATCCCGAAGTGTTCTCCTCATGGTCTGTAGATCAGTCCTGCCATACCAATGACCCAAAACATAAGCCGAGTTTGTGTTTTCAGACAACTGTCCAAACAGCTCTGGCCTACACCCTACAGGCTCAGGGCCCTGGAGTCAAACCTGAGGACTGTACTTGCCCTCTCCAAGGGTATTGTATGTGCCCATTCCAATGGCCACAACCCTACTAGTAGGATAACCTCCAAAGTCCCTGAGGCCATCCCAATAGTTGTGGCTTCCCAGGACAAACAGGGGCAATCTGAGCCCATCTGAGCACCTACCTGCCCTCAGACCCGTAGACTGATGTCCCCAGAGGTAAAAAGGAACGAACAGGCCCCTAGGCACTAATCGGATCCATTGCTTTGGTTTCCAGGCATCTCTCCTCAGAGGCCTGGATTTCAATACCAGCATATGGCGGTTTCTTGACTCACCCATCAGAACAAATCTCATCTACACATGGGAAACATGCACGTTGGAGCTGTGTCAAAGCCTCTGTTTAGGAGAACCCTTCCGGGCCCCAGGGCCACCGCTTCATTCCAAGGTCTCCATAGACACAAAAACATATTAGGACACATCCCCAGGAGAGTCCATTTCAACTCAGCCTCCTCGGTTGCCCCCCACATCCAGGAGATCTAACCTGTCTTGTTGCTTGGAGTCCATTGGAATGCGAGGTGGGCTACCCAGGCATCCATCCTTAGAACCCTGCTCAGAATCGTTGGCCTGGAGCCAACCAACAGGTCTCAATTGTCCTGCAGAAGAATCTTTGCAGTTTGGAGCTTCTCACAACTCCCATCGTGGGAAAACCCCCATGTCCTCGTGATCCAACCCCCTTCAAGAAAGGGCCATCAGGGCAGAAAGTCCAACCTGAGCGATCGTCTGATCCTTGCCCTGACTTCAGATGCACGAGATCTCTATTGAGGTCTGTAGATTGTGCCTGCCATATCCTCACCCAGAAACCTAGGCCTAGCTTGTGTTCTCAGACTCCGTCCTCAGACTACTGGCCCACAAGCCCTCCAGTTTGGCAATCCAGAACTACAATGCCGCACTCTGCCTGCCCTACAGAAGTCAAACATTGCCCTCAGGGCTACCCCGAAACCGCAAATGAGGATCAACCTGCACGCCATTCGGCTGTACCCCAAACATATACTGACCTGGGCACTATTTCCCCTTCTGACCGAGCCTGAGCCTGGACCTCCTGGTCCCACACAGACAGCTGGCCGCACACTGAGCACATCGGACTCGCCATGGCCTTAGGTCGTCATCTCTTCCCAACTGCGGTTTTCAGGCTCCAGAACCTAGACCTTATCTCCATCCACTGCTCAGTGTGGAAAATGATGCAGAAATCAGAACTCTTTCCTTATGGCAAGAAACCTTGTGGTTGGCATGTTGTCCAACGATCAGTGTAGTTGAAATAATCGTGGCCCATGAGGCCCAGCCCATGTTTGCGGGCCACATTGGTCACAAACATACATTGTGACCCTCAGACTGAGCCCAGTCCTCAGGTAAGGCCTCTCAGGGCCTATATGAAGAGACAGCATATTGGGCTTGCCATGCCCCTAGGCCCCAATTTTTAACCATAGTTCGGGTTGTTCCTTCACTCTTCCCCAGGGCTCTGCTTTGGAATTCCTCTTTTGGTGGGACACCTGAGGTAACAAACCTGAAAGGATTCCTCCCATCCCACAGATTGACGAAAAACAATTGGGATCGGGCCAAATCCACAGAGAGGAAGATTCGTCCATGGCCCATGAGACCTCCCCAACATTCCACGGCCATCGCTGAAACAAAATCCAGAGACAAAAGCCTGAGCAAGCGCCTCAGACTCGCTCATTCTTCATATCCTGAAGAGTTCTTCTCAGGGTTTGTAGATCGGGCGTGCCATACCTACGTCCCCAAACTTAAGCTGAGTTTGTGTATTCAGTCTTCTGTCCTCAATGTCCTGGGCCACACTCCCTCCAGGCTGGGGACCCTGGAGCCACACATTAGGACTGCCCCCACCCAATCCATGGGAATTCTGCCAATTCCATTGTCAAAAATCGTACAAATTAGGAGAACCCTACAAAGTCCTTGAGGCCATCCCAATAGTGTAGGTCGCCCGGACAAAAAATGGGCGGTTGATACCGGCTGAGCATCTACCTCCACTCATCTACCTCCACCCATACCAAGAAGATTGAACCAGACAGGACCCGAGGCCATTATCGGATCCATTGCTTTGGTTTACAGGCATGTCTCCTCAAAAGCCTGGATTCCAATACCAGCAGAGGGGATTTCCTGAGGCACCCATCAGAACAAATCTCGTCTCCACAAGGAAACTTGTGCATGGGAGCTAAGCCAAAGCTTAGGAGAATACTTCAGGGTCCCGGTGCCACCTCCCCATTCCAAGGCCCTCATGGACACAAACACACGTTAGGACCCATCCTCTGGAAAGTGCATTTCAACTCAGCCACCCCGGGTGCTCCCGCAGATCCATTAGATCTAAACTGTCTTGTTGCTAGGAGACAATTGGAAGGCGAGGCGGACTTCCCAGGCATCCATCCTGGAACGGTGCTCTGGAGTCATTCCATATGGGATGTCCTGGAGCTGTCCAACAGGTCTCAATTGTCCCGCAGAAGGAATCCTTGAAGGGGGCATCCCACATTTCCCAACGTGGGAAACCTCCATGGCCTCGAGATTCCCCTTTCTTCATGAAGGGGCCGTCATGCACAGAAACTCCAACCTGAGCCAACGTGGGATCCTCGCCCTGACTTCAGATGCATGAGATATTGGTTCAGATCTGCAGGGGGTACCTGCCGTGCCCTCACCCTGAATCCGAAGTCTAGCTTGTGTTCACAGATTTCCGTCCTCACTCTCCTAGCCCCGAAGCCCTCAAGTTTGGCAATTCCGGACCGACAATGAAGCACTCTGCCTGCCCTCTAGAAAAAATATATTGCCTAATGAGCAGCCCAGGCAGCTTAAATGAGGATAAACCTACACGGCACTCGAATGTACCCAAATTATATAGTCTAACCTGGGCACTAATGCACTGTCTGACACAACCTGAGCCCGGACCTGCTGACCAACACCCAGACAGCTGACCGCACGCTGAGCACATCAGACCCGCCATGGCCTTAGGTCATCATCTCTTCCCTACCTCAGTTTTCAGGCTTCAGAACCTAGACCTTATCTCCAATCACTGCCCACGGGTGACTGTGATGCAGAAATCAGAACTCTTCCTGACCCATGGCAAGAAACCTTGTGGTTGGCATGTTGTCCAACGTTCAGTGTAGGAGAAACCAGCATTCACCCTGAGGCCCCGCCCATTCTTGAGTGCGACGAGAGCATAAACACGCATTGTGACCTCAGCGTGAGTCCTGTCCTCTAGTAAGTCCTCTCAGTGGCTGGACCATTAGATGTCATAATGGGCTTGACAAGTCCCTAGTCCCCAATTTTTAACCAGATTTCTGGTTGTCCAGTCGCCCCACCCCAGGGCTCTACTCTGTAATCCCTCATTTGGTGGAACATCTGAGGTTGAAAAACAAAATGAAACAAATCGACAACAACAACAAAAAAACGGACTTCTTCCATCCCCAGAATGACCCCAAACTCTTTGGACGGGACCGAACCCCCAGAGAGTAAGACTCGTCCATTTCCCATGATGTCACCCGGCAATTTCACGACCATGAGTGACACGATATCCAGAGACAAAAACTTGAGCAAGAGCCTCACACTCGCCCTTTTTTCATATCCCGAAGTGTTCTCCTCATGGTCTGTAGATCAGTCCTGCCATACCTATGACCCAAAACATAAGCCGAGTTTGTGTTTTCAGACAACTGTTCAAACAGCTCTGGCCTACACCCTACAGGCTCAGGGCCCTGGAGCCAAACCTGAGGACTGTACTTGCCCTCTCCAAGGGAATTGTATGTGCCCATTCCAATGGCCACAAACCTACTAGTAGGATAACCTCCAAAGTCCCTGAGGCCATCCCAATAGTTGTGGCTTCCCAGGACAAACAGGGGCAATCTGAGCCCATCTGAGCACCTACCTGCACTCAGACCCGTAGACTGATGTCCCCAGAGGTAAAAAGGAACGAACAGGCCCCTAGGCACTAATCGGATCCATTGCTTTGGTTTCCAGGCATCTCTCCTCAGAGGCCTGGATTACAATACCAGCATATGGCTGTTTCTTGACTCACCCATCAGAACAAATCTCATCTACACATGGGAAACATGCACGTTGGAGCTGTGTCAAAGCCTCTGTTTAGGAGAACCCTTCAGGGCCCCAGGGCCACCGCTTCATTCCAAGGTCTCCATAGACACAAAAACATATTAGGACACATCCCCAGGAGGGTCCATTTCAACTCAGCCTCCTCGGTTGCCCCCCACATCCAGCATATCTAACTTGTCTTGTTGCTTGGAGACAATTGGAATGCGAGGTGGGCTACCCAGCCATCCATCCTTAGAACCCTGCTCGGAATCGTTGGCCTGGAGCCAACCAACAGGTCTCAATTGTCCTGCAGAAGAATCTTTGCAGTTTGGAGCTTCTCACAACTCCCATCGTGGGAAAACCCCCATGTCCTCGTGATCCAACCCCCTTCAAGAAAGGGCCATCAGGGCAGAAAGTCCAACCTGAGCGATCGTCTGATCCTTGCCCTGACTTCAGATGCACGAGATCTCGATTGAGGTCTGTAGATTGTGCCTGCCATATCCTCACCCAGAAACCTAGGCTTAGCTTGGGTTCTCAGACTCCGTCCTCAGACTACTGGCCCACAGGCCCTCCAGTTTGGCAATCCAGAACTACAATGCCGCAAACTGCCTGCCCTACAGAAGTAAAATATTGCCCTCAGGGCTACCCCGAATCCCCAAATGAGGATCAACCTGCACGCCATTCGGCTGTACCCCAAACATATAGGCTGACCTGGGCACTATTTCCCCTTCTGACCCAGCCTGAGCCTGGACCTCCTGGTCCCACCCAGACAGCTGGCCGCACACTGAGCACATCCGACCCGCCATGGCCTTAGGTCGTCATCTCTTCCCAACTGCGGTTTTCAGGCTCCAGAACCTAGACCTTATCTCCAACCACTGCCCAGGTTTGAAAATGATGCTGAAATCAGAACTCTTTCCCCATGGCAAGAAACCTTGTGGTTGGCATGTTGTCCAACGTTCAGTGTAGTTGAAACAAGCGTGGCCCATGAGGCCCAGCCCATGCTTGCGGGCCACATTGGTCACAAACACACATTGTGACCCTCAGCCTGAGCCCAGTCCTCAGGTAAGGCCTCTCAGGGCCTATATGAAGAGACAGCATATTGGGCTTGCCATGCCCCTAGGCCCCAATTTTTAACCATAGTTCGGGTTGTCCCTTCACTCTTCCCCAGGGCTCTGCTTTGGAATTCCTCTTTTGGTGGGACACCTGAGGTAACAAACCTGAAAGGAGTCCTCCCATCCCACAGATTGACGAAAACCAATTGGGATCGGGACAAATCCACAGAGAAGAAGATTCGTCCATGGCCCATGAGACCTCCCCAACATTCCACGGCCATCGCAGAAACAAAATCCAGAGAAAAAAGCCTGAGCAAGCGCCTCAGACTCGCTCATTCTTCATATCCCGAAGAGTTCTTCTCATGGTTTGTAGATCGGGCGTGCCATACCTACGTCCCCAAACTTAAGCTGAGTTTGTGTTTTCAGTCTTCTGTCCTCAAAGTCCTGGGCCACACTCCCTCAAGGCTGGGGCCCCTGGAGCCACACATTAGGACTGCCCCCACCCAATCCATGGGAATTCTGCCCATTCCATTGTCAATAATCGTACAAATTAGGAGAACCCTCCAAAGTCCCTGGGGCCATCCCAATAGTGTAGGTCGCCCGGGACAAAAAATGGGCGGTTGATACCGGATGAGCATCTACCTCCACTCTTCTACCTCCACTCATACCAAGGAGATTGAACCAGACAGGACCCGAGGCCATTATCGAATCCATTGCTTTGGTTTACAGGCATGTCTCCTCAAAAGCCTGGATTCCAATACCAGCAGAGGGGATTTCCTGAGGCACTCATCAGAACAAATCTCGTCTCCACAAGGAAACTTGTGCATGGTAGCTAAGCCAAAGCTTAGGAGAATACTTCAGGGTCCCGGTGCCACCTCCCCATTCCAAGGCCCTCATGGACACAAATACACGTTAGGACCCATCCTCTGGAAAGTGCATTTCAACTCAGCCACCCCGGTTGCTCCCGCAGATCCATTAGATCTAAACTGTCTTGTTGCTAGGAGACAATTGGAAGGCGAGGCGGACTTCCCAGGCATCCATCCTGGAACGGTGCTCTGGAGTCATTCCATATGGGATGTCCTGGAGCTGTCCAACAGGTCTCAATTGTCCCGCAGAAGGAATCCTTGAAGGGGGCATCCCACATCTCCCAACGTGGAAAACCTCCATGGCCTCGAGATTCCGCTCCCTTCATGAAGGGGCCGTCATGCACAGAAACTCCAACCTGAGCCAACGTGGGATCCTCGCCCTGACTTCAGATGCATGAGATATTGGTTCAGATCTGCAGGGGGTACCTGCCGTGCCCTCACCCTGAATCCGAAGTCTAGCTTGTGTTCTCAGACCTCCGTCCTCACTCTCCTGGCCCCAGAGCCCTCAAGTTTGGCAATTCCGGACCGACAATGAAGCACTCTGCCTGCCCTCTAGAAAAAATATATTGCCTAATGAGCAGCCCAGGCAGCTTAAATGAGGATAAACCTACACGGCACTCGAATGTACCCAAATTATATAGCCTAACCTGGGCACTAATGCACTGTCTGACACAACCTGAGCCCGGACCTGCTGACCAACACCCAGACAGCTGACCGCACGCTGAGCACATCAGACCCGCCATGGCCTTAGGTCATCATCTCTTCCCTACCTCAGTTTTCAGGCTTCAGAACCTAGACCTTATCTCCAATCACTGCCCACGGGTGACTGTGATGCAGAAATCAGAACTCTTCCTGACCCACAAGAAACCTTGTGGTTGGCATGTTGTCCAACGTTCAGTGTAGGAGAAACCAGCATTCACCCTGAGGCCCCGCCCATTCTTGAGTGCGACGAGAGCATAAACACGCATTGTGACCTCAGCGTGAGTCCTGTCCTCTAGTAAGTCCTCTCAGTGGCTGGACCATTAGATGTCATAATGGGCTTGACATGTCCCTAGTCCCCAATTTTTAACCAGATTTCTGGTTGTCCAGTCGCCCCACCCCAGGGCTCTACTCTGGAATCCCTCATTTGGTGGGACATCTGAGGTTGAAAAACAAAATGAAACAAATCGACAACAACAACAAAAAAACGGACTTCTTCCATCCCCAGAATGACCCCAAACTCTTTGGACGGGACCGAACCCCCAGAGAGTAAGACTCGTCCATTTCCCATGATGTCACCCGGCAATTTCACGACCATGAGTGACACGATATCCAGAGACAAAAACTTGAGCAAGAGCCTCACACTCGCCCTTTTTTCATATCCCGAAGTGTTCTCCTCATGGTCTGTAGATCAGTCCTGCCATACCTATGACCCAAAACATAAGCCGAGTTTGTGTTTTCAGACAACTGTCCAAACAGCTCTGGCCTACACACCCTACAGGCTCAGGGCCCTGGAGCCAAACCTGAGGACTCTACTTGCCCTCTCCAAGGGAATTGTATGTGCCCATTCCAATGGCCACAACCCTACTAGTAGGATAACCTCCAAAGTCCCTGAGGCCATCCCAATAGTTGTGGCTTCCCAGGACAAACAGGGGCAATCTGAGCCCATGTGAGCACCTACCTGTACTCAGACCCGTAGACTGATGTCCCCAGAGGTAAAAAGGAACGAACAGGCCCCTAGGCACTAATCGGATCCATTGCTTTGGTATCCAGGCATCTCTCCTCAGAGGCCTGGATTTCAATACCAGCATATGGCTGTTTCTTGACTCACCCATCAGAACAAATCTCATCTACACATGGGAAACATGCACGTTGGAGCTGTGTCAAAGCCTCTGTTTAGGAGAACCCTTCAGGGCCCCAGGGCCACCGCTTCATTCCAAGGTCTCTATAGACACAAAAACATATTAGGACACATCCCCAGGAGAGTCCATTTCAACTCAGCCTCCTCGGTTGCCCCCCACATCCAGCATATCTAACTTGTCTTGTTGCTTGGAGACATTGGAATGCGAGGTGGGCTACCCAGCCATCCATCCTTAGAACCCTGCTCGGAATCGTTGGCCTGGAGCCAACCAACAGGTCTCTATTGTCCTGCAGAAGAATCTTTGCAGTTTGGAGCTTCTCACAACTCCCATCGTGGGAAAACCTCCATGTCCTCGTGATCCAACCCCCTTCAAGAAAGGGCCATCAGGGCAGAAAGTCCAACCTGAGCGATCGTCTGATCCTTGCCCTGACTTCAGATGCACGAGATCTCGATTGAGGTCTGTAGATTGTGCCTGCCATATCCTCACCCAGAAACCTAGGCTTAGCTTGGGTTCTCAGACTACGTCCTCAGACTACTGGCCCACAGGCCCTCCAGTTTGGCAATCCAGAACTACAATGCCGCAATCTGCCTGCCCTACAGAAGTAAAATAATGCCCTCAGGGCTACCCCGAATCCCCAAATGAGGATCAACCTGCACGCCATTCGGCTGTACCCCAAACATATAGGCTGACCTGGGCACTATTTCCCCTTCTGACCCAGCCTGAGCCTGGACCTCCTGGTCCCACCCAGACAGCTGGCCGCACACTGAGCACATCCGACCCGCCATGGCCTTAGGTCGTCATCTCTTCCCAACTGCGGTTTTCAGGCACCAGAACCTAGACCTTATCTCCAACCACTGCCCAGGTTTGAAAATGATGCTGAAATCAGAACTCTTTCCCCATGGCAAGAAACCTTGTGTTGGCATGTTGTGCAACGTTCAGTGTAGTTGAAACAAGCGTGGCCCATGAGGCCCAGCCCATGCTTGGGGGCCACATTGGTCACAAACACACATTGTGACCCTCAGCCTGAGCCCAGTCCTCAGGTAAGGCCTCTCAGGGCCTATATGAAGAGACAGCATATTGGGCTTGCTATGCCCCTAGGCCCCAATTTTTAACCATAGTTTGGGTTGTCCCTTCACTCTTCCCCAGGGCTCTGCTTTGGAATTCCTCTTTTGGTGGGACACCTGAGGTAACAAACCTGAAAGGAGTCCTCCCATCCCACAGATTGACGAAAACCAATTGGGATCGGGCCAATCCACAGAGAGGAAGATTCGTCCATGGCCCATGAGACCTCCCCAACATTCCACGGCCATCGCAGAAACAAAATCCAGAGAAAAAAGCCTGAGCAAGCGCCTCAGACTCGCTCATTCTTCATATCCTGAAGAGTTCTTCTCATGGTTTGTAGATCGGGCGTTCCATAACTACGTCCCCAAACTTAAGCTGAGTTTGTGTTTTCAGTCTTCTGTCCTCAAAGTCATGGGCCACACTCCCTCCAGGCTCGGGCCCCTGGAGCCACACATTAGGACTGCCCCCACCCAATCCATGGGAATTCTGCCCATTCCATTGTCAAAAATCGTACAAATTAGGAGAACCCTCCAAAGTCCCCGAGGCCATCCCAATAGTGTAGGTCGCCCGGGACAAAAAAGGGCCGTTGATACCGGATGAGCATCTACCTCCACTCTTCTACCTCCACTCATACCAAGGAGATTGAACCAGACAGGACCCGAGGCCATTATCGAATCCATTGCTTTGGTTTACAGGCATGTCTCCTCAAAAGCCTGGATTCCAATACCAGCAGAGCGGATTTCCTGAGGCACTCAGCAGAACAAATCTCGGCTCCACAAGGAAACTTGTGCATGGTAGCTAAGCCAAAGCTTAGGAGAATACTTCAGGGTCCCGGTGCCACCTCCCCATTCCAAGGCCCTCATGCACACAAATACACGTTAGGACCCATCCTCTGGAAAGTGCATTTCAACTCAGCCACCCCGGGTGCTCCCGCAGATCCATTAGATCTAAACTGTCTTGTTGCTAGGAGACAATTGGAAGGCGAGGCGGACTTCCCAGGCATCCATCCTGGAACGGTGCTCTGGAGTCATTCCATATGGGATGTCCTGGAGCTGTCCAACAGGTCTCAATTGTCCCGCAGAAGGAATCCTTGAAGGGGGCATCCCACATCTCCCAACGTGGAAAACCTCCATGGCCTCGAGATTCCGCTTTCTTCATGAATGGGCCGTCATGCACAGAAACTCCAACCTGAGCCAACGTCGGATCCTCGCCCTGACTTCAGATGCATGAGATATTGGTTCAGATCTGCAGGGGGTACCTGCCGTGCCCTCACCCTGAATCCGAAGTCTAGCTTGTGTTCTCAGACTTCCGTCCTCACTCTCCTGGCCCCGAAGCCCTCAAGTTTGGCAATTCCGGACCGACAATGAAGCACTCTGCCTGCCCTCTAGAAAAAATATATTGCCTAATGAGCAGCCCAGGCAGCTTAAATGAGGATAAACCTACACGGCACTCGAATGTACCCAAATTATATAGTCTAACCTGGGCACTAATGCACTGTCTGACACAACCTGAGCCCGGACCTGCTGACCAACACCCAGACAGCTGACCGCACGCTGAGCACATCAGACCCGCCATGGCCTTAGGTCATCATCTCTTCCCTACCTCAGTTTTCAGGCTTCAGAACCTAGACCTTATCTCCAATCACTGCCCACGGGTGACTGTGATGCAGAAATCAGAACTCTTCCTGACCCATGGCAAGAAACCTTGTGGTTGGCATGTTGTCCAACGTTCAGTGTAGGAGAAAACAGCATTCACCCTAAGGCCCCGCCCATTCTTGAGTGCGACGAGAGCATAAACACGCATTGTGACCTCAGCGTGAGTCCTGTCCTCTAGTAAGTCCTCTCAGTGGCTGGACCATTAGATGTCATAATGGGCTTGACATGTCCCTAGTCCCCAATTTTTAACCAGATTTCTGGTTGTCCAGTCGCCCCACCCCAGGGCTCTACTCTGGAATCCCTCATTTGGTGGGACATCTGAGGTTGAAAAACAAAATGAAACAAATCGACAACAACAACAAAAAAACGGACTTCTTCCATCCCCAGAATGACCCCAAACTCTTTGGACGGGACCGAACCCCCAGAGAGTAAGACTCGTCCATTTCCCATGATGTCACCCGGCAATTTCACGACCATGATTGACACGATATCCAGAGACAAAAACTTGAGCAAGAGCCTCACACTCGCCCTTTTTTCATATCCCGAAGTGTTCTCCTCATGGTCTGTAGATCAGTCCTGCCATACCTATGACCCAAAACATAAGCCGAGTTTGTGTTTTCAGACAACTGTCCAAACAGCTCTGGCCTACACACCCTACAGGCTCAGGGCCCTGGAGCCAAACCTGAGGACTGTACTTGCCCTCTCCAAGGGAATTGTATGTGCCCATTCCAATGGCCACAACCCTACTAGTAGGATAACCTCCAAAGTCCCTGAGGCCATCCCAATAGTTGTGGCTTCCCAGGACAAACAGGGGCAATCTGAGCCCATCTGAGCACCTACCTGCACTCAGACCCGTAGACTGATGTCCCCAGAGGTAAAAAGGAACGAACAGGCCCCTAGGCACTAATCGGATCCATTGCTTTGGTTTCCAGGCATCTCTCCTCAGAGGCCTGGATTTCAATACCAGCATATGGCTGTTTCTTGACTCACCCATCAGAACAAATCTCATCTACACATGGGAAACATGCACGTTGGAGCTGTGTCAAAGCCTCTGTTTTGGAGAACCCTTCAGGGCCCCAGGGCCACCGCTTCATTCCAAGGTCTCCATAGACACAAAAACATATTAGGACACATCCCCAGGAGAGTCCATTTCAACTCAGCCTCCTCGGTTGCCCCCCACATCCAGCATATCTAACTTGTCTTGTTGCTTGGAGACAATTGGAATGCGAGGTGGGCTACCCAGCCATCCATCCTTAGAACCCTGCTCGGAATCGTTGGCCTGGAGCCAACCAACAGGTCTCAATTGTCCTGCAGAAGAATCTTTGCAGTTTGGAGCTTCTCACAACTCCCATCGTGGGAAAACACCCATGTCCTCGTGATCCAACCCCCTTCAAGAAAGGGCCATCAGGGCAGAAAGTCCAACCGGAGCGATCGTCTGATCCTTGCCCTGACTTCAGATGCACGAGATCTCGATTGAGGTCTGTAGATTGTGCCTGCCATATCCTCACCCAGAAACCTAGGCTTAGCTTGGGACTCAGACTCCGTCCTCAGACTACTGGCCCACAGGCCCTCCAGTTTGGCAATCCAGAACTACAATGCCGCAATCTGCCTGCCCTACAGAAGTAAAATATTGCCCTCAGGGCTACCCCGAATCCCCAAATGAGGATCAACCTGCACGCCATTCGGCTGTACCCCAAACATATAGGCTGACCTGGGCACTATTTCCCCTTCTGACCCAGCCTGAGCCTGGACCTCCTGGTCCCACCCAGACAGCTGGCCGCACACTGAGCACATCCGACCCGCCATGGCCTTAGGTCGTCATCTCTTCCCAACTGAGGTTTTCAGGCTCCAGAACCTAGACGTTATCTCCAACCACTGCCCAGGTTTGAAAATGATGCTGAAATCAGAACTCTTTCCCCATGGCAAGAAACCTTGGGGTTGGCATGTTGTCCAACGTTCAGTGTAGTTGAAACAAGCGTGGCCCATGAGGCCCAGCCCATGCTTGCGGGCCACATTGGTCACAAACACACATTGTGACCCTCAGCCTGAGCCCAGTCCTCAGGTAAGGCCTCTCAGGGCCTATATGAAGAGACAGCATATTGGGCTTGCCATGCCCCTAGGCCCCAATTTTTAACCATAGTTCAGGTTGTCCCTTCACTCTTCCCCAGGGCTCTGCTTTGGAATTCCTCTTTTGGTGGGACACCTTGGTAACAAACCTGAAAGGAGTCCTCCCATCCCACAGATTGACGAAAACCAATTGGGATTGGGCCAAATCCACAGAGAGGAAGATTCGTCCATGGCCCATGAGACCTCCCCAACATTCCACGGCCATCGCAGAAACAAAATCCAGAGAAAAAAGCCTGAGCAAGCGCCTCAGACTCGCTCATTCTTCATATCCTGAAGAGTTCTTCTCATGGTTTGTAGATCGGGCGTGCCATTCCTACGTCCCCAAACTTAAGCTGAGTTTGTGTTTTCAGTCTTCTGTCCTCAAAGTCATGGGCCACTCTCCCTCCAGGCTGGGGCCCCTGGAGCCACACATTAGGACTACCCCCACCCAATCCATGGGAATTCTGCCCATTCCATTGTCAAAAATCGTACAAATTAGGAGAACCCTCCAAAGTCCCCGAGGCCATCCCAATAGTGTAGGTCGCCCGGGACAAAAAATGGGCGGTTGATACCGGATGAGCATCTACCTCCACTCTTCTACCTCCACTCATACCAAGGAGATTGAACCAGACAGGACCCGAGGCCATTATCGAATCCATTGCTTTGGTTTACAGGCATGTCTCCTCAAAAGCCTGGATTCCAATACCAGCAGAGCGGATTTCCTGAGGCACTCAGCAGAACAAATCTCGTCTCCACAAGGAAACTTGTGCATGGTAGCTAAGCCAAAGCTTAGGAGAATACTTCAGGGTCCCGGTGCCACCTCCCCATTCCAAGGCCCTCATGGACACAAATACACGTTAGGACCCATCCTCTGGAAAGTGCATTTCAACTCAGCCACCCCGGTTGCTCCCGCAGATCCATTAGATCTAAACTGTCTTGTTGCTAGGAGAAAATTGGAAGGCGAGGCGGACTTCCCAGGCATCCATCCTGGAACGGTGCTCTGGAGTCATTCCATATGGGATGTCCTGGAGCTGTCCAACAGGTCTCAATTGTCCCGCAGAAGGAATCCTTGAAGGGGGCATCCCACATCTCCCAACGTGGAAAACCTCCATGGCCTCGAGATTCCGCTCCCTTCATGAAGGGGCCGTCATGCACAGAAACTCCAACCTGAGCCAACGTGGGATCCTCGCCCTGACTTCAGATGCATGAGATATTGGTTCAGATCTGCAGGGGGTACCTGCCGTGCCCTCACCCTGAATCCGAAGTCTAGCTTGTGTTCTCAGACTTCCGTCCTCACTCTCCTGGCCCCGAAGCCCTCAAGTTTGGCAATTCCGGACCGACAATGAAGCACTCTGCCTGCCCTCTAGAAAAAATATATTGCCTAATGAGCAGCCCAGGCAGCTTAAATGAGGATAAACCTACACGGCACTCGAATGTACCCAAATTATATAGCCTAACCTGGGCACTAATGCACTGTTTGACACAACCTGAGCCCGGACCTGCTGACCAACAACCAGACAGCTGACCGCACGCTGAGCACATCAGACCCGCCATGGCCTTAGGTCATCATCTCTTCCCTACCTCAGTTTTCAGGCTTCAGAACCTAGACCTTATCTCCAATCACTGCCCACGGGTGACTGTGATGCAGAAATCAGAACTCTTCCTGACCCATGGCAAGAAACCTTGTGGTTGGCATGTTGTCCAACGTTCAGTGTAGGAGAAACCAGCATTCACCCTGAGGCCCCGCCCATTCTTGAGTGCGACGAGAGCATAAACACGCATTGTGACCTCAGCGTGAGTCCTGTCCTCTAGTAAGTCCTCTCAGTGGCTGGACCATTAGATGTCATAATGGGCTTGACATGTCCCTAGTCCCCAATTTTTAACCAGATTTCTGGTTGTCCAGTCGCCCCACCCCAGGGCTCTACTCTGGAATCCCTCATTTGGTGGGACATCTGAGGTTGAAAAACAAAATGAAACAAATCGACAACAACAACAAAAAAACGGACTTCTTCCATCCCCAGAATGACCCCAAACTCTTTGGACGGGACCGAACCCCCAGAGAGTAAGTCTCGTCCATTTCCCCTGATGTCATCCGGCAATTTCACGACCATGAGTGACACGATATCCAGAGACAAAAACTTGAGCAAGAGCCTCACACTCGCCCTTTTTTCATATCCCGAAGTGTTCTCCTCATGGTCTGTAGATCAGTCCTGCCATACCTATGACCCAAAACATAAGCCGAGTTTGTGTTTTCAGACAACTGTCCAAACAGCTCTGGCCTACACACCCTACAGGCTCAGGGCCCTGGAGCCAAACCTGAGGACTGTACTTGCCCTCTCCAAGGGAATTGTATGTGCCCATTCCAATGGCCACAACCCTACTAGTAGGATAACCTCCAAAGTCCCTGAGGCCTTCCCAATAGTTGTGGCTTCCCAGGACAAACAGGGGCAATCTGAGCCCATCTGAGCACCTACCTGCACTCAGACCCGTAGACTGATGTCCCCAGAGGTAAAAAGGAACGAACAGGCCCCTAGGCACTAATCGGATCCATTGCTTTGGTTTCCAGGCATCTCTCCTCAGAGGCCTGGATTTCAATACCAGCATATGGCTGTTTCTTGACTCACCCATCAGAACAAATCTCATCTACACATGGGAAACATGCACGTTGGAGCTGTGTCAAAGCCTCTGTTTTGGAGAACCCTTCAGGGCCCCAGGGCCACCGCTTCATTCCAAGGTCTCCATAGACACAAAAACATATTAGGACACATCCCCAGGAGAGTCCATTTCAACTCAGCCTCCTCGGTTGCCCCCCACATCCAGCATATCTAACTTGTCTTGTTGCTTGGAGACAATTGGAATGCGAGGTGGGCTACCCAGCCATCCATCCTTAGAACCCTGCTCGGAATCGTTGGCCTGGAGCCAACCAACAGGTCTCAATTGTCCTGCAGAAGAATCTTTGCAGTTTGGAGCTTCTCACAACTCCCATCGTGGGAAAACACCCATGTCCTCGTGATCCAACCCCCTTCAAGAAAGGGCCATCAGGGCAGAAAGTCCAACCGGAGCGATCGTCTGATCCTTGCCCTGACTTCAGATGCACGAGATCTCGATTGAGGTCTGTAGATTGTGCCTGCCATATCCTCACCCAGAAACCTAGGCTTAGCTTGGGACTCAGACTCCGTCCTCAGACTACTGGCCCACAGGCCCTCCAGTTTGGCAATCCAGAACTACAATGCCGCAATCTGCCTGCCCTACAGAAGTAAAATATTGCCCTCAGGGCTACCCCGAATCCCCAAATGAGGATCAACCTGCACGCCATTCGGCTGTACCCCAAACATATAGGCTGACCTGGGCACTATTTCCCCTTCTGACCCAGCCTGAGCCTGGACCTCCTGGTCCCACCCAGACAGCTGGCCGCACACTGAGCACATCCGACCCGCCATGGCCTTAGGTCGTCATCTCTTCCCAACTGAGGTTTTCAGGCTCCAGAACCTAGACGTTATCTCCAACCACTGCCCAGGTTTGAAAATGATGCTGAAATCAGAACTCTTTCCCCATGGCAAGAAACCTTGGGGTTGGCATGTTGTCCAACGTTCAGTGTAGTTGAAACAAGCGTGGCCAATGAGGCCCAGCCCATGCTTGCGGGCCACATTGGTCACAAACACACATTGTGACCCTCAGCCTGAGCCCAGTCCTCAGGTAAGGCCTCTCAGGGCCTATATGAAGAGACAGCATATTGGGCTTGCCATGCCCCTAGGCCCCAATTTTTAACCATAGTTCAGGTTGTCCCTTCACTCTTCCCCAGGGCTCTGCTTTGGAATTCCTCTTTTGGTGGGACACCTTGGTAACAAACCTGAAAGGAGTCCTCCCATCCCACAGATTGACGAAAACCAATTGGGATCGGGCCAAATCCACAGAGAGGAAGATTCGTCCATGGCCCATGAGACCTCCCCAACATTCCACGGCCATCGCAGAAACAAAATCCAGAGAAAAAAGCCTGAGCAAGCGCCTCAGACTCGCTCATTCTTCATATCCTGAAGAGTTCTTCTCATGGTTTGTAGATCGGGCGTTCCATAACTACGTCCCCAAACTTAAGCTGAGTTTGTGTTTTCAGTCTTCTGTCCTCAAAGTCCTGGGCCACACTCCCTCCAGGCTGCGGCCCCTGGAGCCACACATTAGGACTACCCCCACCCAATCCATGGGAATTCTGCCCATTCCATTGTCAAAAATCGTACAAATTAGGAGAACCCTCCAAAGTCCCCGAGGCCATCCCAATAGTGTAGGTCGCCCGGGACAAAAAATGGGCGGTTGATACCAGCAGAGCATCTTCCTCCACTCTTCTACCTCCACTCATACCAAGGAGATTGAACCAGACAGGACCCGAGGCCATTATCGAATCCATTGCTTTGGTTTACAGGCATGTCTCCTCAAAAGCCTGGATTCCAATACCAGCAGAGCGGATTTCCTGAGGCACTCAGCAGAACAAATCTCGTCTCCACAAGGAAACTTGTGCATGGTAGCTAAGCCAAAGCTTAGGAGAATACTTCAGGGTCCCGGTGCCACCTCCCCATTCCAAGGCCCTCATGGACACAAATACACGTTAGGACCCATCCTCTGGAAAGTGCATTTCAACTCAGCCACCCCGGTTGCTCCCGCAGATCCATTAGATCTAAACTGTCTTGTTGCTAGGAGAAAATTGGAAGGCGAGGCGGACTTCCCAGGCATCCATCCTGGAACGGTGCTCTGGAGTCATTCCATATGGGTTGTCCTGGAGCTGTCCAACAGGTCTCAATTGTCCCGCAGAAGGAATCCTTGAAGGGGGCATCCCACATCTCCCAACGTGGAAAACCTCCATGGCCTCGAGATTCCGCTCCCTTCATGAAGGGGCCGTCATGCACAGAAACTCCAACCTGAGCCAACGTGGGATCCTCGCCCTGACTTCAGATGCATGAGATATTGGTTCAGATCTGCAGGGGGTACCTGCCGTGCCCTCACCCTGAATCCGAAGTCTAGCTTGTGTTCTCAGACTTCCGTCCTCACTCTCCTGGCCCCGAAGCCCTCAAGTTTGGCAATTCCGGACCGACAATGAAGCACTCTGCCTGCCCTCTAGAAAAAATATATTGCCTAATGAGCAGCCCAGGCAGCTTAAATGAGGATAAACCTACACGGCACTCGAATGTACCCAAATTATATAGCCTAACCTGGGCACTAATGCACTGTCTGACACAACCTGAGCCCGGACCTGCTGACCAACACCCAGACAGCTGACCGCACGCTGAGCACATCAGACCCGCCATGGCCTTAGGTCATCATCTCTTCCCTACCTCAGTTTTCAGGCTTCAGAACCTAGACCTTATCTCCAATCACTGCCCACGGGTGACTGTGATGCAGAAATCAGAACTCTTCCTGACCCATGGCAAGAAACCTTGTGGTTGGCATGTTGTCCAACGTTCAGTGTAGGAGAAACCAGCATTCACCCTAAGGCCCCGCCCATTCTTGAGTGCGACGAGAGCATAAACACGCATTGTGACCTCAGCGTGAGTCCTGTCCTCTAGTAAGTCCTCTCAGTGGCTGGACCATTAGATGTCATAATGGGCTTGACATGTCCCTAGTCCCCAATTTTTAACCAGATTTCTGGTTGTCCAGTCGCCCCACCCCAGGGCTCTACTCTGGAATCCCTCATTTGGTGGGACATCTGAGGTTGAAAAACAAAATGAAACAAATCGACAACAACAACAAAAAAACGGACTTCTTCCATCCCCAGAATGACCCCAAACTCTTTGGACGGGACCGAACCCCCAGAGAGTAAGACTCGTCCATTTCCCATGATGTCACCCGGCAATTTCACGACCATGAGTGACACGATATCCAGAGACAAAAACTTGAGCAAGAGCCTCACACTCGCCCTTTTTTCATATCCCGAAGTGTTCTCCTCATGGTCTGTAGATCAGTCCTGCCATACCTATGACCCAAAACATAAGCCGAGTTTGTGTTTTCAGACAACTGTCCAAACAGCTCTGGCCTACACACCCTACAGGCTCAGGGCCCTGGAGCCAAACCTGAGGACTCTACTTGCCCTCTCCAAGGGAATTGTATGTGCCCATTCCAATGGCCACAACCCTACTAGTAGGATAACCTCCAAAGTCCCTGAGGCCATCCCAATAGTTGTGGCTTCCCAGGACAAACAGGGGCAATCTGATCCCATGTGAGCACCTACCTGTACTCAGACCCGTAGACTGATGTCCCCAGAGGTAAAAAGTAACGAACAGGCCCCTAGGCACTAATCGGATCCATTGCTTTGGTATCCAGGCATCTCTCCTCAGAGGCCTGGATTTCAATACCAGCATATGGCTGTTTCTTGACTCACCCATCAGAACAAATCTCATCTACACATGGGAAACATGCACGTTGGAGCTGTGTCAAACCCTCTGTTTAGGAGAACCCTTCAGGGCCCCAGGGCCACCGCTTCATTCCAAGGTCTCCATAGACACAAAAACATATTAGGACACATCCCCAGGAGATTCCATTTCAACTCAGCCTCCTCGGTTGCCCCCCACATCCAGCATATCTAACTTGTCTTGTTGCTTGGAGACAATTGGAATGTGAGGTGGGCTACCCAGCCATCCATCCTTAGAACCCTGCTCGGAATCGTTGGCCTGGAGCCAACCAACAGGTCTCTATTGTCCTGCAGAAGAATCTTTGCAGTTTGGAGCTTCTCACAACTCCCATCGTGGGAAAACCCCCATGTCCTCGTGATCCAACCCCCTTCAAGAAAGGGCCATCAGGGCAGAAAGTCCAACCGGAGCGATCGTCTGATCCTTGCCCTGACTTCAGATGCACGAGATCTCGATTGAGGTCTGTAGATTGTGCCTGCCATATCCTCACCCAGAAACCTAGGCTTAGCTTGGGTTCTCAGACTCCGTCCTCAGACTACTGGCCCACAGGCCCTCCAGTTTGGCAATCCAGAACTAAAATGCCGCAATCTGCCTGCCCTACAGAAGTAAAATATTGCCCTCAGGGCTACCCCGAATCCCCAAATGAAAATCAACCTGCACGCCATTCGGCTGTACCCCAAACATATAGGCTGACCTGGGCACTATGTCCCCTTCTGACCCAGCCTGAGCCTGGACCTCCTGGTCCCACCCAGACAGCTGGCCGCACACTGAGCACGTCCGACCCGCCATGGCCTTAGGTCGTCATCTCTTCCCAACTGAGGTTTTCAGGCTCCAGAACCTAGACCTTACCTCCAACCACTGCCCAGGGTTGAAAATGATGCAGAAATCAGAACTCTTTCCCCATGGCAAGAAACCTTGGGGTTGGCATGTTGTCCAACGTTCAGTGTAGTTGAAACAATGTGGCCCATGAGGCCCAGCCCATGCTTGCAGGCCACATTGGTCACAAACACACATTGTGACCCTCAGCCTGAGCCCAGTCCTCAGGTAAGGCCTCTCAGGGCCTATATGAAGAGACAGCATATTGGGCTTGCCATGCCCCTAGGCCCCAATTTTTAACCATAGTTCGGGTTGTCCCTTCACTCTTCCCCAGGGCTCTGCTTTGGAATTCCTCTTTTGGTGGGACACCTGAGGTAACAAACCTGAAAGGAGTCCTCCCATCCCACAGATTGACGAAAACCAATTGGGATCGGGCCAAATCCACAGAGAGGAAGATTCGTCCATGGCCCATGAGACCTCCCCAACATTCCACGGCCATCGCAGAAACAAAATCCAGAGAAAAAAGCCTGAGCAAGCGCCTCAGACTCGCTCATTCTTCATATCCTGAAGAGTTCTTCTCATGGTTTGTAGATCGGGCGTGCCATACCTACGTCCCAAACTTAAGCTGAGTTTGTGTTTTCAGTCTTCTGTCCTCAAAGTCCTGGGCCACACTCCCTCCAGGCTGGGCCCCTGGAGCCACACATTAGGTCTTACCCCACCCAATCCATGGGAATTCTGCCCATTCCATTGTCAAAAATCGTACAAATTAGGAGAACCCTCCAAAGTCCCCGAGGCCATCCCAATAGTGTAGGTCGCCCGGGACAAAAAATGGGCGGTTGATACCGGATGAGCATCTACCTCCACTCTTCTACCTCCACTCATACCAAGGAGATTGAACCAGACAGGACCCGAGGCCATTATCGAATCCATTGCTTTGGTTTACAGGCATGTCTCCTCAAAAGCCTGGATTCCAATACCAGCAGAGGGGATTTCCTGAGGCACTATCAGAACAAATCTCGTCTCCACAAGGAAACTTGTGCATGGGAGCTATGCCAAAGCTTAGGAGAATACTTCAGGGTCCCGGTGCCACCTCCCCATTCCAAGGCCCTCATGGACACAAATACACGTTAGGACCCATCCTCTGGAAAGTGCATTTCAACTCAGCCACCCCGGTTGCTCCCGCAGATCCATTAGATCTAAACTGTCTTGTTGCTAGGAGAAAATTGGAAGGCGAGGCGGACTTCCCAGGCATCCATCCTGGAACGGTGCTCTGGAGTCATTCCTTATGGGATGTCCTGGAGCTGTCCAACAGGTCTCAATTGTCCCGCAGAAGGAATCCTTGAAGGGGGCATCCCACATCTCCCAACGTGGAAAACCTCCATGGCCCGAGATTCCACTCCCTTCATGAAGGGGCCGTCATGCACAGAAACTCCAACCTGAGCCAACGTGGGATCCTCGCCCTGACTTCAGATGCATGAGATATTGGTTCAGATCTGCAGGGGGTACCTGCCGTGCCCTCACCCTGAATCCGAAGTCTAGCTTGTGTTCTCAGACTTCCGTCCTCACTCTCCTGGCCCCGAAGCCCTCAAGTTTGGCAATTCCGGACCGACAATGAAGCACTCTGCCTGCCCTCTAGAAAAAATATATTGCCTAATGAGCAGCCCAGGCAGCTTAAATGAGGATAAACCTACACGGCACTCGAATGTACCCAAATTATATAGTCTAACCTGGGCACTAATGCACTGTCTGACACAACCTGAGCCCGGACCTGCTGACCAACACCCAGACAGCTGACCGCACGCTGAGCACATCAGACCCGCCATGGCCTTAGGTCATCATCTCTTCCCTACCTCAGTTTTCAGGCTTCAGAACCTAGACCTTATCTCCAATCACTGCCCACGGGTGACTGTGATGCAGAAATCAGAACTCTTCCTGACCCATGGCAAGAAACCTTGTGGTTGGCATGTTGTCCAACGTTCAGTGTAGGAGAAACCAGCATTCACCCTGAGGACCCGCCCATTCTTGAGTGCGACGAGAGCATAAACACGCATTGTGACCTCAGCGTGAGTCCTGTCCTCTAGTAAGTCCTCTCAGTGGCTGGACCATTAGATGTCATAATGGGCTTGACAAGTCCCTAGTCCCCAATTTTTAACCAGATTTCTGGTTGTCCAGTCGCCCCACCCCAGGGCTCTACTCTGGAATCCCTCATTTGGTGGGACATCTGAGGTTGAAAAACAAAATGAAACAAATCGACAACAACAACAAAAAAACGGACTTCTTCCATCCCCAGAATGACCCCAAACTCTTTGGACGGGACCGAACCCCCAGAGAGTAAGACTCGTCCATTTCCCATGATGTCACCCGGCAATTTCACGACCATGAGTGACACGATATCCAGAGACAAAAACTTGAGCAAGAGCCTCACACTCGCCCTTTTTTCATATCCCGAAGTGTTCTCCTCATGGTCTGTAGATCAGTCCTGCCATACCTATGACCCAAAACATAAGCCGAGTTTGTGTTTTCAGACAACTGTCCAAACAGCTCTGGCCTACACACCCTACAGGCTCAGGGCCCTGGAGCCAAACCTGAGGACTGTACTTGCCCTCTCCAAGGGAATTGTATGTGCCCATTCCGATGGCCACAACCCTACTAGTAGGATAACCTCCAAAGTCCCTGAGGCCATCCCAATAGTTGTGGCTTCCCAGGACAAACAGGGGCAATCTGAGCCCATCTGAGCACCTACCTGCACTCAGACTCGTAGACTGATGTCCCCAGAGGTAAAAAGGAACGAACAGGCCCCTAGGCACTAATCGGATCCATTGCTTTGGTTTCCAGGCATCTCTCCTCAGAGGCCTGGATTTCAATACCAGCATATGGCGGTTTCTTGACTCACCCATCAGAACAAATCTCATCTACACATGGGAAACATGCACGTTGGAGCTGTGTCAAAGCCTCTGTTTAGGAGAACCCTTCAGGGCCCCAGGGCCACCGCTTCATTCCAAGGTCTCCATAGACACAAAAACATATTAGGACACATCCACAGGAGAGTCCATTTCAACTCAGCCTCCTCGGTTGCCCCCCACATCCAGCAGATCTAACCTGTCTTGTTGCTTGTAGACAATTGGAATGCGAGGTGGGCTACCCAGGCATCCATCCTTAGAACCCTGCTCGGAATCGTTGGCCTGGAGCCAACCAACAGGTCTCAATTGTCCTGCAGAAGAATCTTTGCAGTTTGGAGCTTCTCACAACTCCCATCGTCGAAAACCCCCATGTCCTCGTGATCCAACCCCCTTCAAGAAAGGGCCCTCAGGGCAGAAAGTCCAACCTGAGCGATCGTCTGATCCTTGCCCTGACTTCAGATGCACGAGATCTCGATTGAGGTCTGTAGATTGTGCCTGCCATATCCTCACCCAGAAACCTAGGCCTAGCTTGGGTTCTCAGACTCCGTCCTCAGACTACTGGCCCACAAGCCCTCCAGTTGGGCAATCCAGAACTACAATGCCGCACTCAGCCTGCCCTACAGAAGTAAAACATTGCCCTCAGGGCTACCTCGAAACCGCAAATGAGGATCAACCTGCACGCCATTCGGCTGTACCCCAAACATATAGGCTGACCTGGGCACTATTTCCCCTTCTGACCCAGCCTGAGCCTGGACCTCCTGGTACCACCCAGACAGCTGGCCGCACACTGAGCACATCGGACCCGCCATGGCCTTAGGTCGTCATCTCTTCCCAACTGCTGTTTTCAGGCTCCAGAACCTAGACCTTATCTCCAACCACTGCCCAGGGTTGAAAATGATGCAAAAATCAGAACTCTTTCCCCATGGCAAGAAACCTTGTGGTTGGCATGTTGTCCAACGTTCAGTGTAGTTGAAACAAGCGTGGCCCATGATGCCCAGCCCATGCTTGCGGGCCACATTGGTCACAAACACACATTGTGACCCTCAGCCTGAGCCCAGTCCTCAGGTAAGGCCTCTCAGGGCCTATATGAAGAGACAGCATATTGGGCTTGCCATGCCCCTAGGCCCCAATTTTTAACCATAGTTCGGGTTGTCCCTTCACTCTTCCCCAGGGCTCTGCTTTGGAATTCCTCTTTTGGTGGGACACCTGAGGTAACAAACCTGAAAGGAGTCCTCCCATCCCACAGATTGACGAAAAACAATTGGGATCGGGCCAAATCAACAGAGAGGAAGATTCGTCCATGGCCCATGAGACCTCCCCAACATTCCACGGCCATCGCTGAAACAAAAGTCAGAGACAAAAGCCTGAGCAAGCGCCTCAGACTCGCTCATTCTTCATATCCTGAAGAGTTCTTCTCATGGTTTGTAAATCTGGCGTGCCATACCTACGTCCCAAACATATGCTGAGTTTGTGTTTTCAGTCTTCTGTCCTCAAAGTCCTGGGCCACACTCCCTCCAGGCTGGGGCCCCTGGAGCCACACATTAGGACGGCCCCCACCCAATCCATGGGAATTCTGCCCATTCCATTGTCAAAAATCGTACAAATTAGGCGAGCCCTCCAAAGTCCCTGAGGCCATCCCAATAGTGTAGGTCGCCCGGGACAAAAAAGGGCCGTTGATACCGGCTGAGCATCTACCTCCACTCATCTACCTCCACTCATACCAAGAAGATTGAACCAGACAGGACCTGAGGCCATTATCGGATCCATTGCTTTGGTTTACAGGCATGTCTCCTCAAAAGTCTGGATTCCAATACAAGCAGAGGGGATTTCCTGAGGCACCCATCAGAACAAATCTCGTCTCCACAAGGAAACTTGTGCATGGGAGCTAAGCCAAAGATTAGGAGAATACTTCAGGGTCCCGGTGCCACGTCCCCATTCCAAGGCCCTCATGGACACAAACACACGTTAGGACCCATCCTCTGGAAAGTGCATTTCAACTCAGCCACCCCGGTTGCTCCCGCAGATCCATTAGATCTAAACTGTCTTGTTGCTAGGAGACAATTGGAAGGTGAGGCGGACTTCCCAGGCATCCATCCTCGAACGGTGCTCTGGAGTCATTCCATATGGGATGTCCTGGAGCTGTCCAACAGGTCTCAATTGTCCCGCAGAAGGAATCCTTGAAGGGGGCATCCCTCATCTCCCAATGAGGAAAACCTCCATGGCCTCGAGATTCCGCTCCCTTCATGAAGGGGCCGTCATGCACAGAAACTCCAACCTGAGCCAACGTCGGATCCTCGCCCTGACTTCCCATGCATGAGATATTGGTTCAGATCTGCAGGGGGTACCTGCCGTGCCCTCACCCTGAATCCGAAGTCTAGCTTGTGTTCTCAGACTTCCGTCCTCACTCTCCTGGCCCCGAAGCCCTCAAGTTTGGCAATTCCGGACCGACAATGAAGCACTCTGCCTGCCCTCTAGAAAAAATATATTGCCTAATGAGCAGCCCAGGCAGCTTAAATGAGGATAAACCTACACGGCACTCGAATGTACCCAAATTATATAGTCTAACCTGGGCACTAATGCACTGTCTGACACAACCTGAGCCCGGACCTGCTGACCAACACCCAGACAGCTGACCGCACGCTGAGCACATCAGACCCGCCATGGCCTTAGGTCATCATCTCTTCCCTACCTCAGTTTTCAGGCTTCAGAACCTAGACCTTATCTCCAATCACTGCCCACGGGTGACTGTGATGCAGAAATCAGACCTCTTCCTGACCCATGGCAAGAAACCTTGTGGTTGGCATGTTGTCCAACGTTCAGTGTAGGAGAAACCAGCATTCACCATGAGGGCCCGCCCATTCTTGAGTGCGACGAGAACATAAACACGCATTGTGACCTCAGCGTGAGTCCTGTCCTCTAGTAAGTCCTCTCAGTGGCTGGACCATTAGATGTCATAATGGGCTTGACATGTCCCTAGTCCCCAATTTTTAACCAGATTTCTGGATGTCCAGTCGCCCCACCCCAGGGCTCTACTCTGGAATCCCTCATTTGGTGGGACATCTGAGGTTGAAAAACAAAATGAAACAAATTGACAACAACAAAAAAACGGACTTCTTCCATCCCCAGAATGACCCCAAACTCTTTGGACGGGACCGAACCCCCAGAGAGTAAGACTCGTCCATTTCCCATGAAGTCACCCGGCAATTTCACGACCATGAGTGACACGATATCCAGAGACAAAAACTTGAGCAAGAGCCTCACACTCGCCCTTTTTTCATATCCCGAAGTGTTCTCCTCATGGTCTGTAGATCAGTCCTGCCATACCTATGACCCAAAACATAAGCCGAGTTTGTGTTTTCAGACAACTGTCAAAACAGCTCCTGCCTACACACCCTACAGGCTCAGGGCCCTGGACCAAAACTGAGGACTGTACTTGCCCTCTCCAAGGGAATTGTATGTGCCCATTCCGATGGCCACAACCCTACTAGTAGGATAACCTCCAAAGTCCCTGAGGCCATCCCAATAGTTGTGGCTTCCCAGGACAAACAGGGGCAATCTGAGCCCATCTGAGCACCTACCTGCACTCAGACCCGTAGACTGATGTCCCCAGAGGTAAAAAGGAACGAACAGGCCCCTAGGCACTAATCGGATCCATTGCTTGGTTTCCAGGCATCTCTCCTCAGAGGCCTGGATTTCAATACCAGCATATGGCGGTTTCTTGACTCACCCATCAGAACAAATCTCATCTACACATGGGAAACATGCACGTTGGAGCTGTGTCAAAGCCTCTGTTTAGGAGAACCCTTCAGGGCCCCAGGGCCACCGCTTCATTCCAAGGTCTCCATAGACACAAAAACATATTAGGACACATCCACAGGAGAGTCCATTTCAACTCAGCCTCCTCGGTTGCCACCCACATCCAGCAGATCTAACCTGTCTTGTTGCTTGGAGACGATTGGAATGCGAGGTGGGCTACCCAGCCATCCATCCTTAGAACCCTGCTCGGAATCGTTGGCCTGGAGCCAACCAACAGGTCTCAATTGTCCTGCAGAAGAATCTTTGCAGTTTGGAGCTTCTCACAACTCCCATCGTGCGAAAACCCCCATGTCACCGTGATCCAACCCCCTTCAAGAAAGGGCCATCAGGGCAGAAAGTCCAACCTGAGCGATCGTCTGATCCTAGCCCTGACATCAGATGCACGAGATCTCGATTGAGGTCTGTAGATTGTGCCTGCCATATCCTCCCCCAGAAACCTAGGCCTAGCTGGGTTCTCAGACTCCGTCCTCAGACTACTGGCCCACAAGCCCTCCAGTTTGGCAATCCAGAACTACAATGCCGCACTCTGCCTGCCCTACAGAAGTAAAACATTGCCCTCAGGGCTACCTCGAAACCGCAAATGAGGATCAACCTGCACGCCATTCGGCTGTACCCCAAACATATAGGCTGACCTGGGCACTATTTCCCCTTTTGACCCAGCCTGAGCCTGGACCTCCTGGTCCCACCCAGACAGCTGGCCGCACACTGAGCACATCGGACCCGCCATGGCCTTAGGTCTTCATCTCTTCCTAACTGCGGTTTTCAGGCTCCAGAACCTAGACCTTACCTCCAACCACTGCCCAGGGTTGAAAATGATGCAGAAATCAGAACTCTTCCCCATGGCAAGAAACCTTGTGGTTGGCATGTTGTCCAACGTTCAGTGTAGTTGAAACAAGCGTGGCCCATGAGGCCCAGCCCATGCTTGCGGGCCACATTGGTCACAAACACACATTGTGACCCTCAGTCTGAGCCCAGTCCTCAGGTAAGGCCTCTCAGGGCCTATATGAAGAGACAGCATATTGGGCTTGCCATGCCCCTAGGCCCCAATTTTTAACCATAGTTCGGGTTGTCCCTTCACTCTTCCCCAGGGCTCTGCTTTGGAATTCCTCTTTTGGTGGGACACCTGAGGTAACAAACCTGAAAGGAGTCCTCCCATCCCACAGATTGACGAAAAACAATTGGGATCGGGCCAAATCCACAGAGAGGAAGATTCGTCCATGGCCCATGAGACCTCCCCAACATTCCACGGCCATCGCTGAAAAAAAAGTCAGAGACAAAAGCCTGAGAAAAAGCCTCAGACTCGCTCATTCTTCATATCCTGAAGATTTCTTTCATGGTTTGTAGATCGGGCTGCCATACCTACGTCCCCAAACTTATGCTGAGTTTGTGTTTTCAGTCTTCTGTCCTCAAAGTCCTGGGCCACATTCCTTCCAGGCTGGGGCCCCTGGAGCCACACATTCGGACTGCCCCCACCAATCCATGGGAATTCTGCCCATTCCATTGTCAAAAATCGTACAAATTAGGAGAACCCTCCAAAGTCCCTGAGGCCATCCCAATAGTGTTGGTCGCCCGGGACAAAAAAGGGCGGTTGATACCGGCTGGGAATCTACCTCCACTCATCTACCCCCACTCATACCAAGAAGATTGAACCAGACAGGACGCGAGGCCATTATGGGATCCTTTGCTTTGGTTTACAGGCATGTCTCCTCAAAAGCCTGGATTCCAATACCAGCAGAGGGGATTTCCTGAGGCACCCATCAGAACAAACCTCGTCTCCACAAGGAAACTTGTGCATGGGAGCTAAGCCAAAGCTTAGGAGAATACTTCAGGGTCCCGGTGCCACCTCCCCATTCCAAGGCCTTCATGGACACAAACACACGTTAGGACCCATCCTCTGGAAAGTGCATTTCAACTCAGCCACCCCGGTTGCTCCCGCAGATCCATTAGATCTAAACTGTCTTGTTGCTAGTAGACAATTGGAAGGTGAGGCGGACTTCCCAGGCATCCATCCTGGAACGGTGCTCTGGAGTCATTCCATATGGGATGTCCTGGAGCTGTCCAACAGGTCTCAATTGTCCCGCAGAAGGAATCCTTGAAGGGGGCATCCCAGATCTCCCAATGATGAAAACCTCCATGGGCTCGAGATTCCGCTCCCTTCATGAAGGGGCCGTCATGCACAGAAACTCCAACCTGAGCCAACGTCGGATCCTCGCCCTGACTTCCGATGCATGAGATATTGTTTCAGATATGCAGGGGGTACCTGCCATGCCCTCACCCTGAATCCGAAGACTAGCTTGTGTTCTCAGACTTCCGTCCTCACTCTCCTGGCCCCGAAGCCCTCAAGTTTGGCAATTCCAGAACGACAATGAAGCACTCTGCCTGCCCTCTAGAAAAAATATATTGCCTAATGAGCAGCCCAGGCAGCTTAAATGAGGATAAACCTACACGGCACTCGAATGTACCCAAATTATATAGTCTAACCTGGGCACTAATGCACTGTCTGACAGAATCTGAGCCCGGACCTGCTGACCAACACCCAGACAGCTGACCGCAGGTTGAGCACATCAGAACCGCCATGGCCTTAGGTCATCATCTCTTCCCTACCTCAGTTTTCAGGCTTCAGAACCTAGACCTTATCTCCAATCACTGCCCACGGGTGACTGTGATGCAGAAATCAGAACTCTTCCTGACCCATGGCAAGAAACCTTGTGGTTGGCATGTTGTCCAACGTTCAGTGTAGGAGAAACCAGCATTCACACTGAGGCCCCGCCCATTCTTGCGTGCGACGAGAGCATAAACACGCATTGTGACCTCAGCGTGAGTCCTGTCCTCTAGTAAGTCCTCTCAGTGGCTGGACCATTAGATGTCATAATGGGCTTGACATGTCCCTATTCCCCAATTTTTAACCAGATTTCTGGTTGTCCAGTCGCCCCACCCCAGGGCTCTACTCTGTAATCCCTCATTTGGTGGGACATCTGAGGTTGAAAAACAAAATGAAACAAATCGACAACAACAAAAAAACGGACTTCTTCCATCCCCAGAATGACCCCAAACTCTTTGGACGGGACGGAACCCCCAGAGAGTAAGACTCGTCCATTTCCCATGAAGTCAACCGGCAATTTCACGACCATGAGTGACACGATATCCAGAGACAAAAACTTGAGCAAGAGCCTCACACTCGCCCTTTTTTCATATCCCGAAGTGTTCTCCTCATGGTCTGTAGATCAGTCCTGCCATACCTATGACCCAAAACATAAGCCGAGTTTGTGTTTTCAGACAACTGTCCAATCTGCTCTGGCCTACACACCCTACAGGCTCAGGGCCCTGGAGCCAAACCAGAGGACTGTACTTGCCCTCTCCAAGGGAATTGTATGTGCCCATTCCAATGGCCACAACCCTACTAGTAGGATAACCTCCAAAGTCCCTGAGGCCATCCCAATAGTTGTGGCTTCCCAGGACAAACAGGGGCAATCTGAGCCCATCTGAGCACCTACGTGCACTCAGACCCGTAGACTGATGTCCCCAGAGGTAAAAAGGAACGAACAGGCCCCTAGGCCCTAATCGGATCCATTGCTTTGATTTCCAGGCATCTCTCCTCAGAGGCCTGGATTTCAATACCAGCATATGGCTGTTTTTTGACTCACCCATCAGAACAAATCTCATCTACACATGGGAAACATGCACGTTGGAGCTGTGTCAAAGCCTCTGTTTAGGAGAACCCTTCAGGGCCCCAGGGCCACCGCTTCATTCCAAGGTCTCCATAGACACAAAAACATATTAGGACACATCCACAGGAGAGTCCATTTCAACTCAGCCTCCTCGGTTGCCCCCCACATCCAGCAGATCTAACCTGTCTTGTTGCTTGGAGACCATTGGAATGTGAGGTGGGCTACCCAGCCATCCATCCTTAGAACCCTGCTCGGAATCGTTGGCCTGGAGCCAACCAACAGGTCTCAATTGTCCTGCAGAAGAATCTTTGCAGTTTGGAGCTTCTCACAACTCCCATCGTGGGAAAACCCCCATGTCCTCGTGATCCAACCCCCTTCACGAAAGGGCCATCAGGGCAGAAAGTCCAACCTGAGCGATCTTCTGATCCTTGCCCTGACTTCAGATGCACGAGATCTCGATTGAGGTCTGTAGATTGTGCCTGCCATATCCTCACCCAGAAACCTAGGCCTAGCTTGGGTTCTCAGACTCCGTCCTCAGACTACTGGCCCAAAAGCCTGCAGTTGGGCAATCCAGAACGACAATGCCGCAATCTGCCTGCCCTACAGAAGTAAAACATTCCCCTCAGGGCTACCCCGAAACCCCAATGAGGATCAACCTGCACGCCCTCGGCTGTATCCCAAACATATAGGCTGACCTGGGCACTATTTCCCCTTCTGACCCAGCCTGAGCCTGGACCTCCTGGTCCCACCCAGACAGCTGGCCGCACACTGAGCACATTGGTCTTGCCATGGCCTTAGGTTGTCATCTCTTCCAAAGTGCGGTTTTCAGGCTCCAGAACCTAGACCTTACCTCCAACCACTGCCCAGGGTTGAAAATGATGCAGAAATCAGAACTCTTTCCCCATGGCAATAAACCTTGTGGTTGGCATGTTGTCCACCGTTCAGTGTAGTTGAAACAAGCGTGGCCCATGAGGCCCAGCCCATGCTTGCGGGCCACATTGGTCACAAACACACATTGTGACCCTCAGCCTGAGCCCAGTCCTCAGGTAAGGCCTCTCAGGGCCTATATGAAGAGACAGCATATTGGGCTTGCCATGCCCCTAAGCCGCAATTTTTAACCATAGTACGGGTTGTCCCTTCACTCTTCCCCAGGGCTCTGCTTTGGAATTCCTCTTTTGGTGGGACACCTGAGGTAACAAACCTGAAAGGAGTCCTCCCATCCCACAGATTGACGAAAAACAATTGGATTCGGGCCAAATCCACAGAGAGGAAGATTCGTCCATGGCCCATGAGACCTCCCCAACATTCCACGGCCATCGCTGAAACAAAATCCAGAGACAAAAGCCTGAGCAAGCGCCTCAGACTCGCTCATTCTTCATATCCTGAAGAGTTCTTCTCAGGGTTTGTAAATCGGGCGTGCCATACCTACGTCCCCAAACTTAAGCTGAGTTTGTGTTTTCTGTCTTCTGTCCTCAAAGTCCTGGGCCACACTCCCTCCAGGCTTGGGACACTGGAGCCAAACATTAGGACTGCCCCCACCCAATCCATGGGAATTCTGCCCATTCCATTGTCAAAAATCGTACAAATTAGGAGAACCCTCCAAAGTCCCTGAGGCCATCCCAATAGTGTAGGTCGCCCGGGACAAAAAAGGTCGGTTGATACCGGCTGAGCATCTACCTCCACTCATCTACCTCCACTCATACCAAGAAGATTGAACCAGACAGGACCCGAGGCCATTATCGGATCCATTGCTCTGGTTTACAGGCATGTCTCCTCAAAAGCCTGGATTCCAATACCAGCAGAGGGGATTTCCTGAGGCACCCATCAGAACAAATCTCGTCTCCAAAAGGAAACTTGTGCATGGGAGCTATGCCAAAGCTTAGGAGAATACTTCAGGGTCCCGGTGCCACCTCCCCATTCCAAGGCCCTCATGGACACAAACACACGTTAGGACCCATCCTCTGGAAAGTGCATTTCAACTCAGCCACCCCGGTTGCTCCCGCAGATCCATTAGATCTAAACTGTCTTGTTGCTAGGAGACAATTGGAAGGCGAGGCGGACTTCCCAGGCATCCATCCTCGAACGGTGCTCTGGAGTCATTCCATATGTGATGTCCTGGAGCTGTCCAACAGGTCTCAATTGTCCCGCAGAAGGAATCCTTGAAGGGGGCATCCCACATCTCCCAACGTGGAAAACCTCCATGGCCTCGAGATTCCGCTCCCTTCATGAAGGGGCCGTCATGCACAGAAACTCCAACCTGAGCCAACGTGGGATCCTCGCCCTGACTTCAGATGCATGAGATATTGGTTCAGATCTGCAGGGGGTACCTGCCATGCCCTCACCCTGAATCCGAAGTCTAGCTTGTGTTCTCAGACTTCCGTCCTCACTCTCCTGGCCCCGAAGCCCTCAAGTTTGGCAATTCCGGACCGACAATGAAGCACTCTGCCTGCCCTATAGAAAAAATATATTGCCTAATGCGCAGCCCAGGCAGCTTAAATGAGGATAAACCTACACGGCACTCGAATGTACAAAAATTATATAGTCTAACCTGGGCACTAATGCACTGTCTGACACAACCTGAGCCTGGACCTGCTGACCAACACCCAGACAGCTGACCGCACGCTGAGCACATCAGACCCGCCATGGCCTTAGGTCATCATCTCTTCCCTACCTCAGTTTTCAGGCTTCAGAACCTAGACCTTATCTCCAATCACTGCCCACGGGTGACTGTGATGCAGAAATCAGAACTCTTCCTGACCCATGGCAAGAAACCTTGTGGTTGGCATGTTGTCCAACGTTCAGTGTAGGAGAAACCTGCATTCACCCTGAGGCCCCGCCCATTCTTGAGTGCGACGAGAGCATAAACACGCATTGTGACCTCAGCGTGAGTCCTGTCCTCTAGTAAGTCCTCTCAGTGGCTGGACCATTAGATGTCATAATGGGCTTGACATGTCCCTAGTCCCCAATTTTTAACCAGATTTCTGGTTGTCCAGTCGCCCCACCCCAGGGCTCTACTCTGGAATCCCTCATTTGGTGGGACATCTGAGGTTGAAAAACAAAATGAAACAAATCGACAACAACAACAAAAAAACGGACTTCTTCCATCCCCAGAATGACCCCAAACTCTTTGGACGGGACCGAACCCCCAGAGAGTAAGACTCGTTCATTTCCCATGAAGTCACCCGGCAATTTCACGACCATGAGTGACACGATATCCAGAGACAAAAACTTGAGCAAGAGCCTCACACTCGCCCTTTTTTCATATCCCGAAGTGTTCTCCTCATGGTCTGTAGATCAGTCCTGCCATACCTATGACCCAAAACATAAGCCGAGTTTGTGCTTTCAGACAACTGTCCAAACAGCTCTGGCCTACACACCCTACAGGCTCAGGGCCCTGGAGCCAAACCAGAGGACTGTACTTGCCCTCTCCAAGGGAATTGTATGTGCCCATTCCAATGGCCACAACCCTACTAATAGGATAACCTCCAAAGTCCCTGAGGCCATCCCAATAATTGTGGCTTCCCAGGACAAACAGGGGCAATCTGAGCCCATCAGAGCACCTACCTGCACTCAGACCCGTAGACTGATGTCCCCAGAGGTAAAAAGGAACGAACAGGCCCCTAGGCACTAATCGGATCCATTGGTTTGGTTTACAGGCATCTCTCCTCAGAGGCCTGGATTTCAATACCAGCATATGGCTGTTTCTTGACTCACCCATCAGAACAAATCTCATCTACACATGGGAAACATGCACGTTGGAGCTGTGTCAAAGCCTCTGTTTAGGAGAACCCTTCAGGGCCCCAGGGCCACCGCTTCATTCCAAGGTCCCCATAGACACAAAAACATATTAGGACACATCCACAGGAGAGTCCATTTCAACTCAGCCTCCTCGGTTGCCCCCCACATCCAGCAGATCTAACCTGTCTTGTTGCTTGGAGACAAGTGGAATGCGAGGTGGGCTACCCAGCCATCCATCCTTAGAACCCTGCTCGGAATCGTTGGCCTGGAGCCAACCAACAGGTCTCAATTGTCCTGCAGAAGAATCTTTGCAGTTTGGAGCTTCTCACAACTCCCATCGTGGGAAAACCCCCATGTCCTCGTGATCCAACCCCCTTCAAGAAAGGGCCATCAGGGCAGAAAGTCCAACCTGAGCGATCGTCTGATCCTTGCCCTGACTTCAGATGCACGAGATCTCGATTGAGGTCTGTAGATTGTGCCTGCCATATCCTCACCCAGAAACCTAGGCCTAGCTTGGGTTCTCAGACTCCGTCCTCAGACTACTGGCCCCCAAGCCCTCCAGTTTGGCAATCCAGAACTACAATGCCGCACTCTGCTTGCCCTACAGAAGTAAAACATTGCCCTCAGGGCTACCCCGAATCCCCAAATGAGGATCAACCTGCACGTCATTCGGCTGTACCCCAAACATATAGGCTGACCTGGGCACTATTTCCCCTTCTGACCCAGCCTGAACCTGGACCTCCTGGTCCCACCCAGACAGCTGGCCGCAGACTGAGCACATCGGACCCGCCATGGCCTTAGGTCGTCATCTCTTCCCAACTACGGTTTGCTTCTCCAGAACTTAGACCTTATCTCCAACCACTGCCCAGGGTTGAAAATGATGCAGATATCAGAACTCTTTCCCCATGGCAAGAAACCTTGTGGTTGGCATGTTGTCCAACGTTCAGTGTAGTTGAAACAAGCGTGGCCCATGAGGCCCAGCCCATGCTTGCGGGCCACATTGGTCACAAACACACATTGTGACCCTCAGCCTGAGCCCAGTCCTCAGGTAAGGCCTCTCAGGGCCTATATGAAGAGACAGCATATTGGGCTTGCCATGCCCCTAGGCCCCAATTTTTAACCACAGTTCGGGGTGTCCCTTCACTCTTCCCCAGGGCTCTGCTTTGGAATTCCTCTTTTGGTGGGACACCAGAGGTAACAAACCTGAAAGGAGTCCTCCCATCCCACAGATTGACGAAAAACAATTGGGATCGGGCCAAATCCACAGAGAGGAAGATTCGTCCATGGCCCATGAGACCTCCCCAACATTCCACGGCCATCGCGGAAACAAAATCCAGAGACAAAAGCCTGAGCAAGAGACTCAGACTCGCTCATTCTTCATATCCTGAAGAGATCTTCTCATGGTTTGTGGATCGGGCGTGCCATACCTACGTCCCCAAACTTAAGCTGAGTTTGTGTTTTCATTTATCTGTCCTCAAATTCCTGGGCCACACTCCCTCCAGGCTGGGGCCCCTGGAGCCACACATTAGGACTGCCCCCACCCAATCCATGGGAATTCTGCCCATTCCATTGTCAAAAATCGTACAAATAGGAGAACCCTCCAAAGTCCCTGAGGCCATCCCAATAGTGTAGGTCGCCCGGGAAAAAAAAGGGCGGTTGATACCAGCAGAGCATCTTCCTCCACTCATCTACCTCCACTCATACCAAGAAGAATGAACCAGACAGGACCCGAGGCCATTATCGGATCCATTGCGTGGGTTTACAGGCATGTCTCCTCAAAAGCCTGGATTCCAATACCAGCAGAGGGGATTTCCTGAGGCACCCATCAGAACAAATCTCGTCTCCACAAGGAAACTTGTGCATGGGAGCTATGCCAAATCTTAGGAGAATACTTCAGGGTCCCGGTGCCACCTCCCCATTCCAAGGCCCTCATGGACACAAACACACATTAGGACCCATCCTCTGGAAAGTGCATTTCAACTCAGCCACCCCGGTTGCTCCCGCAGATCCATTAGATCTAAACTGTCTTGTTGCTAGGAGACAATTGGAAGGCGAGGCGGACTTCCCAGGCATCCATCCTCGAACGGTGCTCTGGAGTCATTCCATATGGGATGTCCTGGAGCTGTCCAACAGGTCTCAATTGTCCCACAGAAGGAATCCTTGAAGGGGGCATCCCACATCTCCCAACGTGGAAATCCTCCATGGCCTCGAGATTCCGCTCCCTTCATGAAGGGGCCGTCATGCACAGAAACTCCAACCTGAGCCAACGTCGGATCCTCGCCCTGACTTCAGATGCATGAGATATTGGTTCAGATCTGCAGGGGGTACCTGCCGTGCCCTCACCCTGAATCCGAAGTCTAGCTTGTGTTCTCAGACTTCCGTCCTCACTCTTCTGGCCCCGAAGCCCTCAAGTTTGGCAATTCCGGACCGACAATGAAGCACTCTGCCTGCCCTCTAGAAAAAATATATTGCCTAATGAGCTGACCAGGCAGCTTAAATGAAGATAAACCTACACGGCACTCGAATGTACCCAAATTATATAGTCTAACCTGGGCCTTAATGCATGGTCTGACACAACCTGAGCCCGGAACTGCTGACCAACACCCAGACAGCTGACCGCACCCTGAGCACATCAGACCCGCCATGGCCTTAGGTCATCATCTCTTCCCTACCTCAGTTTTCAGGCTTCAGTACCTAGACCTTATCTACAATCACTGCCCACGTTTGACTGTGTTGCAGAAATCAGAACTCTTCCTGACCCATGGCAAGAAACCTTGTGGTTGGCATGTTGTCCAACGTTCAGTGTAGGAGAAAACAGCATTCACCCTGAGGGCCGCCCATTCTTGCGTGCGACGAGAGCATAAACACGCATTGTGACCTCAGCGTGAGTCCTGTCCTCTAGTAAGTCCTCTCAGTGGCTGGTCCATTAGATGACATAATGGGCTTGACATGTCCCTAGTCCCCAATTTTTAACAAGATTGATGGTTGTCCAGTCGCCCCACCCCAGGGCTCTACTCTGGAATCCCTCATTTGGTGGGACATCTGAGGTTGAAAAACAAAATGAAACAAATCGACAACAACAAAAAAACGGACTTCTTCCATCCCCAGAATGACCCCAAACTCTTTGGTCGGGACCGAACCCCCAGAGAGTAAGACTCGTCCATTTCCCATGAAGTCACCCGGCAATTTCACGACCATGAGTGACACGATATCCAGAGACAAAAACTTGAGCAAGAGCCTCACAATGCCCTTTTTTCATATCCCGAAGTGCTCTCCTCATGGTTTGTAGATCAGTCCTGCCATACCTATGACCCAAAACATAAGCCGAGTTTGTGTTTTCAGACAACTGTCCAAACAGCTCTGGCCTACACACCCTACAGGCTCAGGGCCCTGGAGCCAAACCTGAGGACTGTACTTGCCCTCTCCAAGGGAATTGTATGTGCCCATCCAATGGCCACAACCCTACTAGTAGGATAACCTCCAAAGTCCCTGAGGCCATCCCAATAGTTGTGGATTCCCAGGACAAACAGGGGCAATCTGAGCCCATCTGAGCACCTACCTGCACTCAGACCCGTAGACTGATGTCCCCAGAGGTAAAAAGGAACGAACAGGCCCCTAGGCACTAATCGGATCCATTGCTTTGGTTTCCAGGCATCTCTCCTCAAAGGCCTGGATTTCAATACCAGCATATGGCTGTTTCTTGACTCACCCATCAGAACAAATCTCATCTACACATGGGAAACATGCACGTTGGAGCTGTGTCAAAGCCTCTGTTTAGGAGAACCCTTCAGGGCCCGAGGGCCACCGCTTCATTCCAAGGTCTCCATAGACACAAAAACATATTAGGACACATCCTCAGGAGAGTCCATTTCAACTCAGCCTCCTCGGTTGCCCCCCACATCCAGCAGATCTAACCTGTCTTGTTGCTTGGAGATGATTGGAATGCGAGGTGGGCTACCCAGCCATCCATCCTTAGAACCCTGCTCAGAATCGTTGGCCTGGAGCCAACCAACAGGTCTCAATTGTCCTGCAGAAGAATCTTTGCAGTTTGGAGCTTCTCACAACTCCCACCGTGGGAAAACCCCCATGTCCTCGTGATCCAACCCCCTTCAAGAAAGGGCCATCAGGGCAGAAAGTCCAACCTGCGCGATCGTCTGATCCTTGCCCTGACTTCAGATGCACGAATGTCTATTGAGGTCTGTAGATTTTGCCTGCCGTATCCTCACCCAGCAACCTAGGCCTAGCTAAGGTTCTCAGACTCCGTCCTCAGACTACTGGCCCACAAGCCCTCCAGTTTGGCAATCCAGAACTACAATGCCGCACTCTGCCTGCCCTACAGAAGTAAAACATTGTCCTCAGGGCTACCCCGAAACCCCAAATGAGGATCAACCTGCACGCCAATCGGCTGTACCCCAAACATATAGGCTGACCTGGGCACTATTTCCCCTTCTGACCCAGCCTGAGCCTGGACCTCCTGGTCCCACCCAGACAGCTGGCCGCACACTGAGCACATTGTACCCGCCATGGCCTTAGGTCGTCATCTCTTCCCAACTGCGGTTTTCAGGCTCCAGAACCTAGACCTTATCTCCAACCACTGCCCAGGGTTGAAAATGATGCAGAAATCAGAACTCTTTCCCCATGGCAAGAAACCATGTGCTTGGCATGTTGTCCAACGTTCAGTGTAGTTGAAACAAGCGTGGCCCATGAGGCCCAGCCCATGCTTGCGGGCCACATTTGTCACAAACACACATTGTGACCCTCAGCCTGAGCCCAGTCCTCAGGTAAGGCCTCTCAGGGCCTATATGAAGAGACAGCATATTGGGCTTGCCATGCCCCTAGGCCCCAATTTTTAACCATAGTTCGGGGTGTCCCTTCACTCTTCCCCAGGGCTCTGATTTGGAATTCCTCTTTTGGTGGGACACCAGAGGTAACAAACCTGAAAGGAGTCCTCCCATCCCACAGATTGACGAAAAACAATTGGGATCGGGCCAAATCCACAGAGAGGAAGATTCGTCCATGGCCCATGAGACCTCCCCAACATTCCACGGCCATCGCTGAAACAAAATCCAGAGACAAAACCCTGAGCAAGCGACTCAGACTCGCTCATTCTTCATATACTGAAGAGTTCTTCTCATGGTTTGTAGATCGGGCGTGCCATACCTACGTCCCCAAACTTAAGCTGAGATTGTGTTTTCAGTCTTCTGTCCTCGAAGTCCTGGGCCACACTTCCTCCAGGCTGGGGCCCCTGGAGCCACACATTAGGACTGCCCCCACCAATCCATGGGAATTCTGCCCATTCCATTGTCAAAAATCGTACAAATTAGGAGAGCCCTCCAAAGTCCCTGAGGCCATCCCAATAGTGTAGGTCGCCCGGGACAAAAAAGGGCGGTTGATTACAGCTGAGCATCTACCTCCACTCATCTACCTCCACTCATACCAATAAGATTGAACCAGACAGGACCCGAGGCCATTATCGGATCCATTGTTTTGGTTTACAGGTATGTCTCCTCAAAAGCCTGGATTCCAATACCAGCAGAGGGGATTTCCTGAGGCACCCATCAGAACAAATCTCGTCTCCACAAGGAAACTTGTGCATGGGAGCTATGCCAAAGCTTAGGAGAATACTTCAGGGTCCCGGTGCCACCTCCCCATTCCAAGGCCCTCATGGACACAAACACACATTAGGACCCATCCTTTGGAAAGTGCATTTCAACTCAGCCACCACGGTTGCTCCCGCAGAGCCATTAGATCTAAACTGTCTTGTGCTAGGAGACAATTGGAAGGCGAGGCGGACTTCCCAGGCATCCATCCTCGAACGGTGCTCTGGAGTCATTCCATATGGGATGTCCTGGAGCTGTCCAACAGGTCTCAATTGTCCCGCAGAAGGAATCCTTGAAGGGGGCATCCCACATCTCCCAACGTGGAAAACCCCTTCATGAAGGGGCCGTCATGCACAGAAACTCCAACCTAAGCCAACGTCGGATCCTCGCCCTGACTTCAGGTGCATGAAATATTGGTTCAGATCAGCAGGGGGTACCTGCCGTTCCCTCACCCTGAATTCGAAGTCTAGCTTGTGTTCTCAGACTTCCGTCCTATCCCTCCTGGCCCCGAAGCCCTCATGTTTGGCAATTCCGGACCGACAATAAAGCACTCTGCCTGCCCTCTAGAAAAAATATATTGCCTAATGAGCTGACCAGGCAGGTTAAATGAAGATAAACCTACACGGCACTCGAATGTACCCAAATTATATAGTCTAACCTGGGCCTTAATGCATGGTCTGACACAACCTGAGCCCGGAACTGCTGACCAACACCCAGACAGCTGACCGCACCCTGAGCACATCAGACCCGCCATGGCCTTAGGTCATCATCTCTTCCCTACCTCAGTTTTCAGGCTTCAGTACCTAGACCTTATCTACAATCACTGCCCACGTTTGACTGTGTTGCAGAAATCAGAACTCTTCCTGACCCATGGCAAGAAACCTTGTGGTTGGCATGTTGTCCAACGTTCAGTGTAGGAGAAAACAGCATTCACCCTGAGGGCCGCCCATTCTTGCGTGCGACGAGAGCATAAACACGCATTGTGACCTCAGCGTGAGTCCTGTCCTCTAGTAAGTCCTCTCAGTGGCTGGACCATTAGATGACATAATGGGCTTGACATGTCCCTAGTCCCCAATTTTTAACAAGATTGCTGGTTGTCCAGTCGCCCCACCCCAGGGCTCTACTCTGGAATCCCTCATTTGGTGGGACATCTGAGGTTGAAAAACAAAATGAAACAAATCGACAACAACAAAAAAACGGACTTCTTCCATCCCCAGAATGACTCCAAACTCTTTGGTCGGGACAAAACCCCAGAGAGTAAGACTCGTCCATTTCCCATGAAGTCACCCGGCAATTTCACGACCATGAGTGACACGATATCCAGAGACAAAAACTTGAGCAAGAGCCTCACAATGCCCTTTTTTCATATCCCGAAGTGCTCTCCTCATGGTTTGTAGATCAGTCCTGCCATACCTATGACCCAAAACATAAGCTGAGTTTGTGTTTTCAGACAACTGTCCAAACAGCTCTGGCCTACACACCCTACAGGCTCAGGGCCCTGGAGCCAAACCTGAGGACTGTACTTGCCCTCTCCAAGGGAATTGTATGTGCCCATTCCAATGGCCACAACCCTACTAGTAGGATAACCTCCAAAGTCCCTGAGGCCATCCCAATAGTTGTGGATTCCCAGGACAAACAGGGGCAATCTGAGCCCATCTGAGCACCTACCTGCACTCAGACCCGTAGACTGATGTCCCCAGAGGTAAAAAGGAACGAACAGGCCCCTAGGCACTAATCGGATCCATTGCTTTGGTTTCCAGGCATCTCTCCTCAAAGGCCTGGATTTGAATACCAGCATATGGCTGTTTCTTGACTCACCCATCAGAACAAATCTCATCTACACATGGGAAACATGCACGTTGGAGCTGTGTCAAAGCCTCTGTTTAGGAGAACCCTTCAGGGCCTCATGGCCACCGCTTCATTCCAAGGTCTCCATAGACACAAAAACATATTAGGACACATCCTCAGGAGAGTCCATTTCAACTCAGCCTCCTCGGTTGCTCCCCACATCCAGCAGATCTAACCTGTCTTGTTGCTTGGAGACGATTGGAATGCGAGGTGGGCTACCCAGCCATCCATCCTTAGAACCCTGCTCGGAATCTTTGGCCTGGAGCCAACCAACAGGTCTCAATTGTCCTGCAGAAGAATCTTTGCAGTTTGGAGCTTCTCACAACTCCCATCGTGGGAAAACCCCCATGTCCTCGTGATCCAACCCCCTTCAAGAAAGGGCCATCAGGGCAGAAAGTCCAACCTGCGCGATCGTCTGACCTTGCCCTGACTTCAGATGCACTAGATGTCTATTGAGGTCTGTAGATTGTGCCTGCCGTATCCTCACCCAGAAACCTAGGCCTAGCTTGGGTTCTCAGACTCCGTCCTCAGACTACTGGCCCACAAGCCCTCCAGTTTGGCAATCCAGAACTACAATGCCGCACTCTGCCTGCCCTACAGAAGTAAAACATTGCCCTCAGGGCTACCCCGAAACCCCAAATGAGGATCAACCTGCACGCCAATCGGCTGTACCCCAAACATATAGGCTGACCTGGGCACTATTTCCCCTTCTGACCCAGCCTGAGCCTGGACCTCCTGGTCCCACCCAGACAGCTGGCCGCACACTGAGCACATCGGACCCGCCATGGCCTTAGGTCGTCATCTCATCCCAACTGCGGTTTTCAGGCTCCAGAACCTAGACCTTATCTCCAACCACTGCCCAGGGTTGAAAATGATGCAGAAATCAGAACTCTTTCCCCATGGCAAGAAACCTTGTGGTTGGCATGTTGTCCAACGTTCAGTGTATTTGAAACAAGCGTGGCCCATGAGGCCCAGCCCATGCTTGCGGGCCACATTTGTCACAAACACACATTGTGACCCTCAGCCTGAGCCCAGTCCTCAGGTAAGGCCTCTCAGGGCCTATATGAAGAGACAGCATATTGGGCTTGCCATGCCCCTAGGCCCCAATTTTTAACCATAGTTCGGGGTGTCCCTTCACTCTTCCCCAGGGCTCTGATTTGGAATTCCTCTTTTGGTGGGACACCAGAGGTAACAAACCTGAAAGGAGTCCTCCCATCCCACAGATTGACGAAAAACAATTGGGATCGGGCCAAATCCACAGAGAGGAAGATTCGTCCATGGCCCATGAGACCTCCCCAACATTCCACGGCCATCGCTGAAACAAAATCCAGAGACAAAACCCTGAGCAAGCGACTCAGACTCGCTCATTCTTCATATACTGAAGAGTTCTTCTCATGGTTTGTAGATCGGGCGTGCCATACCTACGTCCCCAAACTTAAGCTGAGATTGTGTTTTCAGTCTTCTGTCCTCGAAGTCCTGGGCAACACTCCCTCCAGGCTGGGGCCCCTGGAGCCACACATTAGGACTGCCCCCACCAATCTATGGGAATTCTGCCCATTCCATTGTCAAAAATCGTACAAATTAGGAGAGCCCTCCAAAGTCCCTGAGGCCATCCCAATAGTGTAGGTCGCCCGGGACAAAAAAGGGCGGTTGATAACAGCTGAGCATCTACCTCCACTCATCTACCTCCACTCATAGCAAGAAGATTGAACCAGACAGGACCCGAGGCCATTATCGGATCCATTGCTTTGGTTTACAGGCATGTCTCCTCAAAAGCCTGGATTCCAATACCAGCAGAGGGGATTTCCTGAGGCACCCATCAGAACAAATCTCGTCTCCACAAGGAAACTTGTGCATGGGAGCTATGCCAAAGCTTAGGAGAATACTTCAGGGTCCCGGTGCCACCTCCCCATTCCAAGGCCCTCATGGACACAAACACACATTAGGACCCATCCTTTGGAAAGTGCATTTCAACTCAGCCACCCCGGTTGCTCCCGCAGATCCATTAGATCTAAACTGTCTTGTGCTAGGAGACAATTGGAAGGCGAGGCGGACTTCCCAGGCATCCATCCTCGAACGGTGCTCTGGAGTCATTCCATATGGGATGTCCTGGAGCTGTCCAACAGGTCTCAATTGTCCCGCAGAAGGAATCCTTGAAGGGGGCATCCCACATCTCCCAACGTGGAAAACCCCTTCATGAAGGGGCCGTCATGCACAGAAACTCCAACCTAAGCCAACGTCGGATCCTCGCCCTGACTTCAGGTGCATGAGATATTGGTTCAGATCAGCAGGGGGTACCTGCCGTTCCCTCACCCTGAATTCGAAGTCTAGCTTGTGTTCTCAGACTTCCGTCCTCACTCTCCTGGCCCCGAAGCTTTCATGTTTGGCAATTCCGGACCGACAATGAAGCACTCTGCCTGCCCTCTAGAAAAAATATATTGCCTAATGAGCTGACCAGGCAGCTTAAATGAAGATAAACCTACACGGCACTCGAATGTACCCAAATTATATAGTCTAACCTGGGCACTAATGCACTGTCAGACACAACCTGATCCCGGACCTGCTGACCAACACCCAGACAGCTGACCGCACGCTGAGCACATCAGACCCGCCATAGCCTTAGGTCATCATCTCTTCCCTACCTCAGTTTTCAGGCTTCAGAACCTAGACCTTATCTCCAATCACTGCCCACGGGTGACTGTGATGCAGAAATCAGAACTCTTCCTGACCCATGGCAAGAAACCTTGTGGTTGGCATATTGTCCCACGTTCAGTGTAGGAGAAAACAGCATTCACCCTGAGGCCCCGCCCATTCTTGAGTGCGACGAGAGCATAAACACGCATTGTGACCTCAGCGTGAGTCCTGTCCTCTAGTAAGTCCTCTCAGTGGCTGGACCATTAGATGTCATAATGGGCTTGACATGTCCCTAGTCCCCAATTTTTAACCAGATTTCTGGTTGTCCAGTCGCCCCACCCCAGGGCTCTCCTCTGGAATCCCTCATTTGGTGGGACATCTGAGGTTGAAAAACAAAATGAAACAAATTGACAACAACAAAAAACCGGACATCTTCCATCCCCAGAATGACCCCAAACTCTTTGGTAGGGACCGAACCCCCAGAGAGTAAGACTCCTCCATATCCAATGAAGTCACCCAACAATTTCACGACCATGAGTGACACGATATCCAGAGACAAAAACTTGAGCAAGAGCCTCACACTCGCCCTTTTTTCATATCCCGAAGTGTTCTCCTCATGGTCTGTAGATCAGTCCTGCCATACCTATGACCCAAAACACAAGCCGAGTTTGTGTTTTCAGACAACAGTCCAAACAGCTCTGGCCTACACACCCTACAGGCTCAGGGCCCTGGAGCCAAACCTGAGGACTGTACTTGCCCTCTCCAAGGGAATTGTATGTGCCCATTCCAATGGCCACAACCCTACTAATAGGATAACCTCCAAAGTCCCTGAGGCCAACCCAATAGTTGTGGCTTTCCAGGACAAACAGGGGCAATCTGAGCCCATCTGAGCCCCTACCTGCACTCAGACCCGTAGACTGATGTCCCCAGAGGTAAAAAGGAACGAACAGGCCCCTAGGCACTAATCGGATCCATTGCTTTGGTTTCCAGGCATCTCTCCTCAGAGGCCTGGATTTCAATACCAGCATATGGCTGTTTTTTGACTCACCCATCAGAACAAATCTCATCTACACATGGGAAACATGCACGTTGGAGCTGTGTCAAAGCCTCTGTTTAGGAGAACCCTTCAGGGCCCCAGGGCCACCGCTTCATTCCAAGGTCTCCATAGACACAAAAACATATTAGGACACATCCACAGGAGAGTCCATTTCAACTCAGCCTCCTCGTTTGCCCCCCACATCCAGCCGATCTAACCTGTCTTGTTGCTTGGAGACAATTGGAATGCGAGGTGGGCTACCTTGCGATCCATCCTTAGAACCCTGCTCGGAATCGTTGGCCTGGAGCCAACCAACAGGTCTCAATTGTCCTGCAGAAGAATCTTTGCAGTTTGGAGCTTCTCACAACTCCCATCGTGGGAAAACCCCCATGTCCTCGTGATCCAACCCCCTTCAAGAAAGGGCCCTCAGGGCAGAAAGTCCAACCTGAGCGATTGTCTGATCCTTGCCCTGACTTCAGATGCACGAGATCTCTATTGAGGTCTGTAGATTGTGCCTGCCATATCCTCACCCAGAAACCTAGGCCTAGCTTGGGTTCTCAGACTCCGTCCTCAGACTACTGGCCCACAAGCCCTCCAGTTTGGCAAACCAGAACTACAATGCCGCACTCTGCCTGCCCTACAGAAGTAAAACATTGCCCTCAGGGCTACCCCGAAACTCCAAATGAGGATCAACATGCACGCCATTCGGCTGTACCCCAAACATATAGGCTCACCTGGGCACTATTTCCCCTTCTGACCCAGCCTGAGCCTGGACCTCCTGGTCCCACCCAGACAGCTGGCCGCACACTGAGCACATCGGACCCGCCATGGCCTTAGGTCGTCATCTCTTCCCAACTGCGGTTTTCAGGCTCCAGAAACTAGACCTTATCTCCAACCACTGCCCAGGGTTGAAAATAATGCAGAAATCAGAACTCTTTCCCCATGGCAAGAAACCTTGTGCTTGGCATGTTGTCCAACGTTCAGTGTAGTTGAAACAAGCGTGGCCCATGAGGCCCAGCCCATGATTGCGGGCCACATTGGTCACAAACACACATTGTGACCCTCAGCCTGAGCCCAGTCCTCAGGTAAGGCCTCTCAGGGCCTATATGAAGAGACAGCATATTGGGCTTGCCATGCCCCTAGGCCCCAATTTTTAACCATAGTTCGGGGTTTCCCTTTACTCTTCCCCAGGTCTCTGCTTTGGAATTCCTCTTTTGGTGGGACACCAGAGGTAACAAACCTGAAAGGAGTCCTCCCATCCCACAGATTGACGAAAAACAATTGGGATCGGGCCAAATCCACAGAGAGGAAGATTCGTCCATGGCCCATGAGACCTCCCCAACATTCCACGGCCATCGCTGAAACAAAATCCAGAGACAAAAGCCTGAGCAAGCGACTCAGACTCGCTCATTCTTCATATCCTGAAGAGTTCTTCTCATGGTTTGTAGATCCGGCGTGCCATACCTACGTCCCCAAACTTAAGCTGAGTTTGTGTTTTCAGTCTTCTGTCCTCAAAGTCCTGGGCCACACTCCCTCCAGGCTGGGGCCCCTGGAGCCACACATTCGGACTGCCCCCACCCAATCCATGGGAATTCTGCCCATTCCATTGTCAAATATCGTACAAATTAGGAGAACCCTCCAAAGTCCCTGAGGCCATCCCAATAGTGTAGGTCGGCCGGGAAAAAAAAGGGCTGTTGATACCAGCTGAGCATCTACCTCCACTCATCTACCTCCACTCATACCAAGAAGATTGAACCAGACAGGACCCGAGGCCATTATCGGATCCATTGCTTTGGTTTACAGGCATGTCTCCTCAAAAGCCTGGATTCCAATACCAGCAGAGGGGATTTCCTGAGGCACCCATCAGAACAAATCTCGTCTCCACAAGGAAACTTGTGCATGGGAGCTATGCCAAAGCTTAGGAGAATACTTCAGGGTCCCGGTGCCACCTCCCCATTCCAAGGCCCTCATGGACACAAACACACATTAGGACCCATCCTCTGGAAAGTGCATTTCAACTCAGCCACCCCGGTTGCTCCCGCAGATCCTTTAGATCTAAACTGTCTTGTTCCTAGGAGACAATTGGAAGACGAGGCGGACTTCCCAGGCATCCATCCTCGAACGGTGCTCTGGAGTCATTCCATATGGGATGTCCTGGAGCTGTCCAACAGGTCTCAATTGTCCCACAGAAGGAATCCTTGAAGGGGGCATCCCACATCTCCCATCGTGGAAAACCTCCATGGCCTCGAGATTCCGCTCCCTTCATGAAGGGGCCGTCATGCACTGAAACTCCAACCTGAGCCAACGTCGGATCCTCGCCCTGACTTCAGATGCATGAGATATTGGTTCAGATCTGCAGGGGGTACCTGCCGTGCCCTCACCCTGAATCCGAAGTCTAGCTTGTGTTCTCAGACTTTGGTCGTCAGACTACTGGCCCACAAGCCCTCCAGTTTGGCAATCCGGAACTACAATGCAGCACTCTGCCTGCCCTCCAGAAGAAAAACATTTTCCTCTGGGGCTACCCAGTAACCCCAAATGAGGATCAACCTGCACCGACCTTGGCTGTACCCCAAATACATAGGCTGACCTGGGCACTAATGCCATTTCTGACACAGGCTGAGCCTGGACCCCCTGGCCCCTCCCAGACAGCTGGCCGCACACTGAGCACATCGAGCCGCCGTGGCCTTAGGTCGTGATCTCTTCCGAACCTCGGTTTTCAGGTTTCAGAACCTAGACCTTATCTCCTATCACTGCCCAGTGTTGAAGGTGATGCAGAAATCAGAACTCCTTCCCCATGGCAAGAAACCTTGTGGTTGGCATGTTGTCCAACATTCAGTGTAGTTGAAACCAATGTGGCCCATGATGCCCCGCCCATGCTCGCGGGCCACATTGGTCACAATCCCACATTGTGACCCTCAGGCTGAGCCCAGTCCTCATGTAAGGCCACTCAGTGGCTGGATGAAGAGATAACATATTGGGCTTGCCATGCCCCTAGGCCCCAATTTTTAACCATAGTTCGGGTTGTCCCTTCAGTCTTCCCCACGGCTTTGCTTTGGAATTCCTCTTTTGGTGGGACACCTGAGGTAACAAACCTGAAAGGAGACCTCCCATCCCACAGATTGACGAAAAGCAATTGGGAATCGGGCCAAATCCTCAGAGAGGAAGATTCGTCCATGGCCCATGAGGCCTCCCCGACATTCCACGGCCATCGCTGATACAAAATCCAGAGACAAAAGCCTGAGCAAGCGCCTCAGACTCGCACTTTCTTCATATCCTGAAGAGTTCTTCTCATGGTTTGTAGATCGGGCCTGCCATACCTGCGTCACCAAACCTAAGCTGAGTTTGTGTTTTCAGACTTCTGTCCTCAAAGTCTTGGGCCACACACCCAACAGGCTGGGCCCCTGGAGCCACACATTAGGACTGTGCCTACCAATCCATGGGAATTCTGCCCATTCCATGGTCCAAAATCTTACAAATTAGGAGAAACCTCCAAAGTCCCTGAGGCAATCCCAATAGTGTAGGTCGCCCGGAACAAGCAAGGGCTGTCTGACACCAGCTGATAATCGACCTCCACTCATACCATAGATGGATGTCCCCAGAGAAGAAGATTGAACCAGACAGGACCCTAGGCCATAATAGGATCCATTGCTTTGGGTTACAGGCATGTGTCCTCAAAAGCCTGATTCCAATACGAGCATAGGGGTTTTCCTGAGGCACCCATCAGAACTCAACTCGTCTCCACAAGGAAACCTGTGCATGGGAGCCATGTCCAAAGCTTAGGAGAGTACTTCAGGGTCCCGGTGCCACCGCCCCATTCCAAGGCCTTCATGGACACAAAAACACATTAGGACCCATCCTCAGGAAAGTCCATTTCAACTCAGCCACCCCGGTTGCTCCGGCAGAGCCATCAGATCTAAACTGTCTTGTTGCTAGGAGACAAATGGAATGCGAGGCGGGCTTCCCAGGCATCCATCCGCGAACGGTGCTCTGGAGTCATTCCATATGGGATGGCCTGGAGCTGTCCAACAGGTCTCAATTGTCCCGCAGAAGGAATCATTGAAGGGGGCATCCCACAACTCCCAACGTGGGAAAACCTCAATGGCCCCGAGATTCCCCTCCCTTCATGAAGCGGCCGTCATGCACAGAAACTCCAACCTGAGCCAACAGCTGATCCTCGCCCTGACTTCAGATGCATGAGAAATTGGTTCAGATCTGCAGGGGGTACCTGCCGTGCCCTCACCGTGAAACCCAAGTCTAGCTTGTCTTCTCAGACTTCGGTTTTCACAATCCTGGCCCCGAAGGCCTCGAGTTTGGCAATTCCTGACCCACAATGCAGCACTCTGCCTGCCCTCTAAAAAAAAAAGTATTGTCTCATGAGCTGCCCAGGCACCTTAAATGAGAATAAACCTACACAGCACTCGACTTTACCCAAATTATATAGTCTAACCTGGGTACTAATGAACTGTCGAACACAACCTGAGCCCGGACCTCATGACAAACACCCAGAAAGCTGACCGCACACTGAGCACATAAAACCCTCCATGGCCTTAGGTCATCATCTCTTCCCTACATCCGTTTTCAGGCTTCAGAACAGAGACCTTATCTCCAATCACTGCCCAGGGGTGAGTGTGATGCAGAAATCAGAAATCCTCCTTACCCATGGCAAGAACCCTTGTGGTTGGCACGTTGTCCAACGTTCAGTGTAGAAGAAACCAGCATTCACCCTGAGGCCCCGCCCATTCTTGCGTGCGACGAGGGCATACATACGCATTGTGACCCTCAGCATGAGTCCTGTCCTCTAGTAAGTCCTCTCAGTGGCTGGACCATTAGATGTCATAATGGGCTTGACATGACCCTAGGCCCCAATTTTTAACCAGATTTCTGATTGTCTAGTCGCCCCTCCCCAGGGTTCCACTCTGGAATCCCTCATTTGGTGGGACACCTGAGGTTAAAAAAGAAAACAACAACAACAACAACAACAAAACGGACTTCTTCCTGCCCACAAAATGACCCCAAACTCTTTGGACGGGGCCAAACCACCAGAGAGTAAGACTCGTCCAATTCCCATGAAGTCACCCAGAAATTCCACGACCATGAGTGGCACGATATCCAGAGACAAAAACTTGAGCAGGAGCCTCACACTCGCCCTTCTTTCAAATCCCGAAGAGTTCTCCTCATGGTCTGTAGGTCAGTCCTGCCTTACCTATGACCCGAAAAATAAGCCGAGTTTGTGATTTCAAACTACTATCCAAACAGCCCTGGCCTACACAACCTACAGGCTCAGGCTCCTGGAGCCAAACCTCAGGACTGTACTTGCCCTCTCCAAGGGAATTGTGTGTGCCCATTCCAATGGCCACAACCCTTCTAATAGGATAAACCTCCAAAGTCCCTTATCCATCTCAATAGTGGTGGCTTCCCAGGAAAAACAGGGGCAATCTGAGCCCAACTGAGCACCTACCTGCACTCACACCCATAGACAGATGACTCCAGAGGTAAAAAGGAAAGAACAGGCCCCTAGGCACTAATCAGATCCATTGCTTTGGTTTCCAGGCATCTCTCCTCAGAGGCCTGGATATCAAAACAGCATATAGCTGTTTCTTGACGCACCCATCAGAAAACATCTCATCTACACATGGGAAACTTGCACGTTGGAGCTGTGTCAAAGCCTCTGTTTAAGAGAACACTTTAGGGCCCCAGTGCCACCGCTTCATTCCAAGGTCTCCATAGACACAAAAGCACATTAGGACCCATCTTCAGGGGTGTCCATTTCAACTCAGCGTCCTCGGTTGCTCCCCACAGATCCAGGAGATCTAACCTGTCTTGTTGCTAAGAGACAATTGGAATGCGAGGTGGGCTACCCAGCCATCCATCCTTAGAACCCTGCTCAGAATCATTGGCCTGGACCCAAGCAACAGGTCTCAATTGTCCTGCAGAAGACTCTCTGCAGTTTGGAGCTTCTCACAACTCCCACCGTGGGAAAACCCCCATGGCCTCGTGATGCCCCCCCATTCATGAAGGGGCCATCAGGGACAGAAACTCCAACCTGAGCGATCGTCTGATCCTCGCCCTGACTTCAGATGCACGAGATCTCGATTCAGGTCTGTAGATTGTGACTGCCATGGCCACACCCAGAAACCTAAGCCTAGCTTGTGTTCTCAACTTTGGTCGTGAGACTACTGGCCCACAAGCCCTCCAGTTTGGCAATCCAGATCTACAATGCAGCACCATGCCCGCCCTCCATAAGAAAAACATTGTCCTCTGGGGCTACCCAGTAACCCCAAATGAGGATCAACCTGCACCGAACTTGGCTGTACCCCAAATACATAGGCTGCCCAGGGCACTAATGCGCTTTCTGACACAGCCTGAGCCTGGACCCCCTGGCCGCTCCCAGACAGCTGTCCGCCCACTGAGCACATCGAGCCGCCGTGGCCTTAGGTCGTCATCTTTTCCCAACCTCGGTTTTCAGGTTTCAGAACCTAGACCTTATCTCCAATCACTGCCCAGGGTTGAAGGTGATGCAGAAATCAGAACTCCTTCCCCATGGCAAGAAACCTTGTGGTTGGCATGTTGTCCAACGTTCAGTGTAGTTGAAACCAGTGTGGCCCATGAGGCCCCGCCCATGCTCGCCGGCCACATTGGTCACAAACGCACATTGTGACCCTCAGGCTGAGCCCAGTCCTCAAGTAAGGCCACTCAGTGGCTGGATGAAGAGATAGCATATTTGGCTTGCCATGTCCCTAGGCCCCAATTTTTAACCATAGTTCGGGTTGTCCCTTCAGTCTTCCCCACGGCTTTGCTTTGGAATTCCTTCTTTGGTGGGACACCTTAGGTAACAAAACTGAAATGAGTCCTCCCATCCCACAGATTGACGAAAAGCAATTGGGAATCGGGCCAAATCCTCAGAGAGGAAGATTGGTCCATGGCCCATGAGGCCTCCCCGACATTCCACGGCCATCGCTGATACAAAATCCAGAGACAAAAGCCTGAGCAAGCGCCTCAGACTCGCACTTTCTCATATCCTGAAGAGTTCTTCTCATGGTTTGTAGATCGGGCCTGCCATAACTACGTCCCCAAACCTAAGCTGAGTTTGTGTTTTCAGACTTCTGTCCTCAAAGTCTTGGGCCACACACCCTCCAGGCTGGGCCCCTGGAGACATATATTAGGACTGTGCCTACCAATCCATGGGAATTCTGCCCATTCCATGGTCCAAAATCATACAAATTAGGAGAAACCTCCAAAGTCCCTGAGGCCATCCCAATAGTGTAGGTCGCTCGGAACAAACAAGGGCTGTCTGACACCAGCTGATAATCGACCTCCACTCATACCATAGATGGATGTCCCCAGAGAAGAAGATTGAACCAGACAGGACCCTAGGCCATAATAGGATCCATTGCTTTGGGTTACAGGCATGTGTCCTCAAAAGCCTGATTCCAATACGAGCATAGGGGTTTTCTTGAGGCACCCATCAGAACTCATCTCGTCTCCACAAGGAAACCTGTGCATGGGAGCCATGTCCAAAGCTTAGGAGAGTACTTCAGGGTCCCGGTGCCACTGCCCCATTCCAAGGCCCTCATGGACACAAAAACACATTAGGACCCATCCTCAGGAAAGTCCATTTCAACTCAGCCACCCCGGTTGCTCCGGCAGAGCCATCAGATCTGAACTGTCTTGTTGCTAGGAGACAATTGAATTGCGAGGCGGGCTTCCCAGGCATCCATCCGCGAACGGTGCTCTGGAGTCATCCATATGGGATGTCCTGGAGCTGTCCAACAGGTCTCAATTGTCCCGCATAAGGAATCCTTGAAGGGGGCATCCCACAACTCCCAAAGTGGGAAAACCTCAATGGCCCCGAGATTCCGCTCCCTTCATGAAGCGGCCGTCATGCACAGAAACTCCAACCTGAGCCAACGTCTGATCCTCGCCCTGACTTCAGATGCATGAGATATTGGTTCAGATCTGCAGGGGGTACCTACCATGCCCTCAACCTGAAACCCAAGTCTAGCTTGTCTTCTCAGACTTCCGTCCTCACACTCCTGGCCCCGAAGCACTCAAGGTTGGCAATTCCGGACCCACAATGCAGCACTCTGCCTGCCCTCTAGAAAAAAAAATTATTGCCTCATGAGCTGCCCAGGCACCTTATATGAGGATAAACCTACACAGCACTCGACGTTACCCAAATTATATAGTCTAACCTGGGCACTAATGCACTGTCGAACACAACCTGAGCCCGGACCTCCTGACCAACACCCAGAAAGATGACCGCACACTGAGCACATAAAACCCGCCATGGCCTTAGGTCATCATCTCTTCCCTTCCTCCGTTTTCAGGCTTCAGAACAGAGACCTTATCTCCAATCACTGCCCAGGGGTGAGTGTGATGTAGAAATCAGAAATCCTCCTTACCCATGGCAAGAAACCTTGTGGTTGGCACGTTGTCCAACGTTAAGTGTAGGAGAAACCAGCATTCACCCTGAGGCCCCGCCCATTCTTGCGTGCGACGAGGGCATACATACGCATTGTGACCCTCAGCATGAGTCCTGTCCTCTAGTAAGTCCTCTCAGTGGCTGGACCATTAGATGTCATAATGGGCTTGACATGTCCCTAGGCCCCAATTTTTAACCAGATTTCTGATTGTCCAGTCGCCCCTCCCCAGGGCTCTACTCTGGAATCCCTCATTTGGTGGGATACCTGAGGTTAAGAAAGAAAGAAACAACAACAACAACAACAGAACGGACTTCTTCCAGCCCACAGATTGACCCCAAACTCTTTTTGACAGGGCCATACCACCAGAGAGTAAGACTCGTCCATTTCCCATGAAGTCACCCAGAAATTCCACGACCCTGAGTGACACGATATCCAGAGACAAAAACTTGAGCAGGAACCTCACACTCGCCCATTTTACAAATCCCGAAGAGTTCTCCTCATGGTCTGTAGGTCAGTCCTGCCATACCTATGACCCGAAACATAAGCCGAGTTTGTGTTTTCAGACAACTGTTCAAACAGCCCTGGCTTACACAACCTACAGGCTCAGGCCCCTGGAGCCAAACCTGAGGACTGTACTTGCCCTCTCCAAGGGAATTGTGTGTGCCCATTCCAATGGCCACAACCCTTCTAATAGGATAAACCTCCAAATCGCTGATCCATCTCAATAGTGGTGGCTTCCCAGGAAAAACAGGGGCAATCTGAGCCCAACTGAGCACCTACCTGCACTCAGACCCATAGACAGATGTCTCCAGAGGTAAAAAGGAAAGAACAGGCCCCTAGGCACTAATCAGATCCATTGCTTTGGTTTCCAGGCATCTCTCCTCAGAGGCCTGGATATCAAAACAGCATATAGCTGTTTCTTGACTCACCCATCAGAAAACATCTCATCTACACATGGGAAACTTGCACGTTGGAGCTGTGTCAAAGCCTCTGTTTAGGAGAACCCTTTAGGGCCCCAGTGCCACCGCTTAATACAAAGGTCTCCATAGACACAAAAGCACATTAGGACCCATCCCCAGGGGTGTCCATTTCAACTCAGCGTCCTCTGTTGCTCCCCACAGATCCAAAAGATCTAACCTGTCTTGTTGCTAGGAGACAATTGGAATGCGAGGTGGGCTACCCAGCCATCCATCCTTAGAACCCTGCTCAGAATCATTGGCCTGGACCCAAGCAACAGGTCTCAATTGTCCTGCAGAAGACTCTCTGCAGTTTGGAGCTTCTCACAACTCCCATCGTGGGAAAACCCCCATGGCCTCGTGATGCCCCCCCATTCATGAAGGGGCCATCAGGGACAGAAACTCCAACCTGAGCGATCGTCAGATCCTCGCCCTGACTTCAGATGCAAGAGATCTCGATTCAGGTCTGTAGATTGTGCCTGCCATGGCCTCACCCAGAAACCTAAGCCTAGCTTGTGTTCTCAGACTTTGGTCGTCAGACTACTGGCCCACAAGCCCTCCAGTTTGGCAATCCAGATCTACAATGCAGCACCATGCCCGCCCTCCAGAATAAAAACATTGTCCTCTGGGGCTACCCAGTAACCCCAAATGAGGATCAACCTGCACCGAACTTGGCTGTACCCCAAATACTTAGGCTGACCAGGGCACTAATGCCCTTTCTGACACAGCCTGAGCCTGGACCCCCTGGCCCCTCCCAGACAGCTGGCCGCACACTGAGCACATCGAGCCGCCGTGGCCTTAGGTCGTCATCTTTTCCCAACCTCGGTTTTCAGGTTTCAGAACCTAGACATTATCTCCAATCACTGCCCAGGGTTGAAGGTGATGCAGAAATCAGAACTCCTTCCCCATGGCAAGAAACCTTGTGGTTGGCATGTTGTCCAACGTTCAGTGTAGTTGAAACCAGTGTGGCCCATGAGGCCCCGCCCATGCTCGCCGGCCACATTGGTCACAAACGCACACTGTGACCCTCAGGCTGAGCCCAGTCCTCAAGTAAGGCCACTCAGTGGCTGGATGAAGAGATAGCATATTGGGCTTGCCATGCCCCAAGACCCCCAATTTTTAACCATAGTTCGGGTTGTCCCTTCAGTCTTCCCCACGGCTTTGCTTTGGAATTCCTCTTTTGGTGGGACACCTGAGGTAACAAAACTGAAATGAGTCCTCCCATCCCACAGATTGATGAAAAGCAATTGGGAATCGGACCAAATCCTCAGAGAGGAAGATTCGTCCATGGCCCATGAGGCCTCCCCGACATTCCACGGCCATCGCTGATACAAAATCCAGAGACAAAAGCCTGAGCAATCGCCTCAGACTCGCACTTTCTTCATATCCTGAAGAGTTCTTCTCATGGTTTGTAGATCGTGCCTGCCATACCTACGTCCCCAAACCTAAGCTGAGTTTGTGTTTTCAGACTTCTGTCCTCAAAGTCTTGGGCCACACACCCTCCAGGCTGGGCCCCTGGAGACACACATTAGGACTGTGCCTACCAATCCATGGGAATTCTGCCCATTCCATGGTCCAAAATCATACAAATTAGGAGAAACCTCCAAAGTCCCTGAGGCCATCCCAATAGTGTAGGTCGCCCGGAACAAACAAGGGCTGTCTGACACCAGCTGATAATCGACCTCCACTCATACCATAGATGGATGTCCCCAGAGAAGAAGATTGAACCAGACAGGACCCTAGGCCATAATAGGATCCATTGCTTTGGGTTACAGGCATGTGTCCTCAAAAGCCTGATTCCAATACGAGCATAGGGGTTTTCCTGAGGCACCCATCAGAACTCATCTCGTCTCCACAAGGAAATCTGTGCATGGGAGCCATGTCCAAAGCTTAGGAGAGTACTTCAGGGTCCCGGTGCCACTGCCCCATTCCAAGGCCCTCATGGACACAAAAACACATTAGGACCCATCCTCAGGAATGTCCATTTCAACTCAGCCACCACGGTGGCTCCGGCAGAGCCATCAGGTCTAAACTGTCTTGTTGCTAGGAGATAATTGGAATGCGAGGCGGGCTTCCCAGGTATCCATCCGCGAACGGTGCTCTGGAGTCATTCCATATGGGATGTCCTGGAGCTGTCCAACAGGTCTCAATTGTCCCGCAGAAGGAATCCTTGAAGGGTCATCCCACACCTCCCAACGTGGGAAAACCTCAATGGCCCCGAGATTCCGCTCCCTTCATGAAGCGGCCGTCATGCACAGAAACTACAACCTGAGCCAACGTCTGATCCTCGCCCTGACTTCAGATGCATGAGATATTGGTTCAGATCTGCAGGGGGTACCTGCCGTGCCCTCAACCTGAAACCCTAGTCTAGCTTGTCTTCTCAGAATTCCGTCCTCACACTCCTGGCCCCGAAGCCCTCAAGGTTGGCAATTCCGGACCCACAATGCAGCACTCTGCCTGCCCTCTCGAAAAAAAAAATTATTGCCTCATGAGCTGCCCAGGCACCTTAAATGAGGATAAACCTACACAGCACTCGACGTTACCCAAATTATATACTCTAACCTGGGCACTAATGCACTGTCGAACACAACCTGAGCCCGGACCTCCTGACCAACACCCAGAAAGCTGACCGCACACTGAGTACATGAAACCCGCCATGGCCTTAGGTCATCATCTCTTCCCTACCTCCGTTTTCAGGCTTCAGAACTGAGACCTTATTTCCAATCACTGCCCAGGGGTGAGTGTGATGCAGAAATCAGAAATCCTCCTTACCCATGGCAAGAACCCTTGTGGTTGGCACGTTGTCCAACGTTCAGTGTAGGAGAAACCAGCTTTCACCCTGAGGCCCCGCCCATTCTTGCCTGTGATGAGGGCATACATACGCATTGTGACCCTCAGCATGAGACCTGTCCTCTAGTAAGTCCTCTCAGTGGCTGGACCATTAGATGTCATAATGGGCTTGACATGTCCCTAGGCCCCAATTTTTAACCAGATTTCTGATTGTCCAGTCGCCCCTCCCCAGGGCTCTACTCTGGAATCCCTCATTTGGTGGGACACCTGAGGTTAAAAAAGAAAACAACAACAACAACAACAACAACAACAACAGAACGGACTTCTTCCAGCCCACAGATTGACCCCAAACTCTTTTTGACAGGGCCATACCACCAGAGAGTAAGACTCGTCCATTTCCCATGAAGTCACCCAGAAATTCCACGACCCTGAGTGACACGATATCCAGAGACAAAAACTTGAGCAGGAGCCTCACACTCGCCCTTTTTTCAAATCCCGAAGAGTTCTCCTCATGGTCTGTAGGTCAGTCCTGCCATACCTATGACCCGAAACATAAGCCGAGTTTGTGTTTTCAGACAACTGTTCAAACAGCCCTGGCTTACACAACCTACAGGCTCAGGCCCCTGGAGCCAACCTGAGGACTGTACTTGCCCTCTCCAAGGGAATTGTGTGTGCCCATTCCAATGGCCACAACCCTTCAAATAGGATAAACCTCCAAAGTCCCTGATCCATCTCAATAGTGGTGGCTTCCCAGGAAAACAGGGGCAATCTGAGCCCAACTGAGCACCTACCTGCACTCAGACCCATAGACAGATGTCTCCAGAGGTAAAAAGGAAAGAACAGGCCCCTAGGCACTAATCAGATCCATTGCTTTGGTTTCCAGGCATCTCTCCTCAGAGGCCTGGATATCAAAACAGCATATAGCTGTTTCTTGACTCACCCATCAGAAAACATCTCATCTACACATGGGAAACTTGCACGTTGGAGCTGTGTCAAGGCCTCTGTTTAGGAGAACCCTTTAGGGACCCAGTGCCACCGATTCATACAAAGGTCTCCATAGACACAAAAGCACATTAGGACCCATCCCCAGGGGTGTCCATTTCAACTCAGCGTCCTCGCTTGCTCCCCACAGATCCAAAAGATCTAACCTGTCTTGTTGCTAGGAGACAATTGGAATGCGAAGTGGGCTACCCAGCCATCCAACCTTAGAACCCTGCTCAGAATCATTGGCCTGGACCCAAGCAACAGGTCTCAATTGTCCTGCAGAAGACTCTCTGCAGTTTGGAGCTTCTCACAACTCCCATCGTGGGAAAACCCCCATGGCCTCGTGATGCCCCCCCATACATGAAGGGGCCATCAGGGACAGAAATTCCAACCTGAGCGATCGTCTGATCCTCGCCCTGACTTCAGATGCACGAGATCTCGATTCAGGTCTGTACATTGTGCCTGCCATGGCCTCACCCAGAAACCTAAGCCTAGCTTGTGTTCTCAGACTTTGGTCGTCAGACTCCTGGCCCACAAGCCCTCCAGTTTGGCAATCCAGAAATACAATGAAGCACCCTGCCCGCCCTCCAGAAGAAAAACTTTGTCCTCTGGGGCTACCCAGTAACCCCAAATGAGGATCAACCTGCACCGACCTTGGCTGTACCCCAAATACATAGGCTGACCAGGACACTAATGCCCTTTCTGACACAGCTTGAGCCTGGACCCCCTGGCCCCTCTCAGACAGCTGGCCGCACACTGAGCACATCGAGTCACCGTGGCCTTAGTTCGACATCTTTTCCCAACCTCGGTTTTCAGGTTTCAGAACCTAGACCTTATCTCCAATCACTGCCCAGGGTTGAAGGTGATGCAGAAATCAGAACTCCTTCCCCATGGCAAGAAACCTTGTGGTTGGCATGTTGTCCAACGTTCAGTGTAGTTGAAACCAGTGTGGCCCATGAGGCCCCGCCCATGCTCGCCGGCCACATTGGTCACAAACGCACATTGTGACCCTCAGGCTAGCCCAGTCCTCAAGTAAGGCCACTCAGTGGCTGGATGAAGAGATAGCATATTGGCCTTCCATGCCCCTAGGCCCCAATTTTTAACCATAGTTCGGGTTGTCCCTTCAGGCTTCCCCACGGCTTTGCTTTGGAATTCCTCTTTTGGTGGGACACCTGAGGTAACAAAACTGAAATGAGTCCTCCCATCCCACAGATTGACGAAAAGCAATTGGGAATCGGACCAAATCCTCAGAGAGGAAGATTCATCCATGGCCCATGAGGCCTCCCCGACATTCCACGGCCATCGCTGATACAAAATCCAGAGACAAAAGCCCGAGCAAGCGCCTCAGACTCCCACTTTCTTCATATCCTGAAGAGTTCTTCTCATGGTTTGTAGATCATGCCTGCCATACCTACGTCCCCAAACCTAAGCTGAGTTTGTGTTTTCAGACTTCTGTCCTCAAAGTCTTGGGCCACACACCCTTCAGGCTGAGCCCCTGGAGACACACATTAGTACTGTGCCTACCAATCCATGGGAATTCTGCCCATTCCATGGTCCAAAATCATACAAATTAGGAGAAACCTCCAAAGTCCCTGAGGCCATCCCAATAGTGTAGGTCTCCCGGAACAAACAAGGGCTGTCTGACACCAGCTGATAATCTACTTCCACTAATACCATAGATGGATGTCCCCAGAGAAGAAGATTGAACCAGACAGGACCCTAGGCCATAATACGATCCATCGCTTTGGGTTACAGGCATGTGTCCTCAAAAGCCTGATTCCAATACGAGCATAGGAGTTTTCCTGAGGCACCCATCAGAACTCATCTCGTCTCCACAAGGAAACCTGTGCATGGGAGCCATGTCCCAAGCTTAGGAGAGTACTTCAGGGTCCCGGTGCCACTGCCCCATTCCAAGGCCCTCATGGACACAAAAACACATTAGGACCCATCCTCAGGAAAGTCCATTTCAACTCAGCCACCCCGGTTGCTCCGGCAGAGCCATCAGATCTAAACTGTCTTGTTGCTAGGAAACAATTGGAATGCGAGGCGGGCTTCCCAGGCATCCATCCGCGAACGGTGCTCTGGAGTCATTCCATATGGGATGTCCTGGAGCTGTCCAACAAATCTCAATTGTCCCGCAGAAGGAATCCTGAAGGGGGCATCCCACAACTCCCAACGTGGGAAAACCTCAATGGCCCCGAGATTCCGCTCCCTTCATGAAGCGGCCGTCATGCACAGAAACTCCAACCTGAGCCAACGTCTGATCCTCGCCCTGACTTCAGATGCATGAGATATTGGTTCAGATCTGCAGGGAGTACCTGCCGTGCCCTCGGCCTGAAGCCCAAGTCTAGCTCGTCTTCTCAGATTCCGTCCTCACACTCCTGGCCACTTAGCCCTCAAGTTTGACTATTCCGGACCCACAATGCAGCACTCTGCCTGCCTTCTAGAAAAGAAATTATTGCCTCATGAGCTGCCCAGGCACCTTAAATGAGGATAAACCTACACAGCACTCGACGTTACCCAAATTATATAGTCTAACCTGCGCACTAATGCACTGTCGAACACAACCTGAGCCCGGACCTCCTGACCAAGACCCAGAAAGCTGACCGCACCCTGATCACATAAAACCCGCCATGGCCTTAGATCGTAATCTCTCCCCAACTGCGATTTTTCAGGCTTCAGAACCGAGACCTTATCTCCAACCACTGCCCAGGGATGAAAATGATGCAGAAATCAAAACACCTTCCCCATGGCAAGAGACCTTGTGATTGGCATGTTGTCCAAGGTCCAGTGTAGTTGAAACCAGTGTGGCCCATGAGGCCCCGCCCATGCTCGCGTGCCACGTTGGTCACAAACACACACTGTGACCCTCACCCTGAGCCCAGCCCTCAAGTAAGGCCTCTCAGTGGCTGGATGAAGAGACAGCTTATTGTGCCTGCATTGCCCCTAGGCCCCAATTTTTAACCATATTTTGGGTTTTCCCTTCACTCTACCCCAGGGCTCTGCTTTGGAATTCCTCTTTTGTTCAGACACCTGAGGTAAAAAACCTGAAAGGAGACCTCCCATCCCACAGATTGTCGAAAAACAATTGGGATAGGGCCAAATCCACAGAGAGGAAGATTCGTCCATGGCCCATGAGTTCTCCCCACATTCCACGGTCATCGTTGATATAAAATCCAAATGCAAAAGCCTGAGCAAGTGCCTCAGAATCGCTCTTTCTTCATATCCTGAAGATTTCTTCTCATGATTTGTAGATTGGGCCTGATATACCTACATCCCCAAACCTAAGCTGAGTTTGTGCTTTCAGACTTCTGTCCTCAAAGTCCTGGGCCACATACCCTCAGGCTGGGGCCCCTGAAGCCTCACATTAGGACTGTGCCTACCCAATCCATGGGAATTCTGCCCATTCCATTGTCCAAAATCGTACAAATTAGGAGAACTCTCCAAAGTCCCCGAGTCCATCCCAATAGTGTAGGTCTCCGTGGACAAACAAGGGAGGTAAGACACCAGGTGAGCATCTACCTCCACTAATTCCATAGATGAATATCCCCAGAGAAGAAGAATGAAGAAGACAGGACCCGAGGCCATAATCGAATACATTGCTTTAGTTTACAAACATGTCTCTTCAAAAGTCTGGATTTCAATACCAGCATAATGGGTTTCCTGAGGCACTCATCAGAACAAATCTCCTCTCCACAAGGAAACTTGTGCATGGGAGCTATGCCAAAAGCTTAGGAGAATACTTCACGGTCCCAGTGCCACCGCCCCATTTCAAGGCCCTCATGGACACAAACACACATTAGGGCCCATCCTCAGGAAAGTCCATTTCAACTCAGACACCCCGGTTGCTCCCGCAGAGGGATCCGATCTCAACTGTATTGTGGCTAATAGACAATTGGATTGCGAGGCGGGCTTCCTTGGCATCCATTCTCCAAGGGTGCTCTGGTCATTCCATATGGGATGTCCTGGAGCTGCCCAACAGGTCTCAATTGTCACACAGAAGGAATCATTGTAGGGGGCATCCAGCCACTCCCAGTCGAAAAACCTCCATGGCCTTGAGATTCCGCTCCGTTCATGAAGGGGCAGTCATGCACAGAAACTCCAACCTGAGCCAACGTCTGATCTCGCCGTGACTTCAGATGCTTGAGAATATGGTTGCGACTGCAGGGGGTACCAGCCGTTCCCTCGGCCTGAAACTCAAGTCTATCTTGTGTTCTCTGACTTCTGTCCTCACACTCCTGGCCCAGAAGCCAAAAAGTTTGGCAATTCCGGACCCTCAAGGCAGCACTCTGCCAGCCCTCTAGAAAAAATATCTTGCCTAATGAGGAGCCCAGGAACCTCAAATGAGGATAAACCTACACGGCACTCGACTGTACCCAAATTATATAGTCTAACCTGGGTACTAATGCACTGTCTGACACAACCTGAGCCAGAACCTCCTGACCAAAACCCAGGCAGCTGACCGCACACTGAGCATATCAGACGCGCCATGGCCTTAGGTCGTCATCTCTTGCCAACTGCGATTTTTCAGGCTTCAGAACCTATACCTTATGTCCAATCACTGCTCACGATTGAAAATGATGCAGAAATCAGAACAACTTCCCCATGGCAAGAGACCTTGTGATTGCCATGTTGTCCAAGGTCCAGTGTAGTGGAAACCAGTTTGGCCCATGAGGCCCCGCCCATGCTCGCGGGCCACATTTGTCACAAACACACATTTGACCCTCAGCCTGAGCCCAGTCCTCAAGTAAGGCCGCTCAGTGGCTGGATGAAGAGACAGCTCATTGGGCCTGCCATGCCCCTAGGCCCCAATTTTTAACCATAGTTTGTGTTGTCCCTTCACTCTTCCCCAGGGCTCTGCTTTGGAATTCTTCTTTTGTTCGGACACCTGAGGTAATAAACATAAAAGGAGACCTCCCATCCCACAGATTGACGAAAAATAATTGGGACCGGGTCAAATCCACAGAGAGGAAGTTTCGTCCATGGCCCATGAGGCCTCCCCACATTCCATGGCCATCATTGATATAAAACCCAGAGACAAAAGCCTGAGCAAGTGCCTCAGACTCGCTCTTTCTTCATATCCTGAAGAGTTCTTCTCATGGTTTGTAGATTGTGCCTGCCATACCTACGTCCCCAAACATAAGGTGAGTTTGTGTTTTCAGACTTCTGTCCTCAAAGTCCTGGGCCACACACCCTCCAGGCTGGGGCCCCTGGAGCCACACATTCGGACTGTGCCTACCCAATCCATGGGAATTCTGCCCATTCCATTGTCCAAAATCTTATAAATTGGGAGAACTCTCCAAGGTCCCCGAGGCCATCCCAATAGTGTAGGTCTCCAGGGACAAACAAGGGTGGTCTGACACCAGGTGAGCATCTATCTCCACTCATTCCATAGACGGATATCCCCAGAGAAGAAGATTGAACCAGACAGGATCCTATGCAATAATCGGATCCATTGCTTTGGTTTACAGGCATGTCTCCTCAAGAGCCTGGATTCCAAGACCAGCATAAGGGTTTTCCTGAGGCACCCATCAGAACAAATCTCCTCTCCACAAGGAAACTTGTGCATGGGAGCTATGTCAAAAGCGTAGGAGAATACTTCAGGGTTACGGTGCCACCGCCCCATTCCAAGGCCCTCATGGACAAAACACACTTTAGGCCCCATCCTCAGGAATGTCCATTTCAACTCAGCCACCCCGGTTACTTCCGCAGAGCCATCCGATCACAACTGTATCGTAGCTAGGAGACAATTGGAAAGAGAGGCGGGCTTCCCTGGCATCCATCCTCGAACGGTGCTCTGGAGTCATTCCATATGGGATGTCCTGGAGCTGCCCAACAGGTCTCAATTGTCCCGCAGAGGGAATCCTTGAAGGGGGCATCACACAACTCCCAACGTGGGAAAATCTCCATGGCCTTGAGATTCCGCTCCTTTCTTGAAGGGGCAATCATGCACAGAAACTACAACCTGAGCCAACGTCTGATCCTCGCCCTGACTTCAGATGCTTAGATATTGTTTCCGATCTGCAGGGGGTAACTACCGTGCCCTCGGCCTGAAGCCCAAGTCTATCTTGTGTTCTCAGACTTCTGTCCTCAAACTCCTGGCCCAGATCCTCCATTTTGGCAATTCCGGACCCACAATGCAGCACTCTGCCTGCCCTCTAGAAAAAATATCTTGCCTAATGAGGTGCCCAGGAACCTCAAATGAGGATAAACCTACAGGGAACTCGACTGTACCCAAATTATATAGTCTAACTTGGGCACTAGTGCACTGTCTGACACAACCTGAGCCAGAACCTCCTGACCAACACCCAGGCAGTTGACTGCACATTGAGCATATCAGACGCGCCATCGCCTTAGATCGTCATCTATTCCCAACTGCAATTTTTCAAGCTTCGGAACCTAGACCTTATCTCCAACCACTGCCCAGGGTTGAAAATGATGCAGAAATCAGAAGACCTTCCCCATGGCAAAGACCTTGTGTTTGGCATGTTGTCCAAGGTCCAGTGTAGTTGAAACCAGTGTGGCCCATGAGGCCCCGCCCATGCTCGCGTGCCACGTTGGTCACAAACACACACTGTGACCCTCACCCTGAGACCAGCCCTCAAGTAAAGCCTCTCAGTGGCTGGATGAAGAGACAGCTTATAGTGCCTGCCATACCCCTAGGCCCCAATTTTTAACCATAGTTTGGGTTTTCCCTTGACTCTTCCCCAGGGCTCTGCTTTGGAATTCCTCTTTTGTTCAGACACCTGAGGCAAAAAACCTGAAAGGAGACCTCCCATCCCTCAGATTGACGAAAAACAATTGGGATCGGGCCAAATCAACAGAGAGGAAGATTCGTCCATGGCCCATGAGTCCTCCCCACATTCTACGGCCATCATTGATATAAAATCCAAATGCAAAAGCCTGAGCAAGTGCCTCAGACTCGCTCTTTCTTCATATCCTGAAGATTTCTTCTCATGATTTGTAGATTGGTCCTGCCATACCTACGTCCCCAAACATAAGGTGAGTTTGTGTTTTCAGACTTCTGTCCTCAAAGTCCTGGGCCACACACCCTCCAGGCTGGGGCCCCTGGAGCCACACATTCGGACTGTGCCTAACCAATCCATGGGTATTCTGCCCATTCCATTGTCCAAAATCTTACAAATTGGGAGAACTCTCCAAGGTCCCCGAGGCAATACCAATAGTGTAGGTCTCCAGGGACAAACAAGGGTGGTCTGACACCAGGTGAGCATCTACCTCCACTCATTCCATAGACGGATATCCCCAGAGAAGAAGATTGAACCAGACAGGATCCTAGGCAATAATCGGATCCATTGCTTTGGTTTACAGGCATGTCTCCTCAAGAGCCTGGATTCCAAGACCAGCATAAGGGTTTTCCTGAGGCACCCATCAGAACAAATCTCCTCTCCACAAGGAAACTTGTGCATGGGAGCTATGTCAAAAGCTTAGGAGAATACTTCAGGGTCCCGGTACCACCGCCCCATTCCAAGGCCCTCATGGACACAAACACACTTAAGGTCCCATCCTCAGGAAAGTCCATTTCAACTCAGCCACCACGGTTGCTCCCGCAGAGCCATCCGATCTCAACTGTATTGTTGCTAGGAGACAATTGGAATGCGAGGCGGGCTTCCCAGGCATCCATCCTCGAACGGTGCTCTGGAGTCATTCCATATTAGATGTCCTGGAGCTGCCCAACAGGTCTCAATTGTCCAACAGATGGAATCCTTGAAGGGGGCATCACACAACTCCCAACGTGGGAAAAGCTCCATGGCCTTGAGATTCCACTTCTTTCATGAAGGGGCAGTCATGCACAGAAACTACAACCTGAGCCAACGTCTGATCCTCGCCATGACTTCAGATGCTTGTGATATTGTTTCCGATCTGCAGGGGGTACCTACCGTGCCCTCGGCCTGAAGCCCAAGTCTAGCTTGTGTTCTCAGACTTCTGTCCTCACATTCCTGGCCCAGAAATCCTCCATTTTGGCAATTCCGGATCCACAATGCAGCACTCAGCCTGCCCTCTAGAAAAAATATCTTGCCTAATGAGGTGCCCAGGCACCTCAAATGAGGATAAACCTACAGGGCACTCGACTGTACCCAAATTATATAGTCTAACTTGGGCACTAGTGCACTGTCTGACACATCCTGAGCCAGAACCTCCTGACCAACACCCAGGCAGTTGACCGCACACTGAGCATATCAGACGCGCCATCGCCTTAGATCGTCATCTCTTCCCAACTGCGATTTTTCAGGCTTCAGAACCTAGACCTTATCTCCAACCACTGCCCAGGGTTGAAAATGATGCAGAAATCAAAACACCTTCCCCATGGCAAGAGACCTTGTGATTGGCATGTTGTCCAAGGTCCAGTGTAGTTGAAACCAGTGTGGCCCATGAGGCCCCGCCCATGCTCACGTGCCACGTTGGTCACAAACACACACTGTGACCCTCAGCCTGAGCCCTGCCCTCAAGTAAGGCCTCTCAGTGGCTGGATGTAGAGACAGCTTATTTTGCCTGCCATGCCCCTAGGCCCCAATTTTTAACCATAGTTTGGGTTTTCCCTTCACTCTTCCCCAGGGCTCTGCTTTGGAATTCCTCTTTTGTTCAGACACCTGAGGTAATAAACCTGAAAGGAGACTTCCCATCCCACAGATTGACGAAAAACAATTGGGATCGGGCCAAATCCACAGAGAGGAAGATTCGTCCATGACCCATGAGTCCACCCCACATTCCACGGCCATCGTTGATATAAAATCCAAATGCAAAAGCCTGAGCAAGTGCCTCAGAATCGCTCTTTCTTCATATCCTGAAGATTTCTTCTCATGATTTGTAGATTGGGCCTGCCATACCTACATCACCAAACCTAGGCTGAATTTGTGTTTTCAGACTTCTGTCCTCAAAGACCTAAACCACACACCCTCAGGTAGGGGCCCCTGAAGCCACACATTAAGACTGTGCCTACCCAATCCATGGGAATTCTGCCCATTCCATTGTCCAAAATCGTACAAATTAGGAGAACTCTCCAAAGTCCCCGAGGCCATCCCAATAGTGTAGGTCTCCGGGGACAAACAAGGACGGTCTAACACCAGGTGAGCATCTACCTCCACTCAGTCCATAGATGAATATCCCCAGACAAGAAGAATGAACAAGACAGGACCCTAGGCCATAATCGAATACATTGCTTTGGTTTACAGGCATGTCTCTTCAAAAGTCTGGATTCCAATACCAGCATAATGGGTTTCCTGAGGCACCCATCAGAACAAATCTCCTCTCCACAAGGAAACTTGTGCATGGGAGCTATGTTAAAAGCTTAGGAGAATACTTCAGGGTCCAGTGCCACCGCCCCATTTCAAGGCCCTCATGGACACAAAAACACATTAGGGCCCATCTTCAGGAAAGTCCATTTCAACTCAGCCACACAGGTTGCTCCCGCAGAGGGATCCGATCTCAACTGTATTGTGGCTAGTAGACAATTGGATTGTGAGGCGGGCTTCCCTGACATCCATCCTCCAAGGGTGCTCTGGAGTCATTCCATATGGGATGTCCTGGAGCTGCCCAACAGGTCTCAATTGTCACACAGAAGGAATCATTGAAGGGGGCATCCCACCACTCCCACGTCGGAAAACCTCCATGGCCTTGAGATTCCGCTCCGTTCATGAAGGGGTAGTCATGCACAGAAACTACAACCTGAGCCAACGTCTGATCCTCGCCGTGACTTCAGATGCTTGAGATTTTGGTTGCAACTGCAGGGGGTACCAGCCGTGCCCTCGGCCTAAAACTCATGTCTAGCTTGTGTTCTCAGACTTCTGTCCTCACACTCCTGGCCCAGAAGCCCAAAAGTTTGGGAATTCCGGACCCACAATGCAGCACTATGCCTGCCCTCTAGAAAAAATATCTTGCCTAATGAGGTGCCCAGGCACCTCAAATGAGGATAAACTACAGGGCACTCGACTGTACCAAAATTATATAGTCTAACCTGGGCACTAATACACTGTCTGACACAACCTGAGTCAGAACCTCCTGACCAACACCCAGGCAGCTGACCGCACACTGAGCATATCAGACGCGCCATCGCCTTAGGTCGTCATCTCTACCCAACTACGATTTTTCAGGCTTCAGAACCTATACCTTATGTCCAATCACTGCTCACGATTGAAAATGATGCAGAAATCAGAACACCTTCCCCATGGCAAGAGACCTTGTAATTGGCATGTTGTGCAAGGTCCAGTGTAGTTGAAACCAGTTTGGCCCATGAGGCCCCGCCCATGCTCACGTGCCACGTTGGTCACAAACACACACTGTGACCCTCAGCCTGAGCCCAGTCCTCAAGTAAGGCCTCTCAGTGGCTGGATGTAGAGACAGCTTATTGTGCCTGCCATGCCCCTAGGCCCCAATTTTTAACCATAGTTTGGGTTTTCCCTTCACTCTTCCCCAGGGCTCTGCTTTGGAATTCCTCTTTTGTTCAGACACCTGAGGTAATAAACCTGAAAGGAGACTTCCCATCCCACAGATTGACGAAAAACAATTGGGATCGGGCCAAATCCACAGAGAGGAAGATTCGTCCATGGCGCATGAGTCCTCCCCCATTCCACGGCCATCGTTGATATAAAATCCAAATGCAAAAGCCTGAGCAAGTGCCTCAGAATCGCTCTTTCTTCATATCCTGAAGATTTCTTCTCATGATTTGTAGATTGGGCCTGCCATACCTACATCCCCAAACCTAAGCTGAGTTTGTGTTTTCAGACTTCTGTCCTCAAAGTCCTGGGCCACACACCCTCATGCTGGGGCCTCTGAAGCCACACATTAGGACTGTGCCTACCCAATCCATGGGAATTCTGCCCATTCCATTGTCCAAAATCGTACAAATTAGGAGAACTCTCCAAAGTCCCTGAGGCCAAACCAATAGTGTAGGTCTCCGGGGACAAACAAGGGCGGTAAGACACCAGGTGAGCATCTACCTCCACTCATTCCATAGATGAATATCCCCAGACAAGAAGAATGAACAAGACAGGACCCTAGGCCATAATCGAATACATTGCATTGGTTTACAGGCATGTCTCTTCAAAAGTCTGGATTCCAATACCAGCATAATGGGTTTCCTGAGGCACCCATCAGAACAAATCTCCTCTCCACAAGGAAACTTGTGCATGGGAGCTATGTCAAAAGCTTAGGAGAATACTTCAGGGTCCCAGTGCCACCGCCCCATTTCAAGGCCCTCATGGACACAAACACACATTAGGGCCCATCCTCAGGAAAGTCCATTTCAACTCAGCCACCCCGGTTGCTCCCGCAGAGGGATCCGATCTCAACTGTATTGTGGCTAGTAGACAATTCGATTGCAAGGCGGGCTTCCCTGACATCCATTCTCCAAGGGTGCTCTGGAGTCATTCCATATGGGATGTCCTGGGCTGCCCAACAGGTCTCAATTGTCACACAGAAGGAATCATTGAAGGGGGTATCCCACAACTCCCACGTCGGAAAACCTCCATGGCCTTGAGATTCCGCTCCGTTCATGAAGGGGCGGTCATGCACAGAAACTGCAACCTGAGCCAACGTCTGATCCTCGCCGTGACTTCAGATGCTTGAGATATGGTTTCCGATCTGCAGGGGGTACCTACCGTGCCCTCGGCCTGAAGCCCAAGTCTATCTTGTGTTCTCAGACTTCTGTCCTCAAACTCCTGGCCCGTAAGTCCTCCATTTTGGCAATTCCGGACCCACAAGGCAGCACTCTGCCTGCCCTCTAGAAAAAATATCTTGCCTAATGAGGTGCCCAGGCACCTCAAATGAGGATAAACCTACAGGGAACTCGACTGTACCCAAATTATATAGTCTAACTTGGGCACTAGTGCACTGTCTGACACAACCTCAGCCAGAACCCCCTGACCAACACACAGGCAGCTGACCGCACACTGAGCATATCAGACGCGCCTTTGCTTTAGGTCGTCATCTCTTCCCAACTGCGATTTTTCAGGCTTCAGAACTTATACCTTATGTCCAATCACTGCTCACGATTGAAAATGGTGCAGAAATCAGAACACCTTCCCCATGGCAAGAGACCTTGTGATTGGCATGTTGTCCAAGGTCCAGTGTAGTTGAAACCAGTTTGGCCCATGAGGCCCCACCCATGCTCGCGGGCCACTATTGTCACAAACACACATTTGACCCTCAGCCTGAGCCCAGTCTCAAGTAAGGCCGCTCAGTGACTGGATGAAGAGACAGCTTATTGGGCCTGCCATGCCCCTAGGCCCCAATTTTTAACAATAGTTTGGGTTGTCCCTTCACTCTTCCCCAGGGCTCTGCTTTGGAATTCCTCTTTTGTTCGGACACCTGAGTTAATAAACCTGAAAGGAGACCTCCCATCCCACAGATTGACGAAAAAAATTGGGACCGCCCCAATCCACAGAAAGGAAGATTCGTCCATGGCCCATGATGCCTCCCCACATTCCACGGCCATCGTTGATATAAAATCCAGAGACAAAAGCCTGAGCAAGTGCCTCAGACTCGCTCTTTCTTCATATCCTGAAGAGTTCTGCTCATGGTGTGTAGATTGGGCCTGCCATACCTACGTCCCCAAACATAAGGTGAGTTTGTGTTTTCAGACTTCTGTCCTCAAAGTCCTGGGCCACACACCCTCCAGGCTGGGGCCCCTGGAGCCACATATTCGGACTGTGCCTACCCAATCAATAGGAATTCTGACCATATCATTGTCCAAAATCTTACAAATTTGGAGAATTCTCCAAAGTCCCCGAGGCAAAACCAATAGTTTAGGTCTCCTGGGACAAACAAGGTGGTCTGACACCAGGTGAGCATCTACCTCCACTCATTCCATAGACGGATATCCCCAGAGAATAAGATTGAACCAGACAGGATCCTAGGCAATAGTCGGATCCATTGCTTTGGTTTACAGGCATGTCTCCTCAAGAGCCTGGATTCCAAGACAAGCATAAGGGTTTTCCTGAGGCACCCATCAGAACAAATCTCCTCTCCACAAGGAAACTTGTGCATGGCAGCCTTGTCAAAAGCTTAGGAGAATACTTCAGGGTTCCGGTGCCACCGCACCATTCCAAGGCCCTCATGGACACAAACACACTTTAGGCCCCATCCTCAGGAAAGTCCATTTCAACTCAGCCACCCCGTTAGCTCCCGCAGAGCCATCCGATCTCAACTGTATTGTTGCTAGGAGACAATTGGAATGCGAGGCGGGCTTCCCAGGCATCCATCTTCAAACGGTGCTCTGGAGGCATTCCATATGGGATGTCCTGGGGCTGCCTAACAGGTCTCGATTTTACTGCAGAAGGAATCCTTGAAGGGGGCATCACACAACTCCCAACGTGGGAAAAGCTCCATGGCCTTGAGATTCCGCTCCTTTCATGAAGGGGCAGTCATGCACAGAAACTACAACCTGAGCCAACGTCTGATCCTCGCCGTGACTTCAGATGCTTGAGATATTTTTTCCGATCTGCAGGGGGTAACTACCGTGCCCTAGGCCTGAAGCCCAAGTCTAGCTTGTTTTCTCAGACTTCTGTCCTCAAACTCTTGGCCCAGAAGTCCTCCATTTTGGCAATTCCGGACCCACAATGCAGCACTCTGCCTGCCGTCTAGAAAAAATATCTTGCCTAATGAGGTGCCCAGGCACCTCAAATGAGGATAAACCTACAGGGCACTCGACTGTACCCAAATTATATAGTCTAACTTGGGCACTAGTGCACTGTCTGACACAACCTGAGCCAGAACCTCCTGACCAACACCCAGGCAACTGACCGCACACTGAGCATATCAGATGCGCCATCGCATTAGATCGTAATCTCTTCCCAAATGCGATTTTTCAGGCTTCAGAACCTAGACCTTATGTCCAATCACTGCTCAAGATTGAAAATGATGCAGAAATCAGAACACTTTCGCATGGCAAGAGACCTTGTGATTGGCATGTTGTCCAAGGTCCAGTGTAGTTGTAACCAGGGTGGCCCATGAGGCCCCGCCCATGCTCGAGGGCCAAAATTGTCACAAACACACATTTGACCCTCAGCCTGAGCCCAATCCTCAAGTAAGGCCTCTCAGTGGCTGGATGAAGAGACAGCTTATTGGGCCTGCCATGCTGCTAGGCCCCAATTTTTAACCATAGTTTGGGTTGTCCCTTCACTCTTCCCCAGGGCTCTGCTCTGGAATTCCACTTTTGTTCGGACACCTGAGGTAATAAACCTGAACGGAGACCTCCCAACCCACAGATAGACGAAAAATAATTTGGACCGGGCCAAATCCACAGAGAGGAAGATTCGTGCATGGCCCATGAAACCTCCCCACATTCCACGGCCATCGTTGATATAAGCCCAAAAGTTTGGCAATTCCGGACCCACAATGCAGCACTCTGCCTGCCCTCTAGAAAAAATGATTGCCTCAAGAGCTGGCCAGGCACCTTCAATGAGGATATACCTCCACAGCACTCGACTTTACCCAAATTATATAGTCTAACCTGGGCACTAATGCACTGTCGGACACAACCTGAGCCCGGACCTCCTGACCAAACCGCACACTGAGCACATAAGACCCGCCATGGCCTTAGGTCATCATCTCTTCCTTACCTCAGTTTTCAGGCCTCAGAACCGAGACATTATTTTCAATCACTGCCCAGAGGTGAGTGTGATGCAGAAATCAGAACACCTCCTTACCCATTGTAAGAAACCTTGTGGTTGGCACGTTGTCCAACGTTCAGTGTAGGAGAAACCAGCATTCACCCTGAGGCTCCGCCCATTCTTGAGTGCGACAAGGGCATAAACACGCATTGTGACCCTCAGCATGAGTCCTGTCCTCTAGTAAGTCCTCTCAGTGACTGGACCATTAGATGTCATAATGGGCTTGATATGTCCCTAAGCCCCAATTTTTAACCAGATTTCTGATTGTCCAGTCACCCCCCCCCAGGGCTCTACTCTGGAATCCCTCATTTGGTGGGACACCTGAGGTTAAAAAGAAAACAACATAAAAAAAAAAAAAAACGGACTTCATCCATCCCATCCCACAGAGTGACCCCATATGCTTTGGACTGGTCCAAACCACCAGGGAGTAAGACTCGTCCATTTCCAATGAAGTCACCCAGAAATTTCACGACCATGAGTGACATGATATCCAGAGACAAAAACTTGAGCAAGAGCCTCACACTCGCCCTTTTCTCAAATCCCGAAAAGTTCTCCTCATGGTCTGTAGATAAGTCCTGCCATACCTATGACCTGAAACATAAGCCAAGTTTGTGCTTTTAGACAACTGTCCAAACAGCCCTGGCCTACACAACCTACAGGCTCAGGCCACTGGAGCCAAACCTGAGGACTGTACGAGCCCTCTCCAAGGGAATTGTGTGTGCCCATTCCAATGGCCACATCCCTTCTAATACGATAAACCTCCAAATTCCTTGATTCATCTCATTAGTGGTGGCTTCCCAGGTCAAACAGGGGCAATCTGAGCCCATCTGAGCACCTACCTGTACTCAGACCCATAGAAAGATGTCCCCAGAGGTAAAAAGGAAAGAACAGGCCCCTAGGCATTAATATTATCCATTGCTTTGGTTTCCAGGCATCTCTCCTCAGAGGCCTGGATTTCAATACCAGCATATGGCTGTTTCTTGACTAACCCCTCAAAAAACATCTCATTTACACATGGGAAACTTGCACGTTGGACATGTGTCAAAGCATCTGTTTAGGAGAACCCTTCAGGGCCCCAGTGCCACCAGTTCATTCCAAGGTCTCCATAGTCACAAAAGCACATTAGAACACATCCATAGGAGAGTCCATTTCAACTCAGCCTCCTCGGTTGCTCCACCAGACCCAGCAGATCTAACCTGTTTGTGTCTAGGAGACAATTGGAATGCGAGGTGGGCTACACAGCCATGCATCCTTAAAACCCTGATCAGAATCATTGGCCTGGAGGGAAAAAAAAGGACTCAAATGTCCTCAGAAGACACTTTGCAGTTTGGAGCTTCTCACAACTCCCATCGTGGGAAAACCCCCATGGCCTCGTGATGCCGCCCCTTCGTGAAGGGGCCATCAGGGACAGAAACACAAACTTCAGCGATCGTCTGATCCTCGCCCTGACTTCAGATGCACGAGATCTCGATTCAGGTCTGTAGATTGTGCCGTCGCTGATACAAAATCCAGAGACAAAAACCTGAGCAAGCGCCTCAGACTCAGACTTTCTTCATATCCTGAAGAGTTCTTCTCAAGGTTTGTAGCTCAGGCCTGCTATACCTACGTCCCCAAACCTAAGCTGAGTTTGTGTTTTCAGACTTCTGTCCTCAAAGTCCTGGGCCACACACCCTCCAGGCTGGGGCCCCTGGAGCCACACATTAGGACTGTGCCTAACAATCCATGGGAATTCTGCCCATTCCATTGTCCAAAATCGTACAAATTAGGAGAAACCTCCAAAGTCCCTGAGGCCATCCCAATAGTGTAGGTCGCCCGGAACAAACAAGGGCTGTCTGACACCAGCTGATAATCGACCTCCACTCATACCATAAATGGATGTCCCCAAGGAAATGATTGAACCAGACAGGACCCTACGCCATAATAGGATCCATTGCCTTGTTTTACAGACATGTCTCCTCAAAAGCCTAATTCCAATACGAGCATAGGGGTTTTGCTGAGGCACCCAGCAGAACTCATCTCGTCTCCACAAGGAAACCTATGCATGGGAGCCATGTCCAAAGCATAGGAGAGTACTTCATGGTCCCGGTGCCACCGCCCATTCCAAGGCCCTCATCGACACAAAAACACATTACGACCGATCCTCAGGAAAGTCCATTTCAACTCATCCACCCTGATGCTCCCGCAGAGCCGTCAGATCTAAACTGTCTTGTTACTAGGAGACAATTGGAATGCGAGGTGGGCTTCCCAGGCATCCATCCTCGAACGGTGCTCTGGAGTCATTCCATATGGGATGTCCTGGAGCTGTCCAAAATGTCTCAATTGTCCCGCAGAAGGAATCCTTGAAGGGGGCATCCCACAACTCCCAACGTGGGAAAACTTCAGTGGCCTCGAGATCCGCTCGCCTTCATGAAGCGGCCGTCATGCACGGAAACTCCAACCTGAGCCAACGTCTGATCCTCGCCCTGACTTCAGACGCATGTGTATTGGTTCAGTTCTGCAGGGGGTACCTGCCGTGCCCTCGCCCTGAAACCCAAGTCTAGCTTGTCTTCTCAGACTTCCGTCCTCACACTCCTGGCCCCGAAGCCCTCATGTTTGGCAATTCCGGACCCACAATGCAGCACTCTGCCTGCCCTCTAGAAAAAAATTATTGCCTCATGAGCTGCCCAGGCACCTTCAATGAGGATAAACCTCCACAGCACTGGACTTTACCCTAAGTATATATTCTAACCTGGGCCTTAATGCACTGTCGGACACAACCTAAGCCCGGACCTCCCGACCAACACCCGGAAAGCAGACCGCACACTGAGCACATAAGACCCGCCATGGCCTTAGGTCATCATCTCTTTCCTACCTCAGTTTTCAGGCCTCAGAACCGAGACATTATCTCCAATAACTGTCCAGGGGTGAGTGTGATGCAGAAATCAGAACACCTCCTTACACATGGTAAGAAACCTTGTGGTTGGCACGTCGTCCAACGTTCAGTGTAGGAGAAACCAGCATTCACCCTGAGGCCCCGCCCATTCTTGAGTGCGACAAGGGCTTAAACACGCATTGTAACCCTCAGCATGAGTCCTGTCCTCTAGTAAGTCCTCTCAGTGACTGGACCATTAGATGTCATAATGGGCTTGATATGTCCCTAGGCGCCAATTTTTAACCAGATTTCTGAATGTCCAGTCACCCCCCCCCAGGGCTCTACTCAGGAATCCCTCATTAGGTGAGACACCTGAGGTTAAAAAGAAAACAACATCAAAAAAAAAAAAAAAACGGACTTCTTCCATCCCACAGAGTGACCCCAAACGCTTTGGACTGGTCCAAACCACCAGGGAGTAAGACTCGTCCATTTCCCATGAAGTCACCCAGAAATTTCACGACCATGAGTGACACGATAATCAGAGACAAAAACTTGAGCAAGAGCCTCACACTCGCCCTTTTCTCAAATCCCGAAAAGTTCTCCTCATGGTCTGTAGTTTAAGTCCTGCCATACCTATGACCTGAAACATAAGCCAAGTTTGTTGTTTCAGACAACTCTCCAAACAGCCCTGGCCTACACAACCTACAGGCTCAGGCCACTGGAGCCAAACCTGAGGACTGTACTTGCCCTCTCCAAGGGAATTGTGTGTGCCCATTCCAATGGCCACATCCCTTCTAATAGGATAAATCTCCAAAGTCCCTGATCCATCTCAATAGTGGTGGCTTCCCAGGTAAAACAGGGGCAATCTGAGCCCATCTGAGCACCTACCTGTACTCAGACCAATAGACAGATGTCCCCAGAGGTAAAAAGGAAAGAACAGGCCCCTAGGCACTAATCATATCCATTGCTTTGGTTTCCAGGCATCTCTCCTCAGAGGCCTGGATTTCAAAACCAGCATATAGCTCTTTCTTGAGTCACCCATCAGAAAACATCTCATCTACCCTTGGGAAACTTGCACGTTGGAGCTGTGTCAAAGCCTCTGTTTAGAAGAACCCTTCAGGGCCCCAGTGCCCCCGCTTCATTCCAAGGTCTCCATAGACACAAAAGCACATTAGGACCCATCCAAAGGAGAGTCCATTTCAACTCAGCCTCCTCGGTTGCTCCCCCGATCCAGCAGATAACCTGTCTTGTTTCTAGGAGACAATAGGAATGCGAGGTGGGCTACCCAGCCATGCATCCTTAGAACCCTGCTCAGAATCATTGGCCTGGAGGGAAAAAAAAGGACTCAAATGTCCTCAGAAGACACTTTGCAGTTTGGAGCTTCTCACAACTCCCATCGTGGGAAAACCCCCATGGCCTCGTGATGCCGCCCCTTCGTGAAGGGGCCATCAGGGACAGAAACACAAACTTCAGCGATCGTCTGATCCTCGCCCTGACTTCAGATGCACGAGATCTCGATTCAGGTCTGTAGATTGTGCCGTCGCTGATACAAAATCCAGAGACAAAAACCTGAGCAAGCGCCTCAGACTCGCACTTTCTTCATATCCTGAAGAGTTCTTCTCAAGGTTTGTAGCTCAGGCCTGCCATACCTACGTCCCCAAACCTAAGCTGAGTTTGTGTTTTCAGACTTCTGTCCTCAAAGTCCTGGGCCACACACCCTCCAGGCTGGGGCCCCTGGAGCCACACATTAGGACTGTGCCTAACAATCCATGGGAATTCTGCCCATTCCATTGTCCAAAATCGTACAAATTAGGAGAAACCTCCAAAGTCCCTGAGGCCATCCCAATAGTGTAGGTCGCCCGGAACAAACAAGGGCTGTCTGACACCAGCTGATAATCGACCTCCACTCATACCATAAATGGATGTCCCCAAGGAAAAGATTGAACCAGACAGGACCCTAGGCCATAATAGGATCCATTGCCTTGTTTTACAGACATGTCTCCTCAAAAGCCTGATTCCAATACGAGCATAGGGGATTGCTGAGGCACCCAGCAGAACTAATCTCGTCTCCACAAGGAAACCTATGCATGGGAGCCATGTCCAAAGCATAGGAGAGTACTTCATGGTCCCGGTGCCACCGCCCATTCCAAGGCCCTCATCGACACAAAAACACATTACGACCGATCCTCAGGAAAGTCCATTTCAACTCAGCCACCCCCGATGCTCCCGCAGAGCCGTCAGATCTAAACTGTCTTGTTACTAGGAGACAATTGGAATGCGAGGTGGGCTTCCCAGGCATCCATCCTCGAACGGTGCTCTGGAGTCATTCCATATGGGATGTCCTGGAGCTGTCCAAAAGGTCTCAATTGTCCCGCAGAAGGAATCCTTGAAGGGGGCATCCCACAACTCCCAACGTGGGAAAACTTCAATGGCCTCGAGATTCCGCTCCCTTCATGAAGCGGCCGTCATGCACGGAAACTCCAACCTGAGCCAACGTCTGATCCTCGCCCTGACTTCAGACGCATGTGTACTGGTTCAGTTCTGCAGGGGGTACCTGCCGTGCCCTCGCCCTGAAACCCAAGTCTAGCTTGTCTTCTCAGACTTCTGTCCTCACACTCCTGGCCCCGAAGCCCTCATGTTTGGCAATTCCGGACCCACAATGCAGCACTCTGCCTGCCCTCTAGAAAAAAATTATTGCCTCATGAGCTGCCCAGGCACCTTCAATGAGGATAAACCTCCACAGCACTCGACTTCACCCAAATTAATAGTCTAACCTGGGAACTAATGCACTGTCGGACACAACCTGAGCCCGGACCTCCTGACCAACACCAGGAAAGCAGACCGCACACTGAGCACATAAGACCGCCATGGCCTTAGGTCATCCTCTCTTCCCTACCTCAGTTTTCAGGCCTCAGAACCGAGACATTATCTCCAATCACTGCCCAGGGGTGAGTGTGATGCAGAAATCAGAACACCTCCTTACCCATGGTAAGAAACCTTGTGGTTGGCACGTCGTCCAACGTTCAGTGTAGGAGAAACCAGCATTCACCCTGAGGCCCCGCCCATTCTTGAGTGCAACAGGGGCATAAACACGCATTGTGACCCTCAGCATGAGTCCTGTCCTCTAGTAAGTCCTCTCAGAGACTGGACCATTAGATGTCATAATGGGCTTGATATGTCCCTAGGCGCCAATTTTTAACCAGATTTCTGATTGTCCAGTCACCCACCACCCCCAGGGCTCTACTCTGGAATCCCTCATTTGGGGGGACACCTGAGGTTAAAAAGAAAACAACATCAAAAAAAAAAAAACAAAACGGACTTCTTCCATCCCACAGAGTGACCCCAAACGCTTTGGACTGGGCCAAACCACCAGGGAGTAAGACTCGTCCATTTCCCATGAAGTCACCCAAAAATTTCACGACCATGAGTGACAAGATATCCAGAGACAAAAACTTGAGCAAGAGCCTCACACTCGCCCTTTTCTCAAATCCCGAAATGTTCTCCTCATGGTCTGTATATAAGTCCTGCCATACCTATGACCTGAAACATAAGCCAAGTTTGTGTTTTCAGACAACTGTCCAAACAGTCCTGGCCTACACAACCTACAGTCTTAGGCCCCTGGAGCCAAACCTGAGGACTGTACTTGCCCTCTCCAAGGGAATTGTGTGTGCCCATTCCAATGGCCACATTCCTTCTAATAGGATAAACCTCCAAAGTCCCTGATCCATCTCATTAGTGGTGGCTTCCCAGGTAAAACAGGGGCAATCTGAGCCCATCTGAGCACCTACCTGTACTCAGACCCATAGACAGATGTCCCCAGAGGTAAAAAGCAAAGAACAGACCCCTAGTCACTAATCATATCCATTGCTTTGGTTTCCAGGCATCTCTCCTCAGAGGCCTGGATTTCAAAACCAGCAATGGCTGTTTCTTGACTCACCCATCAGAAAACATCTCATCTACACATGGGAAACTTGCACGTTGGAGCTGTTTTCAAAGGCTCTGTTTAGGAGAACCCTTCAGGGCCCCAGTGCCACCGCTCTTTCCAAGGTTCCATAGACACAAAAGCACATTAGGAACCATCCACAGGAGAGTCCATTTCAACTCAGCCTCCTCGGTTTCTCCCCTAGATCCAGCAGAACTAACCTGTCTTGATGCTAGGAGACAATTGGAATTCGAGGTGGGCTACCCAGCCATCCATCCTTAGAACCCTGCTCAGAATCATTGGCTTGGAGCCAACAACAGGTCTCAATTGTCCTGCAGAAGACACTTTGCAGTTTGGAGCTTCTCACAATTCCCATTGTGGGAAAACCGCCATGGCCTCGTGATGCCCCCCTTTATGAAGGGGCTATCAGGGTCAGAAACTCCAACCTGAGCGATCGTCTGATCCTCGCCCTGACTTCAGATGCACGAGATCTCTATTCAGTTCTGTAGATTGTGCCTGCCATGTCCTTACCCAGAAACCGAAGCCTAGCTAGTGTTCTCAGACTTCTGTCCTCAGACTACTGACCCAGAAGCCCTCCATTTTGGCAATCCAGAACTACAAAGCAGCACTCTGCCTGCCCTCCAGAAGAAAAACATTGCCCTCTGGGGCTACCAAGTAACCCCAAGTGAGGATCAGCCTGCGCCTACCTTGGCTGTACCCCAAATACATAGGCTGACCAGGGCACTAATGCCCTTTCTGACACTGCCTGAGCCTAGACCTCCTGGCCGCACCAAGACAGCTGGCCACACACTGAGCACATCGAGCCGCCAAGGCCTTAGGACGTCATCTCTTTCCACCTCGGTTTTCAGGCTTCAGAACCTAGACCTTATCTCTATTCACTGCCCAGGCCTGAACCTAATGCAGAAATCAGAATTCCTTCCCCAGGGCAAGAAACCTTGTGGTTGGCATGTTGTCCAATGTTAAGTGTAGTTGAAACCAGTGTGGCCCATGAGGCCCCGCTCATGCTTGCTTTCCAAGCCCCCATACACACAATCCTCACCAGTGTTTGAGATTACCAGTCGCCCAGCCCGTACCTGGGGCTCTGCTCTGGAATCCCTTTCTTGGAGAGACACATGAGTCAGAAAACACGACTCCACCCTTACCAGAAAATGACCCCAAACTCTTGGGAACTGGGACAAATCCCCAGAGAGGGATAGTCGTCCATAGTCCCTGAGGCCACCTTTCCAATCCACGGCTATCCCGGACACAACATCCAGAGACAAAAGCCTGAAGGAACGCCTCCCATTCGCCCTTGTTTCAGAGGCCCAGGAGCTCCCTCTCGGGCTGTACATCCGGCCTGCTATACGCTAGGCGCCACTCATGAGCTGAGTTTGTGTTTTCAGACTTTTGTGCCCACAGCCTGGACCCACAAATCCTCCAGGCTAGAGCCTCTGGAGACACAGCGAAAGATTGTGCCTGCCCTCTCCAAGGAAATTGTGCCCAATCCATTGACCACAACCCTACAGGTTAGGGAAAAGCTCCAAGGCCCCTGAGGCCATCAATAGTGTAGGCCACCCTGGACTAAGAAGGGCTCTCTGACACCAGCGGAGCATCTATCTCCACTTAGACTCTCAGACAGTGTCCCCAGAGACAGAAGGTTGAAATGGACAGGCCACCAGGCCCTAATCTGAACTTTAGCATTGGTTTCCATGTGTCCGTCCTCAGAGGACTGTTTTCGTAGACCAGCACACGGAGCTTTTCTGAGGCACCAAACCAAACCTCTCTCGTCTTCTCATGGGAAGCTTACTTACTGGGGATGTATCAAACCCTTCAGGTAGGAGAGTTCCGCAGGGCCACAGAACAACCAGCACATTCCAAGGTCTCCATGGACTCAAATGCACATTATGACGCATCCTCAGGAGAGGCCATTTCAACTCAGCCCCCTGGGTAGCGTGCCCCAGAGGCAGCAGATCAAACATATCTTGTGGCTAATGGCCAATGGGAATGCGAGGCATGCTGTACAGGGATCCATCCTTCGAACCCTGCTCTACAGTCCTTCCGTATCCTATGTCCTGGAGCCATGCAACAGGACTCGAATGTCCCGCAGAAGGAAACCTTGTGGTTGGGGTAACCTCCAAACTCAGCGTGGGAAAACTTTCTTGGCCTCATGAGGCCCCCGCTTCATGAAGGTGCCATCATGGCCAAAAACTCCAGCCTCAGCCAACGTCTGATCCTCAGCCTGACTTCAGATGCAGGAGATTTTGATTCAGCCTCTGCAGAGTGGGCCTGCTCTGCCCTTGGCTCCATTCCTCACCCTAGCTTGTGTTTTCAGACTTCTGTCCTCACATTCTGGGCCCACAAACCCACCCTCCTGGAAATTCTGGGGCCACAATGAAGCACTCTGCCTGCCTTCCAGGAGAAAAACATTGTCTATGGTGCTGCCCAGAACCCCAAATGAGGACCAAACAGCTTGGCCATCGGCAACACCCCAATTGCATAGGCTACCTTAAACACTGATGCTCTGTCGCAAATTGCCTGAGCCCAGACCTTCCAACAGACACCGACACAGCTGGCTGCACACCCAGCACATTGGACCAGCCACTGCCTTAGGCCACCATCCATTCCCAACCTGGGTTTTCAGTCATCGGAACCTGGACTTTATCTCCAATTCCTGCACACGGGGGAACCTGATGCACAAGTCAGAACCCCTCCTTCCCCATGGCAAGAAACCTTGCTGCTGGCAGTGAGTCAAACATTCAGTGTAGGAGAAAACGGCATGACCCATGAGGCCACGCCCATGCGTGAGGGCCGCCTTGGGCACAAACACACATGGTGACCCTCAGCATGAGTACCTTATTCAAGTAACGCCTCTCAGTGACTGGACCAAGAGCCCGCATATGTGGCTTGCCATGCCCATAGGCACCCAGGACTAACTAGATGGTGTGTATTCCAGTTGAGGGAAGCCACTGCTGTGCTCTAGAGTCCCTCTCCTGCGGGGTCCCCTGTGGCAGAATACAGTACTCTTTCCTTCCCACAGAATGAACCAAAACACTTGGGGGCTTGGACAATCCCCCGAGAGGAAGGCTCTTCCTCGGCCCCTGAAGCAACCCCTACCCTGAACGGCCACTGTGAACGCAACACCCAGAGACAAATCCTGAGCGAATGCATCCCACTTGCCCTCCTTTGATATCCAGAGGATCTCCCCTCACGGACTGGAGATCAGGCCTGCCATTACCTTGGCCCCTAGCTGAGCCAAGTTTGCTTTTTCAGACATCTGTCCCCACAGCCCTGGCAAACACAGCCTCTAGGCTGGGTCCTCTGGAGCCATACCATATGACCGTGCCTGCTCTCTCCTGGAAAACTGTGTCCATTCCTTTGGCCACACAACTCCAGAATATGAGAAACCTCAAGGACATCCCACTACTGGGAGCCTCCCTGGACACACAGGGGCATTCGGACACAAGCTGAGCAGCTACCTCCACCAAGGCATGCACACAGATGTCAACAGAGATAGAAGGTTGAGCCGGCCAGGCCCTTAGGCCCTAATCTCAACTCTTGCTTTGGTGTCCAGGTGTCACTCCTCAGAGGCTTTGGTTCGAAGAACAGGATATGGGGCTTTCCTGAGGCACTGAACAGAACTCCTCTCGACTCCACATGGGAAGCTTCCTTGTTGGAGCCGTGTCAAACACCTCAGGTTGGAGAATCCTGCAGAGTCCCTGAGCCACCTCCACATTCCAAGGTCTCCCAGGCCACCAACCCACAGTAGGACTCATCTTCAGGAGAGTCCATTTCAACTCTCCCCTCTGGGTAGCTCACCCAGGAGCCCGCAGATTGAGCCTGACTTGTCCTGACTAAAGAGTGGGAATATGAGGTGGCGTTCCCAGGCATCCATGCTTAGACACCTGCTCTCGAGTCTTTCCATATGGGACCTCCTGGAACCATCCAATAGGACTCGACAGTCGTGCAGAAGGAAACCTTGAGGTTTGGAGTAGTTCACAAATCCCATCGTAGGCAAACCTCCCTGGCGTCATGGAGCCCCCACACCCTTCAGGAAGAGGCCATGCTGGACAAAAACTGTAGCCTGAGGCACGTCTCATAGTTGACATGACCTCAGTGCAGGAGATCTCGATACAGCCTCTGCAGAGTGGGCCTGCTCTGCCCTCGGTCCCAAACCTCAGGCTAGCTTGTGTTTTCAGACTTCCTTCCTCACACTCCTGGCAAACAAGCCCTCCGGACTAGGAACTCCAGAACCACATCCCAGCCAGTGTCTGCCCAACGGAAGAACAACGTTTCCCTGTGGGGTTCCCCAGAAAACCCAGATGAGGATCAACCTGCTCGGGCCTTGACGTGGCCCGAACTGGATAGGCTGCTCTGGGCACTTAAGTTCCATCTGACACAGCCTGAAGCCACACGTCCAGACAGACAAGGAGACAGCTGGCCGCACACCCAGCACTTCGGTCACGCCATGGTCTTATGCTGTCACCTCTTCCTAACCTTGGTTTTCAGATATCTGAACCTAGACATTATATCAATTCTCCACACAGCTGGGTATCGCAAGCACAAAAGAGAACTCCTCCTTCCCCATGGCTGTAAAGCTTGCTCTTGGCATGGAATCACACCTTCAGGGTGAGAGAAACCTTCATGTCCCATGATTCCACGCCCAACCGTGGGTGCAGCAGCACAAATTCACACTGTGACCCTCAGCATGAGCCCCATGTCAAAGAAAGGCCTGTCAGGGCCTGGACCAAGAGCCCACATATGGGGCTTGCCAGGCCGCTATGCACCCAATCCTCACCAGTGTTTGAGTTTTCCAGTCACCTCGCCCGTACCGCGGGATCTGCTCTCGAATCCCTTTCTTGGAGAGACACACGAGCCAGACAACACGACTCCACCCTTCACACAAAATGACCCCAAACTCTTGGGAGCTGGGACAAATCCCCAGACAGGGATACTCGTCCATAGTCCCTGAGGCCACCCGTCCAATCCACGGCTATCCCGGACACAACATCCAGAGACAAAAGCCTGAAGGAACGCCTCCCACTTGCCCTTGTTTCAGAGGCCCAGGATCTCCCTCTTGGGCTATACATCCGGCCTGCCATACACTAGGCGCCACTCATAAGCTGAGTTTGTGTTTCCAGACATCTGTGCCCACAGCCTGGACCCACACAACCTCCAGGCTAGCCTCCATTCCAAGGCCCTCATGGACACAAACACACATTAGGCCCCATCCTCAAGAAAGTCCATTTCAACTCAGCCACCCCGGTTTCTCCCGCAGAGCCATCAGATCTCAACTGTCTAGTCCCTTCATTCTTCCCCAGGGCTCTGCTTTGGAATTCCTCTTTGTTTGGGGCACCTGAGGTATCAAACCTGAAAGGAGACCTCCCATCCCACAGATTGACGAAAAACCATTGGGACCGGGCCATATCCACAGCGAGGAAGATTCGTCCATGACCCATGAGGCCTCGCCACATTCCACGGTCATCGTTGATACAAAATCCAGAGAACAAAGCCTGAGCAAGTGCCTCAGACTCGCTCTTTCTTCATATCCTGAAGTTTTATTCTCATGGTTTGTAGATTGGGCCTGCCATACCTACGTCCCCAAACCTAAGCTGAGTTTGTGTTTTCAGACTTCTGTCCTCAAATTCCAGGGCCACACACCCTCCAGGATGGGGCCCCTGGAGCCACACATTAGGACTGTGCTTACCCCATGCATGGAAATTCTGCCCATTCCATTGTTCAATATCTACATATTAGGAGAACCCTGCAAAGTCCCCGAGGCCATCCCAAGAGTGTAGGTCTCCCGGGACGAACAAGGGCGGTCTGACACCAGCTGAGAATCTATCTCCACACATGACATAGATGGATGTCCCTAGAGAAGAAGATGGAACCAGACATGACCCTAGGCCATAATCAGATCCAAGCTTTGGTTTACAGGCATGTCTCCTCAAAAGCCTGAATTCCAATACAAGCATAGGGGGTTTCCTGAGGCACCCATCAGAACAAACCTCATCTGCACAAGGAAACTTGAGCATGGGAGCTATGTCAAAAGTTTAGGAGAATACTTCAGGGTCCCAGTGCCACCGCCCCATTCCAAGGTTCCCATGGGCACAAACACACTTTAGGAACTTACCTCGGGAAAGTCCATTTCAACTCAGCCTCCCCGGTGTCTCCCGCAGAGCCATCAGATCTCAACTGTCTTGTTGTTAGGAGACAATTGGAATGCGAGGCGATGTTCCCTGGCATCCATCTTAGAACAATGCTCTGGAGTCATTCCATAGGAAATGCCCTGGAGCTACCAAACAAGTCTCAAATGTCCCGAATAAGGAATCCTTGAAGGGGGCATCCCACTACTCCCAACGTGGGAAAACGTTAAGAGCCTTGAGACTCCGCTTCGTTCATGAAGGGGCAGTCATGCACAGAAACTCCAACCGGAGACAACGTCTGTTCCTCGCCGTGACTTCATATGCTTTAGATATTGGTTCAGATCTGCAGGGGACACCTGCAGTTCCCTCGGCCTGAAGCCCAAGTTTAGGTTGTGTTCTCAGACTTCTGTCCTCACACTCCTAGCCCAGAAGCCCTCACGTTTGGCAATTCCGGACCCACAATGCAGCACTCTGCCTGCCCTCTAGAAAAAATATCTTGCCTAATGAACTGCCCGGGCACCTCAAATAAGGATCAACCTACACGACACTCGACTGTACCCAAATTATATAGTCTAACCTGGGCACTAATGCACTGTCTGACACAACCTGAGCCTGAACCTCCTGACCAACAACTAGGCACCTGACCGCACACTGAGCACATCAGACCCACCATGGCCTTAGGTCATCATCTCTTCCCAAATGCGGTTTTCTGACTTCCGTACCTAGACCTTATCTCCAACCACTGCCCAGGGTTGAAAAGGATGCAGAAATCAGAACTCCTTCCCCATGGCAAGAGACCTTGTGATTGGCATATGGGGCCTTCCATGCCCCTAGGCCCCAAATTTTAACCATAGTTTTGGTTGTCCCCTCACTCTTCCCCAGGGCTCTGCTTTGGAATTCTTCTTTGGTTGGGACCCTGAGGTAACAAACCTGAGAGGAGACCTCCCATCCCACAGATTGAAGAAAAGCAATTGGGACCGTGCCAAATCCCAAGAGAGGAAGTTTCGTCCATGGCCCATGAGACTTCCCCACATTCCACGGCCATCGTTGACACAAAATCCAGAGACCAAAGCCTGAGCAAGCGCCTCAGACTCGCTCTTTCTTCATATCCTGAAGAGTTCTTCTCATGGCTTGTAGATTGGGCCTGCCATACCTACGTCCCCAAACCTAAGCTGATTCTGTGTTTTCCGACTTCTGTCCTCATAGTCCTGGGCCACACACCCTCAAGGCTGGGGCCCCTGGAGCCACAATTTAGGACTGTGCCTACTTCATGCATGGGAATTTTGCCCATTGCATTGTACAAAATTGTACAAATTAGGAGATCCCTCCAAAGTACCCGAGGCCATCCCAATATGTAGGTCTCTTTGGACAACAAGGGCGGTCTGACACCAGCTGAGCATCTACCTCCAATCATACCATAGATGGATGTCCCCAGAGAAGGACATGGAACCAGACAGGACCCTGCCATAATCGGATCCATTGCTTTGGTTTACAGGCATGTCTCCTAAAAATCCTGGATTCCAATACCAGCATAGGGGGTTTCCTGAGGCACCCATCAGAAAACACCTCGTCTCCACGAAGAAACTTGTGCATGGGACCTATGTCAAAATCTTAGGAGAATACTTCAGAGTCCCGGTGCCACTGCCCCATTCCAAGGTCCTAATGGACACAACCACACATTAGGCCCCATGCTCAGGAGCTGTCCATTTCAAATCAGCCACCCTGGTTGCTCCCGCAGAGCCATCCGATCTCCACTGTCTTGTAGCTAGGAGACAATTGGAATGCGAGGCGGGCTTCCCTGGCATCCATCCTCAAACAGTGCTCTGGAGTCATTCCATATGGGATGTTTTGGAGCTGCCCAACAGGTCTCAATTGTCCCGCAGAAGGAATCCTTGAAGGGGGCATCCCACAACTCCCAACGAGGGAAAACCTGCATGGCCTTGAGATTCCTTTCCGTTCATGAAGGGCAGTCATGCACAGAAACTACAACCTGAGTCAACGTCTGATCCTCGCCGTGACTTCAGATGCATGAGATATGGGTTCAGATGTGCAGGGGGTACCTGCCTTGCCCTCGGTGACGCCCAAGTCTAGCTTGTGTTCTCAGACTTCTGTCCTCACACTACTGGCCCAGAAGCGCTCACGTTTGGAATTCCGGACCCACAATGCAGCACTCTGCCTGCCCTCTAGAAAAAATATCTTGCCTAATGAGCTGCCCAGGCACCTCAAATGAGGATCAACCTACCGGGCACTCCACTGTACCCAAATTATATAGTATAACCTGGGCACTAATGCACTGTCTGACACAACCTGAGCCCGAACCTCCTGACCAACAACCAGCCAGCTGACCGCACACTGAGCACATCAGACCCACCATGGCCTTAGGTCATCATCTATTCCCAACGGCGGTTTTCAGGCTTCCGAACCTAGACCTTTTCTCCAACCACTGCCTATGGTTGAAAATGATGCAGAAATCAGAACTCCTTCCCCATGGCAAGAGACCTTGTGATTGGCATGTTGTCCAAAGTTCAGTGTAGTTGAAACAAGTGTGGCCCATGAGGCCCCGCCCATGCTCACGGGACACATTGGTCACAAACACACATTGTGACCCTCAGCCTGAGCCCAGTCCTCAAGTAAGGCCTCTCAGTGGTTGGTGAAGAGACAGCATATGGGGCCTGCCATGCCCCTAGGCCCCAAATTTTAACCATAGTTTGGGTTGTCCCTTCAATCTTCCCCAGGGCTCTGCTTTGCAATTCCTCTTTGGTTGGGACACCTGAGGTAACAAACCTGAAAGGAGACCTCCCGTCCCACAGATTGACGAAAACAATTGGGGCCGGGCCAAATCCCAAGAGAGGAAGTTTTGTCCATGGCCCATGAGGCTTCCCCACATTCCACGGCCATCGTTGACACAAAATCCAGAGACCAAATCCTGAGCAAGCGCCTCAGACTCGCTCTTTCTTCATATCCTGAAGAGTTCTTCTCATGGCTTGTAGATTGGGCCTGCCATACCTACGTCCCCAAACCTAAGCTGATTCTGTGTTTTCCGACTTCTGTCCTCAGAGTCCTGGGCCACACACCCTCCAGCCTGGGGCCCCTGGAGCGACACATTAGGACTGTGCCTACTTCATGCATGGGAATTCTGCCCATTCCATAATCCAAAATTTACAAATTAGGAGATCCCTCCAAAGTCCCCAAGGCCATCCCAATATGTAGGTCTCTTTGGACAAACAAGGGCGGTCTGACACCAGCTGAGCAACTAGCTCCACTCAAAACATAGATGGATGTCCCCAAAGAAGGAGATGGAACCTGACAGGATCCTAGGCCATAATCGGATCCATTGCTTTGGTTTACAGGCATGTCTCCTCCAAAATCCTGGATTCCAATACCAGCATAGGGGGATTCCTGAGGCACCCAACAGAAAATATCTCGTCTCCATGAGGAAAGTTGTGCATGGAAACTATGTCAAAACCTTAGGAGAATACTTTAGAGTCCCGGTGCCACCGCCCCATTCCAAGGTCCTCATGGACACAAACACACATTAGGCCCCATGCTCAGGTAAGTCCATTTCAACTCAGCCACCCTGGTTGCTCCCGCAGAGCCATCCGATCTCCACTGTCTTGTTGCTAGGAGACAATTGGAATGTGAGGCGGGCTTCCATGGCATCCATCCTCCAACGGTGCTCTGGAGTCATTCCATATGGGATGTTTTGGAGCTGCCCAACAGGTCTCAATTGTGCCGCAGAAGGAATCCTTGAAGGGGGCATCCCACAACTCCCAACGTGGGAAAACCTGCATGGCCTTGGGATTCGTCTCCGTTCATGAAGGGGCAGTCATGCACAGAAACTTCAACCTGAGCCAACGTCTGAGCCTCGCCGTGACTTCAGATGCATGAGATATTGGTTCAGATGTGCAGGGGGTACCTGCCTTGCCCTCGGCCTGAAGCCCAAGTCTAGCTTGTGTTCTCAGACTTCTGTCCTCACACTACTGAACCAGAAGCCCTCAAGTTTGGCAATTCCGGGCCCACAATGCAGCACTCTGCCTGCCCTCTAGAAAAAATATCTTGCCTAATGAGCTGCCCAGGCACCTCAAATGAGGATCAACCTAAACGGCACTCGACTGTACCCAAATTATATAGTGTAACCTGGTCACTAATGCACTGTCTGACAGAACCTGAGCCCGAACCTCCTGACCAACAACCAGGCAGCTGACCGCACACTGAGCACATCAGACCCACCATGGCCTTAGGTCATCATCTCTTCCCAACTGTGGTTTTCAGGCTTCTGAACCTAGACCTTTTCTCCAAACACTGCCAATGGTTGAAAATGATGCAGAAATCAGAACTCCTTCCCCATGGCAAGAGACCTTGTGATTGGTATGTTGTCCAAAGTTCAGTGTGTTTAAACCAGTGTGGCCCATGAGGCCCGGCCCCTTCTCGCGGGCCACATTGGTCACAGACACACATTGTGACCCTCAGCCTGAGCCCAGTCCTCAAGTAAGGCCTCTCAGTGGCTGGATGAAGAGACAGCATATGGGGCCTGCCATGCCCCTAGGCCCCAATTTTTAACCATAGTTTGGGTTGTCCATTCACTCTTCCCCAGGGCTCTGCTTTGGACTTCCTCCTGGTTGGGACACCTGAGGTAACAAACCTGAAAGGAGACCTCCCATCCCACAGATTGACGAAAAACAATTAGGACCGTTCCAAATCCACAGAGAGGAAGATTTGTCCATGGCCCATGAGGCCTCCCCACATTCCACGGCCATCGTTGACACAAAATCCAGAGACCAAAGCCTGAGCAATCGCCTCAGACTCGCTCTTTCTTCGTATTCTGAAGATTTCTTATCATGGTTTGTAGATTGGGCCAGCCATACCTATGTCCCCAAACCTAAGCTGAGTTTGTGTTTTCAGAATTCTGTCCTCAACGTCCTGGGCCACAAACCCTCCAGGCTGGGGCCCGTGGAGCCAAACATTAGGAATGTGCCTACCCCATGCATGGGAATTCTGCCCATTCCATTGTCCAAAATTGTACCAATGAGGAGAACCCTCTAATGTCCCCGAGGCCATCCAAATATGTAGGTCTCAGTGGACAACAAGGGCGGTCTGACACCAGCTGAGTATCTACGTCCACTCATACCATAGATGGATGTCCCCAGAGAAGGATATGGTACAACACAGGACCCTAGGCCATAATCGGATCCATTGCTTTGGTTTACAGTCATGACTCCTCAAAATCCTGGTTTCCAATACCAGCATAGGGGGTTTCCTGAGGCACCCATCAGAAAACACCTCGTCTCCACGAGGAAACTTGTGCATGGGACCTATGTCAAAATCTTAGGAGAATACTTCAGAGTCCCGGTGCCACCGTTCCATTCCTAGATCCTCATGGACACAAACACACATTAGGCTCCATGCTCAGGAAAGTCCATTTCAACTCAGCCACCCCGGTTGCTCCCGCAGAGCCATCCGATCTCCACTGTCTTGTTGCTAGGAGACAATTGAAATGCGAGGCGGGCTTCCCTGGCATCCATCCTTGAACGGTGCTCTGGATACATTCCATATGGGATGTTTTGGAGCCACCCAAAAGGTCTCAATTGTCCCGCAGAAGGAATCCTTGAAGGGAACATCCCACAACTCCCAACGTGGGAAAACCTCCATGGCCTTGGGATTCCTCTCCGTTCATGAAGGGGCAGTCATGCACAGAAACTTCAACCTGAGCCAACGTCTGATCTTCGCCGTGACTTCAGATGCATGAGATATTGGTTCAGATGTGCAGGGGGTACCTGCCTTGCCCTCGGCCTGAAGCCCAAGTCTAGCTTGTGTTCTCAGACTTCTGTCCTCACACTACTGGCCCAGAAGCCCTCACGTTTGGCAATTCCGGACCCACATTGCAGCACTCTGCCTGCTCTCTAGAAAAAATATATGCCTAATGAGCTGCCCAGGCACCTCAAATGAGGATCATCATACACGGCACTCGACTGTACCCAAATTACATAGTCTAACTTGGTCACTAATGCACTGTCTGATACAACCTGAGCCCGAACCTCCTGACCAACAACCAGGCAGCTGACCGCACACTGAGCACATCAGACCCACCATGGCCTTAGGTCATCATCTCTTCCCAACTGCGGTTTTCAGGCTTCCGAACCTAGACCTTATCTCCAACCACTGCCCAGGGTTGAAAATGATGCAGAATTCAGAACTCCTTACCCATGGCAAAAGACCTTGTGATTGGCATGTTGTCCAAAGTTCAGTGTAGTTGAAAACAGGGTGGCCCATGAGGCCCGGCCCCTTCTCGCGGGCCACATTGGTCACAAACACACATTGTGACCCTCAGCGTGATCCCCGTCCTCAAGTAAGGCCTCTCAGAGGCTGGATGAAGAGACAGTATATGGGGCCTGCCATGCCCCTAGGACCCAAATTTTAACCATAGTTTGGGTTGACCCTTCACTCTTCCCAAGGGCTCTGCTTTGGAATTCCTCTTTGGTTGGGACACCTGAGGTTACAAACCTGAAAGGAGACCTCCCATCCCACAGATTGACGAAAAACAATTGGGACCGGGCCAAATCCACAGAGAGGAAGATTCGTCCATTGCCCATGAGGCCTCCCCTTAATCCACGGCCATCGTTGACCCAAAATCCAGAGACCAAAGCCTGAGCAAGCGCCTCAGACTCGCTCTTTCTTCGTATCCTGAAGAGTTCTTCTCATGGTTTGTAGATTGGGCCTGCCATACCTACGTCCCCCAACCTAAGCTGAGTTTGTGTTTTCAGACTTCTGTCCTCAAAGTCCTGGGCCACATACACTCCAGGCTGGGGCCCCTGGAGCCACACATTAGGACTGTCCCTACCCCATGCATGGGAATTCTGCCCATTCCATTGTCCAAAATTGTACAAATTAGGAGAACCCTCCAAAGACCCCGAGGCCATCCCAATATGTAGGTCTCTGTGGACAAACAAGGGCGGTCCTACACCAGCTGACCATTACCTCCACCTATAACATAGATGGATGTCCCCAGAGAAGGATATGGTTCCAGACAGGACCCTAGGCCATATTCGGATCCATTGCTTTGGTTTAAAGGCATGTCTCCTCAAAATCCTGGATTCCAATACCAGCATAGGGGGTTTCCTGAGGCACCCATCAGAAAAAATCTCGTCTCCACGAGGAAACTTGTGCATGGGACCTATGTCAAAATCTTAGGAGAATACTTCAGAGTCCCAGTGCCACCGACCCATTCCAAGGTCCTCATGGACACAAACACACATTAGGCCCAATGCTCAGGAAAGTCGATATCAACTCAGCCAACCAGGATGCTCCCGCAGAGCCATCCGATCTCAACTGTCTTATTGCAAGGAGACAATTGGAATGCAAGGCAGGCTTCCCTGGAATCCATCCTCGAACGGTGCTCTGGAGTCATTCCATATGGGATTTTTTGGAGCTGCCCAACAGGTCTCAATTGTCCTGCGAAGGAATCCTTGAAGGGGGCATCCCACAACTCCCAAAGTGGGAAAACCTTCATGGCCTTGAGATTCCTCTCCGTTCTGGAAGGGGCAGTCATGCACAGAAACTCCAACCTGAGCCAACGTCTGATCCTCGCCGTGCCTTCAGATGCATGAGATATAGGTTCAGATGTGCAGGGGGTACCTGCCTTGCCCTCGGCCTGAAGCCCAAGTCTAGCTTGTGTTCTCAGACTTCTGTCCTCACTCTACTGGCCCAGAAGACCTCACGTTTGGCAATTCAGGACCCACAATGCAGCACTCTGCCTGACCTCTAGAAAAAATATCTTGCCTAAGGAACTGCACGGGCACCTCAAATAAAGATCAACCTACACGGCATTCGACTGTATCCAAATTATATAGTCTAACCTAGGCACTAATTCCCTGTCTGACACAACCTGAGCCCGAAACTCCTGACTAACAACCAGGCAGCTGACCGCACACTGAGCACATCAGACCCACCATGGCCTTAGGTCATCATCTCTTCCCAACTGCGGTTTTCAGGCTTCCGAACCTAGACCTTATCTCCAACCACTGCCCAGGGTTGAAAATGATGCAGAAATCAGAACTCCTTCACCATGGCAAGAGACCTTGTGATTGGCATGTTGTCCAAAGTTCAGTGTAGATGAAACCAGTGTGGCCCATGAGGCCCCGCCCATGCTCGCGAGCCACATTGGTCACAAACACACATTGTGACCCTCAGCCTGAGCCCAGTCCTCAAGTAAGGCCTCTCAGTGGCTGGTGAAGAGACAGCATATGGGGCCTGCCATGCCCCTAGGCCCCAAATTTTAACGATAGTTTGGGTTGTCCCTTCACTCTTCCCCAGGGCTCTGGTTTGGAATTCCTCCTGGTTGGGACTCCTGAGGTAACAAACCTGAAAGGAGACCTCCAATCCCACAGATTGACAAAAAACAATTGGGACCGATCCAAATCCACAGCGAGGAAGATTCGTCCATGGCCCATGAGGCCTCCCCACATTCCACGGCCATCGTTGACACAAATCCAGAGACCAAAGCCTGAGCAATCGCCTCAGACTCGCTCTTTCTTCGTATTCTGAAGATTTCTTCTCATGGTTTGTAGATTGGACCTGCCATACCTACGTCCCCAAACCTAAGCTGAGTTTGTGTTTTCAGACTTCTGTCCTCAAAGTCCTGGGCCACACACCCTCCAGGCTGGGGCCACTGGAGCCACACATTAGGACTGTGCCTACCCCATGCATGGGAATTCTGCCCATTCCATTGTCCAAAATTGTACCAATTAGGAGAACCCTCCAAAGTCCCCGAGGCCATCCCAAAATGTAGGTCTCAGTGGACAAACAAGGGCGGTCTGACACCAGCTGAGTATCTACGTCCACTCATACCATAGATGGATGTCCCCAGAGAAGGATATGGTACCAGACAGGACCCTAGGTCATAATCGGATCCATTGCTTTGGTTTACAGTCATGACTCCTCAAAATCCTGGATTCCAATACCAGCATAGGGTGTTTCCTGAGGCACCCATCAGAAAACATCTCGTCTCCACGAGGAAACTTGTGCATTGGACCTATGTCAAAATCTTAGGAGAATACTTCAGAGTCCCGGTGCCACCGCTCCATTCCTAGGTCCTCATGGACACAAACACACATTAGGCCCCATGCTCAGGAAAGTCCATTTCAAATCAGCCACCCCGGTTGCTCTCGCAGAGCCATCCGATCTCCACTGTCTTGTTGCTAGGGGACAATTTGAATGCGAGTCGGGCTTCCCTAGCATCCATCCTCGAACGGTGCTCTGGAGTCATTCCATATGGGATGTCCTGGAGCTGCCCAACAGGTCGCAATTGTCTTGCAGAAGGAATCCTTGAAGGGGAAATCTCACAACTCCCAACGTGGGAAAACCTCCATGGCCTTGAGATTCCTGTCCGTTCATGAAGGGGCAGTCATGCACAGAAACTTCAACCTGAGCCAACGTCTGAGCCTCGCCGTGACTTCAGATGCATGAATATTGGCTCAGATGTGCATGGGGTACCTGCTTTGCCCTCGGCCTGTAGCCCAAGTCTAGCTTGTGTTCTCAGACTTCTGTCCTCACACTACTGGCACAGAAGCCCACACCTTTGGCAATTCCGGACCCACAATGCAGCACTCTGCCTGCTCTCTAGAAAAAATATCTTGCCTAATGAGCTGCCCAGGCACCTCAAATGAGGATCATCATACACGGCACTCGACTGTACCCAAATTACATAGTCTAACCTGGGCAATAATGCACTGTCTGACACAACCTGAGGCCGAACCTTCTGACCAACAACCAGGCAGCTGACCGCACACTGAGCACATCAGACCCACCATGGCCTTAAGTCATCATCTCTTCCCAACTGCGGTTTTCAGGGTTCCGAACCTAGACCTTATCTCCAACCACTGCCCAGGGTTGAAAATGATGCAGAAATCAGAACTCCTTCCCCATGGCAAGAGACCTTGTGATTGGCATATTGTCCAAAGTTCAGTGTAGATGAAACCAGTGTGGCCCATGAGGCTCCGCCCATGCTCGGGAGCCACATTGGTCACAAACACACATTGTGACCCTCAGCTGAGCCCAGTCTTCAAGTAAGGCCTCTCAGTGGTTGGTGAAGAGACAGCATATGGGGCCTGCCATGCCCCTAGGCCCCAAATTATAACCATAGTTTGGGTTGTCCCTTCACTCTTCCCCAGGGCTCTGCTTTGGAATTCCACTTTGGTTGGGACACCTGAGGTTACAAACCTGAAAGGAGACCTCCCATCCCACAGATTGACAAAAAACAACTTGGACCAGGCCAAATCCCAAGAGATGAAGATTCGTCCATGGCCCATTAGGCCTCCCCTCATTCCACGACCATCGTTGACACAAAATCCAGAGACCAAAGCCTGAGCAAGCGCCTCAGACTCGCTCTTTCTTCATATCCTGAAGAGTTCTTCTCGTGGTTTGTAGATTGGGCCTGCCATTCCTGCGTCCCCAAACCTAAGCTGAGTTGGTGTTTTCAGACTTCTGTCCTCAAAGTCTTGGGCCACACACCCTTTAAGCTAGGGCCACTGGAGCCACACATTAGGACTGTGCCTACCCCATGCATGGGAATTCTGCCCATTCCATTGTCCAAAATTGTACAAATTAGGAGAACCCTCCAAAGTCCCCGAAGCCATCCCAATATGTAGATCTCTGTGGACAAACAAGTGCGGTCTGACACCAGCTGAGCATCTACCTGCACTCATACCATAGATGGATGTCCCAAGAGAAGGAGATGGAACCAACAGGACCCTAGGCCATAATCGGATCCATTGCTTTGGTTTACAGGCATGTCTCCTCAAAATCCTGGATTCCAATACCAGCAAAGGGGGTTTCCTGAGGCACTTATCAGAAAAATCTCATCTCCACGAGGAAACTTGTGCATGGGTCCTATGTCAAAATATTAGGAGAATACTTCAGAGTCCCGGTGCCACCGCCCCATTCCAAGGTCCTCATGGACACAAACACACATGAGGCCCCATGCTCAGGAAAGTCCATTTCAACTCAGCAATCCCGGTTGCTCAGGCAGAGCCATCGGATCTCAACTGTCTTGTTGCTAGGAGACAATTGGAATGCGAGGCGGACTTCCCTTGCATCCATCCTCAAACGGTGCTCTGGAGTCATTCCATATGGGATGTTTTGGAGCTGCCCAACAGGTCTCAATTGTCCCGCAGAAGGAATCCTTGAAGGGGGCATCCCACAACTCCCAACGTGGGAAAACCTCCATGGCCTTGAGATACCTCTCTGTTCATGAAGGGGCAGTCATGCACAGAAACTACAACCCGAGCCAACGACTGAATCTCGCCGTGACTTCAGATGCATGACATATTGGTTCAGATGTGCAGGGGGTACCTGCCTTGCCCTCGGCCTGAAGCCCAAGTCTAGCTTGTGTTCTCAGACTTCTGTCCTCACACTACTGGCCCAGAAGCCCTCACGTTTGCAATTCCGGACCCACAATGCAGCACTCTGCCTGCTCTCTAGAAAAAATATCGTGCCTAATGAGCTGCCCAGGCACCTCAAATGAGGATCAAACTACACGGCACTCGACTGTACCCAAATTGTAGAGTCTAACCTCGGCACAAATGCACTGTCTGACACAACCTGAGCCCGAACCTCCTGACCAACATCCAGGCAGCTGACCGCACACTGAGCACATCAGAACCACCATGGCCTTAGGTCATCATCTCTTCCCAACTGCGGTTTCAGGCTTCCGAACCTAGACCTTATCTCCAACCACTGCCCAGGGTTGAAAATGATGCAGAAATCAGAACTCCTTCCCCATGGCAAGAGACCTTGTGATTGGCATGTTGTCCAAAGTTCAGTGTAGTTGAAACCAGTGTGGCCCATGAGGCACCGCCCATGCTCCCGAGCCACATTGGTCACAAACATACATTGTGACCCTCAGCCTGAACCCAGTCCTCAAGTAAGGCCTCTCAGTGGCTGGATGAAGAGACGGCATATGGGGCCTGCCATGCCCCTAGGCCCCAAATTTTAACCATAGTTTGGGTTGTCCCTTCACTCTTCCCCAGGGCTCTGCTTTGGAATTCCTCTTTGGTTGGGACACCTGAGGTAACAAACCTGAAAGGAGACCTCCCATCCCACAGATTGACGAAAAACAATTGGGACTGGGCCAAATCCATAGAGAGGAAGATTCGTCCATTGCCCATGAGGCCTCCCCCCATTCCACGGCCATCGTTGACACAAAATCCAGAGACCAAAGCCTGAGCTAGCGCCTCAGACTCGCTCTATCTTCAAATCCTGAAGAGTTCTTCTCATGGTTTGTAGATTGGGCCTGCCATACCTACGTCCCCAAACCTAAGCTGAGTTTGTGTTTTCAGACTTCTGTCCTCAAAGACCTGGGCCACACACCCTCCAAGCTGGGGCCCCTGGAGCCACACATTAGGACTGTGCCTACCTCATGCATGGGAATTCTGCCCATTCCATTGTCCAAAATTGTACAAATTAGGAGAACCCTCCAAAATCCCCGAGGCCATCCCAATATCTAGGTCTCTTTGGACAAACAAGGGCGGTCTGACACCAGCTTAGCATCTACCTCGACTCATACTATAGATGGATGTCCCCAGTGAAGGATATGGTACCAGAAAGGACCCTAGGCCATAATCGGATCCATTGCTTTGGTTTACAGGCATGTCTCCTCAAAATCCTGGATTCCAATACCAGCATAGGGGGTTTCCTGAGGCACCCATCAGAAAAAATCTCGTCTCCACGAGGAAACTTGTGCATGGGACCTATGTCAAAAATTTAGGAGAATACTTATAGTCCCGGTGCCACCGCCCCATTCCAAGGTCCTCATGGACACAAACACACATTAGGCCCCATGCTCAGGAAAGTCCATTTCAACTCAGCCACCCCGGTTGCTCCCGCAGAGCCATCCGATCTCCACTGTCTTGTTGCTAGGAGACAATTGGAATGCGAGGCGGACTTTCCTGGCATCCATCCTCGAACGGTGCTCTGGAGTCATTCCATATGGGATGTTTTGGAGCTGCCCAACAGGTCTCAATTGTCCCGCAGAAGGAATCCTTGAAGGGGGCATCCCACAACTCCCAACGTGGGAAAACCTCCATGGCCTTGAGATACCTCTCTGTTCATGAAGGGGCAGTCATGCACAGAAACTACAACCCGAGCCAACGACTGAATTCGCCGTGACTTCAGATGCATGAGATATTGGTTCAGATGTGCAGGGGGTACCTGCCTTGCCCTCGGCCTGAAGCCCAAGTCTAGCTTGTGTTCTCAGACTTCTGTCCTCACACTACTGGCCCAGAAGCCCTCACGTTTGGCAATTCCGGACCCACAATGCAGCACTCTGCCTGCTCTCTAGAAAAAATATCGTGCCTAATGAGCTGCCCAAGCACCTCAAATGAGGATCAAACTACACGGTACTCGACTGTACCCAAATTGTAGAGTTTAACCTGGGCACAAATGCACTGTCTGACACAACCTGAGCCCGAACCCCCTGACCAACATCCAGGCAGCTGACCGCACACTGAGCACATCAGAACCACCATGGCCTTAGGTCATCATCTCTTCCCAACTGCGGTTTCAGGCTTCCGAACCTAGACCTTATCTCCAACCACTGCCCAGGGTTGAAAATGATGCAGAAATCAGAACTCCTTCTCCATGGCAAGAGACCTTGTGATTGGCATGTTGAACAAAGTTCAGCGTAGTTGAAACCAGTGTGGCCCATGAGGCCCTGCCCATGCTCGCGAGCCACATTGGTCACAAACACACATTGTGACCCTCAGCCTGAACCCAGTCCTCAAGTAAGGCCTCTCAGTGGCTGGATGAAGAGACAGCATATGGGGCCTGCCATGCCCCTAGGCCCCAAATTTTAACCATAGTTTGGGTTGTCCCTTCACTCTTCCCCAGGGCTCTGCTTTGGAATTCCTCTTTGGTTGGGACACCTGAGGTTACAAACCTGAAAGGAGACCTCCCATCCCACAGATTGACAAAAAACAACTTGGACCAGGCCAAATCCCAAGAGATGAAGATTCGTCCATGGCCCATTAGGCCTCCCCTCATTCCACGACCATCGTTGACACAAAATCCAGAGACCAAAGCCTGAGCAAGCGCCTCAGACTCGCTCTTTCTTCATATCCTGAAGAGTTCTTCTCGTGGTTTGTAGATTGGGCCTGCCATTCCTGCGTCCCCAAACCTAAGCTGAGTTGGTGTTTTCAGACTTCTGTCCTCAAAGTCTTGGGCCACACACCCTTTAAGCTAGGGCCACTGGAGCCACACATTAGGACTGTGCCTACCCCATGCATGGGAATTCTGCCCATTCCATTGTCCAAAATTGTACAAATTAGGAGAACCCTCCAAAGTCCCCGAAGCCATCCCAATATGTAGATCTCTGTGGACAAACAAGTGCGGTCTGACACCAGCTGAGCATCTACCTGCACTCATACCATAGATGGATGTCCCAAGAGAAGGAGATGGAACCAACAGGACCCTAGGCCATAATCGGATCCATTGCTTTGGTTTACAGGCATGTCTCCTCAAAATCCTGGATTCCAATACCAGCAAAGGGGGTTTCCTGAGGCACTTATCAGAAAAATCTCATCTCCACGAGGAAACTTGTGCATGGGTCCTATGTCAAAATATTAGGAGAATACTTCAGAGTCCCGGTGCCACCGCCCCATTCCAAGGTCCTCATGGACACAAACACACATGAGGCCCCATGCTCAGGAAAGTCCATTTCAACTCAGCAATCCCGGTTGCTCAGGCAGAGCCATCGGATCTCAACTGTCTTGTTGCTAGGAGACAATTGGAATGCGAGGCGGACTTCCCTTGCATCCATCCTCAAACGGTGCTCTGGAGTCATTCCATATGGGATGTTTTGGAGCTGCCCAACAGGTCTCAATTGTCCCGCAGAAGGAATCCTTGAAGGGGGCATCCCACAACTCCCAACGTGGGAAAACCTCCATGGCCTTGAGATACCTCTCTGTTCATGAAGGGGCAGTCATGCACAGAAACTACAACCCGAGCCAACGACTGAATCTCGCCGTGACTTCAGATGCATGACATATTGGTTCAGATGTGCAGGGGGTACCTGCCTTGCCCTCGGCCTGAAGCCCAAGTCTAGCTTGTGTTCTCAGACTCTGTCCTCACACTACTGGCCCAGAAGCCCTCACGTTTGCAATTCCGGACCCACAATGCAGCACTCTGCCTGCTCTCTAGAAAAAATATCGTGCCTAATGAGCTGCCCAGGCACCTCAAATGAGGATCAAACTACACGGCACTCGACTGTACCCAAATTGTAGAGTCTAACCTCGGCACAAATGCACTGTCTGACACAACCTGAGCCCGAACCTCCTGACCAACATCCAGGCAGCTGACCGCACACTGAGCACATCAGAACCACCATGGCCTTAGGTCATCATCTCTTCCCAACTGCGGTTTCAGGCTTCCGAACCTAGACCTTATCTCCAACCACTGCCCAGGGTTGAAAATGATGCAGAAATCAGAACTCCTTCCCCATGGCAAGAGACCTTGTGATTGGCATGTTGTCCAAAGTTCAGTGTAGTTGAAACCAGTGTGGCCCATGAGGCACCGCCCATGCTCCCGAGCCACATTGGTCACAAACATACATTGTGACCCTCAGCCTGAACCCAGTCCTCAAGTAAGGCCTCTCAGTGGCTGGATGAAGAGACGGCATATAGGGCCTGCCATGCCCCTAGGCCCCAAATTTTAACCATAGTTTGGGTTGTCCCTTCACTCTTCCCCAGGGCTCTGCTTTGGAATTCCTCTTTGGTTGGGACACCTGAGGTAACAAACCTGAAAGGAGACCTCCCATCCCACAGATTGACGAAAAACAATTGGGACTGGGCCAAATCCATAGAGAGGAAGATTCGTCCATTGCCCATGAGGCCTCCCCCCATTCCACGGCCATCGTTGACACAAAATCCAGAGACCAAAGCCTGAGCTAGCGCCTCAGACTCGCTCTATCTTCAAATCCTGAAGAGTTCTTCTCATGGTTTGTAGATTGGGCCTGCCATACCTACGTCCCCAAACCTAAGCTGAGTTTGTGTTTTCAGACTTCTGTCCTCAAAGACCTGGGCCACACACCCTCCAAGCTGGGGCCCCTGGAGCCACACATTAGGACTGTGCCTACCTCATGCATGGGAATTCTGCCCATTCCATTGTCCAAAATTGTACAAATTAGGAGAACCCTCCAAAATCCCCGAGGCCATCCCAATATCTAGGTCTCTTTGGACAAACAAGGGCGGTCTGACACCAGCTTAGCATCTACCTCGACTCATACTATAGATGGATGTCCCCAGTGAAGGATATGGTACCAGAAAGGACCCTAGGCCATAATCGGATCCATTGCTTTGGTTTACAGGCATGTCTCCTCAAAATCCTGGATTCCAATACCAGCATAGGGGGTTTCCTGAGGCACCCATCAGAAAAAATCTCGTCTCCACGAGGAAACTTGTGCATGGGACCTATGTCAAAAATTTAGGAGAATACTTATAGTCCCGGTGCCACCGCCCCATTCCAAGGTCCTCATGGACACAAACACACATTAGGCCCCATGCTCAGGAAAGTCCATTTCAACTCAGCCACCCCGGTTGCTCCCGCAGAGCCATCCGATCTCCACTGTCTTGTTGCTAGGAGACAATTGGAATGCGAGGCGGACTTTCCTGGCATCCATCCTCGAACGGTGCTCTGGAGTCATTCCATATGGGATGTTTTGGAGCTGCCCAACAGGTCTCAATTGTCCCGCAGAAGGAATCCTTGAAGGGGGCATCCCACAACTCCCAACGTGGGAAAACCTCCATGGCCTTGAGATACCTCTCTGTTCATGAAGGGGCAGTCATGCACAGAAACTACAACCCGAGCCAACGACTGAATTCGCCGTGACTTCAGATGCATGAGATATTGGTTCAGATGTGCAGGGGGTACCTGCCTTGCCCTCGGCCTGAAGCCCAAGTCTAGCTTGTGTTCTCAGACTTCTGTCCTCACACTACTGGCCCAGAAGCCCTCACGTTTGGCAATTCCGGACCCACAATGCAGCACTCTGCCTGCTCTCTAGAAAAAATATCGTGCCTAATGAGCTGCCCAAGCACCTCAAATGAGGATCAAACTACACGGTACTCGACTGTACCCAAATTGTAGAGTTTAACCTGGGCACAAATGCACTGTCTGACACAACCTGAGCCCGAACCCCCTGACCAACATCCAGGCAGCTGACCGCACACTGAGCACATCAGAACCACCATGGCCTTAGGTCATCATCTCTTCCCAACTGCGGTTTCAGGCTTCCGAACCTAGACCTTATCTCCAACCACTGCCCAGGGTTGAAAATGATGCAGAAATCAGAACTCCTTCTCCATGGCAAGAGACCTTGTGATTGGCATGTTGAACAAAGTTCAGCGTAGTTGAAACCAGTGTGGCCCATGAGGCCCTGCCCATGCTCGCGAGCCACATTGGTCACAAACACACATTGTGACCCTCAGCCTGAACCCAGTCCTCAAGTAAGGCCTCTCAGTGGCTGGATGAAGAGACAGCATATGGGGCCTGCCATGCCCCTAGGCCCCAAATTTTAACCATAGTTTGGGTTGTCCCTTCACTCTTCCCCAGGGCTCTGCTTTGGAATTCCTCTTTGGTTGGGACACCTGAGGTTACAAACCTGAAAGGAGACCTCCCATCCCACAGATTGACAAAAAACAACTTGGACCAGGCCAAATCCCAAGAGATGAAGATTCGTCCATGGCCCATTAGGCCTCCCCTCATTCCACGACCATCGTTGACACAAAATCCAGAGACCAAAGCCTGAGCAAGCGCCTCAGACTCGCTCTTTCTTCATATCCTGAAGAGTTCTTCTCGTGGTTTGTAGATTGGGCCTGCCATTCCTGCGTCCCCAAACCTAAGCTGAGTTGGTGTTTTCAGACTTCTGTCCTCAAAGTCTTGGGCCACACACCCTTTAAGCTAGGGCCACTGGAGCCACACATTAGGACTGTGCCTACCCCATGCATGGGAATTCTGCCCATTCCATTGTCCAAAATTGTACAAATTAGGAGAACCCTCCAAAGTCCCCGAAGCCATCCCAATATGTAGATCTCTGTGGACAAACAAGTGCGGTCTGACACCAGCTGAGCATCTACCTGCACTCATACCATAGATGGATGTCCCAAGAGAAGGAGATGGAACCAACAGGACCCTAGGCCATAATCGGATCCATTGCTTTGGTTTACAGGCATGTCTCCTCAAAATCCTGGATTCCAATACCAGCAAAGGGGGTTTCCTGAGGCACTTATCAGAAAAATCTCATCTCCACGAGGAAACTTGTGCATGGGTCCTATGTCAAAATATTAGGAGAATATTTCAGAGTCCCAGTGGCACCGCCCCATCCCAAGGTCCTCTTGGACACAAACACATATTAGTCCCCATGCTCAGGAAAGTTGATTTCAACTCAGCCACCCCAGTTGCTCCCGCAGACCCATCCGATCTCAACTGTCTTGTTGCTAGGAGACAATTGGAGTGCGAGGTGGGCTTCCCTGGCATCCATCCTCCAACGGTGCTCTGGAGTCATTCCATATGGGATGTTTTGGAGCTGCCCAACAGGTCTCAATTGTCCCGCAGAAGGAATCCGTGAAGGGGGCATCCCACAACTCCCAACGTGGGAAAACCTCCATGGCCTTGAGATTCCTTTCCGTTCAAGAAGGGACAGTCATGCACAGAAACTGCTACCTGAGCCAACGTCTGATCCTTGCCATGACCTCAGATCATGAGATATTGGTTCAGATGTGCAGGGGGTACCTGCCTTACCCTCGACCTGAAGCCCAAGTCTAGCTTGTGTTCTCAGACTTCAGTCCTCACACTACTGGCCCAGAAGCCCTCAAGTTTGGCAATTCTGGACCCACAATGCAGCACTCTGCCTGCCCTCTAGAAAAAATATCTTGCCTAATGAGCTGCCCAGGCACCTCAAATGAGGATCAAACTACACGGCACTCGACTGTACCCAAATTGTAGAGTCTAACCTCGGCACAAATGCACTGTCTGACACAACCTGAGCCCGAACCTCCTGACCAACATCCAGGCAGCTGACCGCACACTGAGCACATCAGAACCACCATGGCCTTAGGTCATCATCTCTTCCCAACTGCGGTTTCAGGCTTCCGAACCTAGACCTTATCTCCAACCACTGCCCAGGGTTGAAAATGATGCAGAAATCAGAACTCCTTCCCCATGGCAAGAGACCTTGTGATTGGCATGTTGTCCAAAGTTCAGTGTAGTTGAAACCAGTGTGGCCCATGAGGCACCGCCCATGCTCCCGAGCCACATTGGTCACAAACATACATTGTGACCCTCAGCCTGAACCCAGTCCTCAAGTAAGGCCTCTCAGTGGCTGGATGAAGAGACGGCATATGGGGCCTGCCATGCCCCTAGGCCCCAAATTTTAACCATAGTTTGGGTTGTCCCTTCACTCTTCCCCAGGGCTCTGCTTTGGAATTCCTCTTTGGTTGGGACACCTGAGGTAACAAACCTGAAAGGAGACCTCCCATCCCACAGATTGACGAAAAACAATTGGGACTGGGCCAAATCCATAGAGAGGAAGATTCGTCCATTGCCCATGAGGCCTCCCCACATTCCACGGCCATCGTTGACACAAAATCCAGAGACCAAAGCCTGAGCTAGCGCCTCAGACTCGCTCTATCTTCAAATCCTGAAGAGTTCTTCTCATGGTTTGTAGATTGGGCCTGCCATACCTACGTCCCCAAACCTAAGCTGAGTTTGTGTTTTCAGACTTCTGTCCTCAAAGACCTGGGCCACACACCCTCCAAGCTGGGGCCCCTGGAGCCACACATTAGGACTGTGCCTACCTCATGCATGGGAATTCTGCCCATTCCATTGTCCAAAATTGTACAAATTAGGAGAACCCTCCAAAATCCCCGAGGCCATCCCAATATCTAGGTCTCTTTGGACAAACAAGGGCGGTCTGACACCAGCTTAGCATCTACCTCGACTCATACTATAGATGGATGTCCCCAGTGAAGGATATGGTACCAGAAAGGACCCTAGGCCATAATCGGATCCATTGCTTTGGTTTACAGGCATGTCTCCTCAAAATCCTGGATTCCAATACCAGCATAGGGGGTTTCCTGAGGCACCCATCAGAAAAAATCTCGTCTCCACGAGGAAACTTGTGCATGGGACCTATGTCAAAAATTTAGGAGAATACTTATAGTCCCGGTGCCACCGCCCCATTCCAAGGTCCTCATGGACACAAACACACATTAGGCCCCATGCTCAGGAAAGTCCATTTCAACTCAGCCACCCCGGTTGCTCCCGCAGAGCCATCCGATCTCCACTGTCTTGTTGCTAGGAGACAATTGGAATGCGAGGCGGACTTTCCTGGCATCCATCCTCGAACGGTGCTCTGGAGTCATTCCATATGGGATGTTTTGGAGCTGCCCAACAGGTCTCAATTGTCCCGCAGAAGGAATCCTTGAAGGGGGCATCCCACAACTCCCAACGTGGGAAAACCTCCATGGCCTTGAGATACCTCTCTGTTCATGAAGGGGCAGTCATGCACAGAAACTACAACCCGAGCCAACGACTGAATTCGCCGTGACTTCAGATGCATGAGATATTGGTTCAGATGTGCAGGGGGTACCTGCCTTGCCCTCGGCCTGAAGCCCAAGTCTAGCTTGTGTTCTCAGACTTCTGTCCTCACACTACTGGCCCAGAAGCCCTCACGTTTGGCAATTCCGGACCCACAATGCAGCACTCTGCCTGCTCTCTAGAAAAAATATCGTGCCTAATGAGCTGCCCAAGCACCTCAAATGAGGATCAAACTACACGGTACTCGACTGTACCCAAATTGTAGAGTTTAACCTGGGCACAAATGCACTGTCTGACACAACCTGAGCCCGAACCCCCTGACCAACATCCAGGCAGCTGACCGCACACTGAGCACATCAGAACCACCATGGCCTTAGGTCATCATCTCTTCCCAACTGCGGTTTCAGGCTTCCGAACCTAGACCTTATCTCCAACCACTGCCCAGGGTTGAAAATGATGCAGAAATCAGAACTCCTTCTCCATGGCAAGAGACCTTGTGATTGGCATGTTGAACAAAGTTCAGCGTAGTTGAAACCAGTGTGGCCCATGAGGCCCTGCCCATGCTCGCGAGCCACATTGGTCACAAACACACATTGTGACCCTCAGCCTGAACCCAGTCCTCAAGTAAGGCCTCTCAGTGGCTGGATGAAGAGACAGCATATGGGGCCTGCCATGCCCCTAGGCCCCAAATTTTAACCATAGTTTGGGTTGTCCCTTCACTCTTCCCCAGGGCTCTGCTTTGGAATTCCTCTTTGGTTGGGACACCTGAGGTTACAAACCTGAAAGGAGACCTCCCATCCCACAGATTGACAAAAAACAACTTGGACCAGGCCAAATCCCAAGAGATGAAGATTCGTCCATGGCCCATTAGGCCTCCCCTCATTCCACGACCATCGTTGACACAAAATCCAGAGACCAAAGCCTGAGCAAGCGCCTCAGACTCGCTCTTTCTTCATATCCTGAAGAGTTCTTCTCGTGGTTTGTAGATTGGGCCTGCCATTCCTGCGTCCCCAAACCTAAGCTGAGTTGGTGTTTTCAGACTTCTGTCCTCAAAGTCTTGGGCCACACACCCTTTAAGCTAGGGCCACTGGAGCCACACATTAGGACTGTGCCTACCCCATGCATGGGAATTCTGCCCATTCCATTGTCCAAAATTGTACAAATTAGGAGAACCCTCCAAAGTCCCCGAAGCCATCCCAATATGTAGATCTCTGTGGACAAACAAGTGCGGTCTGACACCAGCTGAGCATCTACCTGCACTCATACCATAGATGGATGTCCCAAGAGAAGGAGATGGAACCAACAGGACCCTAGGCCATAATCGGATCCATTGCTTTGGTTTACAGGCATGTCTCCTCAAAATCCTGGATTCCAATACCAGCAAAGGGGGTTTCCTGAGGCACTTATCAGAAAAATCTCATCTCCACGAGGAAACTTGTGCATGGGTCCTATGTCAAAATATTAGGAGAATATTTCAGAGTCCCAGTGGCACCGCCCCATCCCAAGGTCCTCTTGGACACAAACACATATTAGTCCCCATGCTCAGGAAAGTTGATTTCAACTCAGCCACCCCAGTTGCTCCCGCAGACCCATCCGATCTCAACTGTCTTGTTGCTAGGAGACAATTGGAGTGCGAGGTGGGCTTCCCTGGCATCCATCCTCCAACGGTGCTCTGGAGTCATTCCATATGGGATGTTTTGGAGCTGCCCAACAGGTCTCAATTGTCCCGCAGAAGGAATCCGTGAAGGGGGCATCCCACAACTCCCAACGTGGGAAAACCTCCATGGCCTTGAGATTCCTTTCCGTTCAAGAAGGGACAGTCATGCACAGAAACTGCTACCTGAGCCAACGTCTGATCCTTGCCATGACCTCAGATCATGAGATATTGGTTCAGATGTGCAGGGGGTACCTGCCTTACCCTCGACCTGAAGCCCAAGTCTAGCTTGTGTTCTCAGACTTCAGTCCTCACACTACTGGCCCAGAAGCCCTCAAGTTTGGCAATTCTGGACCCACAATGCAGCACTCTGCCTGCCCTCTAGAAAAAATATCTTGCCTAATGAGCTGCCCAGGCACCTCAAATGAGGATCAAACTACACGGCACTCGACTGTACCCAAATTGTAGAGTCTAACCTCGGCACAAATGCACTGTCTGACACAACCTGAGCCCGAACCTCCTGACCAACATCCAGGCAGCTGACCGCACACTGAGCACATCAGAACCACCATGGCCTTAGGTCATCATCTCTTCCCAACTGCGGTTTCAGGCTTCCGAACCTAGACCTTATCTCCAACCACTGCCCAGGGTTGAAAATGATGCAGAAATCAGAACTCCTTCCCCATGGCAAGAGACCTTGTGATTGGCATGTTGTCCAAAGTTCAGTGTAGTTGAAACCAGTGTGGCCCATGAGGCACCGCCCATGCTCCCGAGCCACATTGGTCACAAACATACATTGTGACCCTCAGCCTGAACCCAGTCCTCAAGTAAGGCCTCTCAGTGGCTGGATGAAGAGACGGCATATGGGGCCTGCCATGCCCCTAGGCCCCAAATTTTAACCATAGTTTGGGTTGTCCCTTCACTCTTCCCCAGGGCTCTGCTTTGGAATTCCTCTTTGGTTGGGACACCTGAGGTAACAAACCTGAAAGGAGACCTCCCATCCCACAGATTGACGAAAAACAATTGGGACTGGGCCAAATCCATAGAGAGGAAGATTCGTCCATTGCCCATGAGGCCTCCCCACATTCCACGGCCATCGTTGACACAAAATCCAGAGACCAAAGCCTGAGCTAGCGCCTCAGACTCGCTCTATCTTCAAATCCTGAAGAGTTCTTCTCATGGTTTGTAGATTGGGCCTGCCATACCTACGTCCCCAAACCTAAGCTGAGTTTGTGTTTTCAGACTTCTGTCCTCAAAGACCTGGGCCACACACCCTCCAAGCTGGGGCCCCTGGAGCCACACATTAGGACTGTGCCTACCTCATGCATGGGAATTCTGCCCATTCCATTGTCCAAAATTGTACAAATTAGGAGAACCCTCCAAAATCCCCGAGGCCATCCCAATATCTAGGTCTCTTTGGACAAACAAGGGCGGTCTGACACCAGCTTAGCATCTACCTCGACTCATACTATAGATGGATGTCCCCAGTGAAGGATATGGTACCAGAAAGGACCCTAGGCCATAATCGGATCCATTGCTTTGGTTTACAGGCATGTCTCCTCAAAATCCTGGATTCCAATACCAGCATAGGGGGTTTCCTGAGGCACCCATCAGAAAAAATCTCGTCTCCACGAGGAAACTTGTGCATGGGACCTATGTCAAAAATTTAGGAGAATACTTATAGTCCCGGTGCCACCGCCCCATTCCAAGGTCCTCATGGACACAAACACACATTAGGCCCCATGCTCAGGAAAGTCCATTTCAACTCAGCCACCCCGGTTGCTCCCGCAGAGCCATCCGATCTCCACTGTCTTGTTGCTAGGAGACAATTGGAATGCGAGGCGGACTTTCCTGGCATCCATCCTCGAACGGTGCTCTGGAGTCATTCCATATGGGATGTTTTGGAGCTGCCCAACAGGTCTCAATTGTCCCGCAGAAGGAATCCTTGAAGGGGGCATCCCACAACTCCCAACGTGGGAAAACCTCCATGGCCTTGAGATACCTCTCTGTTCATGAAGGGGCAGTCATGCACAGAAACTACAACCCGAGCCAACGACTGAATTCGCCGTGACTTCAGATGCATGAGATATTGGTTCAGATGTGCAGGGGGTACCTGCCTTGCCCTCGGCCTGAAGCCCAAGTCTAGCTTGTGTTCTCAGACTTCTGTCCTCACACTACTGGCCCAGAAGCCCTCACGTTTGGCAATTCCGGACCCACAATGCAGCACTCTGCCTGCTCTCTAGAAAAAATATCGTGCCTAATGAGCTGCCCAAGCACCTCAAATGAGGATCAAACTACACGGTACTCGACTGTACCCAAATTGTAGAGTTTAACCTGGGCACAAATGCACTGTCTGACACAACCTGAGCCCGAACCCCCTGACCAACATCCAGGCAGCTGACCGCACACTGAGCACATCAGAACCACCATGGCCTTAGGTCATCATCTCTTCCCAACTGCGGTTTCAGGCTTCCGAACCTAGACCTTATCTCCAACCACTGCCCAGGGTTGAAAATGATGCAGAAATCAGAACTCCTTCTCCATGGCAAGAGACCTTGTGATTGGCATGTTGAACAAAGTTCAGCGTAGTTGAAACCAGTGTGGCCCATGAGGCCCTGCCCATGCTCGCGAGCCACATTGGTCACAAACACACATTGTGACCCTCAGCCTGAACCCAGTCCTCAAGTAAGGCCTCTCAGTGGCTGGATGAAGAGACAGCATATGGGGCCTGCCATGCCCCTAGGCCCCAAATTTTAACCATAGTTTGGGTTGTCCCTTCACTCTTCCCCAGGGCTCTGCTTTGGAATTCCTCTTTGGTTGGGACACCTGAGGTTACAAACCTGAAAGGAGACCTCCCATCCCACAGATTGACAAAAAACAACTTGGACCAGGCCAAATCCCAAGAGATGAAGATTCGTCCATGGCCCATTAGGCCTCCCCTCATTCCACGACCATCGTTGACACAAAATCCAGAGACCAAAGCCTGAGCAAGCGCCTCAGACTCGCTCTTTCTTCATATCCTGAAGAGTTCTTCTCGTGGTTTGTAGATTGGGCCTGCCATTCCTGCGTCCCCAAACCTAAGCTGAGTTGGTGTTTTCAGACTTCTGTCCTCAAAGTCTTGGGCCACACACCCTTTAAGCTAGGGCCACTGGAGCCACACATTAGGACTGTGCCTACCCCATGCATGGGAATTCTGCCCATTCCATTGTCCAAAATTGTACAAATTAGGAGAACCCTCCAAAGTCCCCGAAGCCATCCCAATATGTAGATCTCTGTGGACAAACAAGTGCAGTCTGACACCAGCTGAGCATCTACCTGCACTCATACCATAGATGGATGTCCCAAGAGAAGGAGATGGAACCAACAGGACCCTAGGCCATAATCGGATCCATTGCTTTGGTTTACAGGCATGTCTCCTCAAAATCCTGGATTCCAATACCAGCAAAGGGGGTTTCCTGAGGCACTTATCAGAAAAATCTCATCTCCACGAGGAAACTTGTGCATGGGTCCTATGTCAAAATATTAGGAGAATATTTCAGAGTCCCAGTGGCACCGCCCCATCCCAAGGTCCTCTTGGACACAAACACATATTAGTCCCCATGCTCAGGAAAGTTGATTTCAACTCAGCCACCCCAGTTGCTCCCGCAGACCCATCCGATCTCAACTGTCTTGTTGCTAGGAGACAATTGGAGTGCGAGGTGGGCTTCCCTGGCATCCATCCTCCAACGGTGCTCTGGAGTCATTCCATATGGGATGTTTTGGAGCTGCCCAACAGGTCTCAATTGTCCCGCAGAAGGAATCCGTGAAGGGGGCATCCCACAACTCCCAACGTGGGAAAACCTCCATGGCCTTGAGATTCCTTTCCGTTCAAGAAGGGACAGTCATGCACAGAAACTGCTACCTGAGCCAACGTCTGATCCTTGCCATGACCTCAGATCATGAGATATTGGTTCAGATGTGCAGGGGGTACCTGCCTTACCCTCGACCTGAAGCCCAAGTCTAGCTTGTGTTCTCAGACTTCAGTCCTCACACTACTGGCCCAGAAGCCCTCAAGTTTGGCAATTCTGGACCCACAATGCAGCACTCTGCCTGCCCTCTAGAAAAAATATCTTGCCTAATGAGCTGCCCAGGCACCTCAAATGAGGATCAAACTACACGGCACTCGACTGTACCCAAATTGTAGAGTCTAACCTCGGCACAAATGCACTGTCTGACACAACCTGAGCCCGAACCTCCTGACCAACATCCAGGCAGCTGACCGCACACTGAGCACATCAGAACCACCATGGCCTTAGGTCATCATCTCTTCCCAACTGCGGTTTCAGGCTTCCGAACCTAGACCTTATCTCCAACCACTGCCCAGGGTTGAAAATGATGCAGAAATCAGAACTCCTTCCCCATGGCAAGAGACCTTGTGATTGGCATGTTGTCCAAAGTTCAGTGTAGTTGAAACCAGTGTGGCCCATGAGGCACCGCCCATGCTCCCGAGCCACATTGGTCACAAACATACATTGTGACCCTCAGCCTGAACCCAGTCCTCAAGTAAGGCCTCTCAGTGGCTGGATGAAGAGACGGCATATGGGGCCTGCCATGCCCCTAGGCCCCAAATTTTAACCATAGTTTGGGTTGTCCCTTCACTCTTCCCCAGGGCTCTGCTTTGGAATTCCTCTTTGGTTGGGACACCTGAGGTAACAAACCTGAAAGGAGACCTCCCATCCCACAGATTGACGAAAAACAATTGGGACTGGGCCAAATCCATAGAGAGGAAGATTCGTCCATTGCCCATGAGGCCTCCCCCCATTCCACGGCCATCGTTGACACAAAATCCAGAGACCAAAGCCTGAGCTAGCGCCTCAGACTCGCTCTATCTTCAAATCCTGAAGAGTTCTTCTCATGGTTTGTAGATTGGGCCTGCCATACCTACGTCCCCAAACCTAAGCTGAGTTTGTGTTTTCAGACTTCTGTCCTCAAAGACCTGGGCCACACACCCTCCAAGCTGGGGCCCCTGGAGCCACACATTAGGACTGTGCCTACCTCATGCATGGGAATTCTGCCCATTCCATTGTCCAAAATTGTACAAATTAGGAGAACCCTCCAAAATCCCCGAGGCCATCCCAATATCTAGGTCTCTTTGGACAAACAAGGGCGGTCTGACACCAGCTTAGCATCTACCTCGACTCATACTATAGATGGATGTCCCCAGTGAAGGATATGGTACCAGAAAGGACCCTAGGCCATAATCGGATCCATTGCTTTGGTTTACAGGCATGTCTCCTCAAAATCCTGGATTCCAATACCAGCATAGGGGGTTTCCTGAGGCACCCATCAGAAAAAATCTCGTCTCCACGAGGAAACTTGTGCATGGGACCTATGTCAAAAATTTAGGAGAATACTTATAGTCCCGGTGCCACCGCCCCATTCCAAGGTCCTCATGGACACAAACACACATTAGGCCCCATGCTCAGGAAAGTCCATTTCAACTCAGCCACCCCGGTTGCTCCCGCAGAGCCATCCGATCTCCACTGTCTTGTTGCTAGGAGACAATTGGAATGCGAGGCGGACTTTCCTGGCATCCATCCTCGAACGGTGCTCTGGAGTCATTCCATATGGGATGTTTTGGAGCTGCCCAACAGGTCTCAATTGTCCCGCAGAAGGAATCCTTGAAGGGGGCATCCCACAACTCCCAACGTGGGAAAACCTCCATGGCCTTGAGATACCTCTCTGTTCATGAAGGGGCAGTCATGCACAGAAACTACAACCCGAGCCAACGACTGAATTCGCCGTGACTTCAGATGCATGAGATATTGGTTCAGATGTGCAGGGGGTACCTGCCTTGCCCTCGGCCTGAAGCCCAAGTCTAGCTTGTGTTCTCAGACTTCTGTCCTCACACTACTGGCCCAGAAGCCCTCACGTTTGGCAATTCCGGACCCACAATGCAGCACTCTGCCTGCTCTCTAGAAAAAATATCGTGCCTAATGAGCTGCCCAAGCACCTCAAATGAGGATCAAACTACACGGTACTCGACTGTACCCAAATTGTAGAGTTTAACCTGGGCACAAATGCACTGTCTGACACAACCTGAGCCCGAACCCCCTGACCAACATCCAGGCAGCTGACCGCACACTGAGCACATCAGAACCACCATGGCCTTAGGTCATCATCTCTTCCCAACTGCGGTTTCAGGCTTCCGAACCTAGACCTTATCTCCAACCACTGCCCAGGGTTGAAAATGATGCAGAAATCAGAACTCCTTCTCCATGGCAAGAGACCTTGTGATTGGCATGTTGAACAAAGTTCAGCGTAGTTGAAACCAGTGTGGCCCATGAGGCCCTGCCCATGCTCGCGAGCCACATTGGTCACAAACACACATTGTGACCCTCAGCCTGAACCCAGTCCTCAAGTAAGGCCTCTCAGTGGCTGGATGAAGAGACAGCATATGGGGCCTGCCATGCCCCTAGGCCCCAAATTTTAACCATAGTTTGGGTTGTCCCTTCACTCTTCCCCAGGGCTCTGCTTTGGAATTCCTCTTTGGTTGGGACACCTGAGGTTACAAACCTGAAAGGAGACCTCCCATCCCACAGATTGACAAAAAACAACTTGGACCAGGCCAAATCCCAAGAGATGAAGATTCGTCCATGGCCCATTAGGCCTCCCCTCATTCCACGACCATCGTTGACACAAAATCCAGAGACCAAAGCCTGAGCAAGCGCCTCAGACTCGCTCTTTCTTCATATCCTGAAGAGTTCTTCTCGTGGTTTGTAGATTGGGCCTGCCATTCCTGCGTCCCCAAACCTAAGCTGAGTTGGTGTTTTCAGACTTCTGTCCTCAAAGTCTTGGGCCACACACCCTTTAAGCTAGGGCCACTGGAGCCACACATTAGGACTGTGCCTACCCCATGCATGGGAATTCTGCCCATTCCATTGTCCAAAATTGTACAAATTAGGAGAACCCTCCAAAGTCCCCGAAGCCATCCCAATATGTAGATCTCTGTGGACAAACAAGTGCGGTCTGACACCAGCTGAGCATCTACCTGCACTCATACCATAGATGGATGTCCCAAGAGAAGGAGATGGAACCAACAGGACCCTAGGCCATAATCGGATCCATTGCTTTGGTTTACAGGCATGTCTCCTCAAAATCCTGGATTCCAATACCAGCAAAGGGGGTTTCCTGAGGCACTTATCAGAAAAATCTCATCTCCACGAGGAAACTTGTGCATGGGTCCTATGTCAAAATATTAGGAGAATATTTCAGAGTCCCAGTGGCACCGCCCCATCCCAAGGTCCTCTTGGACACAAACACATATTAGTCCCCATGCTCAGGAAAGTTGATTTCAACTCAGCCACCCCAGTTGCTCCCGCAGACCCATCCGATCTCAACTGTCTTGTTGCTAGGAGACAATTGGAGTGCGAGGTGGGCTTCCCTGGCATCCATCCTCCAACGGTGCTCTGGAGTCATTCCATATGGGATGTTTTGGAGCTGCCCAACAGGTCTCAATTGTCCCGCAGAAGGAATCCGTGAAGGGGGCATCCCACAACTCCCAACGTGGGAAAACCTCCATGGCCTTGAGATTCCTTTCCGTTCAAGAAGGGACAGTCATGCACAGAAACTGCTACCTGAGCCAACGTCTGATCCTTGCCATGACCTCAGATCATGAGATATTGGTTCAGATGTGCAGGGGGTACCTGCCTTACCCTCGACCTGAAGCCCAAGTCTAGCTTGTGTTCTCAGACTTCAGTCCTCACACTACTGGCCCAGAAGCCCTCAAGTTTGGCAATTCTGGACCCACAATGCAGCACTCTGCCTGCCCTCTAGAAAAAATATCTTGCCTAATGAGCTGCCCAGGCACCTCAAATGAGGATCAACCTACACGGCACTCGACTGTACCCAAATTATATAGTCTAACCTTGGCACAAATGCACTGTCTGACACAACCTGAGCCCGAAACTCCTGACCAACAACCAGGTAGCTGACCGCACACTGAGCACATCATACCCACCATGGCCTTAGGTCATCATCTCTTCCCAACTGCGGTTTTCAGGCTTCTGAACCTAGACCTTATCTCCAACCACTGCCCAGGGTTGAAAATGATGCTGAAATCAGAAATCCTTACCCATGGCAAGAGACCTTGTGATTGGCATGTTGTCCAAAGTTCAGTGTAGTTGAAACCAGTGTGGCCCATGAGGCTCCGCCCATGCTCGCAAGCCACATTGGTCACAAACACACATTGTGACCCTCAGCCTAAGCCCAGTCCTCAAGTAAGGCCTCTCAGTGGCTGGATGAAGAGACAGCATATGGGGCCTGCCATGCCCCTAGGCCCCAAATTTTAACCATAGTTTGGGTTGTCCCTTCACTCTTCCCCAGGGCTCTGCTTTGGAATTCCTCTTTGGTTGGGACACCTGAGGTAACAAACCTGAAAGGAGACCTCCCATCCCACAGATTGACGAAAAACAATTGGGACCGGGCCAAATCCACAGAGAGGAAGATTCGTCCATGGCCCATGTGGCCTCCCCACATTCCATGGCCATCGTAGACACAAAATCAAGAGACCATAGCCTGAGCAAGAGCCTCAGACTCGCTTTTTCTAAATATCCTGAAGAGTTCTTCTCATGGTTGTAGATTGGGCCTCCCATACCTATGTCCCAAACCTAAGTTGAGTTTGTGTTTTCAGACTTCTGTCCTCAACGTCCTGGGCCACACACCCTCCAGGCTGGGGCCCCTGGAGCCACACATTAGGACTGTGCCTACCCCATGCATGGGAATTCTGCCCATTCCATGGTCCAAAATCGTACAAATTAGGAGAAACCTCCAAAGTCCCTGAGGCCATCCCAATAGTGTAGGTCGCCCGGAACAAACAAGGGCTTTCTGACACCAGCTGATAATCGACCTCCACTCATACCATAGATGGATGTCCCCAGAGAAGAAGATTGAACCAGACAGGACCCTAGGACATAATAGGATCCATTGCTTTGGGTTACAGGCATGTGTCCTCAAAAGCCTGATTCCAATACGAGCATAGGAGTTTTCCTGAGGGACCCATCAGAACTCATCTCGTCTCCACAAGGAAACCTGTGCATGGGAGCCATGTCCAAAGCTTAGGAGAGTACTTCAGGGTCCCGGTGCCACTGCCCCATTCCAAGGCCCTCATGGACACAAAAACACATTAGGACCCATCCTCAGGAAAGTCCATTTCAACTCAGCCACCCCGGTTGCTCTGGCAGAGCCATCAGATCTAAACTGTCTTGTTGCTAGGAGACAATTGGAATGCGAGGCGGGCTTCCCAGGCATCCATCCGCGAACGGTGCTCTGTAGTCATTCCGTATGGGATGTCCTGGAGCTGTCCAACAGGTCTCAATTGTCCCGCAGAAGGAATCCTTGAAGGGGGCATCCCACAACTCCCAATGTGGGAAAACCTCAATGGCCCCGAGATTCCGCTCTCTTCATGAAGCGGCCGTCATGCACAGAAACTCCAACCTGAGCCAACGTCGGATCCTCGCCCTGACTTCAGATGCATGAGATATTGGTTCAGATCTGCAGGGGGTACCTGCCGTGCCCTCACCCTGAAACCCAGGTCTAGCTTGTCTTCTCAGACTTCCGTCCTCACACTCCTGGCCCCGAAGCCCTCAAGGTTGGCAATTCCGGACACACAATGCAGCACTCTGTCTGCCCTCTAGGAAAAAAATTATTGCCTCATGAGCTGCCCAGGCACTTTAAATGAGGATAAACCTACACAGCACGCGACGTTACCCAAATTATATAGTCTAACCTGGGCACTAATGCACTGTCGAACACAACCTGAGCCCGGACCTCCTGACCAACACCCAGAAAGCTGACCGCACACTGAGCACATAAAACCCGCCATGGCCTTAGGTCATCATCTCTTCCCTACCTCCGTTTTCAGGCTTCAGAACCGAGACCTTATCTCCAATCACTGCCCAGGGGTGAGTGTGATGCAGAAATCAGAACTCCTCCTTACCCATGGCAAGAACCCTTGTGGTTGGCAGTTTGTCCAACGTTCAGTGTAGGAGAAACCAGCATTCACCCTGAGGCCCCACCCATTCTTTCGTGCGACGAGGGCATACATACGCATTGTGACCCTCAGCATGAGTCCAGTCCTCTAGTAAGTCCTCTAAGTGGCTTGACCATTAGATGTCATAATGGGCTTGACATGTCCCTAGGCCCCAATTTTTAACCAGATTTCTGATTGTCCAGTCGCCCCTCCCCAGGGCTCTACTCTGGAATCCCTCATTTGGTGGGACACCTGAGGTTAAAAAAGAAAACAACAACAACAACAACAACAACAACAACAAAACAGACTTCTTCCAGCCCACAGATTGACCCCAAGTCTTTGGACGAGGCCAAACCACCAGAGAGTAAGACTCGTCCATTTCCCATGAAGTAACCCAGAAATTCCACGACCATGAGTGACATGATATCCAGAGACAAAAACTTAAGCAGGAGCCTCACACTCGCCCTTTTTTCAAATCCCGAAGAGTTCTCCTCATGGTCTGTAGGTCAGTCCTGCCATACCTATGACCCGAAACATAAGCCGAGTTTGTGTTTTCAGACAACTGTCCAAACAGCCCTGGCCTACACAACCTACAGGCTCAGGCCCCTGGAGACAAACCTGAGGACTGTACTTGCCCTCTCCAAGGGAATTGTTTGTGCCCATTCCAATGGCCACAACCCTTCTAATAGGATAAACCTCCAAAGTCCCTGATCCATCTCAATAGTGGTGGCTTCCCAGGAAAAACAGGGGCAATCTGAGCCCAACTGAGCACCTACCTGCACTCAGACCCATAGACAGATGTCTCCAGAGGTAAAAAAGGAAAGAAGAGGCACCTAGGCACTAATCAGATCCATTGCTTTGGTTTCCAGGCATCTCTCCTCAGAGGCCTGGATATCAAAACAGCATATAGCTGTTTCTTGACTCACCCATCAGAAAACATCTCATCTACACATGGGAAACTTGCACGTTGGAGCTGTGTCAAAGCCTCTGTTTAGGAGAACCCTTTAGGGCCCCAGTGCCACCGCTTCATTCCAAGGTCTCCATAGACACAAAAGCACATTAGGACCCATACCCAGGGGTGTCCATTTCAACTCAGCGTCCTCAGTTGCTCCCCACAGATCCAGGAGATCTAACCTGTCTTGTTGCTAGGAGACAATTGGAATGCGAGGTGGGCTACCCAGCCATCCATCCTTAGAACCCTGCTCAGAATCATTGGCCTGGACCCAAACAACAGGTCTCAATTGTCCTGCAGAAGACTCTCTGCAGTTTGGAGCTTCTCACAACTCCCATCGTGGGAAAACCCCCATGGCCTCGTGATGCCCCCCCATTCATGAAGGGGCCATCAGGGACAGAAACTCCAATCTGAGCGATCGTCTGATCCTCGCTCTGACTTCAGATGCACGAGATCTCGATTCAGGTCTGTAGATTGTGCCTGCCATGGCCTCACCCAGAAACCTAAGCCTAGCTTGTGTTCTCAGACTTTGGTCGTCAGACTACTGGCCCACAAGCCCTCCAGTTTGGCAATCCAGAACTACAATGCAGCACCCTGCCCGCCCTCCAGAAGAAAAACATTGTCCGCGGGGGCTACCCAGTAACCCCAAATGAGGATCAACCTGCACCGACCTTGGCTGTACCCCAAATACATAGGCTGACCAGGACACTAATGCCCTTTCTGACACAGGCTGAGCCTGGACCCCCTGGCCCCTCCCAGACAGCTGGCCGCACGCTGAGCACATCGAGCTGCCGTGGCCTTAGGTCGTCATCTTTTCCCAACCTCGGTTTTCAGGTTTCAGAACCTAGACATTATCTCCAATCACAGCCCAGGGTTGAAGGTGATGCAAAAATCAGAACTCCTTCCCCATGGCAAGAAACCTTGTGGTTGGCATGTTGTCCAACGTTCAGTGTAGTTGAAACCAGTGTGGCACATGAGGCCCCGCCCATGCTCGCCAGCCACATTGGTCACACGGCACATTGTGACCCTCAGGCTGAGCCCAGTCCTCAAGTAAGGCCACTCAGTGGCTGGATGAAGAGATAGCATATTGGGCTTGCCATGCCCCTAGGCCCCAATTTTTAACCATAGTTCCGGTTGTCCCTTCAGTCTTCCCCACGGCTTTGCTTTGGAATTCCTCTTTTGGTGGGACACCTGAGGTAACAAAACTGAAATGAGTCCTCCCATCCCACAGATTGAGGAAAAGCAATTGGGAATCGGGCCAAATCCTCAGAGAGGAAGATTTGTCCATGGCCCATGAGACCTCCCCGACATTCCACGGCCATCGCTGATACAAAATCCAGAGACAAAAGCCTGAGCAAGCGCCTCAGACTCGCACTTTCTTCATATCCTGAAGAATTCTTCTCATGGTTTGTAGATCAGGCCTGCCATACCTACGTCCCCAAACCTAAGCTGAGTTTGTGTTTTCAGACTTCTGTCCTCAAAGTCTTGGGCCACACACCCTCCAGGCTGGGCCCCTGGAGACACACATTAGGACTGTGCCTACCAATCCATGGGAATTCTGCCCATTCCATGGTCCAAAATCATACAAATTAGGAGAAACCTCCAAAGTCCCTGAGGCCATCCCAATAGTGTAGGTCGCCCGGAACAAACAAGGGCTGTCTGACACCAGCTGATAATCGACCTCCACTCATACCATAGATGGATGTCCCCAGAGAAGAAGATTGATCCAGACAGGACCCTAGGCCATAATAGGATCCATTGCTTTGGGTTACAGGCATGTGTCCTCAAAAGCCTGATTCCAATACGAGCATAGGGGTTTTCCTGAGGCACCCATCAGAACTCATCTCGTCTCCACAAGGAAACCTGTGCATGGGAGCCATGTCCAAAGCTTAGGAGAGTACTTCAGGGTCCCGGTGCCACTGCCCCATTCCAAGGCCCTCATGGACACAAAAACACATTAGGACCCATCCTCAGGAAAGTCCATTTCAACTCAGCCACCCCGGTTGCTCCGGCAGAGCCATCAGATCTAAACTGTCTTGTTGCTAGGAGACAATTGGAATGCGAGGCGGGCTTCCCAGGCATCCATCCGCGAACGGTGCTCTGGAGTCATTCCATATGGGATGTCCTGGAGCTGTCCAACAGGTCTCAATTGTCCCGCAGAAGGAATCCTTGAAGGGGGCATCCCACACCTCCCAACGTGGGAAAACCTCAATGGCCCCATGATTCCGCTCCCTTCATGAAGCGGCCGTCATGCACAGAAACTCCAACCTGAGCCAACGTCTGATCCTCGCCCTGACTTCAGATGCATGAGATATTGGTTCAGAACTGCAGGGGGTACCTGCCGTGCCCTCACCCTGAAACCCAAGTCTAGCTTGTCTTCTCAGACTTCCGTCCTCACACTCCTGGCCCCGAAGCCCTCAAGGTTGGCAATTCCGGACCGACAATGCAGCACTCTGCCTGCCCTCTAGGAAAAAAATTATTGCCTCATGAGCTGCCCAGGCACCTTAAATGAGGATAAACCTACACAGCACTCGACGATACCCAAATTATATAGTATAACCTGGGCACTAATGCACTGTCGATCACAACTTGAGCCCGGACCTCCTGACCAACACCCCGAAAGCTGACCACACACTGAGCACATAAAATCCGCCATGGCCTTAGGTCATCATCTCTTCCCTACCTCCGTTTTCAGGCTTCAGAACCGAGACCTTATCTCCAATCAGTGCCCAGGGGTGAGTGTGATGCAGAAATCAGAACTCCTCCTTACCCATGGCAAGAACCCTTGTGGTTGGCACGTTGTCCAACGTTCAGTGTAGTAGAAACCAGCATTTAACCTGAGGCCCCGCCCATTCTTGAGTGCGACGAGGGCATACATAAGCATTGTGACCCTCAGCATGAGTCCTGTCCTCTAATAAGTCCTCTCAGTGGCTGGACCATTAGATGTCATAATGGGCTTGACATGTCCCTAGGCCCCAATTTTTAACCAGATTTCTGATTGTCCAGTCGCCCCTCCCCAGGGCTCTACTCTGGAATCCCTCATTTGGTGGGACACCTGAGGTTAAAAAAGAAAACAACAACAACAACAACAACAACAACAACAAAACGGACTTCTTCCAGCACACAGATTGACCCCAAACTCTTTGGACGGGGCCAAACCACCAGAGAGTAAGACTCGTCCATTTCCCATGAAGTCACCCAGAAATTCCACGACCATGAGTGACACGATATCCAGAGACAAAAACGTGAGCAGGAGCCTCACACTCGCCCTTTTTTCAAATCCAGAAGAGTTCTCCTCATGGTCTGTAGGTCAGTCCTGCCAATCCTATGACCCGAAACATAAGCCGAGTTTGTGTTTTCAGACAACTGTCCAAACAGCCCTGGCCTACACAACCTACAGGCTCAGGCCCCTGGAGCCAAACCTGAGGACTGTACTTGCCCTCTCCAAGGGAATTGTGTGTGCCCATTCCAATGGCCACAACCCTTCTAATAGGATAAACCTCCAAAGTCCCTGATCCATCTCAATAGTGGTGGCTTCCCAGGAAAAACAGGGGCAATCTGAGCCCAACTGAGCACCTACCTGCACTCAGACCCATAGACAGATGTCTCCAGAGGTAAAAAAGGAAAGAACAGGCCCCTAGGCACTAATCAGATCCATTGCTTTGGTTTCCAGGCATCTCTCCTCAGAGGCCTGGATATCAAAACAGCATATAGCTGTTTCTTGACTCACCCATCAGAAAACATCTCATCTACACATGGGAAACTTGCACGTTGGAGCTGTGTCAAAGCCTCTGTTTAGGAGAACCCTTTAGGGCTCCAGTACCACCGCTTCATTCCAAGGTCTCCATAGACACAAAAGCACATTAGGACCCATCCCCAGGGGTGTCCATTTCAATTCAGCGTCCTCGGTTGCTCCCCACAGATCCAGGAGATCTAACCTGTCTTGTTGCTAGGAGACAATTGGAATGCGAGGTGGTCTACCCAGCCATCCATCCTTAGAACCCTGCTCAGAATCATTGGCCTGGACCCAAACAACAGGTCTCAATTGTCCTGCATAAGACTCTCTGCAGTTTGGATCTTCTCACAACTCCCATCATGGGAAAACCCCCATGGCCTCGTGGTGCCCCCCCATTCATGAAGGGGCCATCAGGGACAGAAACTCCAACCTGAGCGATCGTCAGATCCTCGCCCTGACTTCAGATGCACGAGATCTCGATTCAGGTCTGTAGATTGTGCCTGCCATGGCCTCACCCAGAAAACTAAGCCTAGCTTGTGTTCTCAGACTTTGGTCGTCAGACTACTGGCCCACAAGCCCTCCAGTTTGGCAATCCAGAACTACAATGCATCACCCTTCCCGCCCTCCAGAAGGAAAACATTGTCCTCGGGGGCTACCCAGTAACCCCAAATGAGGATCAACCTGCACCGACCTTGGCTGTACCCCAAATACATAGGCTGACCAGGACACTAATGCCCTTTCTGACACAGGCTGAGCCTGGACCCCCTGGCCCCTCCCAGACAGCTGGCCGCACGCTGAGCACATCGAGCTGCCGTGGCCTTAGGTCGTCATCTTTTCCCAACCTCGGTTTTCAGGTTTCAGAACCTAGACATTATCTCCAATCACAGCCCAGGGTTGAAGGTGATGCAGAAATCAGAACTCCTTCCCCATGGCAAGAAACCTTGTGGTTGGCATGTTGTCCAACGTTCAGTGTAGTTGAAACCAGTGTGGCACATGAGGCCCCGCCCATGCTCGCCAGCCACACTGGTCACACGGCACATTGTGACCCTCAGGCTGAGCCCAGTCCTCAAGTAAGGCCACTCAGTGGCTGGATGAAGATATAGCATATTGGGCTTGCCATGCCCCTAGGCCCCAATTTTTAACCATAGTTCGGGTTGTCCCTTCAGTCTTCCCCACGGCTTTGCTTTGGAATTCCTCTTTTGGTGGGACACCTGAGGTAACAAAACTGAAATGAGTCCTCCCATCCCACAGATTGAGGAAAAGCAATTGGGAATCGGGCCAAATCCTCAGAGAGGAAGATTTGTCCATGGACCATGAGACCTCCCCGACATTCCACGGCCATCGCTGATACAAAATCCAGAGACAAAAGCCTGAGCAAGCGCCTCAGACTCGCACTTTCTTCATATCCTGAAGAATTCTTCTCATGGTTTGTAGATCGGGCCTGCCATACCTACGTCCCCAAACCTAAGCTGAGTTTGTGTTTTCAGACTTCTGTCCTCAAAGTCTTGGGCCACACACCCTCCAGGCTGGGCCCCTGGAGACACACATTAGGACTGTGCCTACCAATCCATGGGAATTCTGCCCATTCCATGGTCCAAAATCATACAAATTAGGAGAAACCTCCAAAGTCCCTGAGTCCATCCCAATAGTGTAGGTCGCCCGGAACAAACAAGGGCTGTCTGACACCAACTGATAATCGACCTCCACTCATACCATAGATGGATGTCCCCAGAGAAGAAGATTGATCCAGACAGGACCCTAGGCCATAATAGGATCCATTGCTTTGGGTTACAGGCATGTGTCCTCAAAAGCCTGATTCCAATACGAGCATAGGGGTTTTCCTGAGGCACCCATCAGAACTCATCTCGTCTCCACAAGGAAACCTGTGCATGGGAGCCATGTCCAAAGCTTAGGAGAGTACTTCAGGGTCCCGGTGCCACTGCCCCATTCCAAGGCCCTCATGGACACAAAAACACATTAGGACCCATCCTCAGGAAAGTCCATTTCAACTCAGCCACCCCGGTTGCTCCGGCAGAGCCATCAGATCTAAACTGTCTTGTTGCTAGGAGACAATTGGAATGCGAGGCGGGCTTCCCAGGCATCCATCCGCGAACGGTGCTCTGGAGTCATTCCATATGGGATGTCCTGGAGCTGTCCAACAGGTCTCAATTGTCCCGCAGAAGGAATCCTTGAAGGGGGCATCCCACAACTCCCAACGTGGGAAAACCTCAATGGCCCCATGATTCCGCTCCCTTCATGAAGCGGCCGTCATGCACAGAAACTCCAACCTGAGCCAACGTCGGATCCTCGCCCTGACTTCAGATGCATGAGATATTGGTTCAGAACTGCAGGGGGTACCTGCCGTGCCCTCACCCTGAAACCCAAGTCTAGCTTGTCTTCTCAGACTTCCGTCCTCACACTCCTGGCCCGGAAGACCTCAAGGTTGGCAATTCCTGACCCACAATGCAGCACTCTGCCTGCCCTCTAGAAAAAAAATTATTGCCTCATGAGCTGCCCAGGCACTTTAAATGAGGATAAACCTACACAGCACTTGACGTTACCCAAATTATATAGTCTAACCTGGGCACTAATGCACTGTCGAACACAACCTGAGCCCGGACCTCCTGACCAACACCCCGAAAGCTGACCGCACACTGAGCACATAAAAACCGCCATGGCCTTAGGTCATCATCACTTCCCTACCTCCGTTTTCAGGCTTCAGAACCGAGACCTTAACTCCAATCACTGCCCAGGGGTGAGTGTGATGTAGAAATCAGACCTCCTCCTTACCCATGGAAAGAACCCTTGTGGTTGGCACGTTATCCAACGTTCAGTGTAGGAGAAACCAGCATTCACCCTAAGGCCCCGCCCATTCTTAAATGCGACGAGGGCATACCTACGCATTGTGACCCTCAGCATGAGTCCTGTTCTCTAGTTAGTCCTCTCAGTGGCTGGACCATTAGATGTCATAATGGGCTTGACATGTCCCTGGGCCCCAATTTTTAACCAGATTTCTGATTGTCCAGTCGCCCCTCAACAGGGCTCTAATCTGGAATCCCTCATTTGGTGGGACACCTGAGGTTAAAAAAGAAAACAACAACAACAACAACAACAACAACAAAAAACGGACTTCTTCCAGCCCACAGATTGACCCCAAACTCTTTGGACGGGGCCAAACCACCAGAGAGTAAGACTCGTCCATTTCCCATGAAGTCACCCAGAAATTCCACGACCATGGGTGACATGATATCCAGAGACAAAAACTTGAGCAGGAGCCTCACACTCGCCCTTTTTTCAAATCCCGAAGAGTTCTCCTCATGGTGTGTAGGTCAGTCCTGCCATACCTATGACTCGAAACATAAGCCGAGTTTGTGTTTTCAGACAACTGTCCAAACAGCCCTGGCCGACACAACCTACAGGCTCAGGCACCTGGAGCCAAACCTGAGAACTATACTTGCCCTCTCGAAGGGAATTGTGTGTGCCCATTCCAATGGCCACAACCCTTCAAATAGGATAAACCTCCAAAGTCCCTGATCCATCTCAATAGTGTTGGCTTCCCAGGAAAAACAGGGGAAATCTGAGCCCAACTACGCACCTACCTGCACTCAGACCCATAGACAGATGTCTCCAGAGGTAAAAAGGAAAGAACAGGCCCCTAGGCACTAATCAGATCCATTGCTTTGGTTTCCAGGCATCTCTCCTCAGAGGCCTGGATTTCAAAAGCAGCATATAGCTGTTTCTTGACTCACCCATCAGAAAACATCTCATCTACACATGGGAAACTTGCACGTTGGAGCTGAGTCAAAGCCTCTGTTTAGGAGAACCCTTTAGGGCCTCAGTGCCACCGCTTCATTCCAAGGTCTCCATAGACACAAAAGCACATTAGGACCCATCCCCAGGGGTGTCCATTTCAACTCAGCGTCCTCGGTTGCTCCCCACAGATCAGGAGATTCACCCTGTCTTGTTGCTAGGAGACAATTGGAATGCGAGGTGGGCTACCCAGCCATCCATCCTTAGAACCCTGCTCAGAATCATTGGCCTGGACCCAAACAACAGGTCTCAATTGTTCTGCAGGAGACTCTCTGCAGTTTGGAGCTTCTCACAACTCCCATCGTGGGAAAAACCCCATGGCCTCGTGATGCCCCCCCATTCATGAAGGGGCCATCAGGGACAGAAACTCCAACCTGAGCGATCGTCAGATCCTCGCCCTGACTTCAGATGCACAAGATCTCGATTCAGGTCTGTAGATTGTGCCTGCCATGGCCTCACCCAGAAACCTAAGCCTAGCTTGTGTTCTCAGACTTTGGTCGTCAGACTACTGGCCCACAAGCCGTCCAGTTTGGCAATCCAGAACTACAATGCAGCACCCTGCCCGCGCTCCAGAGAAAAACATTGTCCTCTGAGGCTACCCAGTAACCCCAAATGAGGATCAACCTGCACCGACTTTGGCTGTACCCCAAATACATAGGCTGACCAGGGCGCTAATGCCCTTTCTGACACAGGCTGAGCCTGGACCCCTGGCCCCTCCCAGACAGCTGGCCGCACACTGAGCACATCGAGCCGCCGTGGACTTAGGTCCTCATCTCTACCCAACCTCGGTTTTCAGGTTTCAGAACCTAGACCTTATCTCCAATCACTGCCCAGGGTTGAAGGTGATGCAGAAATCAGAACTCCTTCCCCATGGCAAGAAACTTTGTGGTTGGCATGTTGTCCAACGTTCAGTGTAGTTGAAACCAGTGTGGCCCATGAGGCCCCGCCCATGCTCGCCGGCCACATTGGTCACAAATGCACATTGTGACCCTCAGGCTCAGCCCAGTTCTCAAGTAAGGCCACTCAGTGGCTGGATGAAGAGATAGCATATTGGGCTTGCCTTGCCCCTAGGCCCCAATTTTTAACCATAGTTCCGGTGGTCCCTTCAGTCTTCCCCATCGCTTTGGCTTGGAATTCCTCTTTTGGTGGGACACCTGAGGTAACAAAACTGAAATGAGTCGTCCCATCCCACAGATTGACGAAAAGCAATTGGGAATCGGGCCAAATCCTCAGAGAGGAAGATTCGTCCATGGCCCATGAGGCCTCCCCGACATTCCAAGGCCATCGCTGATACAAAATCCAGAGACAAAAGCCTGAGCAAGCGCCTCAGACTCGCACTTTCTTCATTTCCTGAAGAGTACTTCAAATGGTTTGTAGATCGGGCCTGCCATAACTACGTCCCCAAACCTAAGCTGAGTTTGTGTTTTCAGACTTCTGTCCTCAAAGTCTTGGGCCACACACCATCCAGGCTGGACCCCGGGAGACACACATTAGGACTGGGACTACCAATCCATGGGAATTCTGCCCATTCCATGGTCCAAAATCATACAAATTAGGAGAAACCTCCAAAGTCCCTGAGGTCATCCCAATAGTGTAGGTCGCCCGGAAAAAAAAGTGCTCTCTGACACCAGCTGATAATCGACCTCCACTCATACCATAGATGGATGTCCCCAGAGAAAAAGATTGAACCAGAAAGGACCGTAGGCCATAGTAGGATCCATTGATTTGGGTTACAGGCATGTGTCCTCAAAAGCCTGATTTCAATACGAGCTAGGGGTTTTCCTGAGGCACCCATCAGAAGTCATCTCGTCTCCACAAGGAAACCTGTGCATGGGAGCCATGTCCAAAGCTTAGGAGAGTACTTCAGGGTCCCGGTGCCACCGCCCCATTCCAAGGCACTCATGGACACAAAAACACATTAGGACCCATCCTCAGGAAAGTCCATTTCAACTCAGCCATCCCGGTTGCTCCGGCAGAGCCATCAGATCTAAACTGTCTTGTTGCTAGGAGACAATTGGAATGCGAGGCGGGCTTCCCAGGCATCCATCCGCGAATGGTGCTCTGGAGTCATTCCATATGGGATGTCCTGGAGCTGTCCAACAGGTCTCAATTGTCCCGCAGAAGGAATCCTTGAAGGGGGCATCCCACAACTCCCAACGTGGGAAAACCTCAATGGCCCCATGATTCCGCTCCCTTCATGAAGCGGCCGTCATGCACAGAAACTCCAACCTGAGCCAACGTCTGATCCTTGCCCTGACTTCAGATGCATGAGATATTGGTTCAGATCTGCAGGGGGTACCTGCCGTGCCCTCACCCTGAAACCCAAGTCTAGCTTGTCTTCTCAGACTTCCGTCCTCACACTCCAGGCCCCGAAGCCCTCAAGGTTGGCAATTCCGGACCGACAATGAAGCACTCTGCCTGCCCTCTAGAAAAAAAATTATTGCCTCATGAGCTGCCCAGGCACCTTAAATGAGGATAAACCTACACAGCACTCGACGTTACCCAAATTATATAGTCTAACCTGGGCCCTAATGCACTGTCGAACACAACCTGAGCCCGGACCTCCTGACCAACACCCAGAAAGCTGACTGCACACTGAGCACATAAAACCCGCCATGGCCTTAGGTCATCATCTCTTCCCTACCTCCGTTTTCAGGCTTCAGAACCGAGACCTTATCTCCAATCTCTGCCCAGGGGTGAGTGTGATGCAGAAATCAGAACTCCTCCTTACTCATGGCAAGAACCCTTGTGGTTGGTACATTGTCCAACGTTCAGTGTAGGAGAAACCAGCATTCACCCTGAGGCCCCGCCCATTCTTGCGTGCGACGAGGGCATACATACGCATTGTGACCCTCAGCATGAGTCCTGTCCTCTAGTAAGTCCTCTCAGTGGCTGGACCATTAGATGTCATAATGGGCTTGACATGTCCCTAGGCCCCAATTTTTAACCAGATTTCTGATTGTCCAGTCGCCCCTCCCCAGGGCTCTACTCTGGAATCCCTCATTTGGTGGGACACCTGAGGTTAAAAAACAACAACAACAACAACAACAACAACAACAAAAACGGACTTCTTCCAGCCCACAGATTGACCCCAAACTCTTTGGACAGGGCCAAACCACCAGAGAGTAAGACTCGTCCTTTTCCCATGAAGTCACCCAGAAATTCCACGACCATGAGTGACACGATATCCAGAGACAAAAACGTGAGCAGGAGCCTCACACTCGCCCTTTTTTCAAATCCCGAAGAGTTCTCCTCATGGTCTGTAGGTCAGTCCTGCCAATCCTATGACCCGAAACATAAGCCGAGTTTGTGTTTTCAGACAACTGTCCAAACAGCCCTGGCCTACACAACCTACAGGCTCAGGCCCCTGGAGCCAAACCTGAGGACTGTACTTGCCCTCTCCAAGGGAATTGTGTGTGCCCATTCCAATGGCCACAACCCTTCTAATAGGATAAACCTCCAAAGTCCCTGATCCATCTCAATAGTGGTGGCTTCCCAGGAACAACAGGGGCAATCTGAGCCCAACTGAGCACCTACCTGCACTCAGACCCATAGACAGATGTCTCCAGAGGTAAAAAAGGAAAGAACAGGCCCCTAGGCACTAATCAGATCCATTGCTTTGGTTTCCAGGCATCTCTCCTCAGAGGCCTGGATATCAAAACAGCATATAGCTGTTTCTTGACTCACCCATCAGAAAACATCTCATCTACACATGGGAAACTTGCACGTTGGAGCTGTGTCAAAGCCTCTGTTTAGGAGAACCCTTTAGGGCTCCAGTACCACCGCTTCATTCCAAGGTCTCCATAGACACAAAAGCACATTAGGACCCATCCCCAGGGGTGTCCATTTCAATTCAGCGTCCTCGGTTGCTCCCCACAGATCCAGGAGATCTAACCTGTCTTGTTGCTAGGAGACAATTGGAATGCGAGGTGGTCTACCCAGCCATCCATCCTTAGAACCCTGCTCAGAATCATTGGCCTGGAGCCAAACAACAGGTCTCAATTGTCCTGCAGAAGACTCTCTGCAGTTTGGAGCTTCTCACAACTCCCATAGTGGGAAAACCCCCATGGCCTCGTGATACCCCCCCATTCATGAAGGGGCCATCAGGGACAGAAACTCCAACCTGAGTGATCGTCTGATCCTCGCCCTGACTTCAGATACACGAGATCTCGATTCAGGTCTGTAGATTGTGCCTGCCATGGCCTCACCCAGAAACCTAAGCCTAGCTTGTGTTCTCAGACTTTGGTCGTCAGACTACTGGCCCACAAGCCCTCCAGTTTGGCAATCCAGAACTACAATGCAGCACCCTGCCCGCCCTCCAGAAGAAAAACATTGTCCTCTGGGGCTACCCAGTAACCCCAAATGAGGATCAACCTGCACCGACCTTGGCTGTACCCCAAATACATAGCCTGACCAGGGCACTAATGCCCTTTCTGACACAGGCTGAGCCTGGACCCCCTGGCCCCTCCCAGACAGCTGGCCGCACACTGAGCACATCGAGCCGCCGTGGCCTTAGGTCGTCATCATTTCCCAACCTCGGTTTTCAGGTTTCAGAATCTAACCTTATCTCCAATCACTGCCCAGGGTTGAAGGTGATGCAGAAATCAGAACTCCTTCCCCATGGCAAGAAACCTTGTGGTTGGCATGTTGTCCAACGTTCAGTGTAGTTGAAACCAGTGTGGCCCAGGAGTCCCCGCCCATGCTCGCCGGCCACATTGGTCACAAACGCACATTGTGACCCTCAGGCTGAGCTCAGTCCTCAAGTAAGGCCACTCAGTGGCTGGATGAAGAGATAGCATATTGGGCTTGCCATGCCCCTAGGCCCCAATTTTTAACCATAGTTCCGGTTGTCCCTTCAGTCTTCCCCACGGCTTGGCTTTGGAATTCCTCTTTTGGTGGGACACCTGAGGTAACAAAACTGAAATGAGTCCTCCCATCCCACAGATTGACAAAAAGCAATTGGGAATCGGGCCAAATCCTTAGAGAGGAAGATTTGTCCATGGCCCATGAGGGCTCCCCGACATTCCACGGCCATCGCTGATACAAAATCCAGAGACAAAAGCCTGAGCAAGCGCCTCAGACTCGCACTTTCCTCATATCCTGAAGAGTTCTTCTCATGGTTTGTAGATCGGGCCTGCCATACCTACGTCCCCAAACCTAAGCTGAGATTGTGTTTTCAGACTTCTGTCCTCAAAGTCTTGGGCCACACATCCTCCAGGCTGGGCCCCTGGAGACACACATTAGGACTGTGCCTACCAATCCATGGGAATTCTGCCCATTCCATGGTCCAAAATCATACAAATTAGGAGAAACCTCCAAAGTCCCTGAGGCCATCCCAATAGTGTAGGTCGCCCGGAACAAACAAGGGCTGTCTGACACCAGCTGATAATCGACCTCCACTCATACCATAGATGGATGTCCCCAGAGAAGAAGATTGAACCAGAAAGGACCCTAGGCCATAATAGGATCCATTGCTTTGGGTTACAGGCATGTGTCCTCAAAATCCTGATTCCAATACGAGCATAGGGGTTTTCCTGAGGCACCCATCAGAACTCATCTCGTCTCCACAAGGAAGCCTGTGCATGGGAGCCATGTCCAAAGCTTAGGAGAGTACTTCAGGGTCCCGGTGCCACTGCCCCATTCCAAGGCCCTCATGGACTCAAAAACACATTAGGACCCATCCTCAGGAAAGTCCATTTCAACTCAGCCACCCCGGTTGCTCCGGCAGAGCCATCAGATCTAAACTGTCTTGTTGCTAGGAGACAATTGGAATGCGAGGCGGGCTTCCCAGGCATCCATCCGCGAACGGTGCTCTGGAGTCATTCCATACGGGATGTCCTGGAGCTGTCCAACAGGTCTCAATTGTCCCGCAGAAGGAATCCTTGAAGGGGGCATCCCACAACTCCCAACGTGGGAAAACCTCAATGGCCCCATGATTCCGCTCCCTTCATGAAGCGGCCGTCATGCAAAGAAACTCCAACCTGAGCCAACGTCTGATCCTCGCCCTGACTTCAGAGGCATGAGATATTGGTTCAGATCTGCAGGGGGTACCTGCCGTGCCCTCACCCTGAAACCCAAGTCTAGCTTGTCTTCTCAGACTTCCGTCCTCACACTCCTGGCCCCGAAGCCCTCAAGGTTGGCAACTCCGGACCCACAATGCAGCATCTGCCTGCCCTCTAGGAAAAAAATTATTGCCTCATGAGCTGCCCAGGCACCTTAAATGAGGATAAGCCTACACAGCACTCGACGTTACCCAAATTATATAGTCTAACCTGGGCACGAATGCACTGTCGAACACAACCTGAGCCCAGACCTCCTGACCAACAACCAGAAAGCTGACCGCACACTGAGCACATAAAACCCGCCATGGCCTTAGGTCATCATCTCTTCCCTACCTCCGTTTTCAGGCTTCAGAATCGAGACCTTATCTCCAATCACTGCCCAGGGGTGAGTGTGATGCAGAAATCAGAACTCCTCCTTACCCATGGCAAGAACCCTTGTGGTTGGCACGTTGTCCAACGTTCAGTGTAGGGGAAACCAGCATTCACCCTGAGGCCCCGCCCATTCTTGCGTGCGACGAGAGCATACATACTCATTGTGACACTCAGCATGAGTCCTGTCCTCTAGTAAGTCCTCTCAGTGGCTGGACCATTAGATGTCATAATGGGCTTGACATGTCTCTAGGCCCCAATTTTTAACCAGATTTCTCATTGTCCAGTCGCCCCTCCCCAGGGCTCTACTCTGGAATCCCTCATTTGGTGGGACACCTGAGGTTAAAAAAGAAAAAAACAACAACAAAAAAAAAAAAACAAAAACAAAAACGGACTATTTCCAGCCCACAGATTGACCCCAAACTCTTTGGACGGGGCCAAACCACCAGAGAGTAAGACTCGTCCATTTCCCATGAAGTCACCCAGAAATTCCACGGCCATGAGTGACACGATATCCAGAGACAAAAACGTGAGCAGGAGCCTCACACTCGCCCTTTTTTCAAATCCCGAAGAGTTCTCCTCATGGTCTGTAGGTCAGTCCTGCCAATCCTATGACCCGAAACATAAGCCGAGTTTGTGTTTTCAGACAACTGTCCAAACAGCCCTGGCCTACACAACCTACAGGCTCAGGCCCCTGGAGCCAAACCTGAGGACTGTACTTGCCCTCTCCAAGGGAATTGTGTGTGCCCATTCCAATGGCCACAACCCTTCTAATAGGATAAACCTCCAAAGTCCCTGATCCATCTCAATAGTGGTGGCTTCCCAGGAACAACAGGGGCAATCTGAGCCCAACTGAGCACCTACCTGCACTCAGACCCATAGACAGATGTCTCCAGAGGTAAAAAAGGAAAGAACAGGCCCCTAGGCACTAATCAGATCCATTGCTTTGGTTTCCAGAGATCTCTCCTCAGAGGCCTGGATATCAAAACAGCATATAGCTGTTTCTTGACTCACCCATCAGAAAACATCTCATCTACACATGGGAACCTTGCACGTTGGAGCTGTGTCAAAGCCTCTGTTTAGGAGAACCCTTTAGGGCCCCAGTGCCACCGCTTCATTACAAGGTCTCCATAGACACAAGTGCACATTAGGACCCATCCCCAGGGGTGTCCATTTCAACTAAGCGTCCTCGGTTGCTCCCCACAGATCCAGGAGATCTAACCTGTCTTGTTGCTAGGAGACAATTGGAATGCGAGGTGGGCTACCCAGCCATCCATCCTTAGAACCCTGCTCAGAATCATTGGCCTGGAGCCAAACAACACGTCTCAATTGTCCTGCAGAAGACTCTCTGCAGTTTGGAGCTTCTCACAACTCCCATAGTGGGAAAACCCCCATGGCCTCGTGATACCGCCCCATTCATGAAGGGGCCATCAGGGACAGAAACTCCAACCTGAGCGATCGTCTGATCCTCGCCCTGACTTCAGATGCACGAGATCTCGATTCAGGGCTGTAGATTGTGCCTGCCATGGCCTCACCCAGAAACCTAAGCCTAGCTTGTGTTCTCAGACTTTGGTCGTCAGACTACTTGCCCACAAGCCCTCCAGTTTGGCAATCCAGAACTACAATGCAGCACCCTGCCCGCCCTCCAGAAGAAAAACATTGTCCTCGGGGGCTACCCAGTAACCCCAAATAAGGATCAACCTGCACCGACCTTGGCTGTACCCCAAATACATAGCCTGACCAGGGCACTAATGCCCTTTCTGACACAGGCTGAGCCTGGACCCCCTGGCCCCTCCCAGACAGCTGGCCGCACACTGAGCACATCGAGCCGCCGTGGCCTTAGGTCGTCATCATTTCCCAACCTCGGTTTTCAGGTTTCAGAACCTAGACCTTATCTCCAATCACTGCCCAGGGTTGAAGGTGATGCAGAAATCAGAACTCCTTCCCCATGGCAAGAAACCTTGTGGTTGGCATGTTGTCCAACGTTCAGTGTAGTTGAAACCAGTGTGGCCCAGGAGTCCCCGCCCATGCTCGCCGGCCACATTGGTCACAAACGCACATTGTGACCCTCAGGCTGAGCCCAGTCCTCAAGTAAGGCCACTCAGTGGCTGGATGAAGAGATAGCATATTGGGCTTGCGATGCCCCTAGGCCCCAATTTTTAACCATAGTTCCGGTTGTCCCTTCAGTCTGCCCCACGGCTTGGCTTTGGAATTCCTCTTTTGGTGGGACACCTGAGGTAACAACACTGAAATGAGTCGTCCCATCACACAGATTGACGAAAAGCAATTGGGAATCGGGCCAAATCCTTAGAGAGGAAGATTTGTCCATGGCCCATGAGGGCTCCCCGACATTCCACGGCCATCGCTGATACAAAATCCAGAGACAAAAGCCTGAGCAAGCGCCTCAGACTCGCACTTTCTTCATTTCCTGAAGAGTTCTTCACATGGTTTGTAGATCGGGCCTGCCATACCTACGTCCCCAAACCTAAGCTGAGTTTGTGTTTTCAGACTTCTGTCCTCAAAGTCTTGGGCCACACACCCTCCAGGCTGGACCCCGGGAGACACACATTAGGACTGGGACTACCAATCCATGGGAATTCTGCCCATTCCATGGTCCAAAATCATACAAATTAGGAGAAACCTCTAAAGTCCCTGAGGTCATCCCAATAGTGTAGGTCGCCCAGAAAAAAAAGTGCTCTCTGACACCAGCTGATAATCGACCTCCACTCATACCATAGATGGATGTCCCCAGAGAAGAAGATTGAACCAGAAAGGACCGTAGGCCATAATAGGATCCATTGATTTGGGTTACAGGCATGTGTCCTCAAAAGCCTGATTTCAATACGAGCATAGGGGTTTTCCTGAGGCACCCATCAGAACTCATCTCGTCTCCACAAGGAAACCTGTGCATGGGAGCCATGTCTAAAGCTTAGGAGAGTACTTCAGGGTCCCGGTGCCACCGCCCCATTCCAAGGCCCTCATGGACACAAAAACACATTAGGACCCATCCTCAGGAAAGTCCATTTCAACTCAGCCACCCCGGTTGCTCCGGCAGAGCCATCAGATCTAAACTGTCTTGTTGCTAGGAGACAATTGGAATGCGAGGCGGGCTTCCCAGGCATCCATCCGCGAACGGTGCTCTGTAGTCATTCCGTATGGGATGTCCTGGAGCTGTCCAACAGGTCTCAATTGTCCCGCAGAAGGAATCCTTGAAGGGGGCATCCCACAACTCCCAAGGTGGGAAAACCTCAATGGCCCCGAGATTCCGCTCTCTTCATGAAGCGGCCGTCATGCACAGAAACTCCAACCTGAGCCAACGTCTGATCCTCGCCCTGACTTCAGATGCATGAGATATTGGTTCAGATCTGCAGGGGGTACCTGCCGTGCCCTCACCCTGAAACCCAGGTCTAGCTTGTCTTCTCAGACTTCCGTCCTCACACTCCTGGCCCCGAAGCCCTCAAGGTTGGCAATTCCGGACACACAATGCAGCACTCTGTCTGCCCTCTAGGAAAAAAATTATTGCCTCATGAGCTGCCCAGGCACTTTAAATGAGGATAAACCTACACAGCACTCGACGTTACCCAAATTATATAGTCTAACCTGGGCACTAATGCACTGTCGAACACAACCTGAGCCCGGACCTCCTGACCAACACCCAGAAAGCTGACCGCACACTGAGCACATAAAACCCGCCATGGCCTTAGGTCATCATCTCTTCCCTACCTCCGTTTTCAGGCTTCAGAACCGAGACCTTATCTCCAATCACTGCCCAGGGGTGAGTGTGATGCAGAAATCAGAACTCCTCCTTACCCATGGCAAGAACCCTTGTGGTTGGCAGTTTGTCCAACGTTCAGTGTAGGAGAAACCAGCATTCACCCTGAGGCCCCACCCATTCTTTCGTGCGACGAGGGCATACATACGCATTGTGACCCTCAGCATGAGTCCAGTCCTCTAGTAAGTCCTCTAAGTGGCTTGACCATTAGATGTCATAATGGGCTTGACATGTCCCTAGGCCCCAATTTTTAACCAGATTTCTGATTGTCCAGTCGCCCCTCCCCAGGACTCTACTCTGGAATCCCTCATTTGGTGGGACACCTGAGGTTAAAAAAGAAAACAACAACAACAACAACAACAACAACAACAAAACAGACTTCTTCCAGCCCACAGATTGACCCCAAGTCTTTGGAAGAGGCCAAACCACCAGAGAGTAAGACTCGTCCATTTCCCATGAAGTAACCCAGAAATTCCACGACCATGAGTGACATGATATCCAGAGACAAAAACTTAAGCAGGAGCCTCACACTCGCCCTTTTTTCAAATCCCGAAGAGTTCTCCTCATGGTCTGTAGGTCAGTCCTGCCATACCTATGACCCGAAACATAAGCCGAGTTTGTGTTTTCAGACAACTGTCCAAACAGCCCTGGCCTACACAACCTACAGGCTCAGGCCCCTGGAGACAAACCAGAGGACTGTACTTGCCCTCTCCAAGGGAATTGTTTGTGCCCATTCCAATGGCCACAACCCTTCTAATAGGATAAACCTCCAAAGTCCCTGATCCATCTCAATAGTGGTGGCTTCCCAGGAAAAACAGGGGCAATCTGAGCCCAACTGAGCACCTACCTGCACTCAGACCCATAGACAGATGTCTCCAGAGGTAAAAAAGGAAAGAAGAGGCACCTAGGCACTAATCAGATCCATTGCTTTGGTTTCCAGGCATCTCTCATCAGAGGCCTGGATATCAAAATAGCATATAGCTGTTTCTTGACTCACCCATCAGAAAACATCTCATCTACACATGGGAAACTTGCACGTTGGAGCTGTGTCAAAGCCTCTGTTTAGGAGAACCCTTTAGGGCCCCAGTGCCACCGCTTCATTCCAAGGTCTCCATAGACACAAAAGCACATTAGGACCCATACCCAGGGGTGTCCATTTCAACTCAGCGTCCTCGGTTGCTCCCCACAGATCCAGGAGATCTAACCTGTCTTGTTGCTAGGAGACAATTGGAATGCGAGGTGGGCTACCCAGCCATCCATCCTTAGAACCCTGCTCAGAATCATTGGCCTGGACCCAAACAACAGGTCTCAATTGTTCTGCAGGAGACTCTCTGCAGTTTGGAGCTTCTCACAACTCCCATCGTGGGAAAACCCCCATGGCCTCGTGATGCCCCCCCATTCATGAAGGGGCCATCAGGGACAGAAACTCCAATCTGAGCGATCGTCTGATCCTCGCTCTGACTTCAGATGCACGAGATCTCGATTCAGGTCTGTAGATTGTGCCTGCCATGGCCTCACCCAGAAACCTAAGCCTAGCTTGTGTTCTCAGACTTTGGTCGTCAGACTACTGGCCCACAAGCCCTCCAGTTTGGCAATCCAGAACTACAATGCAGCACCCTGCCCGCCCTCCAGAAGAAAAACATTGTCCGCGGGGGCTACCCAGTAACCCCAAATGAGGATCAACCTGCACCGACCTTGGCTGTACCCCAAATACATAGACTGACCAGGACACTAATGCCCTTTCTGACACAGGCTGAGCCTGGACCCCCTGGCCCCTCCCAGACAGCTGGCCGCACGCTGAGCACATCGAGCTGCCGTGGCCTTAGGTCGTCATCTTTTCCCAACCTCGGTTTTCAGGTTTCAGAACCTAGACATTATCTCCAATCACAGCCCAGGGTTGAAGGTGATGCAGAAATCAGAACTCCTTCCCCATGGCAAGAAACCTTGTGGTTGGCATGTTGTCCAACGTTCAGTGTAGTTGAAACCAGTGTGGCACATGAGGCCCCGCCCATGCTCGCCAGCCACATTGGTCACACGGCACATTGTGACCCTCAGGCTGAGCCCAGTCCTCAAGTAAGGCCACTCAGTGGCTGGATGAAGAGATAGCATATTGGGCTTGCCATGCCCCTAGGCCCCAATTTTTAACCATAGTTCGGGTTGTCCCTTCAGTCTTCCCCACGGCTTTGCTTTGGAATTCCTCTTTTGGTGGGACACCTGAGGTAACAAAACTGAAATGAGTCCTCCCATCCCACAGATTGAGGAAAAGCAATTGGGAATCGGGCCAAATCCTCAGAGAGGAAGATTTGTCCATGGCCCATGAGACCTCCCCGACATTCCACGGCCATCGCTGATACAAAATCCAGAGACAAAAGCCTGAGCAAGCGCCTCAGACTCGCACTTTCTTCATATCCTGAAGAATTCTTCTCATGGTTTGTAGATCAGGCCTGCCATACCTACGTCCCCAAACCTAAGCTGAGTTTGTGTTTTCAGACTTCTGTCCTCAAAGTCTTGGGCCACACACCCTCCAGGCTGGGCCCCTGGAGACACACATTAGGACTGTGCCTACCAATCCATGGGAATTCTGCCCATTCCATGGTCCAAAATCATACAAATTAGGAGAAACCTCCAAAGTCCCTGAGGCCATCCCAATAGTGTAGGTCGCCCGGAACAAACAAGGGCTGTCTGACACCAGCTGATAATCGACCTCCACTCATACCATAGATGGATGTCCCCAGAGAAGAAGATTGATCCAGACAGGACCCTAGGCCATAATAGGATCCATTGCTTTGGGTTACAGGCATGTGTCCTCAAAAGCCTGATTCCAATACGAGCATAGGGGTTTTCCTGAGGCACCCATCAGAACTCATCTCGTCTCCACAAGGAAACCTGTGCATGGGAGCCATGTCCAAAGCTTAGGAGAGTACTTCAGGGTCCCGGTGCCACTGCCCCATTCCAAGGCCCTCATGGACACAAAAACACATTAGGACCCATCCTCAGGAAAGTCCATTTCAACTCAGCCACCCCGGTTGCTCCGGCAGAGCCATCAGATCTAAACTGTCTTGTTGCTAGGAGACAATTGGAATGCGAGGCGGGCTTCCCAGGCATCCATCCGCGAACGGTGCTCTGGAGTCATTCCATATGGGATGTCCTGGAGCTGTCCAACAGGTCTCAATTGTCCCGCAGAAGGAATCCTTGAAGGGGGCATCCCACACCTCCCAACGTGGGAAAACCTCAATGGCCCCATGATTCCGCTCCCTTCATGAAGCGGCCGTCATGCACAGAAACTCCAACCTGAGCCAACGTCTGATCCTCGCCCTGACTTCAGATGCATGAGATATTGTTTCAGAACTGCAGGGGGTACCTGCCGTGCCCTCACCCTGAAACCCAAGTCTAGCTTGTCTTCTCAGACTTCCGTCCTCACACTCCTGGCCCCGAAGCCCTCAAGGTTGGCAATTCCGGACCCACAATGCAGCACTCTGCCTGCCCTCTAGGAAAAAAATTATTGCCTCATGAGCTGCCCAGGCACCTTAAATGAGGATAAACCTACACAGCACTCGACGATACCCAAATTATATAGTATAACCTGGGCACTAATGCACTGTCGATCACAACTTGAGCCCGGACCTCCTGACCAACACCCCGAAAGCTGACCACACACTGAGCACATAAAATCCGCCATGGCCTTAGGTCATCATCTCTTCCCTACCTCCGTTTTCAGGCTTCAGAACCGAGACCTTATCTCCAATCAGTGCCCAGGGGTGAGTGTGATGCAGAAATCAGAACTCCTCCTTACCCATGGCAAGAACCCTTGTGGTTGGCACGTTGTCCAACGTTCAGTGTAGGAGAAACCAGCATTTACCCTGAGGCCCCGCCCATTCTTGCGTGCGACGAGGGCATACATAAGCATTGTGACCCTCAGCATGAGTCCTGTCCTCTAATAAGTCCTCTCAGTGGCTGGACCATTAGATGTCATAATGGGCTTGACATGTCCCTAGGCCCCAATTTTTAACCAGATTTCTGATTGTCCAGTCGCCCCTCCCCAGGGCTCTACTCTGGAATCCCTCATTTGGTGGGACACCTGAGGTTAAAAAAGAAAACAACAACAACAACAACAACAACAACAAAACGGACTTCTTCCAGCCCACAGATTGACCCCAAACTCTTTGGACGGGGCCAAACCACCAGAGAGTAAGACTCGTCCATTTCCCATGAAGTCACCCAGAAATTCCACGACCATGAGTGACACGATATCCAGAGACAAAAACGTGAGCAGGAGCCTCACACTCGCCCTTTTTTCAAATCCCGAAGAGTTCTCCTCATGGTCTGTAGGTCAGTCCTGCCAATCCTATGACCCGAAACATAAGCCGAGTTTGTGTTTTCAGACAACTGTCCAAACAGCCCTGGCCTACACAACCTACAGGCTCAGGCCCCTGGAGCCAAACCTGAGGACTGTACTTGCCCTCTCCAAGGGAATTGTGTGTGCCCATTCCAATGGCCACAACCCTTCTAATAGGATAAACCTCCAAAGTCCCTGATCCATCTCAATAGTGGTGGCTTCCCAGGAAAAACAGGGGCAATCTGAGCCCAACTGAGCACCTACCTGCACTCAGACCCATAGACAGATGTCTCCAGAGGTAAAAAAGGAAAGAACAGGCCCCTAGGCACTAATCAGATCCATTGCTTTGGTTTCCAGGCATCTCACCTCAGAGGCCTGGATATCAAAACAGCATATAGCTGTTTCTTGACTCACCCATCAGAAAACATCTCATCTACACATGGGAAACTTGCACGTTGGAGCTGTGTCAAAGCCTCTGTTTAGGAGAACCCTTTAGGGCTCCAGTACCACCGCTTCATTCCAAGGTCTCCATAGACACAAAAGCACATTAGGACCCATCCCCAGGGGTGTCCATTTCAATTCAGCGTCCTCGGTTGCTCCCCACAGATCCAGGAGATCTAACCTGTCTTGTTGCTAGGAGACAATTGGAATGCGAGGTGGTCTACCCAGCCATCCATCCTTAGAACCCTGCTCAGAATCATTGGCCTGGACCCAAACAACAGGTCTCAATTGTCCTGCATAAGACTCTCTGCAGTTTGGATCTTCTCACAACTCCCATCATGGGAAAACCCCCATGGCCTCGTGATGCCCCCCCATTCATGAAGGGGCCATCAGGGACAGAAACTCCAACCTGAGCGATCGTCTGATCCTCGCCCTGACTTCAGATGCACGAGATCTCGATTCAGGTCTGTAGATTGTGCCTGCCATGGCCTCACCCAGAAAACTAAGCCTAGCTTGTGTTCTCAGACTTTGGTCGTCAGACTACTGGCCCACAAGCCCTCCAGTTTGGCAATCCAGAACTACAATGCAGCACCCTGCCCGCCCTCCAGAAGGAAAACATTGTCCTCGGGGGCTACCCAGTAACCCCAAATGAGGATCAACCTGCACCGACCTTGGCTGTACCCCAAATACATAGGCTGACCAGGACACTAATGCCCTTTCTGACACAGGCTGAGCCTGGACCCCCTGGCCCCTCCCAGACAGCTGGCCGCACGCTGAGCACATCGAGCTGCCGTGGCCTTAGGTCGTCATCTTTTCCCAACCTCGGTTTTCAGGTTTCAGAACCTAGACATTATCTCCAATCACAGCCCAGGGTTGAAGGTGATGCAGAAATCAGAACTCCTTCCCCATGGCAAGAAACCTTGTGGTTGGCATGTTGTCCAACGTTCAGTGTAGTTGAAACCAGTGTGGCACATGAGGCCCCGCCCATGCTCGCCAGCCACACTGGTCACACGGCACATTGTGACCCTCAGGCTGAGCCCAGTCCTCAAGTAAGGCCACTCAGTGGCTGGATGAAGATATAGCATATTGGGCTTGCCATGCCCCTAGGCCCCAATTTTTAACCATAGTTCGGGTTGTCCCTTCAGTCTTCCCCACGGCTTTGCTTTGGAATTCCTCTTTTGGTGGGACACCTGAGGTAACAAAACTGAAATGAGTCCTCCCATCCCACAGATTGAGGAAAAGCAATTGGGAATCGGGCCAAATCCTCAGAGAGGAAGATTTGTCCATGGCCCATGAGACCTCCCCGACATTCCACGGCCATCGCTGATACAAAATCCAGAGACAAAAGCCTGAGCAAGCGCCTCAGACTCGCACTTTCTTCATATCCTGAAGAATTCTTCTCATGGTTTGTAGATCGGGCCTGCCATACCTACGTCCCCAAACCTAAGCTGAGTTTGTGTTTTCAGACTTCTGTCCTCAAAGTCTTGGGCCACACACCCTCCAGGCTGGGCCCCTGGAGACACACATTAGGACTGTGCCTACCAATCCATGGGAATTCTGCCCATTCCATGGTCCAAAATCATACAAATTAGGAGAAACCTCCAAAGTCCCTGAGGCCATCCCAATAGTGTAGGTCGCCCGGAACAAACAAGGGCTGTCTGACACCAGCTGATAATCGACCTCCACTCATACCATAGATGGATGTCCCCAGAGAAGAAGATTGATCCAGACAGGACCCTAGGCCATAATAGGATCCATTGCTTTGGGTTACAGGCATGTGTCCTCAAAAGCCTGATTCCAATACGAGCATAGGGGTTTTCCTGAGGCACCCATCAGAACTCATCTAGTCTCCACAAGGAAACCTGTGCATGGGAGCCATGTCCAAAGCTTAGGAGAGTACTTCAGGGTCCCGGTGCCACTGCCCCATTCCAAGGCCCTCATGGACACAAAAACACATTAGGACCCATCCTCAGGAAAGTCCATTTCAACTCAGCCACCCCGGTTGCTCCGGCAGAGCCATCAGATCTAAACTGTCTTGTTGCTAGGAGACAATTGGAATGCGAGGCGGGCTTCCCAGGCATCCATCCGCGAACGGTGCTCTGGAGTCATTCCATATGGGATGTCCTGGAGCTGTCCAACAGGTCTCAATTGTCCCGCAGAAGGAATCCTTGAAGGGGGCATCCCACACCTCCCAACGTGGGAAAACCTCAATGGCCCCATGATTCCGCTCCCTTCATGAAGCGGCCGTCATGCACAGAAACTCCAACCTGAGCCAACGTCTGATCCTCGCCCTGACTTCAGATGCATGAGATATTGGTTCAGAACTGCAGGGGGTACCTGCCGTGCCCTCACCCTGAAACCCAAGTCTAGCTTGTCTACTCAGACTTCCGTCCTCACACTCCTGGCCCGGAAGACCTCAAGGTTGGCAATTCCTGACCCACAATGCAGCACTCTGCCTGCCCTCTAGGAAAAAAATTATTGCCTCATGAGCTGCCCAGGCACTTTAAATGAGGATAAACCTACACAGCACTTGACGTTACCCAAATTATATAGTATAACCTGGGCACTAATGCACTGTCGAACACAACCTGAGCCCGGACCTCCTGATCAACACCCCGAAAGCTGACCGCACACTGAGCACATAAAAACCGCCATGGCCTTAGGTCATCATCACTTCCCTACCTCCGTTTTCAGGCTTCAGAACCGAGACCTTAACTCCAATCACTGCCCAGGGGTGAGTGTGATGTAGAAATCAGACCTCCTCCTTACCCATGGAAAGAACCCTTGTGGTTGGCACGTTATCCAACGTTCAGTGTAGGAGAAACCAGCATTCACCCTAAGGCCCCGCCCATTCTTAAATGCGACGAGGGCATACCTACGCATTGTGACCCTCAGCATGAGTCCTGTTCTCTAGTTAGTCCTCTCAGTGGCTGGACCATTAGATGTCATAATGGGCTTGACATGTCCCTGGGCCCCAATTTTTAACCAGATTTCTGATTGTCCAGTCGCCCCTCAACAGGGCTCTAATCTGGAATCCCTCATTTGGTGGGACACCTGAGGTTAAAAAAGAAAACAACAACAACAACAACAACAAAAAACGGACTTCTTCCAGCCCACAGATTGACCCCAAACTCTTTGGACGGGGCCAAACCACCAGAGAGTAAGACTCGTCCATTTCCCATGAAGTCACCCAGAAATTCCACGACCATGGGTGACATGATATCCAGAGACAAAAACTTGAGCAGGAGCCTCACACTCGCCCTTTTTTCAAATCCCGAAGAGTTCTCCTCATGGTGTGTAGGTCAGTCCTGCCATACCTATGACTCGAAACATAAGCCGAGTTTGTGTTTTCAGACAACTGTCCAAACAGCCCTGGCCGACACAACCTACAGGCTCAGGCACCTGGAGCCAAACCTGAGAACTATACTTGCCCTCTCGAAGGGAATTGTGTGTGCCCATTCCAATGGCCACAACCCTTCAAATAGGATAAACCTCCAAAGTCCCTGATCCATCTCAATAGTGTTGGCTTCCCAGGAAAAACAGGGGAAATCTGAGCCCAACTACGCACCTACCTGCACTCAGACCCATAGACAGATGTCTCCAGAGGTAAAAAGGAAAGAACAGGCCCCTAGGCACTAATCAGATCCATTGCTTTGGTTTCCAGGCATCTCTCCTCAGAGGCCTGGATTTCAAAAGCAGCATATAGCTGTTTCTTGACTCACCCATCAGAAAACATCTCATCTACACATGGGAAACTTGCACGTTGGAGCTGAGTCAAAGCCTCTGTTTAGGAGAACCCTTTAGGGCCTCAGTGCCACCGCTTCATTCCAAGGTCTCCATAGACACAAAAGCACATTAGGACCCATCCCCAGGGGTGTCCATTTCAACTCAGCGTCCTCGGTTGCTCCCCACAGATCAGGAGATTCACCCTGTCTTGTTGCTAGGAGACAATTGGAATGCGAGGTGGGCTACCCAGCCATCCATCCTTAGAACCCTGCTCAGAATCATTGGCCTGGACCCAAACAACAGGTCTCAATTGTTCTGCAGGAGACTCTCTGCAGTTTGGAGCTTCTCACAACTCCCATCGTGGGAAAAACCCCATGGCCTCGTGATGCCCCCCCATTCATGAAGGGGCCATCAGGGACAGAAACTCCAACCTGAGCGATCGTCAGATCCTCGCCCTGACTTCAGATGCACAAGATCTCGATTCAGGTCTGTAGATTGTGCCTGCCATGGCCTCACCCAGAAACCTAAGCCTAGCTTGTGTTCTCAGACTTTGTTCGTCAGACTACTGGCCCACAAGCCGTCCAGTTTGGCAATCCAGAACTACAATGCAGCACCCTGCCCGCGCTCCAGAGAAAAACATTGTCCTCTGAGGCTACCCAGTAACCCCAAATGAGGATCAACCTGCACCGACTTTGGCTGTACCCCAAATACATAGGCTGACCAGGGCGCTAATGCCCTTTCTGACACAGGCTGAGCCTGGACCCCTGGCCCCTCCCAGACAGCTGGCCGCACACTGAGCACATCGAGCCGCCGTGGACTTAGGTCCTCATCTCTACCCAACCTCGGTTTTCAGGTTTCAGAACCTAGACCTTATCTCCAATCACTGCCCAGGGTTGAAGGTGATGCAGAAATCAGAACTCCTTCCCCATGGCAAGAAACTTTGTGGTTGGCATGTTGTCCAACGTTCAGTGTAGTTGAAACCAGTGTGGCCCATGAGGCCCCGCCCATGCTCGCCGGCCACATTGGTCACAAACGCACATTGTGACCCTCAGGCTCAGCCCAGTTCTCAAGTAAGGCCACTCAGTGGCTGGATGAAGAGATAGCATATTGGGCTTGCCTTGCCCCTAGGCCCCAATTTTTAACCATAGTTCCGGTGGTCCCTTCAGTCTTCCCCATCGCTTTGGCTTGGAATTCCTCTTTTGGTGGGACACCTGAGGTAACAAAACTGAAATGAGTCGTCCCATCCCACAGATTGACGAAAAGCAATTGGGAATCGGGCCAAATCCTCAGAGAGGAAGATTCGTCCATGGCCCATGAGGCCTCCCCGACATTCCAAGGCCATCGCTGATACAAAATCCAGAGACAAAAGCCTGAGCAAGCGCCTCAGACTCGCACTTTCTTCATTTCCTGAAGAGTTCTTCACATGGTTTGTAGATCGGGCCTGCCATACCTACGTCCCCAAACCTAAGCTGAGTTTGTGTTTTCAGACTTCTGTCCTCAAAGTCTTGGGCCACACACCATCCAGGCTGGACCCCGGGAGACACACATTAGGACTGGGACTACCAATCCATGGGAATTCTGCCCATTCCATGGTCCAAAATCATACAAATTAGGAGAAACCTCCAAAGTCCCTGAGGTCATCCCAATAGTGTAGGTCGCCCGGAAAAAAAAGTGCTCTCTAACACCAGCTGATAATCGACCTCCACTCATACCATAGATGGATGTCCCCAGAGAAAAAGATTGAACCAGAAAGGACCGTAGGCCATAATAGGATCCATTGATTTGGGTTACAGGCATGTGTCCTCAAAAGCCTGATTTCAATACGAGCTAGGGGTTTTCCTGAGGCACCCATCAGAACTCATCTCGTCTCCACAAGGAAACCTGTGCATGGGAGCCATGTCCAAAGCTTAGGAGAGTACTTCAGGGTCCCGGTGCCACCGCCCCATTCCAAGGCCCTCATGGACACAAAAACACATTAGGACCCATCCTCAGGAAAGTCCATTTCAACTCAGCCATCCCGGTTGCTCCGGCAGAGCCATCAGATCTAAACTGTCTTGTTGCTAGGAGACAATTGGAATGCGAGGCGGGCTTCCCAGGCATCCATCCGCTAATGGTGCTCTGGAGTCATTCCATATGGGATGTCCTGGAGCTGTCCAACAGGTCTCAATTGTCCCGCAGAAGGAATCCTTGAAGGGGGCATCCCACAACTCCCAACGTGGGAAAACCTCAATGGCCCCATGATTCCGCTCCCTTCATGAAGCGGCCGTCATGCACAGAAACTCCAACCTGAGCCAACGTCTGATCCTTGCCCTGACTTCAGATGCATGAGATATTGGTTCAGATCTGCAGGGGGTACCTGCCGTGCCCTCACCCTGAAACCCAAGTCTAGCTTGTCTTCTCAGACTTCCGTCCTCACACTCCAGGCCCCGAAGCCCTCAAGGTTGGCAATTCCGGACCGACAATGAAGCACTCTGCCTGCCCTCTAGAAAAAAAATTATTGCCTCATGAGCTGCCCAGGCACCTTAAATGAGGATAAACCTACACAGCACTCGACGTTACCCAAATTATATAGTCTAACCTGGGCCCTAATGCACTGTCGAACACAACCTGAGCCCGGACCTCCTGACCAACACCCAGAAAGCTGACTGCACACTGAGCACATAAAACCCGCCATGGCCTTAGGTCATCATCTCTTCCCTACCTCCGTTTTCAGGCTTCAGAACCGAGACCTTATCTCCAATCACTGCCCAGGGGTGAGTGTGATGCAGAAATCAGAACTCCTCCTTACTCATGGCAAGAACCCTTGTGGTTGGTACATTGTCCAACGTTCAGTGTAGGAGAAACCAGCATTCACCCTGAGGCCCCGCCCATTCTTGCGTGCGACGAGGGCATACATACGCATTGTGACCCTCAGCATGAGTCCTGTCCTCTAGTAAGTCCTCTCAGTGGCTGGACCATTAGATGTCATAATGGGCTTGACATGTCCCTAGGCCCCAATTTTTAACCAGATTTCTGATTGTCCAGTCGCCCCTCCCCAGGGCTCTACTCTGGAATCCCTCATTTGGTGGGACACCTGAGGTTAAAAAACAACAACAACAACAACAACAACAACAACAAAAACGGACTTATTCCAGCCCACAGATTGACCCCAAACTCTTTGGACGGGGCCAAACCACCAGAGAGTAAGACTCGTCCTTTTCCCATGAAGTCACCCAGAAATTCCACGACCATGAGTGACACGATATCCAGAGACAAAAACGTGAGCAGGAGCCTCACACTCGCCCTTTTTTCAAATCCCGAAGAGTTCTCCTCATGGTCTGTAGGTCAGTCCTGCCAATCCTATGACCCGAAACATAAGCCGAGTTTGTGTTTTCAGACAACTGTCCAAACAGCCCTGGCCTACACAACCTACAGGCTCAGGCCCCTGGAGCCAAACCTGAGGACTGTACTTGCCCTCTCCAAGGGAATTGTGTGTGCCCATTCCAATGGCCACAACCCTTCTAATAGGATAAACCTCCAAAGTCCCTGATCCATCTCAATAGTGGTGGCTTCCCAGGAACAACAGGGGCAATCTGAGCCCAACTGAGCACCTACCTGCACTCAGACCCATAGACAGATGTCTCCAGAGGTAAAAAAGGAAAGAACAGGCCCCTAGGCACTAATCAGATCCATTGCTTTGGTTTCCAGAGATCTCTCCTCAGAGGCCTGGATATCAAAACAGCATATAGCTGTTTCTTGACTCACCCATCAGAAAACATCTCATCTACACATGGGAACCTTGCACGTTGGAGCTGTGTCAAAGCCTCTGTTTAGGAGAACCCTTTAGGGCCCCAGTGCCACCGCTTCATTACAAGGTCTCCATAGACACAAGTGCACATTAGGACCCATCCCCAGGGGTGTCCATTTCAACTAAGCGTCCTCGGTTGCTCCCCACAGATCCAGGAGATCTAACCTGTCTTGTTGCTAGGAGACAATTGGAATGCGAGGTGGGCTACCCAGCCATCCATCCTTAGAACCCTGCTCAGAATCATTGGCCTGGAGCCAAACAACAGGTCTCAATTGTCCTGCAGAAGACTCTCTGCAGTTTGGAGCTTCTCACAACTCCCATAGTGGGAAAACCCCCATGGCCTCGTGATACCCCCCCATTCATGAAGGGGCCATCAGGGACAGAAACTCCAACCTGAGTGATCGTCTGATCCTCGTCCTGACTTCAGATACACGAGATCTCGATTCAGGTCTGTAGATTGTGCCTGCCATGGCCTCACCCAGAAACCTAAGCCTAGCTTGTGTTCTCAGACTTTGGTCGTCAGACTACTGGCCCACAAGCCCTCCAGTATGGCAATCCAGAACTACAATGCAGCACCCTGCCCGCCCTCCAGAAGAAAAACATTGTCCTCTGGGGCTACCCAGTAACCCCAAATGAGGATCAACCTGCACCGACCTTGGCTGTACCCCAAATACATAGCCTGACCAGGGCACTAATGCCCTTTCTGATACAGGCTGAGCCTGGACCCCCTGGCCCCTCCCAGACAGCTGGCCGCACACTGAGCACATCGAGCCGCCGTGGCCTTAGGTCGTCATCATTTCCCAACCTCGGTTTTCAGGTTTCAGAATCTAACCTTATCACCAATCACTGCCCAGGGTTGAAGGTGATGCAGAAATCAGAACTCCTTCCCCATGGCAAGAAACCTTGTGGTTGGCATGTTGTCCAACGTTCAGTGTAGTTGAAACCAGTGTGGCCCAGGAGTCCCCGCCCATGCTCGCCGGCCATATTGGTCACAAACGCACATTGTGACCCTCAGGCTGAGCCCAGTCCTCAAGTAAGGCCACTCAGTGGCTGGATGAAGAGATAGCATATTGGGCTTGCCATGCCCCTAGGCCCCAATTTTTAACCATAGTTCCGGTTGTCCCTTCAGTCTTCCCCACGGCTTGGCTTTGGAATTCCTCTTTTGGTGGGACACCTGAGGTAACAAAACTGAAATGAGTCCTCCCATCCCACAGATTGACGAAAAGCAATTGGGAATAGGGCCAAATCCTTAGAGAGGAAGATTTGTCCATGGCCCATGAGGGCTCCCCGACATTCCACGGCCATCGCTGATACAAAATCCAGAGACAAAAGCCTGAGCAAGCGCCTCAGACTCGCACTTTCCTCATATCCTGAAGAGTTCTTCTCATGGTTTGTAGATCGGGCCTGCCATACCTACGTCCCCAAACCTAAGCTGAGATTGTGTTTTCAGACTTCTGTCCTCAAAGTCTTGGGCCACACATCCTCCAGGCTGGGCCCCTGGAGACACACATTAGGACTGTGCCTACCAATCCATGGGAATTCTGCCCATTCCATGGTCCAAAATCATACAAATTAGGAGAAACCTCCAAAGTCCCTGAGGCCATCCCAATAGTGTAGGTCGCCCAGAACAAACAAGGGTTGTCTGACACCAGCTGATAATCGACCTCCACTCATACCATAGATGGATGTCCCCAGAGAAGAAGATTGAACCAGAAAGGACCCTAGGCCATAATAGGATCCATTGCTTTGGGTTACAGGCATGTGTCCTCAAAATCCTGATTCCAATACGAGCATAGGGGTTTTCCTGAGGCACCCATCAGAACTCATCTCGTCTCCACAAGGAAACCTGTGCATGGGAGCCATGTCTAAAGCTTAGGAGAGTACTTCAGGGTCCCGGTGCCACTGCCCCATTCCAAGGCCCTCATGGACTCAAAAACACATTAGGACCCATCCTCAGGAAAGTCCATTTCAACTCAGCCACCCCGGTTGCTCCGGCAGAGCCATCAGATCTAAACTGTCTTGTTGCTAGGAGACAATTGGAATGCGAGGCGGGCTTCCCAGGCATCCATCCGCGAACGGTGCTCTGGAGTCATTCCATATGGGATGTCCTGGAGCTGTCCAACAGGTCTCAATTGTCCCGCAGAAGGAATCCTTGAAGGGGGCATCCCACAACTCCCAACGTGGGAAAACCTCAATGGCCCCATGATTCCGCTCCCTTCATGAAGCGGCCGTCATGCAAAGAAACTCCAACCTGAGCCAACGTCTGATCCTCACCCTGACTTCAGAGGCATGAGATATTGGTTCAGATCTGCAGGGGGTACCTGCCGTGCCCTCACCCTGAAACCCAAGTCTAGCTTGTCTTCTCAGACTTCCGTCCTCACACTCCTGGCCCCGAAGCCCTCAAGGTTGGCAACTCCGGACCCACAATGCAGCATCTGCCTGCCCTCTCGGAAAAAAATTATTGCCTCATGAGCTGCCCAGGCACCTTAAATGAGGATAAACCTACACAGCACTCGACGTTACCCAAATTATATAGTCTAACCTGGGCACGAATGCACTGTCGAACACAACCTGAGCCCAGACCTCCTGACCAACAACCAGAAAGCTGACCGCACACTGAGCACATAAAACCCGCCATGGCCTTAGGTCATCATCTCTTCCCTACCTCCGTTTTCAGGCTTCAGAATCGAGACCTTATCTCCAATCACTGCCCAGGGGTGAGTGTGATGCAGAAATCAGAACTCCTCCTTACCCATGGCAAGAACCCTTGTGGTTGGCACGTTGTCCAACGTTCAGTGTAGGGGAAACCAGCATTCACCCTGAGGCCCCGCCCATTCTTGCGTGCGACGAGAGCATACATACTCATTGTGACCCTCAGCATGAGTCCTGTCCTCTAGTAAGTCCTCTCAGTGGCTGGACCATTAGATGTCATAATGGGCTTGACATGTCTCTAGGCCCCAATTTTTAACCAGATTTCTCATTGTCCAGTCGCCCCTCCCCAGGGCTCTACTCTGGAATCCCTCATTTGGTGGGACACCTGAGGTTAAAAAAGAAAACAACAACAACAAAAAAAAAAAAAAAAAAAAAAAAAACAAAAACGGACTATTTCCAGCCCACAGATTGACCCCAAACTCTTTGGACGGGGCCAAACCACCAGAGAGTAAGACTCGTCCATTTCCCATGAAGTCACCCAGAAATTCCACGGCCATGAGTGACACGATATCCAGAGACAAAAACGTGAGCAGGAGCCTCACACTCGCCCTTTTTTCAAATCCCGAAGAGTTCTCCTCATGGTCTGTAGGTCAGTCCTGCCAATCCTATGACCCGAAACATAAGCCGAGTTTGTGTTTTCAGACAACTGTCCAAACAGCCCTGGCCTACACAACCTACAGGCTCAGGCCCCTGGAGCCAAACCTGAGGACTGTACTTGCCCTCTCCAAGGGAATTGTGTGTGCCCATTCCAATGGCCACAACCCTTCTAATAGGATAAACCTCCAAAGTCCCTGATCCATCTCAATAGTGGTGGCTTCCCAGGAACAACAGGGGCAATCTGAGCCCAACTGAGCACCTACCTGCACTCAGACCCATAGACAGATGTCTCCAGAGGTAAAAAAGGAAAGAACAGGCCCCTAGGCACTAATCAGATCCATTGCTTTGGTTTCCAGAGATCTCTCCTCAGAGGCCTGGATATCAAAACAGCATATAGCTGTTTCTTGACTCACCCATCAGAAAACATCTCATCTACACATGGGAACCTTGCACGTTGGAGCTGTGTCAAACCTCTGTTTAGGAGAACCCTTTAGGGCCCCAGTGCCACCGCTTCATTACAAGGTCTCCATAGACACAAGTGCACATTAGGACCCATCCCCAGGGGTGTCCATTTCAACTAAGCGTCCTCGGTTGCTCCCCACAGATCCAGGAGATCTAACCTGTCTTGTTGCTAGGAGACAATTGGAATGCGAGGTGGGCTACCCAGCCATCCATCCTTAGAACCCTGCTCAGAATCATTGGCCTGGAGCCAAACAACACGTCTCAATTGTCCTGCAGAAGACTCTCTGCAGTTTGGAGCTTTTCACAACTCCCATAGTGGGAAAACCCCCATGGCCTCGTGATACCCCCCCATTCATGAAGGGGCCATCAGGGACAGAAACTCCAACCTGAGCGATCGTCTGATCCTCGCCCTGACTTCAGATGCACGAGATCTCGATTCAGGGCTGTAGATTGTGCCTGCCATGGCCTCACCCAGAAACCTAAGCCTAGCTTGTGTTCTCAGACTTTGGTCGTCAGACTACTTGCCCACAAGCCCTCCAGTTTGGCAATCCAGAACTACAATGCAGCACCCTGCCCGCCCTCCAGAAGAAAAACATTGTCCTCGGGGGCTACCCAGTAACCCCAAATGAGGATCAACCTGCACCGACCTTGGCTGTAGCCCAAATACATAGCCTGACCAGGGCACTAATGCCCTTTCTGACACAGGCTGAGCCTGGACCCCCTGGCCCCTCCCAGACAGCTGGCCGCACACTGAGCACATCGAGCCGCCGTGGCCTTAGGTCGTCATCATTTCCCAACCTCGGTTTTCAGGTTTCAGAACCTAGACCTTATCTCCAATCACTGCCCAGGGTTGAAGGTGATGCAGAAATCAGAACTCCTTCCCCATGGCAAGAAACCTTGTGGTTGGCATGTTGTCCAACGTTCAGTGTAGTTGAAACCAGTGTGGCCCAGGAGTCCCCGCCCATGCTCGCCGGCCACATTGGTCACAAACGCACATTGTGACCCTCAGGCTGAGCCCAGTCCTCAAGTAAGGCCACTCAGTGGCTGGATGAAGAGATAGCATATTGGGCTTGCGATGCCCCTAGGCCCCAATTTTTAACCATAGTTCCGGTTGTCCCTTCAGTCTTCCCCACGGCTTGGCTTTGGAATTCCTCTTTTGGTGGGACACCTGAGGTAACAACACTGAAATGAGTCGTCCCATCACACAGATTGACGAAAAGCAATTGGGAATCGGGCCAAATCCTTAGAGAGGAAGATTTGTCCATGGCCCATGAGGGCTCCCCGACATTCCACGGCCATCGCTGATACAAAATCCAGAGACAAAAGCCTGAGCAAGCGCCTCAGACTCGCACTTTCTTCATTTCCTGAAGAGTTCTTCACATGGTTTGTAGATCGGGCCTGCCATACCTACGTCCCCAAACCTAAGCTGAGTTTGTGTTTTCAGACTTCTGTCCTCAAAGTCTTGGGCCACACACCCTCCAGGCTGGACCCCGGGAGACACACATTAGGACTGGGACTACCAATCCATGGGAATTCTGCCCATTCCATGGTCCAAAATCATACAAATTAGGAGAAACCTCCAAAGTCCCTGAGGTCATCCCAATAGTGTAGGTCGCCCGGAAAAAAAAGTGCTCTCTCACACCAGCTGATAATCGACCTCCACTCATACCATAGATGGATGTCCCCAGAGAAGAAGATTGAACCAGAAAGGACCGTAGGCCATAATAGGATCCATTGATTTGGGTTACAGGCATGTGTCCTCAAAAGCCTGATTTCAATACGAGCATAGGGGTTTTCCTGAGGCACCCATCAGAACTCATCTCGTCTCCACAAGGAAACCTGTGCATGGGAGCCATGTCTAAAGCTTAGGAGAGTACTTCAGGGTCCCGGTGCCACCGCCCCATTCCAAGGCCCTCATGGACACAAAAACACATTAGGACCCATCCTCAGGAAAGTCCATTTCAACTCAGCCACCCCGGTTGCTCCGGCAGAGCCATCAGATCTAAACTGTCTTGTTGCTAGGAGACAATTGGAATGCGAGGCGGGCTTCCCAGGCATCCATCCGCGAATGGTGCTCTGGAGTCATTCCATCTGGGATGTCCTGGAGCTGTCCAACAGGTCTCAATTGTCCAGCAGAAGGAATCCTTGAAGGGGGCTTCCCACAACTCCCAACGTGGGAAAACCTCAATGGCCCCAAGATTCCGCTCCCTTCATGAAGCGGCCGTCATGCACAGAAACTCCAAACTGAGCCAACGTCTGATCCTTGCCCTGACTTCAGATGCATGAGATATTGGTTCAGATCTGCAGGGGGTACCTGCCGTGCCCTCACCCTGAAACCCAAGTCTAGCTTGTCTTCTCAGACTTCCGTCCTCTCACTCCTGGCCCCGAAGCCCTCAAGGTTGGCAATTCCGGACCCACAATGCAGCACTCTGCCTGCCCTCTAGGAAAAAAATTATTGCCTCATGAGCTGCCCAGGCACCTTAAATGAGGATAAACCTACACAGCACTCGACATTACCCAAATTATATAGTCTAACCTGGGCACTAATGCACTGTCGAACACAACCTGAGCCCGGACCTCCTGACCAACACCCAGAAAGCTGACCGCACACTGAGCACATAAAACCCGCCATGGCCTTAGGTCATCATCTCTTCCCTACCTCCGTTTTCAGGCTTCAGAACCGAGACCTTATCTCCAATCACTGCCCAGGGGTGAGTGTGATGCAGAAATCAGAACTCCTCCTTACCCATGGCAAGAACCCTTGTGGTTGGTACATTGTCCAACGTTCAGTGTAGGAGAAACCAGCATTCACCGTGAGGCCCCGCCCATTCTTGCGTGCGACGAGGGCATACATACGCATTGTGACCCTCAGCATGAGTCCTGTCCTCTAGTAAGTCCTCTCAGTGGCTGGACCATTAGATGTCATAATGGGCTTGACATGACCCTAGGTCCCAATTTTTAACCAGATTTCTGATTGTCCAGTCGCCCCTCCCCAGGGCTCTACTCTGGAATCCCTCATTTGGTGGGACACCTGCGGTTAAAAACAACAACAACAACAACAACAACAACAACAACAACAACAACAAAAACGGACTTCTTCCAGCCCACAGATTGACCCCAAACTCTTTGGACGGGGCCAAACCACCAGAGAGTAAGACTCGTCCTTTTCCCATGAAGTCACCCAGAAATTCCACGACCATGAGTGACACGATATCCAGAGACAAAAACGTGAGCAGGAGCCTCACACTCGCCCTTTTTTCAAATCCCGAAGAGTTCTCCTCATGGTCTGTAGGTCAGTCCTGCCATACCTATGACCCGAAACATAAGCCGAGTTTGTGTTTTCAGACAACTGTCCATACAGCCCTGGCCTACACAACCTACAGGCTCAGGCCCCTGGAGCCAAACCTGAGGACTGTACTTGCCCTCTCCAAGGGAATTGTGTGTGCCCATTCCAATGGCCACAACCCTTCTAATAGGATAAACCTCCAAAGTCCCTGATCCATCTCAATAGTGGTGGCTTCCCAGGAACAACAGGGGCAATCTGAGCCCAACTGAGCACCTGCACTCAGACCCATAGACAGATGTCTCCAGAGGTAAAAAAGGAAAGAACAGGCCCCTAGGCACTAATCAGATCCATTGCTTTGGTTTCCAGGCATCTCTCCTCAGAGGCCTGGATATCAAAACAGCATATAGCTGTTTCTTGACTCACCCATCAGAAAACATCTCATCTACACATGGGAAACTTGCACGTTGGAGCTGTGTCAAAGCCTCTGTTTAGGAGAACCCTTTAGGGCCCCAGTGCCACCGCTTCATTCCAAGGTCTCCATAGACACAAAAGAACATTAGGACCCATCCCCAGGGGTGTCCATTTCAACTAAGCGTCCTCGGTTGCTCCCCACAGATCCAGAAGATCTAACCTGTCTTGTTGCTAGGAGACAATTGGAATGCGAGGTGGGCTACCCAGCCTTCCATCCTTAGAACCTTGCTCAGAATCATTGGCCTGGAGCCAAACAACAGGTCTCAATTGTCCTGCAGAAGACTCTCTGCAGTTTGGAGCTTCTCAGAACTCCCATAGTGGGAAAACCCCCATGGCCTCGTGATGCCCCCCCATTCATGAAGGGGCCATCAGGGACAGAAACTCCAACCTGAGCGATCGTCTGATCCTCGCCCTGACTTCAGATGCACGAGATCTCGATTCAGGTCTGTAGATTGTGCCTGCCATGGCCTCACCCAGAAACCTAAGCCTAACTTGTGTTCTCAGACTTTGGTCGAGAACTACTGGCCCACAAGCCCTCCAGTTTGGCAATCCAGAACTACAATGCAGCACTCTGCCTGCCCCCCAGAAGAAAAACATTGCCCTCTGGGGCTACCCAGTAACCCCAAATGAGGATCAACCTGCACCTACCTTGGCTGTACCACAAATACATAGGCTGACCAGGTCACTAATGCCCTTTCTGACACAGCCTGAGCCTGGAACTCCTGGCCCCACCCAGACAGCTGGCTGCACACTGAGCACATCGAGCCGCCATGGCCTTAGGTCGTCATCTCTTCCCAACCTCTTTTTTCATGCTTCTGAACCTAGACCTTATCTCCAATCACTGCCCGGAGTTGAACGTGATTCAGAAATCAGAACTCCTTCCCCATGGCAAGAAACCTTGTGGTTGGCATGTTGTCCAACGTTCAGTGTAGTTGAAACCAGTGTGGCCCATGAGGCCCCGCCCATGCTCGCGGACCACATGGGTCCCAATCACACATTGTGACTCTCAGCCTGAGCCCAGTCCTCAAGTAAGGCCTCTCAGTGGCTGGATGAAGAGATAGCATATTGGGCTTCCATGCCCCTAGGCCCCAATTTTTAACCATAGTTCAGGTTGTCCCTTCAGTCTTCCCCACGGCTTTGCTTTGGAATTCCTCTTTTGGTGGGACACCTGAGGTAACAAAACTGAAAGGAGTACTCTCATCCCACAGATTGACGAACAACAATTGGGAATCTGGCCAAATCCTCAGAGAGGATGATTTGTCCATGGCCCATGAGTCCTCCCCGACATTCCACGGCCAGCGCTGATAAAAAATCCAGAGACAAAAGCCTGAGCAAGCGCCTCAGATTCGCACTTTCTTAATATCCTGAAGAGTTCTTCTCATGGTTTGTACATCGGGCCTGCCATACCTAAGTCCCTCAACCTAAGCTGAGTTTGTGTTTCCAGACTTCTGTCCTCAAAGTCCTGGGCCACACACCCTCCAGGCTGGGGCCCCTGGAGCCACACATTAGGACTGTGCCTACCAATCCATGGGAATTCTGCCCATTCCATTGTCCAAAATTGTACAAATTAAGAGAAACCGCCAAATCCCTGAGGCCATCCCAATAGTGTAGGTCGCCCGGGATAAACAAGGGCGGTCTGACACCAGCTGAGCATCTGCCAAAATCGTACCAATTAGGAGAAACCGCCAAATCCCTGAGGCCATTCCAATAGTGTAGGTCGCCCGGAACACACAAGGGCTGTCTGATACCAGCTGATAATCTACTTCCACTCATACCATAGATGGATATACCCAGAGAAGAAGATTGAACCAGACAGGACCCTAGGCCATAATAGGATCCATTGCTTTGGTTTACAGGCATGTCTCCTCAAAAGCCTGATTCCAATACGAGCATAGGGGTTTTCCTGAGGCACCCATCAGAACTCATCTCGTCTCCACAAGGAATCCTGTGCATGGGAGCTATGTCAAAAGCTTAGGAGAGTACTTCAGGGTTCCGGTGCCACTGCCCCATTCCAAGGCCCTCATGGACACAAAAATACATTAGGACCCATCCTAGGAAAGTCCATTTCAACTCAGCCACCCCGGTTGCTCCCGCAGAGCCATCAGATCTAAACTGTCTTGTTGCTAGGAGACAATTGGAAGCCCTGGGAGGCGGGCTTCCCAGGCATCCATCCTCGAACGGTGCTCTGGAGTCATTCCATGTGGGATATGCTGAAGCTGTCCAACATGTCTCCATTGTCACGCAGAACGAATGCTTAAAGGGGGCATCCCACAACTCCCAACGTGGGAAAACCTCAATGGCCTCGAGATTCCGCTCCCTTCATGAGCGGCCGTCATGCAAGGAAACTACAACCTGAGCCAACGTCTGATCCTCGCCCTGAATTCAGATGCATGAGATATTGGTTCAGATCTGCAGGGGGTACCTGTCGTGCCCTCGCCCTGATTCCCAAGTCTAGCTTGTGTTCTCAGACTTCCGTCCTCACACTCCTGGCCCCGAAGCCCTCAAGTTTGGCAATTCCGGACCCACAATGCAGCACACTGCCTGCCCTTAAAAAAAAAAAAAAAAAAAGTATTGCCTCATGAGCTGCCCAGGCACCTTAAATGAGGATAAACCTACACAGCACTCGACTTTACCCAAATTATCTAGTCTAACCTGGGCACTAATGCACTGTTGGACACAGCCTGAGCCCAGACTTCCAAACCAACACCCAGAAAGCTACCCCACACTGAGCACATAAGACCTGCCATGGCCTTAGGTCATCATCTCTTCCCTACCTCATTTTTCAGGCTTCAGAAACGAGACATTATCCGCAATCACTGCCCAGGGGTGAGTGTGATGCAGAAATCAGAACTCCTCCTTACCCATGGCAAGAAACCTTGTGGTTGGCACGTTTTCCAAGGTTCAGTGAAGGAGAAACCAGCATTCACCCTGAGGCCCCGCCCACTCTTGAGTGCAACGAGGGCATAAACACGCATTGTGACCCTCAGCATGAGTCCTGTCCCCTAGTAAGTCCTCTCAGTGGCTGGACCATTAGATGTCATAATGGGCTTGACATGTCCCTAGGCCCCAAATTTTAACCAGATTTTGATTGTCCAGTCGCCCCTTCCCAGGGCTCTACTCTGTAATCCCTCATTTGGTGGGACACCTGAGGTTAATAAAGAAAACAACAACAACAAAAAAACGGTCTTCTTCCAGCCCATAGTATGACCTCAAACTCGTTGGACGGGGCCAAACCATCAGAGAGTAAGACTCGTCCATTTCCCATGAAGTCACCCAGAAATTCCACGACCATGAGTGACACGATATCCAGAGACAAAAACTTGAGCAGTAGCCTCACACTCGCCCCTCTTTCAAATCCCGAAGAGTTCTCCTCATGGTCTGTAGATCAGTCCTGCCATACCTATGACCCGAAACATAAGCCGAGTTTGTGTTTTCAGACAACTGTCCAAACAGCCCTGGCCTACACAACCTACAGGCTCAGGCCCCTGGAGCCAAACCTGAGGTCTGTACTTGCCTCTCCAAGGAAATTGTGTGTGCCCATTCCAATGGCCACAACCCTTCTAATAGTATAAACCTCCAAAGTCCCTGATCCATCTCAATAGTGGTGGCTTCCCAGGAAAAACGGGCAATCTGAGCCCAACTGAGCACCTACCTGCACTCAGACCCATAGACAGATGTCCCCAGAGGTAAAAAGGAAAGAACAGGCCCCTAGGCACTAATCAGATCCATTGCTTTGGTATCCAGGCATCTCTCCTCAGAGGCCTGGATTTCAAAAGCAGCATATAGCTGTTTCTTGACTCACCCATCAGAAAACATCTCATCTACACATGAGAAACTTGCACGTTGGAGCTGTGTCAAAGCCTCTGTTTAGGAGAACCCTTTAGGGCTCCAGTGCCACCGCTTCATTCCAAGGTCTCCATAGACACAAAAGCACATTAGGACCCATCCCCAGGGGTGTCTATTTCAACTCAGCGTCCTCCGTTGGTCCCCACAGATCCAGGAGATCTAACCTGTCTTGTTGCTAGGAGACAATTGGAATGCGAGGTGGGCTACCCAGCCATCCATCTTTAGAACCCTGCTCAGAATCATTGGCCTGGAGCAAACAACAGGTCTCAATTGTCCTGCAGAACTCTCTGCACTTTGGAGCTTCTCAAACTCCCATCGTGGGAAAACCCCCATGGCATCGTGATGCCCCCCCCCCCTTCATGAAGGGGCCATCAGGTTCAGAAACTCCAACCTGAGCGATCGTCTGATCCTCTCTCTGACTTCAGATGCACGAGATCTCGATTCAGGTCTGTAGATTGTGCCTGCCATGGCCTCACCCAGAAACCTAAGCCTAGCTTGTGTTCCCTGACTTCTGTCCTCAGACTACTGGCCCACAAGCCCTCCAGTTTGGCAATCCAGAACTACAATGCAGCACTCTGCCTGCCCTCCAGAAGAAAAACATTGCTACCCAGTAACCCCAAATGAGGATCAACCTCACCGACCTTTGCTGTACCCCAAATACTTAAGCTGACCAGGGCACTAATGTCCTTTCTGACACAGCCTGAGCCTGGACCTCCTGGCCCCATGCAGGCAGCTGGCCGCACACTGAGCATTCGTTCCACCATGGCCTAAGGTCATTTTTTCTTCCCAACCTCGGTTTTCAGGCTTCAGAAACTAGACTTTATCTACAATCACTGCTCAGGGTTGAACATGATGAGGAAATCAGAACTCCTTCCCCATGGCAAGAAACCTTGTGGTTGGCATGTTGTCCAACATTCAGTGTAGTTGATACCAGTGTGGCCCATGAGGCCCCACCCATGCTCGCGTGCCACATTGGTCACAAACACACATTGTGAACCTAAGCCTGAGCCCAGTCCTCAAGTAAGGCCTCTCAGTGGCTGGATAAAGAGATAGCATATTGGGCTTGCCATGCCCCTTAGCCCAAATTTTTAACCATAATTCGGGTTGTCCCTTCAGTCTTCCCCACGGCTTTGCTTTGGAATTCCTCTTTGGTGGGATACCTGAGGTAACAAACATGAAAGGAGTCCTCCCATCCCACAGACTGACGAAAAACAATTGGAAATTGGGCCATATCCTCAGAGAGGAAGATTCCTCCATGGCCCATGAGGCATTCCCGACATTCCACGGCCATCGCTGAACAACATCCAGAGACAAATGCCTGAGCAAGAGCCTCAGACCTGCTCTATATTCAAATCCTCATGAGTTCTTCTCATGGTTTGTAGATTGGGCCTGCAATACCGACGTCCCCAACCAAAGCTGAGTTTGTGTATCGGAATCACAAATCAGAACTCTGCCTTCAACATGGCTGTAATGCTTGTTCTTCGCATGGAGTCACACCTTCACGTGGGAGAACCCTTCATGGCCACAGATGCCACGCCAAAACTTGAGTGCTGCTTGGGCACAAATTCACAGTGTGACCATCAGCATGAGCCGATGTCAAAAAAAGGTCTGTCACGGTCTGGACCAAGAGCCTGCATATAGTGCTTGCCATGCCCATAGGCCCCCAGGACTAACTAGATGGTGTGTATTCCAGTTGAGAGAACCCACTGTTGTGCTCTAGAGTCCCAATCCTGTGGGGTCCCCTTTGGCAGAAAACAGTACTCTTCCCTTCCCACAGAATGAACACAAACACTTGGGAGCTTGGACAATACCCCGAGAGGAAGGCTCTTCCTCGTCCCCTGAGGCAACCCCTACCCTGAACAGCCTCTGTGAATGCACCACCCAGAGACAAAAGCCTGAGCGACTGCCTCCCACTTGCCCTCCTTTGATATCCAGAGGATCTCCCCTCACGGACTGGAGATCAGGCCTGCCATTACCTTGGCCCCTACCAGAGCCAAGTTTGCTTTTTCAGAAATCTGTCCCACAGCCCTGGCAAACACAGCCTCTAGGCTGGGTCCTCTGGAGCCATAACACAGGACCGTGCCTGCTCTCTCCTGGGAAACTGTGACCATTCCTTTGGCGACACACCTCCAGAATATGAAAAAACTCAAGGCCCCCGAGGATATCCCACTACCGGGATCCTCTATGGACACACAGCGGCATTCAGACACAAGCTGAGCAGCTACCTCCACGAGGGCATGCACAAATATGTCAACAGAGATAGAAGGTTGAGCCGGACAGGCCATTAAGCCCTAATCTCAACTCTTGCTTTGGTTTCCAGGTGTCACTCCTCAGAGGCTTTGGTTCGAAGAACAGGATATGGGGCTTTCCTGAGGCACTGAATAGAACTCCTCTGGTCTCCACATGGGAAGCTTCCTTGTTGGAGGCGTGTCAAACACCTCAGGGTGGAGAATCCTGCAGAGTCCCTGAGCCACCTCCACATTCCAAGGTCTCCCAGACCACCAAGCCACAGTAGGACTCATCTTCAGGAGAGTCCATTTCAACTCTCCCCTCTGGGTAGCTCACCCAGGAGCCCGCAGATTGAGCCTGCCTTGTCCTGACTAAAGAGTGGGAAAATGAGGTGGCGTTCCCAGGCATCCATGCTTAGACACATGCTCTCGAGTCTTTCCGTATGGGGCCTCCTGGAACCATCCAATAGCACTCGACTGTCGTGCAGAAGGAAACCTTGAGGTTTGGAGTAGTTTACAAATCCCATCGTAGGCAAACCTCCCTGGCCTCATGAAGCCCCCACACCCTTCAGGAAGAGGCCATGCTGGACAAAAACTCTAGCCTGAAACACCTCTCATAGTTGACATGACCTCAGTGCAGGAGATCTCGATTCAGCCTCTGCAGAGTGGGCCTGCCGTGCCCTCGGTCCCAAACCTCACGGTAGCTTGTGTTTTCAGACTTCCTTCCTCACAATCCTGGCAAACAAGCCCTCCGGACTAGGAACTCCAGAACCACAACCCAGCCCAGGGTCTGCCCAATGGAAGAAAAACGTTTCCCTGTGGGGCTCTCTCCAGAAAACCCAGATGAGGATCAACCTGCTCGGGCCTCGACGGTACCCGAACTGGATAGGCTGCACTGGGCACTTATGCTCTGTCTGACACAGCCTGAAGCCAGACGTCCAGACAGACAAGGAGACAGCTGGCCGCACACACAGCACTTCGGACACGCCATGGTCTTATGCCGTCACCTCTTTTTAACCTTGGTTTTCAGATATCTGAACCTAGACATTATATCAATTCTCCAACAGCTGGGTATCGGAAGCACAAAACAGAACTCCTCCTTCCCCGTGGCTGTAAAGCTTGCTCTTGGCATGGAGTCACACCTTCAGGGTGGGAGAAACCTTCATGGTCCCTGATGCCACGCCCAAACTTGAGTGCTGATGGGCACAAATTCACACTGTGACCTCAGCATGAGCCCCATGTCAAAGTAAGGCCTGTCAGGGCCTGGACCAAGAGGCGCATATGGGGCTTGCCAAGCCCCTATGGACCCAATCCTCACCAGTGTTTCAGTTTTCTAGTCGCCCCGCCTGTACCTGGGGCTCTGCTCTGGAATACCTTTCTTGGAGAGACACATGAGCCAGACAACACGACTCCACCCTTCCCACAAAATGACCCCAAACTCTTGGGAGCTGGGACAAATCCCCAGAGAGGGATACTCGTCCACAGTCCCTGAGGCCACCCCTCCAATCCACGGCTATCCCGGACACAACATCCAGAGACAAAAGCCTGAAGGAACGCCTCCCACTCGCCCTTGTTTCAGAGGCCCAGGAGCTCCCTCTCGGGCTGTACATCCGGCCTGCCATACCCTAGGCGCCACTCATAAGCTGAGTTTGTGTTTTCAGACTTCTGTGCCCACAGCCTTGACCCACACAACCTCCAGGCTAGGGCCTCTGGAGCCACAGCGAAAGATTGTGCCTGCCCTCTCCAAGGCAAGTGTGCCCAATCCATTGACCACAACCCTACAGGTTAGGGAAAAGCTCCAAGGCCCCTGAGGCCATCAATAGTGTAAACCACCCTGGATTAAGAGGGGCTCTCTTACAACAGCGGAGCAACTATCTCCACTTAGACTCTCAGACAGTGTCCCCAGAGACAGAAGGTTGAAATGGACAGGCCCCCAGGCTCTAATCTGGACCTTAGCTTTGGTTTCTATGTGTCCGTCCTCAGAGGAATGTTTTCGAAGACCAGCACACGAGGCTTTTCTGAGGCACCAAACCAATCCTCTCTCGCCTCCACATGGGGAGCTTACTTACTGGGGATGTATCAAACCCTTCAGGTAGGAGAGTTCCGCAGGGCCACTGAACAACCAGCACATTCCAAGGTCTCCATGGACCCAAACGCACATTATGACGCATCCTCAGGAGAGGCCATTTCACTCAGCCCCCTGGGTAGCGTGCCCCAGAGGCAGCAGATCAAACATATCTTGTGGCTAATGGCCAATGGGAATGCGAGGCATGCTGGACAGGGATCCATCCTTCGAACCGTGCTCTCCAGTCCTTCCGTATGGTATGTCCTGGAGCCATGCAACAGGACTCGAATGTCCCGCAGAAGGAAACCTTGTGGTTTGGGGCAACCTCCAATCTCAGCGTGGGTAAACTTCCTTGGCCTCATGAGGCCCCCGCTTCATGAAGGTGCCATCATGGACACATACTCCAGCCTCAGCCAACGTCTAATCCTCAGCCTGACTTCAGATGCAGGAGATGTTGATTCAGCCTCTGCAGAGTGGGCCTACTCTGCCCTTGGCTCCAATCCTCACTTTAGCTTGTGTTCCTAGACTTCCGTCCTCACACTCCTGGCTCACAAACCCTCCCTACTGGGAAATCTGGGGCCACAATGAAGTACTCTGCCTGCCTCCCAGGAGAAAAACTTTGTCTATGGTGCTGCCCAGAAACCCCAAATGAGGATCAAACTGCTTGGCCCTCGGCAACACCCCAATTGCATAGGCTACCTTAAGCAGTGATGCTCTGTCGCAAATATCCTGAGACCAGACCTTCTAACAGACACCGACACAGCTGGCTGCACACCCAGCACATTGGACCCGCCACTGCCTTAGGCCACCATCCATTCCCAACCTCGGTTTTCAGTCATCGGAACCTAGACCTTATCTCCAATCCCTGCACAGGGGGGAACCTGATGCACAAGTCAGAACCCCTCCTTCCTCATGGCAAGAAACCTTGCTGCTTGCAGTGAGTCAAACCTTCAGTGTAGGCGAAAATGGCATGGCCCATGAGGCCACGCCCATGCGTGAGGCCTGCCTTCGGCACAAACACACATGGTGACCCTCAGCGTGACTACCTTATTCAAGTAACACCTCTCAGTGACTGGACCAAGAGCCCACATATGTGGCTTGCCATGCCCATAGGCACGCAGGACTAACTAGATGGTGTGTATTCCAGTTGAGGGAACCCACTGATGTGCTCTAGAGGCCCTCTCCTGGAAGGTCCCCTGTGGCAGAAAACAGTACTCTTCCCTACCCACTGAATGAACCCAAACACTTGGGAGCTTGGACAATCCCCCGAGAGGAAGGCTCTTCCTCGGCCCCTGAAGCAACCCCTACACTGAACGGCCACTGTGAAAGCAACACCCAGAGACAAAAGCCTGAGCGACTGCCTCCCACTTGCCCTCCTTTGATATCCAGAGGATCTCCCCTCACGGACTGGAGATCAGGCCTGCCATTACCTTGGCCCCTACCAGAGCCAAGTTTGCTTTTTCAGACATCTGTCCCCACAGCCCTGGCAAACACAGCCTCTAGGCTGAGTTTCCTGGAGCCATACCACAGGACCGTGCCTGCTCTCTCCTGGGATACTCTGTCCATTCATTTGGCCACACACCTCCAGAATATGAGAAACCTCAAGGCCCCCGAGGACATCCCACTACCGGGAGCCTCCCTGTACACACAGGGGCCTTCGGACACAAGCTGAGCTGTTACCTCCATGAAGGCATGCACACAGATGTAAACAGAGATAGAAGGTTGAGCTGGACAGGCCCTTAGGCCCTAATCTCAACTCTTGCTTTGGTGTCCAGGTGTCACTCCTCAGAGGCTTTGGTTCGAAGAACAGGATATGGGGCTTTCCTGAGGCACTGAAAAGAACTCCTCTCGTCTCCACATGGGAAGCTTCCTTATTGGAGCCGTGTCAAACACCTCAGGTTGGAGAATCCTGCAGAGTCCCTGAGCCACCTCCACATTCCTAGGTCTCCCAGACCACCAAGCCACAGTAGGACTCATCTCCAGGAGAGTCCATTTCAACTCTCCCCTCTGGGTAGCTCACCCAGGAGCCCGCAGATTGAGCCTGCCTTGTCCTGACTAAAGAGTGGGAAAATGAGGTGGCGTTCCCAGGCATCCATGCTTAGACACATGCTCTCGAGTCTTTCCGTATGGGGCCTCCTGGAACCATCCAATAGCACTCGACTGTCGTGCAGAAGGAAACCTTGAGGTTTGGAGTAGTTTACAAATCCCATCGTAGGCAAACCTCCCTGGGCTCATGAAGCCCCCACACCCTTCAGGAAGAGGCCATGCTGGACAAAAACTCTAGCCTGAAACACCTCTCATAGTTGACATGACCTCAGTGCAGGAGATCTCGATTCAGCCTCTGCAGAGTGGGCCTGCCGTGCCCTCGGTCCCAAACCTCACGCTAGCTTGTGTTTTCAGACTTCCTTCCTCACAATCCTGGCAAACAAGCCCTCCGGACTAGGAACTCCAGAACCACAACCCAGCCCAGGGTCTGCCCAATGGAAGAAAAACGTTTCCCTGTGGGGCTCTCTCCAGAAAACCCAGATGAGGATCAACCTGCTCGGGCCTCGACGGTACCCGAACTGGATAGGCTGCACTGGGCACTTATGCTCTGTCTGACACAGCCTGAAGCCAGACGTCCAGACAGACAAGGAGACAGCTGGCCGCACACACAGCACTTCGGACACGCCATGGTCTTATGCCGTCACCTCTTTTTAACCTTGGTTTTCAGATATCTGAACCTAGACATTATATCAATTCTCCAACAGCTGGGTATCGGTAGCACAAAACAGAACTCCTCCTTCCCCGTGGCTGTAAAGCTTGCTCTTGGCATGGAGTCACACCTTCAGGGTGGGAGAAACCTTCATGGTCCCTGATGCCACGCCCAAACTTGAGTGCTGATGGGCACAAATTCACACTGTGACCTCAGCATGAGCCCCATGTCAAAGTAAGGCCTGTCAGGGCCTGGACCAAGAGGCGCATATGGGGCTTGCCAAGCCCCTATGGACCCAATCCTCACCAGTGTTTCAGTTTTCTAGTCGCCCCGCCTGTAACTGGGGCTCTGCTCTGGAATACCTTTCTTGGAGAGACACATGAGCCAGACAACACGACTCCACCCTTCCCACAAAATGACCCCAAACTCTTGGGAGCAGGGACAAATCCCCAGAGAGGGATACTCGTCCACAGACCCTGAGGCCACCCCTCAAATCCACGGCTATCCCGGACACAACATCCAGAGACAAAAGCCTGAAGGAACGCCTCCCACTCGCCCTTGTTTCAGAGGCCCAGGAGCTCCCTCTCGGGCTGTACATCCGGCCTGCCATACCCTAGGCGCCACTCATAAGCTGAGTTTGTGTTTTCAGACTTCTGTGCCCACAGCCTTGACCCACACAACCTCCAGGCTAGGGCCTCTGGAGCCACAGCGAAAGATTGTGCCTGCCCTCTCCAAGGCAAGTGTGCCCAATCCATTGACCACAACCCTACAGGTTAGGGAAAAGCTCCAAGGCCCCTGAGGCCATCAATAGTGTAAACCACCCTGGATTAAGAGGGGCTCTCTTACAACAGCGGAGCAACTATCTCCACTTAGACTCTCAGACAGTGTCCCCAGAGACAGAAGGTTGAAATGGACAGGCCCCCAGGCTCTAATCTGGACCTTAGCTTTGGTTTCTATGTGTCCGTCCTCAGAGGAATGTTTTCGAAGACCAGCACACGAGGCTTTTCTGAGGCACCAAACCAATCCTCTCTCGCCTCCACATGGGGAGCTTACTTACTGGGGATGTATCAAACCCTTCAGGTAGGAGAGTTCCGCAGGGCCACTGAACAACCAGCACATTCCAAGGTCTCCATGGACCCAAATGCACATTATGACGCATCCTCAGGAGAGGCCATTTCACTCAGCCCCCTGGGTAGCGTGCCCCAGAGGCAGCAGATCAAACATATCTTGTGGCTAATGGCCAATGGGAATGCGAGGCATGCTGGACAGGGATCCATCCTTCGAACCGTGCTCTCCAGTCCGTCCGTATGGTATGTCCTGGAGCCATGCAACAGGACTCGAATGTCCCGCAGAAGGAAACCTTGTGGTTCGGGGCTACCTCCAAACTCAGCGTGGAAAAACTTCCTTGGCCTCATGAGGCCCCCGCTTCATGAAGGTTCCATCACGGACACATACTCCAGCCTCAGCCAACGACTGATCCTCAGCCTGACTTCAGATGCAGGAGATTTTGATTCAGCCTCTGAGGAGTTGACCTACTCTGCCCTTGGCTCCAATCCTCACCCTAGCTTGTGTTCTCAGATTTCCGTCCTCACACTCCTGGCCCACAAACCCTCCCTACTGGGAATTCTGGGGCCACAATGAAGCACTCTGCCTGCCTCCCAGGAGAAAAACATTGTCTATGCTGCTGCCCAGAAACCCCAAATGAGGATCAAACTGCTTGGCCCTCGGCAACACCCCAATTGCATAGGCGACCTTAAACACTGATGCTCTGTTGCAAATAGCCTGAGCCCAGACCTTCCAACAGACACCGACACAGCTGGCTGCACACCCAGCACATTGGACCCGCCACTGCCTTAGGCCACCATCCATTCCCAACCTGGGTTTTCAGTCATCGGAACCTAGACCTTATCTCCAATCCCTGCACAGGGGGGAACCTGATGCACAAGTCAGAACCCCTCCTTCCCCATGGTAAGAAACCTTGCTGCTGGCAGTGAGTCAAACCTTTAGTGTAGGAGAAAACGGCATGGCCCAATGAGGCCACGCCCATGCGTGAGGGCCGCCTTGGGCACAAACACACATGGTGACCCTCAGCGTGACTACCTTATTCAAGTAACGCCTCTCAGTGACAGGACCAAGAGCCCGCATATGTGGCTTCCCATGCCCATAGGCACCCAGCACTAAATAGATGGTGTGTATTCCAGTTGAGGGAACTCACTGCTGTGCTCTAGAGTCCCTCTCCTGGGGGGTCCCTTGTGGCAGAAAACAGTACTCTCCCCTTCCCACAGAATGAACCCGAACACTTGGGAGCTTGGACCATCCCCCTGAGAGGAAGGCTCTTCCTCGTCCCCTGAGGAAACCCCTACCCTGAACGGCCTCTGTGAATGCAACACCCAGAGACAAAAGCCTGAGCGACTGCCTCCCACTTGCCCTCCTTTGATATCCAGAGGATCTCCCCTCACGGACTGGAGATCAGACCTACCATTACCTTGGCCCCTACCTGAGCCAAGTTTGCTTTTTCAGACATCTGTCCCCACAGCCCTGGCAAACACAGCCTCTAGGCTGAGTTTCCTGGAGCCATACCACAGGACCGTGCCTGCTCTCTCCTGGGATACTCTGTCCATTCATTTGGCCACACACCTCCAGAATATGAGAAACCTCAAGGCCCCCGAGGACAACCCACTACCGGGAGCCCCCCTGGACACACAGGGGCCTTCGGACACAAGCTGAGCAGCTACCTCCACGAAGGCATGCACACAGATGTCAACAGAGATAGAAGGTTGAGCCGGACAGGCCCTTTGGCCCTAATCTCAACTCTTGCTTTGGTTTCCAGGTGTCACTCCTCAGAGGCTTTGGTTCGAAGAACAGGATATGCGGCTATCCTGAGGCACTGAACAGAACTCCTCTCGTCTCCACATGGGAAGCTTCCTTGTTAAACCCGTGTCAAACACCTCAGGTTGGAGAATCCTGCAGAGACCCTAAGCCACCTCCACATTACAAGACTCCCAGGCCACCAAGCCGCAGTAGGACTCATCTTCAGGAGAGTCCATTTCAACTCTACCCTCTTGGTAGCTCACTGAGGAGCCTGAAGATTGATCCTGCCTTGCCCTGACTAAAGAGTGGGAATATGAGGTGGCGTTCCCAGGCATCCATGCTTAGACACCTGCTCTCAAGTCTTTCCGTATGGGGCCTCCTGGAATCATCCAATAGCACTCGACTGTCGTGCAGAAGGAAACCTTGAGTTTTGGAGTAGTTCACAAATCCCATCGTAGGCAAACCTCCCTGGCCTCATGAAGCCCCCACACCCTTCAGGAAGAGGCCATGCTGGACAAAAACTCTAGCCTGAGGCACGTCTCATAGTTGACATGACCTCAGTGCAGGAGATCTCGATTCAGCCTCTGCAGAGTAGGCCTGCTGTGCCCTCGGTCCCAAACATCACGCTAGCTTTTCTTTTCAGACTTCCTTCCTCACACTCCTGGCAAAGAAGCCCTCCGGACTAGGAACTCCTGAACCACAACCCAGCCCAGGGTCTGCCGAACGGAAAAAAAACGTTTCCCTGTGGGGCTCTCCAGAAAACCCAGATAAGGATCAACCTGCTCGGGCCTCGACGGTACCCAAAATGGATAGGCTGCTCTGGGCACTCATGCTCTGTCTGACACAGCCTGAAACCAGACGTCCAACAGAAAAGGAGACAGCTGGCCGCACATCCAGCACTTTGGACACGCCATGGTCTTATGCCGTCACGTCTTCCTAACCTTGGTTTTCAGATATCTGAACCTAGACATTATATCAATTCGCCACACAGCTGGGTATCGCAAGCACAACACAGAACTTCTCCTTCCCCGTGGCTGTAAAGCTTGCTCTTGGCATGGAGTCACACCTTCAGGGTGGGAGAAACCTTCATGGCCCCTGATGCCACGCCCAAACTTGAGTGCTGCTTGGGCACAAATTCACACTGTGACCCTCAGCTTGAGCCCCATATCAAAGAAAGGCCTGTCAGGGCCTGGACCAAGAGCCCAAATATTGGGCTTGCCAAGCCCCTATGCACCCAATCCTCACCAGTGTTTGAGTTTTCCAGTTGCCCCCCCCGTACCTGGGGCTCTGTTCTGGAATACCTTTCTTGGAGAGACACATGAGCCAGACAACACGACTCCAACCTTCCCACAAAATGACCGCAAACTCTTGGGAGCTGGGACAAATCCCCAGAGAGGGACACTCGTCCACAGTCCCTGAGGCCACTCCTCCAATCCACGGCTAACCCGGACACAACATCCAGAGACAAAAGCCTGAAGGAACGCCTCCCACTCGCCCTGTTTCAGAAGCCCCGGAGCAACATCTCGGGCTGTACATCCGGCCTGCCATACCCCAGGCGCCACTCATAAGCTGAGTTTGTGTTTTCAGACTTCTGTGCCCACAGCCTAGACCCACACAACCTCCATGCTAGGGCCTCTAGAGCCACAGCGAAAGATTGTGCCTGCCCTCTCCAAGGAAAGTGTGCCCAATCCATTGACCACAACCCTACAGGTTAGGGAAAAGCTCCAAGGCCCCTGAGGCCATCAATAGTGTAGGCCACCCTGGACTAAGAGGGGCTCTCTGACACCAGAGAGCAGCTATCTCCACTTAGACTCTCAGACAGTGTCCCTAGAGACAGAAGGTTGAAATGGACAGGCCCCCAGGCCCTAATCTGAACCTTAGCTTTAGTTTCCATGTGTCCATCCTCAGAGGACTGTTTTCCTAGACCAGCACACGGGGCTTTTCTGAGGCACCAAACCAAACCTCTCTCGTCTTCACATGGGGAGCTTACTTACTGGGGATGTATCAAACCCTTCAGGAAGGAGAGTTCCCCAGGGCCACTGAACAACCAGCATATTCCAAGGTCTCCATGGACCCAAACGCACATTATGACACATCCTCAGGAGAGGCCATTTCATCTCTGCCCCCTGGTTAGCGTGCCCCAGAGGCAGCAGATGAAACATACCTTGTGGCTTATGGCCAATGGGAATGCGAGGTATGCTGGACAGGGATCCATCCTTCGAACCGTGCTCTCCAGTCCTTCCGTATGGTATGTCCTTGAGCCATGCAACAGGACTCGAATGTCCCGCAGAAGGAAACCTTGTGGTTCGGGGCAACCTCCAAACTCAGCGTGGGAAAACTTCCTTGGCCTCATGAGGCCCCCGCTTCATGAAGGTGCCATCACGGACACATACTCCAGGCTCAGCCAACGTCTGATACTCAGCCTGACTTCAGATGCAGTAGATTTTGATTCAGACTCTGCAGAGTCGGCCTGCTCTGACCTTGGCTCCAATCCTCACTTTAGCTTGTGTTCTCAGACTTCCGTCCTCACACTCCTGGCCCATAAACCCTCCCTACTGGGAATTCTGGGGACACAATGAAGTACTCTGCCTGCCTCCCAGGAGAAAAACATTGTCTATGGTGCTGCCCAGAAACCCCAAATGAGGATCAAACAGCTTGGCCCTCGGCAACACCCCAATTGCATAGGCTACCTTAAACACTGATGCTCTGTCGCAAATAGCCTGAGCCCAGACCTTCCAACAGTCACTGACACAGCTGGCTGCACACCCAGCACATTGGACCCGCCACTGCCTTAGGCCACCATCCATTCCCAACCTGGGTTTTCAGTCATCGGAACCTAGACCTTATCTCCAATCCCTGCATAGGGGGGAACCTGATGCAAAGTCAGAACCCCTCCTTCCGCATGGCAAGAAACCTTGCGGCTGGCAGTGAGTCAAATTTTCAGTGTAGGAGAAAATGGCCTGGCCCATGAGGCACGCCCATGCGTGCGGGCCACCTTGGGCACAAACACACATGGTGACCCTCAGCGTGAGTACCTTATTCAAGTAACGCCTCTCAGTGACTGGACCAAGAGCCCGCATATGTGGCTTGCCTTGCCCATAGGCACCCAGGACTAACTAGATGGTGTGTATTCCAGTTGAGGGAACCCACTTCTGTGCTCTAGAGTCCCTCTCCTGGGGGGTCCCCTGTGGCAGAAAACAGTACTCTTCATTCCCACAGAATGAACACAAACACTTGGGAGCTTGGACAATCCCCCGAGAGGAAGGCTCTTCCTCGGCCTCTGAGACAACCCCTACCCTGACCGGACACTGTAAACTAGATGGTTCTTATTCCAGTTGAGGGAACCCACGGCTGTGCTCTAGAGTCCCTCTCTTGGGGGGTCCCCTGTGGCAGAAAACAGTACTCTTCCCTTCTCACAGAATGAACCCAAACACTTGGGAGCTTGGACAATCCGCAGAGAGGAAGGCTCTTCCTCAGCCCCTGAAGAATCCCCTACCCTGAACAACCACTGTGAACGCAAAACCCAGAGACAAAAGCCTGAGCGATTAACTCCCACTTGCCCTCCTTTGATATCCAGAGGATCTCCCCTCACGGACAGGAATTCAGGCCTGCCATTACCTTGGCCCCTACCTGAGCCATGTTTGCTTTTTCAGACATCTGTCCCCACAGCCCTGGCAAACACAGCATCTGGCTGAGTCCTCTGGAGCCATACCACAGGACCGTGCCTGCTCTCTCCTGGGAAACTCTGTCCATTACTTTGGCTACATACCAACAGAATATGAGAAACCTCAAGGCCCCCGAGGACATCCCACCACCGGGAGCCTCCCTGTACACACAGGGGCCTTCGGACACAAGCTGAGCTGCTACCTCCATGAAGGCATGCACACAGATGTCAACAGAGATAGAAGGTTGAGCCGGACAGGCCCTTTGGCCCTAATCTCAACTCTTGCTTTGGTTTCCAGGTGTCACTCCTCAGAGGCTTTGGTTCGAAGAACAGGATATGCGGCTATCCTGAGGCACTGAACAGAACTCCTCTCGTCTCCACATGGGAATCTTCCTTGTTAAACCCGTGTCAAACACCTCAGGTTGGAGAATCCTGCAGAGACCCTAAGCCACCTCCACATTACAAGACACCCAGGCCACCAAGCCGCAGTAGGACTCATCTTCAGGAGAGTCCATTTCAACTCTCCCCTCTTGGTAGCTCACCGAGGAGCCCGAAGATTGAGCCTGCCTTGTCCTGACTAAGGAGTGGGAATATGAGGTGGCGTTCCCAGGCATCCATGCTTAGACACCTGCTCTCGAGTCTTTCCGTATGGGGCCTCCTGGAACCATCCAATAGGACTCGACTGTCATGCAGAAGGAAACGTTGAGTTTTGGAGTAGTTAACAAATCCCATCGTAGGCAAACCTCCCTGGCCTCATGAAGCCCCCACACCCTTCAGAAAGAGGCCATGCTGGACAAAAACTCTAGCCTGAGGCACGTCTCATAGTTGACATGAACTCAGTGCAGGAGATCTCGATTGAGCCTCTGCAGAGTGGGCCTGCCGTGCCCTCGGTCCCAAACATCACGCTAGCTTTTTTTTCAGACTTCCTTCCTCACACTCCTGGCAAACAAGCCCTCCGGACTAGGAACTCCTGAACCACAACCCAGCCCAGGGTCTGCCCAACGGAAGAAAAACGTTTCCCTGAAGGGCTCTCCAGAAAACCCAGATGAGGATCAACCTGCTCGGGCCTCGACGGTACCCGAAATGGATAGGCTGCTCTGGGCACTCATGCTCCCTCTGACACAGCCTGAAACCAGACGTCCAACAGAAAAGGAGACAGCTGGCCGCACACCCAGCACTTCGGACACGCCATGGTCTTATGCCGTCACGTCTTCCTAATCTTGGTTTTCAGATATCTGAACCTAGACATTATATCAATCCTCCACACAGCTGGGTATCGCAAGCACAACACAGAACTCCTCCTTCCACGTGGCTGTAAAGCTTTCTCTTGGCATGGAGTCACACCTTCAGGGTGGGAGAAACCTTCATTGCCCCTGATGCCAAGCCCAAACTTGAGTGCTGCTTGGGCACAAATTCACACTGTGACCCTCAGCATGAGCCCCATGTCAAAGAAAGGCCTGTCAGGGCCTGGACCAAGAGCCCAAATATGGGGCTTGCCAAGCCCCTATGCACCCAATCCTCACCAGTGTTTGAGTTTTCCAGTCGCCCCGCCCGTACCTGGGGCTCTGTTCTGGAATACCTTTCTTGGAGAGACACATGAGCCAGACAACACGACTCCACCCTTCCCACAAAATGACCCCAAACTCTTGGGAGCTGGGACAAATCCCCAGAGAGGGACACTCGTCCACAGTCCCTGAGGCCACTCCTCCAATCCACGGCTATCCCGGACACAACATCCAGAGACAAAAGCCTGAAGGAACGCCTCCCACTCGCCCTGTTTCAGAAGCCCAGGAGCTCCCTCTCGGGCTGTACATCCGGCCTGCCATACCCCAGGCGCCACTCATAAGCTGAGTTTGTGTTTTCAGACTTCTGTGCCCACAGCCTAGACCCACACAACCTCCAGGCTAGGGCCTCTAGAGCCACAGCGAAAGACTGTGCCTGCCCTCTCCAAGGAAATGTGCCCAATCCATTGACCACGACCCTACAGGTTAGGGAAAAGCTCCAAGGCCCCTGAAGCCATCAATAGTGTAGGCCACCCTGGACTAAGAGGGGCTCTCTGACACCAGCGGAGCAACTATCTCCACTTAGACTCTCAGACAGTGTCCCCAGAGAAAGAAGGTTGAAATGGACAGGCCCCCAGTCCCTAATCTGAACCTTAGCTTTGGTTTCCATGTGTCCGTCCTCAGAGGACTGTTTTCGTAGACCAGCACACGGGGCTTTTCTGAGGCACCAAACCAAACCTCTCTCGTCTCCACATGGGGAGCTTTCTTACTGGGGATATATCAAACACTTCAGGTAGGACAGTTCCGCAGGGCCACTGAACAACCAGCACATACCAAGGTCTCCATGGTCCCAAACGCACATTATGTCGCATCCTCAGGAGAGGCCATTTCAACTCAGCCCCCTGGGTAGCGTGCCCCAGAGGCAGCAGGTCAAACATATCTTGTGGCAAATGGCCAATGGGAATGCGAGGCATGCTGGACAGGTATCCATCCTTCGAACCCTGCTCTCCAGTCCTTCCGTATGGTATGTCCTGGAGCCATAAAGCAGGACTCGAATGTCCCGCAGAAGGAAAACTTGTGGTTTGGGGCATCCTCCAAACTAAGCGTGGGAAAACTTCCTTGGCCTCATGTGGCCCCTACTTCATGAAGGTGCCATCATGGACACATACTCCAGCCTCATCAACTTTCGATCCTCTGCCTGACTTCAGATGCAGGAGATTTTGATTCAGACTCTGCAGAGTGGGCCTGCTCTGCCCTTGGCTAAAATCCTCACCCTAGCTTGTGTTTTCAGACTTCCGTCCTCACACACCTGGCCCACACACCCTCCTTCCTGGGAATTCTGGGTCCACAAGGAAGCACTCTGCAGGCCTCCCAGGAGAAAACCATTGTCTATGGTGCGTCCCAGAAACCCCAAATCAGGATCAAACTGCTTGGCCCTCGGCAACAACCCAATTGCATAGGCTACCTTAAACACTAATGCTCTGTCGCAAATAGCCTGAGACCACACCTTCCAACAGACACCGACACAGCTGGCTGCACACCCAGCACATAGGACCAGCCACTGCCTTATGCCACCATCCATTCCAAACCTGGATTTTCAGTCATGGGAACCTAGACCTTATCTCCAATCCCTGCACAGGGGGGAACCTGATGCATATGTCAGAACCCCTCCTTCCCCATGGCAAGAATCCTTGCTGCTGGAAATGCATCAAACCTTCAGTTTAGGAGAAAATGGCATGTCCCAAGAGGCCACGCCCATGCGTGAGTGCCGCCTTGGGCACAAACACACATTGTGACCCTCAGTGTGAGTACCTTATTCAAGTAACGCCTCTCAGTGACTGGACCAGAGCCACCATATGTGGCTTGCCATGCCCATATGCACCCAGGACTAACTAGATGGTGTGTATTCCAGTTGAGGGAACCCACTGCTGTGCTCTAGAGTCCCTCTCCTGCGGGGTCCCCTGTGGCAGAAAACAGTACTCTTTCCTTCCCTCAGAATGAACCCAAACAGTTGGGAGCTTGGATTAACCCTGAGAGAAAGGCTCTTCCTCGGTCCCTGAAGGTACCCCTACGCTGAATGGCCACTGTGAACGCAACACCCAGAGACAAAAGCCTGAGCGACTAACTCCCACTTGCCCTGCTTTGAACTCCCGAGGATCTCCCCTCACGGACAGGAGATCAGGCCTTCCATTACCTTGGCCCCTAGCTGAGCCAAGTTTGCTTTTTCAGACATCTGTCCCCACAGCCCTGGCAAACACAGACCTAGGCTGGGTCCTCTGGAGCCATACCGCAGGACCGTGCCTTCTCTCTCCTGAAAAACTGTGTCCATTGCTTTGGCCACACACCTCCAGAATATGAGAAACGTCAAGGCCTCCGAGGACATCCCACTACTGGGAGCCTCCCTGGAACACTGGGACATTCAGACACAAGCTGAGTAGCTATCTCCCCGAATGCATGCACACAGATGTCAACAGAGATAGAAGGTTGAGCCGGACAGGCCCTTAGGCCCTAATCTCAACTCTTGCTTTGGTTTCCAGGTGTCACTCCTCAGAGGCTTTGGTTCGAAGAACAGGATATGGGGCTTTCCTGAGGCACTGAACAGAACTCCTCTCGTCTCCACATGGGAAGCTTTCTTGTTGGAGCCCTGTCAAACACCTCACGTTGGAGAATCCTGCAGTTTCCCTGAGCCACCTCCACATTCCAAGGTCTCCCAGTCCACCAACCCACAGTAGGACTCATCTTCAGAGGAGTCCATTTCAACTCTCCCCTCTAGGTAGCTCACCCAGGTGCCTGCAGATTGAGCCTGCCTTGTCCTGATTAAAGAGTGGGAATATGAGGTGGCGTTCCCAGGCATCCATGCTTAGACACCTGCTCTCGAGTCTTTCCGTATGGGGCCTCCTGGAACCATCCAATAGCACTCGACTGTCGTGCAGAAGGAAACCTTGAGGTTTGGAGTAGTTCACAAATCCCATCGTAGGCAAACACCCCTGGCCTCATGAAGCCCCCACACCCTTCACAAAGAGGCCATGCTGGAAAAAAACTCTAGCCTGAGGCACGTTTCATAGTTGACATGACCTCAGTGCAGGAGATCTCGATTCAGCCTCTGCAGAGTAGGCCTGCTGTGCCCTCGGTCCCAAATCTCAAGTTAGCTTGTGTTTTCAGACTTCCTTCCTCACACTCCTGGCAAGCAAGTCCTCCGGACTAGGAACTCCAGAACCACAACCCAGCCCAGTGTCTGCCCAACGGAAGAAAAACGTTTTGCTGTGGGGCCCTCGAGAAAACCCAGATGAGGATCAACCAGCTCGGGCCTCGACGGTACCCGAACTGGATAGGCTGCTCTGGGCACTCATGCTCTGTCTGACACAGCCTGCAGCCAGCTTTCCAGACAGACAAGGAGACAGCTGGCCACACACCCAGCACTTCGGACACGCCATGGTCTTATGCCATCACCTCTTCCTAATATTGGTTTTCAGATATCTGTACCTAGACATTATATCAATTCTACACACAGCTGGGTATCGCAAGCACAAAACAGAACTCCTCCTTCCCCATGGCTGTAAAGCTTGTTCTTGGCATGGAGTCACACCTTCAGGGTGGGAGAAACCTTCATGGCCCCTCATGCCAAGCCCAAACTTGAGTGCTGATTGGGCACAAATTCACACTGTGACCCTCAGCATGAGCCCCATGTCAAAGAAAGGCCTGCCAGGGCCTGGACCAAGAGCCCGCATATGGGGCTTGCCAAGCCCCTATGCACCCAATCCTCACTGGTGTTTGAGTTTTCCAGTCGCCACGCCCTTAACTGGGGCTCTGCTCTGGAATCCCTTTGTTGGAGAGACACATGAGCCAGACAACACGACTCCAACCTTCCCACAAAATGACCCCAAACTCTTGGGAGCTGGGACAAATCCCCAGAGAGGGATACTCGTCCACAGTCCCTGAGGCCACCCCTCCAATACACGGCTATCCCGGAAACAATATCCAGAGACAAAAGCCTGAAGGAACGCCTCCCACTCGCCCTTGTTTCAGAGGCCCAGGAGCTCCCTCTCGGGCGGTACATCTGGCCTCCCATACCCTAGGCGCCACTCAAAAGCTGAGTTTGTGTTTTCCGACTTCTGTGCCCACAGCCTGGACCCACACAACCTGCAGGCTAGGGCTTCTGGAGCCACAGTGAAAGATTGTGCCTGCCCTCTCCAAGGCAAGTGTGCCCAATCCATTGACCACAACCCTACAGGTTAGGGAAAAGCTCCAAGGCCCCTAAGGCCATCAATAGTGTAGGCCACCCTGGACTAAGAGGGGCTTTCTGACACTAGAGGAGCAACTATCTCCACTTAGACTCTCAGAGAGTGTCCCCAGAGACAGAAGGTTGTAATGACAGGCCCCTGGGCCCTAATCTGAACCTTAGCTTTGGTTTCCATGTGTCCGTCCTCAGAGGACTGTTTTCGTAGACCAGCACACAGGGCTTTTCTGAGGCACCAAACCAAACCTCTCTCGTCTCCACATGGGGAGCTTTCTTACTGGGGATGTATCAAACCCTTCAGGTAGGAGAGTTCCTCAGGGACACTGAACAACAAGCACATTCCAAGGTCTCCATGGACCCAAACGCATATTATGACGCATCCTTTGGAGAGGCCATTTCAACTCAGCCCCCTGGGTAGCGTGCCCCAGAGGCAGCAGATCAAACATATCTTGTCGCTAATGGCCAATGGGAATGCGAGTCACGCTGTATAGGGATCCATCCTTCGAACCCTGCTCTTCAGTCCTTCCGCATGGTATGTCCTGGAGCCATGCAACAGGACTCGAATGTCCCGCAGAAGGAAACCTTGTGGTTTGAGGCAACCGCTACACTCAGCGAGGGACAACTTCCTTGGCTTCATGAGGCCCCCGCTTCATGAGCTGCCATCATGGACACATACTCCAGCCTCAGCCAACGTCTTATCCTCAGCCTAACTTCAGATGCAGGAGATTTTGATTCAGCCTCTGCAGAGTGGGCCTGCTCTGCCCTTGGCTCCAATCTCACCCTAGCTTGTGTTTTCAGACTTCTGTCCTCACAATCCTGGCCCACAAACACTCCCTCCTGGGAATTCTGGGGCCACAATGAAGTACTCTGCCTGCCTCCCAGGAGAAAAACATTGTCTATGGTGCTGCCCAGAAACCCCAACTGAGGATCAAACTGCTTGGCCCTCGGCAACACCCCAATTGCATAGGCTAACTTAAACACTGATGCTCTGTCACAAATAGCCTGAGCCCAGACCTTCCAACAGACACCGACACAGCTGGCTGCACATCCAGCACATTGGACACGCCAATGCCTTAGGCCATCATCCATTCCCAACCTGGGTTTTCAGTCATCGGAACCTAGACCTTATCTCAAATCCCTGCACAGGGGGGAACCTGATGCACATGTGAGAACCCCACCTTCCCCATGGCAAGAATCCTTGCTGCTGGAAGTGAGGCGAACCTTCAGTTTAGGAGAAAACGGCATGGCCCATGAGGCCACGCCCATGCGTGAGGGCCGCCATGGGCACAAACACACATTGTGACCCTCAGCGTGAGTACCTTACTTAAGTAACGCCTCTCAGGGACTGGACCAAGAGCCCGCATATGGGCTTGCCATGCCCATAGGCACCCAGGACTAACTAGATGGTGTGTATTCCAGTTGAGGGAACCCACTGCTGTGCTATAGAGTCCCTCTCCTGCGGGGTCCCCTGTGGCAAAAAACAGTACTCTTCCCTTCCATCAGAATGAACCCAAACACTTGGGAGCTTGGACTATCCCCTGAGAGAAGGATCTTCCTCGGCCCCTGAAGCAACCCCTAACCTGAACGGCCACTGTGAACGCAACACCCAGAGACAAAAGCCTGAGCGACTAACTGCCACTTGCCCTCCTTTGATATCCCGAGGAACTCCCCTCACGGACTGGAGATCAGGCCTGCCATTACCTTGACCCATAGCTGAGCCAAGTTTGCTTTTTCAGACATCTGTCCCCACAGCCCTGGCAAACACAGCCTCAAGGCTGGGTCCTCTGGAGCCATACCAAAGGACCGTGCCTGCTCTCTCCTGGGAAACTGTGTCCATTGCTTTGGCCACACACCTCCAGAATATGAGAAACCTCAAGGCCCCTGAGGACAACCCACTACTGGGAACCTCCCTGGACACATAGGGGCATTCAGACACAAGCCGAGCAGCTACTTCCCCCGAATGCATGCACACAGATGTCCACAGAGATAGAAGATTGAACCGGACAGGCCCTTTGGCCCTAATCTCAACTCTTGCTTTGGTTTCCAGGTGTCACTCCTCAGAGGCTTTGGTTCGAAGAACATGATATGGGGCTTTCCTGAGGCACTGAACAGAACTCCTCTCGTCTCCACATGGGAAGCTTCCTTGTTGGAGCCGTGTCAAACACCTCACGTTGGAGAATCCTTCAGAGTCCCTGAGCCACCTCCACATTCCAAGGTCTCCCAGTCCACCAACCCACAGTAGGACTTATCTTCAGGAGATTCCATTTCAACTCTCCCCTCTAGGTAGCTCACCCAGGAGCCCGCAGATTGAGCCTGCCTTGTCCTGACTAAAGAGTTGGTATATGAGGTGACGTTCCCAGGCATCCATGCTTAGACACCTGCTCTCGAGTCTTTCCATATGGGGCATCCTCGAACCATCCATTTGGACTCGACTGTCGTGCAGAAGGAAACCTTGAGGTTTGGAGAAGTTCACAAATCCCATCGTAGGCAAACACCCCTGGCCTCATGAAGCCCCCACATCCTTCAGGAAGTGGCCATGCTGGACAAAAACTCTAGCCTGAGACACGTCTCATAGTTGACATGACCTTAGTGCAGGAGATCTTGATTCAGCCTCTGCAGAGTGGGCCTGCCGTGCCCTCGGTCCCAAACCTCACGCTAGCTTGTGTTTTCAGACTTCCTTCCTCACACTCCTGGCAAACAAGCCCTCCGGACTAGGAATTCCAGAACCACAACCCAGCCCAGTGTGCCCAACGGAAGAAAAACGTTTCCCTGTGGGGCTCTCCAGAAAACCCAGATGAGGATCAACCTGCATGGGCCTCGACGGTACCCGAAATGGATAGGCTGCTCTGGGCACTCATGCTCTGTCTGACACAGCCTGAAGCCAGACGTCCAGACAGACAAGGAGACAGCTGGCCGCACACCCTGCACTTCGGACACGCCATGGTCTTATGCCGTCACCTCTTCCTAATCTTGGTTTTCAGATATCTGAACCTAGACATTATATCAATTCTCCGCACAGCTGGGTATCGCAAGCACAAAACAGAACTCCTCCTTCCCCATGGCTGTAAAGCTTTCTCTTGGCATGGAGTCACCTTCAGGGTGAGAGAAACCTTCATTGCCCCTGATGCCAAGCCCAAACTTGAGTGCTGCTTGGGCACAAATTCACACTGTGACCCTCAGCATGAGCCCCATGTCAAAGAAAGGCCTGTCAGGGCCTGGACCAAGATCCTGCATATGGGGCTTGCCAAGCCCCTATGCACCCAATCCTCACCAGTGTTTGAGTTTTCCAGTCGCCCCGCCCGTACCTGGGGCCTTGCTCCGGAATCCCTTTCTTGGAGAGACACATGAGCCAGACAACACGACTCTACCCTTCCCACAAAATGACCCCAAACTCTTGGGAGCTGGGACAAATCCCCAGAGAGGGATACTCGTCCACAGTCCCTGAGGCCACCCCTCCAATCGACGGCTATCCCGGACACAACATCCAGAGACAAATGCCTGAAGGAACGCCTCCCACTCGCCCTTGTTTCAGAGGCCTAGGAGCTTCCTCTCGGTCTGTACATCCGGCCTGCCATACACTAGGCGCCACTTATAAGCGGAGTTTGTGTTTTCAGACTTCTGTGCCCACAGCCTAGACCCACACAACCTGCAGGCTAGGGCCTCTGGAGCCCCAGAGAAAGATTGTGCCTGTTCTCTCCAAGGAAAGTGTGCCCAATCCATTGACCACAACCCTGCAGGTTAGGGAAAAGCTCCAAGACCCCTGAGGCCATCAATAGCGTAGGCCACCCTGGACTAAGAGGGGCTCTCTGACACCAGCGGAGCAACTATCTCCACTTAGACTCTCAGACAGTGTCCCCAGACACAGAAGGTTGAAATGGACAGGCCCACAGGCTCTAATCTGAACCTTAGCTTTGGTTTCCATATGACCGTCCTCAGAGGACTGTTTTCGTAGACCAGCAAACGGGGCTTTTCTGAGGCACCAAACCAAACCTCTCTCGTCTCCACATGGGGAGCTTTCTTACTGGGGATGTATCAAACCCTTCAGGTCGGAGAGTTCCGCAGGGACCCTGAACAACCAGCACATTCCAAGGTCTCCATGGACCCAAACACACATTATGACGCATCCTTGGTAGAGGCCATTTCAACTCAGCCCCCTGGGTAGCGTGCCCCAGAGGCAGCAGATCAAACATATCTGGTCGCTAATGGCCAATGGGAATGCGAGGCACGCTGTATAGGGATCCATCCATGGAACCCTGCTCTTCAGTCCTTCCGTATGGTATGTCCTGGAACCATGCAACAGGACTCGAATGTCCCGCAGAAGGAAACCTTGTGGTTTGAGGTAACCGCTAAACTCAGCGTTGGAAAACTTCCTTGGCTTCATGAGGCCCCCGCTTCATGAAGGTGCCATCATGGACACACACTCCAGCCTCAGCCATGTCTTATCCTCAGCCTGACTTCAGATGCAGGAGATTTTGATTCAGCCTCTGCAGAGTGGGCCTGCTCTGCCCTTGGCTCCAATCCTCACCCTAGCTTGTGTTTTCAGACTTCTGTCCTCACACTCCTGGCCCACATACCCTCCCCCCTGGGAATTCTGGGGCGACAATGAAGCACTCTGCCTGCCTCCCAGGAGAAAACCATTGTCTATGGTGCTTCCCAGAAACCCCAACTAGGATCAAACAGCTTGGCCCTCGGCAACACCCCAATTGCATAGGCTACCTTAAACACTGATGCTCTGTCGCAAATAGCCTGAGCCCAGACCTTCCAACAGACACCGACACAGCTGGCGGCACACCCAGCACATTGGACATGCCAATGCCTTAGGTCATCATCCATTCACAACCTGGGTTTACAGTCATCGGTACCTAGACCTTATCTCCAATCCCTGTACAGGGGGGAACCTGATGCACATGTGAGAACCCCTCCTTCCCCATGGCAAGAAATCTTTCTGCTGGCAGTGAGTCAAACCTTCTGTGTAGGAGAAAACGGCATGGCCCATGAGGCCACGCCCATGCGTGAGGGCCGCCTTGTGCACAAACACACATTTTGACCCTCAGCGTGAGTACCTTATTCAAGTAACACCTCTCATGGACTGGACCAAGAGCCCGCATTGTGGCTTGCCATGCCCATAGGCACCCAGGACTAACTAGATGGTGTGTATTCCAGTTGAGGGAACCCACTGCTGTGCTCTAGAGTCCATCCCCTGCGGGGTCCCCTGTGGCAGATAAGAGTTCTCTTCCCTTCCCTCAGAATGAACCCAAACACTTGGGAGCTTGGACTATCCCCTGAGAGAAAGGCTCTTCCTCGGCCCCTGAATCAACCCCTAACCTGAACGGCCACTGTGATTGCAACACCCAGAGACAAAAGCCTGAGCGACTAATTCCCACTTGCCCTGCTTTGATATCCCGAGGATCTCCCCTCACGGACTGGAGATCAGGCCTGCCATTACCTTGGCCCCTACCTGAGCCAAGTTTGCTTTTTCAGACATCTGTCCCCACAGGCCTGGCAAACACAGTCTCTAGGCTGGGTCCTCTGGAGCCATACCAAAGGACCGTGCCTGCTCTCCTCTGGGAAACTGTGTCCATTGCTTTGGCCACACACCTCCAGAATATGAGAAACCTCAAGGCCCCCGAGGACATCCCACTACTGGGATCCTCACTGGACACACAGGGGCATTCGGACACAAGCTGAGCAGCTACTTCCCCGAATGCATGCACACAGATGTCAACAGAGATAGAAGGTTGAGCCGGACAGGCCCTTAGGCCCTAATCTCAACTCTTGCTTTGGTTTCCAGGTGTCACTCTCAGAGCTTTGGTTCGAAGAACAGGACATGGGGCTTTCCTGAGGAACCGAATAGAACTCTTCTCGTCTCCACATGTGAAGCTTCCTTGTTGGAGCCATGTCAAACACCTCACGTTGGAGAATCCTGCAGAGTCCCTGAGCCACCTCCACATTCCAAGGTCTCCCAGTTCACCAACCCACAGTAGGACTCATCTTCAGGAGAGTCCATTTCAACTCTCCCCTCTGGGTAGTTCACCCAGGAGCCCGCAGGTTGAGCCTACCTTGTCCTGTCTAAAGAATGGGAGTAGTAGGTGGCATTCCCAGGCATCCATGCTTAGACTCCTGCTCTCGAGTCTTTCCGTATGGGGCCTCCTGGAACCATCCAATAGGACTCAACAGTCGTGCAGAAGGAAAACTTGTGGTTTGGAGTAGTTCACAAATCCCATTGTAGGCAAACTTCCCTGTACTCATGAAGCCCCCACACCCTTCAGGAAGAGGCCATGCTGGACAAAATCTCTAGCCTGAGGCACGTCGTATAGTTGACATGACCTCAGTGCTGGAGATCTCGATTGAGCCTCTGCAGAGTGGGACTACCCTGCCCTCGGTCCCAAACCTCATGCTAGCTTGTGTTTTCAGAATTCCTTACTCACACCTGTGGCAAACAAGTCCTCCGGACTAGGAACTCGAGAACCACAACCCAGCCCAGTGTCTGCCCAACGGAAGAAAAACGTTTCCCTGTGGGGCTCTCCAGAAAACCCAGATGAGGATCAACCTGCTTAGGCCTCGAAGGTCCGCGAACTGGATAGGCTGCTCTGGGCACTCATGCTCTGTCTGACACAGCCTGAAGCCAGACGTCCAGACAGACAAGGAGACAGCTGGCCGCACACCTCGCACTTCAGACACGCCAAGGTCTTCTGCCATCACCTCTTCCTATCCTTGGTTTTCAGATATCTGAACCTAGACATTATATCAATTCTCCGCACAGCTGGGTATCGCAAGCACAAAACAGAACTCCTCCTTCACCATGGCTGTAAAGCTTGTTCTTGGCATGGAGTCACACCTTCAGGGTGGGAGAAACCTTCATGGCCCCTGATGCCACGCCCAAACTTGAGTGCTGCTTGGGCACAAATTCACACTGTGACCTTCAGCATGAGCACCATGTCAAAGAAAGGCCTGTCAGGGCCTGGACCAAGAGCCCGCATATGGGGCTTGCCAAGCCCCTATGCACCCAATCCTCCCCAGTGTTTGAGTTTACCAGTGGCGCCGTCCGTACCTAGGGCTCTGCTCTGGAATCCCTTTCTTGGTGAGACACATGAGCCAGACAACACGACTCCACCCTTCCCACAAAATGACCCCAAACTCTTGGGAGCTGGGACAAATCCCCAAAGAGGGATACTCGTCCATAGTCCCTGAGTCCACCCCTCCAATCCACGGCTATCCCGGACACAACATCCAGAGACAAAAGCCTGAAGGAAAGTCTCCAACTCTCCCATGTTTCAGAGGACCAGGAGCTGTATATCCGGCCTGCCATACCCTAGGTGCCAATCATAAGCTGAGTCTGTGATTTCAGACTTCTGTGCCCACAGCCTGGACCCACACATCCTCCAGGCTAGGGCCTCTGGAGTCACAGAGAAAGATTGTGCCTGCCCTCTCCAAGGAAAGTGTGCCCAATCCATTGACCACAACCCTACAGGTTAGGGAAAAGCTCCAAGGCCCCTGAGGCCATCAATAGTGTAGGCCACCCTGGACTAAGAGGGGCTCTCTGACACCAGCGGAGGAACTTTCTCCACTTAGACTCTCAGACAGTGTCCCCAGAGGCAGAAAGTTGAAATGGACAGGCCCCCAGGCCCTAATCTGAACCTTAGCTTTGGTTTCCATGTGTCCGTCCTCAGAGGTCTGTTTTCGTAGACCAGCACACGGGGCTTTTCTGAGGCACCAAACCAAACCTCTCTCGTCTCCACATGGGGAGCTTTCTTACTGGGGATGTATCAAACCCTTCAGGTCGGAAAGTTCCGCAGTGCCACTGAACAAGCAGCACATTCCAAGGTCTCCATGGACCCAAACGCACATTATGACGCATACTTGGGAGAAGCCATTTCAACTCAGCCCCCTGGGTAGCGTGCCCCAGAGGCAGCAGATCAAACATATCTTGTCGATAATGGCCAATGGGAATGCGAGTCACGCTGTATAGGGATCCATCCTTCAAACCCTGCTCTTCAGTCCTTCCGTATTATGTCCTGGAGCCATGCAACAGGTCTCGAATGTCCCGCAGAAGGAAATCTTGTGGTTTGAAGCAACCTCCAAACTCAGCGTGGGAAAACTTCCTTGGCCTCATGAGACCCCTGCTTCATGAAGGTGCCATCATGGACACACACTCCAGCCTCAGCCAACGTCTTATCCTCAGCCTGACTTCAGATGCAGGAGATTTTGATTCAGGCTCTGCAGAGTGGGCCTGCTCTGAGTTTGGCTCCAATCCTCACCCTAGCTTTTGTTTTCAGACTTCTGTCTTCACACTCCTGGCCCACAACCCTCCCTCCTGGGAATTCTGGGGCCACAATGAAGCACTCTGCCTGCCTCCCGGGAGAAAAACATTGTCTATGGTGCTGCCAAGAAACACCAACTGAGGATAAAACTGCTTGGCCCTCGGCAACACCCCAATTGCATAGGCTACCTTAAACACTGATGCTCTGTCGCAAATAGCCTGAGCCCAGACCTTCCAACAGACACCGACATAGCTGGCTGCACACCCAGCACATTGGACCCGCCACTGCCTTAGGCCACCATCCATTCCCAACATAGGTTTTCAGTCATCGGAACCTAGACCTTATCTCCAATCCCTGTACAGGGGGGAACCTGATGCACAAGTAGAACCCCTCCTTCCCCATGGCAAGAAACCTTGCTGCTGGCAGTGAGTCAAACCTTCAGTGTAGGAGAAAACGGCATGGCCCATGAGGCCACGCCCATGCGTGAGAGCCGCCTTGGGCACAAACGCATATTGTGACCCTCAGCGTGAGTACCTTATTCAAGTAACGGATCTCAGTGACTGGACCAAGAGCCCGCATATGTGGCTTTCCATGCCCATAGGCACCCAGGACTAACTAGATGGTGTGTATTCCAGTTGAGGGAGCCCACTGCTGTGCTCTAGAGTCCCTCTCCTGGGGGGTCCCCTGTGGCAGTAAACAGTACTATTCCCTTCCCACAGAATGAACCCAAACTCTTGGGAGCTTGGACAATCCCCCAAGAGGAAGGCTCTTCCTCGGCCCCTTAAGCAACGCCTACCCTGTATGGCCAATGTGATCGCAACACCCAGAGACAAAAGCCTGAGCAACTGCCTCCCACTTGCCCTCCATTGATATCCCGAGGATCTCCCCTCACGGAGTGGAGATCAGGCCTGCCATTACCTTGGCCCCTAGCTGAGCCAAGTTTGCTTTTTCAGACATCTGTCCCCACAGGCCTGGCAAACACAGTCTCTAGGCTGGGTCTTCTGGAGCCATACCAATGGACCGTGCCTGCTCTCTCCTGGGAAACTGTGTCCATTCCTTTGGACACACACCTCCAGAATATCAGAAACCTCAAGGCCCCCGAGGACATCCCACTACTGGGATCCTCACTGGACACACAGGGGCATTCAGACACAAGCTGAGCAGCTATCTCCACGAAGGCATGCACACAGATGTCAACAGAGATAGAAGGTTGAGCCGGACAGGGCCTTAGGCCCTAATCTCAACTCTTGCTTTGGTTTCCAGGTGTCACTCCTCAGCAGCTTTGGTTCGAAGAACAGGATATGGGGCTTTGCTGAGGCACTGAACAGAACTCCTCTCGTCTCCACATGGGAAGCTTCCTTGTTGGAGCCGTGTCAAACACCTCAGGTTGGAGAATACTGCAGAGTCCCTGAGCCACCTCCACATTACAAGGTCAGCCAGGCCACAAAGCCACAGTTGGAGTCATCTTCAGGAGAGTTCATTTCAACTCTCCCCTCTGGGTAGCTCACCCAGGAGCCCGCAGATTGAGCCTGCCTTGTCCTGACTAAAGAGTGGGAATATGAGGTGGCTTTCCCAGGCTTCCAAGCTTAGGCCCCTGGTCTCGAGTCTTTCCATATGGGGCCTCCTGGAACCATCCAATAGGACTCGACTGTCGTGCAGAAGGAAACCTTTAGGTTTGGAGTAGTTCACAAATCCCATCGTAGGCTAACCTCCCTGGCCTCATGAAGACACCACAACTTTCAGGAAGAGGCCATGCTGGACAAAAACTCTAGCCTGAGGAACGTCTCATAGTTGACATGACCTCAGTGCAGGAGATCTCGATTCAGCCTCTGCAGAGTGGGCCTGCCCTGCCCTCGGTCCCAAACCTCATGCTAGCTTGTGTTTTCAGACTTCCTTCCTCACAACTGTGGCAAACAAGTCCTCCGGACTAGGAACTCCAGAACCACTACCCAGCCCAGTGTCTGCCCAACGGAAGAAAAATGTTTCCCTGAGGGGCTCTCCAGAAAACCCGGATGAGGATCAACCTGCTTAGGCCTCGAAGGTCCGCGAACTGGATAGGCTGCTCTGGGCACTCATGCTCTGTCTGACACAGCCTGAAGCCAGACGTCCAGACAGACAAGGAGACAGCTGGCCGCACACCTCGCACTTCGGACACGCCAAGGTCTTCTGCCGTCACCTCTTCCTAACCTTGGTTTTCAGATATCTGAACCTAGACATTATATCAATTCTCCGCACAGCTGGGTATCGCAAGCACAAAACAGAACTCCTCCTTCCCCATGGCTGTAAAGCTTGTTCTTGACATGGAGTCACACCTTCTGGGTGGGAGAAACCTTCATGGCCCCTGATGCCACGCCCAACTTGAGTGCTGCTTGGGCATAAATTCACACTGTGACCTTCAGCATGAGCACCATGTCAAAGAAAGGCCTGTCAGCGCCTGGACCAAGAGCCCGCATATGGGGCTTGCAAAGCCCCTATGCACCCAATCCTCACCAGTGTTTGAGTTTACCAGTGGCCCCGCCCGTACCTGGGGCTCTGCTCTGGAATCCCTTTCTTGGTGAGACACATGAGCCAGACAACACGACTCCACCCTTCCAAAAAAATGACCCCAAACTCTCGGTAGCTGGGACAAATACCCAGAGAGGGATACTCGTCCATAGTCCCTGAGTGCACCCCTCCAATCCACGGCTATCCCGGACCCAACATCCAGAGACAAAAGACTGAAGGAACGCCTCCAACTCTCCCTTGTTTCAGAGGCCCAGGAGCTGTACATCCGGCCTGCCATACCCTAGGTGCCACTCATAAGCTGAGTCTGTTTTTTCAGACTTCTGTGCCCACAGCCTCGACCCACACATCCTCCAGGCTAGGGCCTCTGGTGTCACAGCGAAAATTGTGCCTGCCCTCTCCTAGGAAATTGTGCCCAATCCATTGACCACAACCCTACAGGTTAGGGAAAAGCTCCAAGGCCCCTGAGGCCACCCAAATTATATAGTCTAACCTGGGCACTAATGCACTGTCTGACACAACCCGAGCCAGAACCTCCTACCAACACCCAGGCAGCTGACCGCAAAATGAGCCTATCAGACCAGCAATGGCCTTAGGTCGTCATCTCTTCCCAACTACGGTTTTTCAGGCTTCAGAACCTAGACCTTATCTCCAACTACTGCCCAGGGTTGAAAATGATGCAGAAATAAGAACACCTTCCCCATGGCAAGAGACCATGTGATTGGCATGTTGTCCAAAGTCCAGTGTAGTTGAAACCAGTGTGGCCCATGTGGCCCCGCCCATGCTCGCGAGCCATATTGGTCACAAACACACATTGTGACCCTCAACCTGAGCCCAGCCCTCAAGTAAGGCCTCTCAGTGGCTGGATGAAGAGACAGCATATTGGGCCTGCCATGCCCCTAGGCCCCAATTTTTAACGATAGTTTGGGTTGTCTCTTCACTCTTCCCCAGGGCTGTGCTTTGTAATTTCTCTTTGGTTGGGTCACTTGAGGTAACAAACGTGAAAGGGGACCTCCCATTCCACAGATTATCGAAAAAGAATTGGGACAGGGACAAATTCACAGAGAGGAAGATTCGTCCATGGCCCATGAGGCCTCCCCACATCCACGACCATCGTTGATTCAAAATATAGAGACAAAAACCTGAGCAAGTCTCCACAGGTGAACTTGTGCATGGGAGCTATGTCAAAAGCTTAGGAGAATACTTCAGGGTCCCGGTGCCACCGCCCCATTCCAAGGCCCTCTTGGACACAAACACACATTAGGCCCCATCCTCGGGAAAGTCCATTTCAACTCAGCCACCCCGGTTGCTCCTGCAGAGCCTTCAGATCTCAACTGTCTTGTTGCTAGGAGACAATTGGAATGCGAGGCCCGCTTCCCTGGCATCCATCCCCGAACGGTGCTCTGGAGTCCTTCCATATGGGATATCCTTGAGCTGCCCAACAGGTCTCAATTGTCCCGCAGAAGGAATCCTTGAAGTGCGCATCCCACAACTCCCAACGTGGGAAAACCTCCATGGCCTTGAATTACCGCTCCGTTCATGAAGGGGCAGTCATGCACAGAAAATCCAAACTGAGCCAAAGTCTGATCCTCGCCGTGACTTCAGAAACATGAGATATTCTTTCAGATCTGCAGGGGGTACCAGCTTTGCCCTCGGCCTGAAGCCCAAGCCTAGCTTGTGTTCTCAGACTTGTCCTCACACTCCTGGTCCAGAATACCTCATGTTTGGCAATACCGGACCCACAATGGAGCACTCTGCCTGCCTCTAGAAAAAATATATTGCATATTGAGTTGCCCAGGCACCTCAAATGAGGATAAACCTACACGGCTCTCGGCTGTACCTGAATTATAGTCTAACTGGGCACTAATTCACTGTCTGACACAACCTGAACCCGAACCTCTGGACCAACACCCAGGCAGCTGACCTCACACTGAGCACATCAGACCTGCCATGGGCTTAGGTCTTCATCTCTTCCCAACAGCCGTTTTCAGGCTTCAGAACCTAGGCCTTAACTCCAACCACTGCCCAGGGTTGAAAATGATGAAGAAATCAGAGCTCCTTCTCCATGGCAAGAGACCTTGTGATTGGCATGTTGTCCAAAGTTCAGTGTAGTTGAAACCAGTGTGGCCCATGAGGCACCGCCCATGCTCGCGAGCCACATTGGTCACAAACACACATTGTGACCCTCAGCCTGAGTCCAGTCCTCAAGTAAGGCCACACAGTGACTGGATGAAGAGACAGCATATTGGGCCTGCCATGCCCCTAGGCCCCAATATTTAACCATAGTTTGGGTGGTCACTTCACTCTTCCCCAGGGCTCTGCTTTTGAATTCCTCTTTGATTGGGACCCCTGAGGTAACAAACCTGAGAGACCTCCCATTCCACATATTGACAGAAAGAAATTGGGACCGGGCCAAATCCACAGAGAGGAAGATTCGTCAATGGCCCATGAGGCCTCCCCACATTCCACGCCCATCTTTGATACAAAATCCAGAGACAAAAGCCCGAGCAAGCGCCTCAGACTCGCTCTTTCTTCATATCCTGAAGAGTTCTTCTCATGGTTTGTAGATTTGACCTGCCATAACTACGTCTCAAACCTAAGCTGAGTTTGTGTTTTCAGACTTCTGTCCTCAAATTCCTGGGCCACACACTCTCCAGGCTGGGGCCTCTGGAGCCACACATTAGACTGTTCCTACCAAATCCAGGGAATTCTTCCCATTCCATTGTCCAAAATCATACAAATTAGAAGAACCCTCCATAGGCCCTGAGGCAATCCAATAGTGTAGGTCTCCCGGGACAAACAAGGGCGGTCTGACACCAGCTGAGCATCTACCTCCACTCATACTATAAATGGATGTCCCCAGAGAAGAAGATGGAACCAGACAGGACCCTAGGCCATAATCGGATCCATTGCTTTGGTTTACAGGCATGTCTCCTCAAAAGCCTGGATTCCAAGGCCAGCTTGGGGGGTTTCCTGAGGCACCCATCAGAACAAATCTCGTCTCCTCAAGGAAACTTGTGCATGGGACCTATGTCAAAAGCTTAGGAGAATACTTCAGGGTCCCGGTGCCACCGCCCCATTCCAAGGCCCTCATGGACACAAACACACATTAGGACCCATCCTCTGGAAAGTGCATTTCAACTCAGCCCCCCGATTGCTCCCGCAGAGCCATCAGAACTCAACTGTTTTGTTGCTAGGAGACAATTTGAATGCGAGACGGGATTCCCTGGCATCCATCCTCGAAAGGTGCTCTGGAGTCATTCCATATGGGATGTCCTGGAGCTGACCAACAGGTCTCCATTGTCCCGCAGAAGGAATCCTTGAAGGGGGCATCCCACAATTTCCAACGTGGGAAAACCTCCATGGCCTTGAGATTCCGCTTCATTCATGAAGGGGCAGTCATGCACAGAAACTCCAAACCGAGCCAACGTCTGATCCTCGCCGTGACTTCAGATGCATGAGATATTGGTTCAGATCTGCAGGGGGTACCTGCCGTGCCCTCGGCCTGAAGCCCTAGTCTAGCTTGTGTTCTCAGACTTCTGTCCTCACACTCCTAATTCAGAAGCCCTCAAGTTTGGCAATTCCGGACCCACAATGCAGCACCCTGCTTCCCCTCTAGAAAAAATATATTGCCTAATGAGTTGCCCAGGCACCTCAAATGAGGATAAACTTACACGGCACTCGACTGTACCTAAATTATATAGTCTAACCTGAGCTCTAATGCACTGTCTGGCACAACCTGAACCCGAAACTCCGGACCAACACCCAGGCAGCTGACCGCACACTGAGCACATCAGACCTGCCATGGCCTTAGGTCGTCATCTCTTCCCAACTGCGGTTTTCAGACTTCAGATCCTAGACCTTATATCCAACCACTGCCTAGGGTTGAAAATGATGCAGAAATCAGAGCTCCTTCCCCATGGCAAGAGACCTTGTGATTGGCATATTGTCCTAAGTTCAGTGTAGTTGAAACCAGTATGGCCCATGAGTCCCAGCCCCTGCTCGCGGGCCACATTGGTCACAAACACACATTGTGACGCTCAGGCTGTGCTCAGACCTTAAGTAAGGCCACTCAGTGGCTGGATGAAGAGAAAGCATATTGGGCCTGCCATGCCCCTAGGCCCCAATTTTTAACCATATTTTGGGTTGTCCCTTCACTCTTCCCCAGGGCTCTGCTTTGGAATTCCTCTTTGGTTGAGACACCTGAATTAACAAACCTGAGAGGAGACCGCCCATTCCACAGATTGATGGAAAGAAATTGGGACCGGGCCAAATCCACAGAGAGGAAGATTCGTCCATGGCCCATGAGGACTCCCCACATTCCACGCCCATCTTTGATACAAAATCCAGACAAAAGCCTGAGCAAGCGCCTCAGACTCGCTCTTTCTTCATATCCTGAAGAGTTTTTCTCATGGTTTGTAGATTGGACCTGCCATACCTATGTCCTTAACGTAAGCTGAGTTTGTGTTTTCAGACTTCTGTCCTCAAATTTCTGGGCCACACACCCTCCAGGCTGGGGCCCCTGGAGCCACACATTAGGACTGTGCCTACACAATGATGGGAATTCTGCCCATTCCATTGTCCAAAATCGTACAAAATGGGAGAACCCTCCAAAGTTCCCGAGGCCATCCCAATAGTGTAGGTCTCCCGGGACAAACAAGTGCGGTCTGACACGAGCTGACCATCTACCTACACTCATACAAAACATGGATGTCCCCAGAGAAGAAGATGGAACCAGACAGGACCCTAGGCCATAATCGGATCCATTGCTTTGGTTTACAGGCATGTCTCCTCAAAAGCCTGGATTCCAAGGCCAGCATAGGGGGTTTCCTGAGGCATCCATCAGAACAAATCTCGTCTCCACAAGGAAACTTGTGCATGGGGCCTATGTCAAAAGCTTAGGAGAATACTTCAGGGTACCGGTGCCACCACCCCATTCCATGGCCTTCATGGACACAAACACATATTAGGCCCCATCCTTGGGAAAGTCCATTTCAACTCAGCCCCCCGGTTGCTCCCGCAGAGCCATCAGATCTCAACTGACTTGTTGCTAGGAGACAATTGGAATGTGAGTCCCGCTTCCCTGGCATCCATCCCCGAACGGTGCTCTGGAGTCCTTCTATATGGGATATCCTGGAGCTTCCCAACAGGTCTCAATTGTCCCGCAGAAGGAATCCTTGAAGGGCTCGTCCCACAACTCCCAACGTGGGAAAACCTCCATGGCCATGAGATTCCGCTCCGTTCATGAAGGGGCAGTCATGCACCGAAACTCCAACCTGAGCCAAAGTCTGATCCTCGCCGTGACTTCAGAAGAATGAGATATTCGTTCAGATCTGCAGGGGGTAACAGCCATGCCCTCGACTTGAAGCCCAAGTCTAGCTTCTGCTCTCAGACTTGTCCTCACACTCCTGTTCCAGAATCTTTCATGTTTGACAATACCGGACCCACAATGCAGCACTCTGCCTACCTCTAGAAAAAATATATTGCCTAATGTGTTGCCCAGGCACCTCAAATGAGGATAAACCTACACGGCTCTCGACTGTACCTGAATTATATAATCTAACCTGGGCACTAATGCACTGTCTGACACAACCTGAGCCCGAACCTCCTGACCAACACCTAGGCAGCTGACCACACCTTGAGCACATCAGACCTGCCATGGCCTTAGGTCGTCTTCTCTTCCCAACTGGGATTTTCAGGCTTCAGAACCTAGATCTTAACACCAACCACTGCCCAGGGTTGAAAATGATGCAGAAATCAGAGCTCCTTCCCCATGGCAAAAGACCTGTGAATGGAATGTTGTCCAAAGTTCAGTGTAGTTGAAACCAGTGTGGCCCCTGAGGCCCCGCCCATGCTCGCGGGTAACATTGGTCACAAACACACATTGTGACACTCAGCCTGTACCCAGTCCTCAAGTAAGGCCCTCAGTGCCTGGATGAAGAGACAGCATATTGGGCCTGCCATTCCGCTAGGCCCCAATTTTTAACCATAGTTTGGGTTGTCCCTTCACTCTTCCCCAGGTCTCTGCTTTGAAATTCCTCTTTGGTTGGGACACCTGAGGTAAAAAACCTGAGAGGAGACCTCCCATCCCACAGATTGACGGAAAGAAATTGGGACTGGGCCAAATCCACAAAGAGGAAGATTCGTCCATGGCCCATGAGGCCTCCCCACATTCAACGCCCATCCTTGATACAAAATCCAGAGACAAAAGCCTGAGCAAGTGCCTCATTCTCGCTCTTTCTTCATATCCTGAAGAGTTCTTCTCATGGTTTGTAGATTGGACCTGCCATACCTACGTCCGCAAACCTAAGCTGAGTTTGTGTTTTCAGACTTCTGTCCTCAAATTCCTGGGCCACACACCCTCCAGGCTGGGGCCCCTGGAGCCAGACATTAGGACTGTGCCACCCAATCCATGGGAATTCTGCCCATTCCATTGTCCAAAATCGTACAAATTAGAAGTACCCTCCAAAGTCCCTGAGGACATACCAATAGTGTAGGTCTCCCAGAACAAAAAAGGGCGGTCTGACAACAGCTGAGCATCTACATCCACTCATACCATAAATGGATGTCCCCAGAGAAAACGATGGAACCAGACATGACCCTAGGCCATAATCGGATCCATTGCTTTGGTTTACAGGCATGTCTCCTCAAAAGCCTGGATTCCAAGACCAGCATAGGGGGTTTCCTGAGGCACCCATCAGAACAAATCTCGTCTCCACAAGAAGACTTGTGCATGGGACCTATGTCAAAAGCTTGGAGAATACTTCAGGGTCCCAGTGCCACCGCTCCATTCCAAGGCCTTCATGGACAAAATCACACATTAGGCCCCAAACTCGGGAAAGTCCATTTCAACACAGCCGCCCCGATTGCTAACGCAGAGCCATAGAACTCAACTGTCTTGTTGCTAGGAGACAATTGGAATGCGAGCCTGGCTTCCCTGGCATCCATCCTTGAACGGTGCACTGCAGTCATTCCATATGGGATGTCCTGGAGCTGACCAACAGGTCTCAATTGTCCCGCAGAAGGAATCCTTGAAGGGGGATCCCACACTCCCAACGTTGGAAAACCTCCATGGCCGTGAGATTCCGCTCCGTTCATGAAGGGGCAGTCATGCACAGAAACTCCAACCCGAGCCAACTTCTGATCCTCGCCGTGACTTAAGATGCATGAGATATTGGATCAGATCTGCAGGGGGTACTTGCCATACTCTCGGCCTGAAGCCCAAGTCTAATTGTGTTCTCAGACTTCTGTCCTCACCCTCCTGGCCCAGAAGTCCTCAAGTTTGGCAATTCCGGACCCACAATGCAGCAATCTGCCTGCCCTCTAGGAAAAATATATTGCCTAATGATTTTCCCAGGCATCTCAAATGAGGATAAACTTTCACGGCACTCGACGGTACCTAAATTATATAGTCTAACCTGGGCCCTAATGCACTGTCTGACACAACCTGAACGGGAAACTCTGGACCAACACACAGGCAGCTGACCGCACACTGAGCACATGAGACTCGCCATGGCCTTAGGTCGTCATCTCTTCCCAACTGTGGTTTTCAGGCTTCAGAACCTAGACCTTATCACAACCACTTCCCATTGTTGAAAATGATGCAGAAATCAGAGCTCCTTCCCCATGGCAAGAGACCTTGTGATTGGCATGTTGTCCAAAGTTCAGTGTAGTTGAAACCAGTGTTGCCCATGAGGCCCCGCCCAACCTCGCGGCCACATTGGTCACAAACACACATGCTGACCCTCAGTCTGAACCCAGTCTTTAAGTAAGGCCACTCAGTGGCTGGATGAAGAGACAGCATATTGGGCCTGCCATGCCACTAGGCCCCAATTTTTAACCATAGTTTGGGTTGTACCTTCACTCTTCCCCAGGGCTCTGCTTTGGAATTCCTCTTTGGTTGGGACACCTGAGGTAACAAACCTGAGAGGAGACCTCCCATCCCACAGATTGACGGAAAGAAATTGGGACCGGGCCAAATCCACAGAGAGGAAGATACGTCCATGGCCCATGAGGCCTCCCCACGTTCCACGCCCATCTTTGATACAAAATCCAGAGACAAAAGCCTGAGCAAGCGCCTCAGACTCGCTCTTTCTTCATATCCTGAATAGTTCTTCTCATGGTTTGTAGATTGGACTTGCAAGACTACTTCCCCAAACCTAAGCTGAGTTTGTGTTTTCAGACTTCTGTCCTCAAATTCCTGGGCCACACTCCCTCCAGGCTGGGTCCCCTGGAGCCACACATTAGGACTGTGCCTACCCAATCCATGGGAATTTTGCCCATTCCATTGTCCAAAATCGTACAAATTAGGAGAATTCTCCAAATTCCCCGAGGCCATACCAATAGTGTAGGTCTCCGGGGACAAACAAGGGCGGTCTGACACCAGGTGAGCATCTACCTCCACTCATTCCATAGAGGGATATCCCCAGAGTAGAAGATTGAACCAGGCAGGACCCTAGGCCATAATCGGATCCATTGCTTTGGTTTACAGGCGTGTCTCCTCAAAAGCCTGGATTCCAATACCAGCATAAGGGATTTCCTAAGGCACCCATCAGAACAAATCTCGTCTCCACAATGAAACTTGTTCATGGGAGCTATGTCAAAAGCTTAGGAGAATACTTCAGGGTCCCAGTGCCACCGCCCCATTCCAAGGCTTTCATACACAAACACATATTAGGCCCCATCCTCAGGAGACTCCATTCAACTCAGCCACCCCGGTTGCTCCCGCAGAGACATCCGATCTCCACTGTTTTGTTCCTATGAGACAATTGGAATTCGAGGCGGCCTTCCCTGCCATCCATCCTCCAACGTTGCTCTGGAGTAATTCCATATGGGATGCCTGGAGCTGCCCAACAGGTCTCAATTGTCCCCCAGAAGGAATCCTTGAAGGAGGTATCCCACAACTCCCAACGTGGGAAAACCTCCATGGCCTTGAGATTCTGCTCCGTTTATGAAGGGGCAGTCATGCACAGAAACTCCAACCTGAGCCAACGTCTGATCCTCGCCCTGACTTCAGATGCATGAGATATTGGTTCAGATCTGCAGGGGGTACCTGCCGTGCCCTCGGCCTGAAGCCCAACTCTAGCTTGTGTTCTCAGACTTCTGTCCTCACACTCCTGGCCCAGAAGCCCTCAAGTTTGGCAATTCCGGACCCACAATGCAGCACTATGCCTGCTTTCTAGAAAAAATATCTTGCCTAAAGAGCTGCCCATGCACCTCAAATGAGGATAAACCTACATGGCACTCGACTGTACCAAAATCATATAGTCTAACCTGGGCTAAAATGCACTGTCTGACACAACCTGAGCCAGAACCTCCTGACCAACACACAGGCTGCTGACCGCACACTGAGCATATCAGACCCGCCATGGCCTTAGGTCATCATCTCTTCCCAACTTCAGTTTTTCAGGCTTCAGAACCTAGACCTTATCTCCAACCACTGCCCAGGGTTGAAAGTGATGCAGACATCAGAACACCTTCCCCATGGCAAGAGACCCTGTGATTGGCATGTTGTCCAAAGTCAGTGTAGTTGAAACCAGTGTGGCCCATGAGGCCCCGCCTTTGCTCGCGGGCCCCATTGGTCACAACCACACATTATGACCCTCAGCCTGAGCCCAGTCCTCAAGTAAGGCCTCTCAGTGGCTGGATTTAGAGACAGCATATTGGGCCTTCCATGCCCCTATTCCAAATTTTTAACCATAGTTTGGGTTGTCGCTTCACTCTTCCCCAGGGCTCTGCTTTAGAATTCCTCTTCGGTTGGGACACCTGAGGTAACAAACCTGTGAGGAGACCTCCCATCCCACATATTGACGGAAAGAAATTGGGACCGGTCTAAATCCACAGAGAGGAAGATTCTTCCATGTCCCATGAGGCCTCCCCACATTCCACGCCGATCTTTGATACAAAATCCAGAGACAAAACCCTCAGCAAGCGCCTCAACTCGCTCTTTCTTCATATCCTGAAGATTTCTTCTCATGGTTTGTTGATTGGACCTGCCATACCTACGTCCCCAAACCTAAGCTGTTTGTGTTTTCAGACTTCTGTCCTCAAATTCCTGGGCCACACACCCTCCAGGCTGGGGCCCCTGGAGCCACACATTAGGACTGTGCCTACCCAATCCATGGGAATTCTGCCCATTCCATTTTCCAAAATCGTACATATTAGGAAAACCCTCCAAAGTTCCCGAGGCCATCCCAATAGTGTATGTCTCCCGGTACAAACAAGGGCGGTCTGACACCAGCTGAGCATCAACCTCCACTCATACCATAGATGGATGTCCCCAGAGAAGGAGATGGAACCAGAGAGGACCCTAGGCCATAATCGGATCATTTCTTTGGTTTACAGGCATGTCTCCTCAAAAGCCTGGATTCCAAGACCAGCATAGGGGTTTACTGAGGCACCCATCAGAACAAATCTCGTCTCCACAAGGAAACTTGTGCATGGGACCTATGTCAAAAGCTTAGGAGAATACTTCAGGGTCCCAGTGCTACCGACACATTGCAAGGCTTTAATGTACAGAAACACATATTAGGCCCCATCCTCAGGAAAGTCCATTTCAACTCAGCCACCCCGGTTGCTCCCGCAGAGCCATCAGATCTCAACTGTCTTGTTGCTTGGAGACAATGGGAATACGAGGCCCGCTTCCCTGGCATCCATCCCCGAACGGTGCTCTGGAGTCTTTCCATATGGGATATCCTGGAGCTGCCCAACAGGTCTCAATTGTCCCGCAGAAGGAATTTTTGAAGGGGGCATCCCACAACTCCCAACGTGGGAAAACCTCAATGGCCTCGAGATTCCGCTCCCTTCATGAAGCGGCCGTCATGCACAGAAACTCCACCTGAGACAACGTCTGATCCTCGCGCTGACTTCAGATGCATGAGATATTGGTTCAGATCTGCAGGGGGTACCTGCCGTGCCCTCGCCCTGAAACCCAAGTCTAGCTTGTCTTCTCAAACTTCCATCCTCACACTCCTGGCCACGAAGCCCTCAAGTTTGGCAATTCCGGACCCACAATGCAGCACTCTGCCTGCCCTCTAGAAAAAAGATTATTGCCTCATGAGCTGCCCAGGAACCTTAAATGAGGATCAACCTACACAGCACACGACTTTACCCAAATTATATAGTCTAACCTGGGCACTAATGCACTGTCGAACACAACCTGAGCCCGGACCTCCTGACCAACACCCAGAAAGCTGACCGCACACTGAGCCCATAAAACCCGCCATGGCCTTAGGTCATCATCTCTACCCTACCTCAGTTTTCAGGCTTCAGAACCAAGACCTTATCTCCAATCACTGCCCAGGGGTGAGTGTGATGCAGAAAACAGAACTCCTTCCCCATTGCTAAAAACCTTGTGCTTGGCATGTTGTCCAACGTTCAGTGTAGTTGAAACCAGTGTGGCCCATGAGGCCCCGCCCATACTCGCGGGCCACATTGGTCACAAACACACATTGAGACCCTCAGACTGAGCCCAGTCCTCAAGTAAGGCCACTCAGTGGCTGGATGAAGAGATTGCATATTGGGCTTGCCATGCCCCTAGGCCCCAATTTTTAACCATAGTTCGGTTGTCCCTTCAGTCTTCCCCACGGCTTTGCTATGGAATTCCTCTTTTGGTGGGACACCTGAGGTAACAAAACTGAAATGAGTCCTCCTATCCCACAGATTGACGAAAAGCAATTGGGAATCGGGCCAAATCCTCAGAGAGGAAGATTCGTCCATGGCCCATGAGGCCTACCCGACATTCCACGGCCGACTCTGATACAAAATCCAGAAAAAAAAGCCTAAGCTAGCGCCTCAGACTCGCACTTTCTTCATATCCTAAAGAGTTCTTTTCATGGTTTGTAGATCGGGCCTGCCATACCTACGTCCCCAAACCTAAGCTGAGTTTGTGTTTCCAGACTTCTGTCCTCAAAGTTTTGGGCCACACACCCACCAGGCTGGGCCCCTGGAGCCACACATTAGGACTGCGCCTAATAATCCATGGGAATTCTGCCAATTCCATGGTCCAAATTCATACAAATTAGGAGAAACCTCCAAAGTCCCTGAGGCCATCCCAATACTTTTGGTCTCCCGGAACAAAAAAGGGCTGTCTGACACCAGCTGATAATTGACCTCCACTCATACCATAGATTGATGTCCCCAGAGAAGAAGATTGAACCAGACAGGACCCTAGGCCATAATAGGATCCATTGCTTTGGGTTACAGGCATGTGTCCTCAAAAGCCTGATTCCAATACGAGCATAGGGGTTTTCCTGAGGCACCCATCAGAACTCAACTCGTCTCCACAAGGAAACCTGTGCATGGGAGCCATGTCCAAAGCTTAGGAGAGTACTTCAGGGTCCGGTGCCAACGCCCCATTCCAAGGCCCTCATGGACACAAAAACACATTAGGACCCATCCTCAGGAAAGTCCATTTCAACTCAGCCACCCCGGTTGCTCCGGCAGAGCCATCAGATCTAAACTATCTTGTTGCTAGGAGACAATTGGAATGCGAGGTGGGCTTCCCAAGCATCCATTCGCGAACGGTGCTCTGGAGTCATTCCATATGGGATGTCCTGGAGCTGTCCAACAGTTCTCAATTGTCCCGCAGAAGGAATCCTTGAAGGGGGCATCCCACAACTCCCAAAGTGGGAAAACCTCAATGGCCTCGAGATTCCGCTCCCTTCTTGAAGCGGCCGTCATGCACAGAAACTCCAACCTGAGCCAATGTCTGATCCTCGCCCTGACTTCAGATGCATGAGATATTTGTTCAGTCTGCAGGGGGTACCTGACGTGACCTCGCCTTGAAACCCAAGTCTAGCTTGTCTTCTCAAACTTCCATCCTCACACTCCTGGCCCCGAAGCCCTCAAGTTTGGCAATTCCGGACCCACAATGCAGCACTCTGCCTGCCCTCTAGAAAAAAAATTATTGCCTCATGAGCTGCCCAGGCACCTTAAATGAGGATAAACCTACACAGCACTCGACTTTACTCAAATTATATAGTCTAACCTGGGCACTATTGCACTGTCGAACACAACCTGAGCCAGGACCTCCTACCAACACCCAGAAAGCTGACCGCACACTGAGCACATAAAACCCGCCATGGGCTTAGGTCATCATCTCTTCCCTACCTCAGTTTTCTGGCTTCAGAACCGAGACCTTATCAGCAATCACTGCCCAGGGGTGAGTGTGATGCAGAAATCAGACTCCTCCTTACCCATGGCAAGAACCCTTGCGGTTGGCACGTTGTCCAACGTTCAGTGTAGGAAAAACCAGCATTCACCCTGAGGCCCCGTCCATTCTTGAGTGCGAAGAGGGCATACACACGCATTGTGACCCTCAGCATGAGTCCTATCCTCTAGTAAGTCCTCTCAGTGGCTGGACCATTAGATGTCATAATGGGCTTGACATGTCCCTAAGCCCGAATTTTTAACCAGATTTCTGATTGTACAGTCGCCCCTCCCCAGGGCTCTACTCTGGAATCCCTCATTTGGTGGGACACCTGAGGTTAAAAAAGAAAACAACAACAAAAACAAACAAACAAAAAAAAAAAACGGACTTATTCCAGCCCACAGAATGACCCCAAACTCTTTGGACGGGGCCCAACCACCAGAGAGTAAGACTCGTCCATTTCCCATGAAGTCACCCAGAAATTCCACGACCATGAGTGACACGATATCCAGAGACAAAAACTTGAGCAGGAGCCTCACAGTCGCGATTCTTTCAAATCCCGAAGAGACCTCCTCATGGTCTGTAGATCAGTCCTGCCATACCGATGACCCGAAACATAAGCCGAGTCTGTGTTTTCAGACAACTGTCCAAACAGCCCTGGCCTACACAACCTACAGGCTCAGGCCCCTGGAGCCAAACCTGAGGACTGTACTTGCCCGCTCCAAGGGAATTGTGTGTGCCCATTCCAATGGCCACAACCCTTCTAATAGGATAAACCTCCAAAGACCCTGATCCAGGGACAATCTGAGCCCAAATGAGCACCTACCTGCACTCAGACCCATAGACAGATGTCCCCAGAGGAGAAAGGAAAGAACAGGCCCCTAGGCACTAATCAGATCCATTGCTTTGGTTTCCAGGCATCTCTCCTCTGAGGCCTGGATTTCAAAAGCAGCATATAGCTGTTTCTTGACTCACCCATCAGAAAACATCTCATCTACACATGGGAAACTTGCACGTTGGAGCTGTGTCGAAGCCTCCGTTTAGGAGAACCCTTTAGGGCCCCGGTGCCTCCGCTTCATTCCAAGGTCTCCACAGACACAAACAAATTAGGACCCATCCCCAGGGCTGTCCATTTCAACTCAGGGCCCTCGGTTTCTCTCCACAGATCCAGGAGATCTAACCTGTCTTGTTGCTAGGAGACAATTGGAATGCGAGGTGGGCTACCCAGCCATCCATCCTTAGAACCCTGTTCAGAATCATTGGCTTCGACCCAAACAACAGGTCTCAATTGTCCTGCAGAATACTCTATGCAGTTTGGAGTGTCTCACAACTCCCATCGTGGGAAAACCCCCATGGCCTCGTGATGACCCCCATTCATGAAGGGGCCATCAGCGACAGAAACTCCAACCTGAGCGATCGTCTGATCCTCGCCCTGACTTCAGATGCACGAGATCTAGATTCAGGTCTGTAGATTGTGCCTGCCATGGCCTAACACAGAAACCTAAGCCTAGCTTGTGTTCACAGACTTTTGTCGTCAGACTACTGGCCCACATGCCCTCCAGTTTGGCAATCCAGAACTACAATGCAGCACTCTGCCTGCCCTCCTGAAGAAAAACATTGTCTTCTGGGGCTACACAGTAACCCTAAATGAGGATCAACCTGCACCAACCTTGGCTGTACCCCAAATACATAGGCTGACAAGGGCATTAATGCCCTTTCTGACACAGCCTGAGCCTGGACCCCCGGACCCCTCCCTGACAGCTGGCCGCACACTGAGCACATCGAACCGCCATGGCCTTAGGTCGTCATCTCTTCCCAACCTCGGTTTTCAGGTTTCAGAACCTAGACCTTATCTCCAATCACTGCCCAGGGTTGAAGGTGATGCAGAAATCAGAACTCCTTCCCCATGGCAAGAAACCTTGTGGTTGGCATGTTGTCCAACCTTCAGTGTAGTTGAAACCAGTGTGGCCCATGAGGCCCCGCCCATGCTCGCGGGCCACATTGGTCACAAACACACATTGTGACCCTCAGGCTGAGCCCAGTCCTCAAGTAAGGCCACTCAGTAGCTGGATGAAGAGATAGCATATTGGGCTTGCCATGCCCCTAGGCCCCAATTTTTAACCATAGTTCGGGTTGTCCCTTCAGTCTTCCCCACGGCTTTGCTTTGGAATTCCTCTTTTGGTGGGACACCTGAGGTAACAAAACTGAAATGAGTCCTCCCATCCCACAGATTGACGAAAAGCAATTGGGAATCGGGCCAAATCCTCAGAGAGGAAGATTCGTCCATGGCCCAGAAGGACTCGCCGTCATTCCACGGCGGTCGCTGATACAAAATCCAGAGACAAAAGCCTGAGCAAGCGCCTCAGACTCACACTTTCTTCATATCCTGAAGAGTTTTTCTCATGGTTTGTAGATCGGGCCTGCCATACCTACGTCCCCAAACCTAAGCTGAGTTTGTGTTTTCAGAGTTCTATCCTCAAAATCTTAGGCCACACACCCTCCAGGCTGGGCTCCTGAAGCCACACATTAGGACTATGCCTACCAATCCATGGGAATTCTGCCCATTCCATGGTCCAAAATCGGACAAATTAGGAGAAACCTCCAAAGTCCCTGAGGCCATCCCAATAGTGTAGGTCGCCCGGAACAAACAAGGGCTGTGTGACACCAGCTGATATTCGACCTCCACTCATACCATAGATGGATGTCCCCAGAGAAGAAGATTGAACCAGACAAGACCCTAGGCCATAATAGGATCCATTGCTTTGGGTTACAGGCATATGTCCTCAAAAGCCTGATTCCAATACGAGCATAGGGGTCTTCCTGAGGCACCCATCAGAACTCATCTCGTCTCCACAAGGAAACCTGTGCATGGGAGCCATGTCCAAAGCTTAGGAGAGTACTTCAAGGTCCCGGTGCCACCGCCCCATTCCAAGGCCCTCATGGACCCAAAACCACATTAGGACCCATCCTCAGGAAAGTCCATTTCAACTCAGCCACCCCGATAGCTCTGGCAGAGCCATCAGAACTAAACTGTCTTGTTGCTAGGAGAAAATTGGAATGCGAGGCGGGCTTCCCAGGCATTGATCCGCGAACGGTGCTCTGGAGTCATTCCATATGGGATGTCCTGGAGCTGTCCAACAGGTCTCAATTGTCCCGCAGAAGGAATCCTTGAAGGGGGCATCCCACAACTCCCAACGTGGGAAAACCTCAATGGGCTCGAGATGCCGCTCCCTTCATGAAGCGGCCGTCATGCACAGAAACTCCAACCTGAGCCAACGTCTGATCTCGCCCTGACTTCAGATGCATGAGATATTGGTTCAGATCTGCAGGGGGAACCTGCCGTGCCCTCGCCCTGAAACCCAAGTCTAGCTTGTCTTCTCAGACCTCCGTCCTCACACTCCTGGCCCCGAAGCCCTCAAGTTTGGCAATTCCGGACCCACAATGCAGCACTCTGCCTGCCCTCTAGAAAAAAAAAAAAATTATTGCCTCATGAGCTGCCCAGGCACCTTAAATGAGGATAAACCTACACAGCACTCGACTTTACAATAATTATATAGTCTAACTTGGGCAGTAATGCACTGTCGAACACAACCTGAGCCCGGACCTCCTGACCAACACCCAGAAAGCTGACCGCACACTGAGCACAAAAAACCTGCCATGGCCTTAGGTCATCATCTCTTCCCTACCTCAGTTCTCAGGCTTCAGAACCGAGACCTTATCTCCAATCACTGCCCAGGGGTGAGTGTGATGCAGAAATCAGAACTCCTCCTTACCCATGGCAAGAAACCTTGTGGTTGGCACGTTGTCCAACGTTCAGTGTAGTAGAAACCAATATTCACCCTGAGGCCCCGCCCATTCGTGAGTGCGACGAGGTCATACACACGTATTGTGACCCTCAGCATGAGTCCTGTCCTCTAGTAAGTCCTCTCAGTGGCTGGACCATTAGATGTCATAATGGGCTTGACAAGTCCCTAGGCCCCAATTTTTAACCAGATTTCTGATTGTCCAGTCGCCCCTCCCCAGGGCTCTACTCTGGAATCCCTCATTTGGTGGGACAACTGAGGTTAAAAAAGAAAACAACAACAACAACAACAACAAAACGGACTTTTTCCAGCCCACAGAATGACCCCAAACTCTTTGGACGGGGCCCAACCACCAGAGAGTAAGACTCGTCCATTTCCGATGAAGTCCTCCAGAAATTCCACGACCATGAGTGACACGATATCCAGAGACAAAAACTTGAGCAGGAGCCTCAAACTCGTGCTTCTTTTAAATCCCGAAGAGATATCCTCATGGTCTGTAGATCAGTCCTGCCATACCTATGACCCGAAATATAAGCCAAGTTTGTGTTTTCAGACAAATGTCCAAACAGCCCTGGCCTACACAACCTACAGGCTCAGGCCCTTGGAGCCAAACCTGAGGACTGTACTTGCCCTCTCCAAGGGAATTGTGTGTGCCCATTCCAATGGCCACAACCCTTCTAATAGGATAAACCTCCAAAGTCACTGATACATCTCAATAGTGGTGGCTTCCCAGGAAAAACAGGGGCAATCTGAGCCCAACTGAGCACCTACCTGCACTCAGACCCATAGACAGATGTCCCCAGAGGTAAAAAGGAAAGAACAGGCCCCTAGGCACTAATCAGATCCATTGCTTTGGTTGCCAGGCATCTCTCCTCAGTGGCCTGGTTCAAAAGCAGCATATAGCTGTTTCTTGACTCACTCATCAGAAAACATCTCATCTACACATGGGAAACTTGCACGTTGGAGCTGTGTCAAAGCCTCTGTTTAGGAGAACCCTTTAGGGCCCCAGTGCCACCGCTTCATTCCAAGGTCTCCATAGGCACAAAAGCACATTAGGACCCATCCCCAGGGGTGTCCATTTCAACTCAGCGTCCTCGGTTGCTCCCCACAGATCCAGGAGATCTAACCTGTCTTGTTGCTAGGAGACAATTGGAATGCGAGGTGGGCTACCCAGCCATCCATCCTTAGAACCCTGCTCAGAATCATTGGTCTGGAGCCAAACAACAGGTCTCAATTGTCCTGCAGAAGACTCTCTGCAGTTTGGAGCGTCTCACAACTCCCATCATGGGAAAACCCCCATGGCCTCGTTATGCCCTTCCATTCATAAAGGGGCCATCAGGGACAGAAACTCCAACCTGAGCGATCGTCTGATCCTCGCCCTGACTTCAGATGCACGAGATCTCGATTCAGGTCTGTAGATTGTGCCTGCCATGGCCTCACCCAGAAACCTAAGCCTAGCTTGTGTTCTCAGACTTTTGTCGTCAGACTACTGGCCCACAAGCCCTCCAGTTTGGCAATCTAGAACAACAATGCAGCACTCTGCCTGCCCACCAGAAGAAAAACATTGTCCTCTGGGGCTACCCAGTAACCCCAAATGAGGATCAACCTCCACCGACCTTGGCTGTACCCCAAATACATAAGCTTACCAGGGCACTAATACCCTTTCTGACACAGCCTGAGCCTGGACCCCTGGCCCCTCCCAGACAGCTGGCCGCACACTGAGCACATCGAGCCGCCATGGCCTTAGGTCGTCATCTCTTCCCAACCTCGGTTTTCAGGTTTCAGAACCTAGACCTTATCTCCAATCACTGCCCAGGGTTGAAGGTGATGCAGAAATCAGAACTCCTTCCCCATGGCAAGAAACCTTGTGGTTGGCATGTTGTCCAACCTTCAGTGTAGTTGAAACCAGTTTGGCCCATGAGGCCCGGCCCATGCTCGTGGGACACATTGGTCACAAACACACATTGTGACCCTCAGGCTGAGCCCAGTCCTCAAGTAAGGCCCCTCAGTGGCTGGATGAAGAGATAGCATATTGGTCTTGCAATGCCCCTAGGCCCCAATTTTTAACCATAGTTCGGGTTGTCCCTTCAGTCTTCCCCACGGCTTTGCTATGGAATTCCTCTTTTGGTGGGACACCTGAAGTAACAAATCTGAAATGTGTCCTCCTATCCCACAGATTGACGAAAAGCAATTGGGAATCGGGCCAAATCCTCAGAGAGGTAGATTCGTCCATGGCCCATGAGGCCTCCCCGACATTTCACGGCCGTCGCTGATACAAAATCCAGAGACAAAAGCCTAAGCTAGCGCCTCAGACTCGCACTTTCTTTATATCCTAAAGAGTTCTTCTCATGGTTTATAGATCGGGCCTGCCATACCTACGTCCCCAAACCTAAGCTGAGTTTGTGTTTCCAGACTTCTGTCCTCAAAGTCTTGGGCCACACACCCTCCAGGCTGGGCCGCTGGAGCCACACATTAGGAATGTGCCTACCAATCCATGGGAATTCTGCCCATTCCATGGTCCAAAATCGTACAAATTAGGAGAAACCTCCAAAGTCCCTGAGGCCATCCCAATAGTGTAGGTCGCCCGGAACAAACAAGGGCTGTCTGACTCCAGCTGATAATCGACCTCCACTCATACCATAGATGGATGTCCCCAGAGAAGAAGATTGAACCAGACAGGACCCTAGGCCATAATAGGATCAATTGCTTTGGGTTACAGGCATGTGGTTTCAAACGCCTGATTCCAATACGAGCATAGGGGTTTTCCTGAGGCACCCATCAGAACTCATCTCGTCTCCACAAGGAAACCTGTGCATGGGAGCCATGTCCAAAGCTTAGGAGAGTACTTCAGGGTCCCGGTGCCACCGCCCCATTCCAAGGCCCTCATGGACCCAAAAACACATTAGGACCCATCCTTAGGAAAGTCCGTTTCCTCAGCCACACCGATTGCTCCGGCAGAGCCATCAGATCTAAACTGTCTTGTTGCTAGGAGACAATTGGAATGCTAGGCGGGCTTCCCAGGCATCCATCCGCGAACGGTGCTCTGGAGTCATTCCATATGGGATGTCCTTGAGCTGTCCAACTGGTCTCAATTGTCCCGCAGAAGGAATCTTTGAAGGGGGCATCCCACGACTCCCAACGTGGGAAAACCTCAATGGCCTCGAGATGCGCTCCCTTTATGAAGCGGCCGTCATGCACAGAAACTCCGACCTGAGCCAACGTCTGATCCTCGCCCTGACTTCAGATGCATGAGATATTGGTTCAGATCTGCAGGGGGAACCTGCCGTGCCCTCGCCCTGAAACCCAAGTCTAGCCTGTCTTCTCAGACTTCCGTCCTCACACTCCTGGCCCCGAAGCCCTCAAGTTTGGCAATTCCGGACCCACAATGCAACACTCTGCCTGCCCTCTAGAAAAAAAAATTATTGCCTCATGAGCTGCCCAGGCACCTTAAATGAGGATCAACCTACACAGCACTCGACTTTACAAAAATTATATAGTCTAACTTGGGCACTAATGCACTGTCAAACACAACCTGAGCCCGGACATCCTGACCAACACCCAGAAAGCTGACCGCACACTGAGCAAATAAAACCTGCCATGGCCTTAGGTCATCATCTCTTCCCTACCTCAGTTCTCAGGCTTCAGAACCGAGACCTTATCTCCAATCACTGCCAAGGGGTGAGTGTGATGCAGAAATCAGAACTCCACCTTAATCATGGCAAGAACCCTTGTGGTTGGCACGTTGTCCAAAGTTCAGTGTAGGAGAAACCAGCATTCACGCTGAGGCCCCGCCCATTCTTGAGTGCGACGAGGGCATAGACACGCATTGTGACCCTCAGCATGAGTCCTGTCCTCTATTAAATCCTCTCAGTGGCTGGACCATAAGATGTCATAATGGGCTTGACATGTCCCTAGGCCCCAATTTTTAACCAGATTTCTGATTGTCCAGTCGCCCCTTTCCAGGGCTCTACTCTGGAACCCCTCATTTGGTGGGACACCTGAGGTTAAAAAAGAAAACAACAACAACAACAACAACAACAAAAAAAAAACGGACTTATTCCAGCCCACAGAATGACCCCAAACTCTTTGGACGGGGCCAAACCACCAGAGAGTAAGACTCGTCCATTTCCCATGAGGTCACCCAGAAATTCCACGACCATGAGTGACACGATATCCAGAGACAAAAACTTGAGCAGGAGCCTCACACTCGTGCTTCTTTTAAAACCCGAAGAGATCTCCTCATGGTCTGTAGATCAGTCCTGCCATACCTATGACCTGAAACATAAGCCGAGTCTGTGTTTTCAGACAACTGTCCAAACAGCCCTGGCCTACACAACCTACAGGCTCAGGCCCCTGGAGCCAAACCTGAGGACTGTAATTGCCCTCTCCAAAGGAATTGTGTGTGCCCATTCCAATGGCCACAAGCCTTCTAATAGGATAAACCTCCAAATCCCTGATCCATCTCAATAGTGGTGGCTTCCCAGGAAAAACAGGGGCAATCTGAGCCCAACTGAGCACCTACCTGCACTCAGACCCATAGACAGATGTCCCCAGAGGTAAAAAGGAAAGAACAGGCCCCTAGGCACTAATCAGATCCATTGCTTTGGTTGCCAGGCATCTCTCCTCAGTGGCCTGGATCAAAAGCAGCATATAGCTGTTTCTTGACTCACCCATCAGAAAACATCTCATCTACACATGGGAAACTTGCACGTTGGAGCTGTGTCAAAGCCTCTGTTTAGGAGAACCCTTTAGGGCCCCAGTGCCACCGCTTCATTCCAAGGTCTCCATAGGCACAAAAGCACATTAGGACCCATCCCCAGGGGTGTCCATTTCAACTCAGCGTCCTCGGTTGCTCCCCACAGATCCAGGAGATCTAACCTGTCTTGTTGCTAGGAGACAATTGGAATGCGAGGTGGGCTACCCAGCCATCCATCCTTAGAACCCTGCTCAGAATCATTGGTCTGGAGCCAAACAACAGGTCTCAATTGTCCTGCAGAAGACTCTCTGCAGTTTGGAGCGTCTCACAACTCCCATCATGGGAAAACCCCCATGGCCTCGTTATGCCCTTCCATTCATAAAGGGGCCATCAGGGACAGAAACTCCAACCTGAGCGATCGTCTGATCCTCGCCCTGACTTCAGATGCACGAGATCTCGATTCAGGTCTGTAGATTGTGCCTGCCATGGCCTCACCCAGAAACCTAAGCCTAGCTTGTGTTCTCAGACTTTTGTCGTCAGACTACTGGCCCACAAGCCCTCCAGTTTGGCAATCTAGAACAACAATGCAGCACTCTGCCTGCCCACCAGAAGAAAAACATTGTCCTCTGGGGCTACCCAGTAACCCCAAATGAGGATCAACCTCCACCGACCTTGGCTGTACCCCAAATACATAAGCTTACCAGGGCACTAATACCCTTTCTGACACAGCCTGAGCCTGGACCCCTGGCCCCTCCCAGACAGCTGGCCGCACACTGAGCACATCGAGCCGCCATGGCCTTAGGTCGTCATCTCTTCCCAACCACGGTTTTCAGGTTTCAGAACCTAGACCTTATCTCCAATCACTGCCCAGGGTTGAAGGTGATGCAGAAATCAGAACTCCTTCCCCATGGCAAGAAACCTTGTGGTTGGCATGTTGTCCAACCTTCAGTGTAGTTGAAACCAGTGTGGCCCATGAGGCCCGGCCCATGCTCGCGGGCCACATTGGTCACAAACACACATTGTGACCCTCAGGCTGAGCCCAGTCCTCAAGTAAGGCCCCTCAGTGGCTGGATGAAGAGATAGCATATTGGTCTTGCAATGCCCCTAGGCCCCAATTTTTAACCATAGTTCGGGTTGTCCCTTCAGTCTTCCCCACGGCTTTGCTATGGAATTCCTCTTTTGGTGGGACACCTGAAGTAACAAATCTGAAATGTGTCCTCCTATCCCACAGATTGACGAAAAGCAATTGGGAATCGGGCCAAATCCTCAGAGAGGTAGATTCGTCCATGGCCCATGGGGCCTCCCCGACATTCCACGGCCGTCGCTGATACAAAATCCAGAGACAAAAGCCTAAGCTAGCGCCTCAGACTCGCACTTTCTTCATATCCTAAAGAGTTCTTCTCATGGTTTATAGATCGGGCCTGCCATACCTACGTCCCCAAACCTAAGCTGAGTTTGTGTTTCCAGACTTCTGTCCTCAAAGTCTTGGGCCACACACCCTCCAGGCTGGGCCGCTGGAGCCACACATTAGGAATGTGCCTACCAATCCATGGGAATTCTGCCCATTCCATGGTCCAAAATCGTACAAATTAGGAGAAACCTCCAAAGTCCCTGAGGCCATCCCAATAGTGTAGGTCGCCCGAAACAAACTAGGGCTGTCTGACTCCAGCTCATAATCGACCTCCACTCATACCATAGATGGATGTCCCCAGAGAAGAAGATTGAACCGGACAGGACCCTAGGCCATAATAGGATCCATTGCTTTGGGTTACAGGCATGTGGTTTCAAACGCCTGATTCCAATACGAGCATAGGGGTTTTCCTGAGGCACCCATCAGAACTCATCTCGTCTCCACAAGGAAACCTGTGCATGGGAGCCATGTCCAAAGCTTAGGAGAGTACTTCAGGGTCCCGGTGCCACCGCCCCATTCCAAGGCCCTCATGGACCCAAAAACACATTAGGACCCATCCTCAGGAAAGTCCGTTTCCTCAGCCACCCCGATTGCTCCGGCAGAGAGATCAGATCTAAACTGTCTTGTTGCTAGGAGACAATTGGAATGCTAGGCGGGCTTCCCAGGCATCCATCCGCGAACGGTGCTCTGGAGTCATTCCATATGGGATGTCCTGGAGCTGTCCAACTGGTCTCAATTGTCCCGCAGAAGGAATCTTTGAAGGGGGCATCCCACGACTCCCAACGTGGGAAAACCTCAATGGCCTCGAGATGCCGCTCCCTTTATGAAGCGGCAGTCATGCACAGAAACTCCGACCTGAGCCAACGTCTGATCCTCGCCCTGACTTCATGCATGAGATATTGGTTCAGATCTGCAGGGGTAACCTGCCGTGCCCTCGCCCTGAAACCCAAGTCTAGCTTGTCTTCTCAGACTTCCGTCCTCACACTCCTGGCCCCGAAGCCCTCAAGTTTGGCAATTCCGGACCCACAATGCAGCACTCTGTCTGCCCTCTAAAAAAAAAATTATTGCCTCATGAGCTGCCCAGGCACCTTAAATGAGGATCAACCTACACAGCACTCGACTTTACAAAAATTATATAGTCTAACTTGGGCACTAATGCACTGTCGAACACAACCTGAGCCCGGACCTCCTGACCAACACCCAGAAATCTGACCGCACACTGAGCACATAAAACCTGCCATGGCCTTAGGTCATCATCTCTTCCCTACCTCAGTTCTCAGGCTTCAGAACCGAGACCGTATCTCCAATCACTGCCCAGGGGTGAGTGTGATGCAGAAATCAGAACTCCTCCTTACCCATGGCAAGAACCCTTGTGGTTGGCACGTTGTCCAAAGTTCAGTGTAGGAGAAACCAGCATTCACGCTGAGGCCCCGCCCATTCTTGAGTGCGACGAGGGCATAGACACGCATTGTGACCCTCAGCATGAGTCCTGTAATCTATTAAATCCTCTCAGAGGCTGGACCATTAGATGTCATAATGGGCTTGACATGTCCCTAGGCCCCAATTTTTAACCAGATTTCTGATTGTCCAGTCGCCCCTCCCCAGGGCTCTACTCTGGAATCCCTCATTTGGTGGGACACCTGAGGTTAAAAAAGAAAACAACAACAACAACAACAACAACAAAAAAAACGGACTTATTCCAGCCCACAGAATGACCCCAAACTCTTTGGACGGGGCCAAACCACCAGAGAGTAAGACTCGTCCATTTCCCATGAGGTCACCCAGAAATTCCACGACCATGAGTGACACGATATCCAGAGACAAAAACTTGAGCAGGAGCCTCACACTCGTGCTTCTTTTAAATCCCGAAGAGATCTCCTCATGGTCTGTAGATCAGTCCTGCCATACCTATGACCCGAAACATAAGCTGAGTCTGTGTTTTCAGACAACTGTCCAAACAGCCCTGGCCTACACAACCTACAGGCTCAGGCCCCTGGAGCCAAACCTGAGGACTGTAATTGCCCTCTCCAAAGGAATTGTGTGTGCCCATTCCAATGGCCACAAGCCTTCTAATAGGATAAACCTCCAAATCCCTGATCCATCTCAATAGTGGTGGCTTCCCAGGAAAAACAGGGGCAATCTGAGCCCAACTGAGCACCTGCCTGCACTCAGACCCATAGACAGATGTCCCCAGAGGTAAAAAGGAAAGAACAGGCCCCTAGGCACTAATCAGATCCATTGCTTTGGTTGCCAGGCATCTCTCCTCAGTGGCCTGGATCAAAAGCAGCATATAGCTGTTTCTTGACTCACCCATCAGAAAACATCTCATCTACACATGGGAAACTTGCACGTTGGAGCTGTGTCAAAGCCTCTGTTTAGGAGAACCCTTTAGGGCCCCAGTGCCACCGCTTCATTCCAAGGTCTCCATAGGCACAAAAGCACATTAGGACCCATCCCCAGGGGTGTCCATTTCAACTCAGCGTCCTCGGTTGCTCCCCACAGATCCAGGAGATCTAACCTGTCTTGTTGCTAGGAGACAATTGGAATGCGAGGTGGGCTACCCAGCCATCCATCCTTAGAACCCTGCTCAGAATCATTGGTCTGGAGCCAAACAACAGGTCTCAATTGTCCTGCAGAAGACTCTCTGCAGTTTGGAGCGTCTCACAACTCCCATCATGGGAAAACCCCCATGGCCTCGTTATGCCCTTCCATTCATAAAGGGGCCATCAGGGACAGAAACTCCAACCTGAGCGATCGTCTGATCCTCGCCCTGACTTCAGATGCACGAGATCTCGATTCAGGTCTGTAGATTGTGCCTGCCATGGCCTCACCCAGAAACCTAAGCCTAGCTTGTGTTCTCAGACTTTTGTCGTCAGACTACTGGCCCACAAGCCCTCCAGTTTGGCAATCTAGAACAACAATGCAGCACTCTGCCTGCCCACCAGAAGAAAAACATTGTCCTCTGGGGCTACCCAGTAACCCCAAATGAGGATCAACCTCCACCGACCTTGGCTGTACCCCAAATACATAAGCTTACCAGGGCACTAATACCCTTTCTGACACAGCCTGAGCCTGGACCCCTGGCCCCTCCCAGACAGCTGGCCGCACACTGAGCACATCGAGCCGCCATGGCCTTAGGTCGTCATCTCTTCCCAACCACGGTTTTCAGGTTTCAGAACCTAGACCTTATCTCCAATCACTGCCCAGGGTTGAAGGTGATGCAGAAATCAGAACTCCTTCCCCATGGCAAGAAACCTTGTGGTTGGCATGTTGTCCAACCTTCAGTGTAGTTGAAACCAGTGTGGCCCATGAGGCCCGGCCCATGCTCGCGGGCCACATTGGTCACAAACACACATTGTGACCCTCAGGCTGAGCCCAGTCCTCAAGTAAGGCCCCTCAGTGGCTGGATGAAGAGATAGCATATTGGTCTTGCAATGCCCCTAGGCCCCAATTTTTAACCATAGTTCGGGTTGTCCCTTCAGTCTTCCCCACGGCTTTGCTATGGAATTCCTCTTTTGGTGGGACACCTGAAGTAACAAATCTGAAATGTGTCCTCCTATCCCACAGATTGACGAAAAGCAATTGGGAATCGGGCCAAATCCTCAGAGAGGTAGATTCGTCCATGGCCCATGAGGCCTCCCCGACATTCCACGGCCGTCGCTGATACAAAATCCAGAGACAAAAGCCTAAGCTAGCGCCTCAGACTCGCACTTTCTTCATATCCTAAAAAGTTCTTCTCATGGTTTATAGATCGGGCCTGCCATACCTACGTCCCCAAACCTAAGCTGAGTTTGTGTTTCCAGACTTCTGTCCTCAAAGTCTTGGGCCACACACCCTCCAGGCTGGGCCGCTGGAGCCACACATTAGGAATGTGCCTACCAATCCATGGGAATTCTGCCCATTCCATGGTCCAAAATCGTACAAATTAGGAGAAACCTCCAAAGTCCCTGTGGCCATCCCAATAGTGTAGGTCGCCCGGAACAAACAAGGGCTGTCTGACTCCAGCTCATAATCGACCTCCACTCATACCATAGATGGATGTCCCCAGAGAAGAACATTGAACCGGACAGGACCCTAGGCCATAATAGGATCAATTGCTTTGGGTTACAGGCATGTGGTTTCAAACGCCTGATTCCAATACGAGCATAGGGGTTTTCCTGAGGCACCCATCAGAACTCATCTCGTCTCCACAAGGAAACCTGTGCATGGGAGCCATGTCCAAAGCTTAGGAGAGTACTTCAGGGTCCCGGTGCCACCGCCCCATTCCAAGGCCCTCATGGACCCAAAAACACATTAGGACCCATCCTCAGGAAAGTCCGTTTCCTAAGCCACCCCGATTGCTCCGGCAGAGAAATCAGATCTAAACTGTCTTGTTGCTAGGAGACAATTGGAATGCTAGGCGGGCTTCCCAGGCATCCATCCGCGAACGGTGCTCTGGAGTCATTCCATATGGGATGTCCTGGAGCTGTCCAACTGGTCTCAATTGTCCCGCAGAAGGAATCTTTGAAGGGGGCATCCCACGACTCCCAACGTGGGAAAACCTCAATGGCCTCGAGATGCGCTCCCTTTATGAAGCGGCAGTCATGCACAGAAACTCCGACCTGAGCCAACGTCTGATCCTCGCCCTGACTTCATGCATGAGATATTGGTTCAGATCTGCAGGGGTAACCTGCCGTGCCCTCGCCCTGAAACCCAAGTCTAGCTTGTCTTCTCAGACTTCCGTCCTCACACTCCTGGCCCCGAAGCCCTCAAGTTTGGCAATTCCGGACCCACAATGCAGCACTCTGCCTTCCCTCTAAAAAAAAAAAAATTATTGCCTCATGAGCTGCCCAGGCACCTTAAATGAGGATCAACCTACACAGCACTCGACTTTACAAAAATTATATAGTCTAACTTGGGCACTAATGCACTGTCGAACACAACCTGAGCCCGGACCTCCTGACCAACACCCAGAAATCTGACCGCACACTGAGCACATAAAACCTGCCATGGCCTTAGGTCATCATCTCTTCCCTACCTCAGTTCTCAGGCTTCAGAACCGAGACCTTATCTCCAATCACTGCCCAGGGGTGAGTGTGATGCAGAAATCAGAATTCCTCCTTACCCATGGCAAGAACCCTTGTGGTTGGCACGTTGTCCAAAGTTCAGTGTAGGTTAAACCAGCATTCACGCTGAGGCCCCGCCCATTCTTGAGTGCGACGAGGGCATAGACACGCATTGTGACCCTCAGCATGAGTCCTGTAATCTATTAAATCCTCTCAGTGGCTGGACCATTAGATGTCATAATGGGCTTGACATGTCCCTAGGCCCCAATTTTTAACCAGATTTCTGATTGTCCAGTCGCCCCTCCCCAGGGCTCTACTCTGGAATCCCTCATTTGGTGGGACACCTGAGGTTAAAAAAGAAAACAACAACAACAACAAAAAAAACGGACTTATTCCAGCCCACAGAATGACCCCAAACTCTTTGGACGGGGCCAAAACACCAGAGAGTAAGACTCGTCCATTTCCCATGAGGTCACCCAGAAATTCCACGACCATGAGTGACACGATATCCAGAGACAAAAACTTGAGCAGGAGCCTCACAGGCGCGCTTCTTTCAAATCCCGAAGAGACCTCCTCATGGTCTGTAGATCAGTCCTGCCATACCTATGACCCAAAACATAAGCCGAGTCTGTGTTTTCAGACAACTGTCCAAACAGCCCTGGCCTACACAACCTACAGGCTCAGGCCCCTGGAGCCAAACCTGAGGACTGTAATTGCCCTCTCCAAAGGAATTGTGTGTGCCCATTCCAATGGCCACAAGCCTTCTAATAGGATAAACCTCCAAATCCCTGATCCATCTCAATAGTGGTGGCTTCCCAGGAAAAACAGGGGCAATCTGAGCCCAACTGAGCACCTACCTGCACTCAGACCCATAGACAGATGTCCCCAGAGGTAAAAAGGAAAGAACAGGCCCCTAGGCACTAATCAGATCCATTGCTTTGGTTGCCAGGCATCTCTCCTCAGTGGCCTGGATCAAAAGCAGCATATAGCTGTTTCTTGACTCACCCATCAGAAAACATCTCATCTACACATGGGAAACTTGCACGTTGGAGCTGTGTCAAAGCCTCTGTTTAGGAGAACCCTTTAGGGCCCCAGGGCCACTGCTTCATACCAAGGTCTCCATAGGCACAAAAGCATATTAGGACCCATCCCCAGGGGTGTCCATTTCAACTCAGCATCCTCGGTTGCTCCCCACAGATCCAGGAGATCTAACCTGTCTTGTTGCTAGGAGACAATTGGAATGCGAGGTGGGCTACCCAGCCATCCATCCTTAGAACCCTGCTCAGAATCATTGGCTTGGAGTCAAACAACAGGTCTCAATTGTCCTGCACAAGACTCCCTGCAGTTTGGAGCGTCTCACAACTCCCATCATGGGAAAACCACCATGGCCTCGTTATGCCCTTCCATTCATAAAGGGGCCATCAGGGACAGAAACTCCAACCTGAGCTATCGTCTGATCCTCGCCCTGACTTCAGATGCACGAGATCTCGATTCAGGTCTGTAGATTGTGCCTGCCATGGCCTCACCCAGAAACCTAAGCCTAGCTTGTGTTCTCAGACTTTTGTCGTCAGACTACTGGCCCACAAGCCCTCCAGTTTGGCAATCTAGAACAACAATGCAGCACTCTGCCTGCCCACCAGAAGAAAAACATTGTCCTCTGGGGCTACCCAGTAACCCCAAATGAGGATCAACCTCCACCGACCTTGGCTGTACCCCAAATACATAAGCTTACCAGGGCACTAATACCCTTTCTGACACAGCCTGAGCCTGGACCCCCTGGCCCCTCAAGACAGCTGGCCGCACACTGAGCACATCGAGCCGCCATGGCCTTAGGTCGTCATCTCTTCCCAACCTCGGTTTTCAGGTTTCAGAACCTAGACCTTATCTCCAATCACTGCCCAGGGTTGTAGGTGATGCAGAAATCAGAACTCCTTCCCCATGGCAAGAAACCTTGTGGTTGGCATGTTGTCCAACCTTCAGTGTAGTTGAAACCAGTGTGGCCCATGAGGCCCGGCCCATGCTCGCGGGCCACATTGGTCACAAACACACATTGTGACCCTCAGGCTGAGCCCAGTCCTCAAGTAAGGCCCCTCAGTGGCTGGATGAAGAGATAGCATATTGGGCTTGCCATGCCCCTAGGCCCCAATTTTTAACCATAGTTCGGGTTGTCCCTTCAGTCTTCCCCACGGCTTTGCTATGGAATTCCTCTTTTGGTGGGACACCTGAGGTAACAAAACTGACATGTGTCCTCCCCTCTCACAGATTGACGAAAAGCAATTGGGAATCGGGCCAAATCCTCAGAGAGGTAGATTCGTCCATGGCCCATGAGGCCTCCCCGACATTCCACGGCCCTCGCTGATACAAAATCCAGAGACAAAAGCCTAAGCTAGCGCCTCAGACTCGCACTTTCTTCATATCCTAAAGAGTTCTTCTAATGGTTTGTAGATCGGGCCTGCCATACCTACGACCCCAAACCTAAGCTGAGTTTGTGTTTCCAGACTTCTGTCCTCAAAGTCTTGGGCCACACACCCTCCAGGCTGGGCCGCTGGAGCCACACATTAGGACTGTGCCTACAAATCCATGGGAATTCTCCCCATTCCATGGTCCAAAATCGTACAAATTAGGAGAAACCTCCAAAGTCCCTGAGGCCATCCCAATAGTATAGGTCGCCAGGAACAAACAAGTGCTGTCTGACACCAGCTGATAATCGACCTCCACTCATACCTTAGATGGATGTCCCCAGAGAAGAAGATTGAACCAGACAGGACCCTAGGCCATAATAGGATCCATTCCTATGGGTTACAGGCATGTGTCCTCAAAAGCCTGATTCCAATACGAGCATAGGGGTTTTCCTGAGACACCCATCCGAACTCAACTCGTCTCCACAAGGAAACCTGTGCATGGGAGCCATGTCCAAAGCTTAGGAGAGTACTTCAGGGTCCGGTGCCACCGCCCCATTCCAAGGCCCTCATGGACACAAAAACACATTAGGACCCATCCTCAGGAAAGTCCGTTTCCTCAGCCACCCCGATTGCTCCGGCAGAGCCATCAGATCTAAACTGTCTTGTTGCTAGGAGACAATTGGAATGCGAGGCGGGCTTCCCAGGCATCCATTCGCGAACGGTGCTCTGGAGTCATTCCATATGGGATGTCCTGGAGCTGTCCAACTGGTCTCAATTGTCCCGCAGAAGGAATCTTTGAAGGGGGCATCCCACGACTCCCAACGTGGGAAAACCTCAATGGCCTCGTGATGCCGCTCCCTTTATGAAGCGGCAGTCATGCACAGAAACTCCGACCTGAGCCAACGTCTGATCCTCGCCCTGACTTCAGATGCATGAGATATTGGTTCAGATCTGCAGGGGTAACCTGCCGTGCCCTCGCTCTGAAACCCAAGTCTAGCTTGTCTTCTCAGACTTCCGTCCTCACACTCCTGGCCCTGAAGCCCTCAAGTTTGGCAATTCCGGACCCACAATGCAGCACTCTGCCTGCCCTCTAGAAAAAAAAAAAATTATTGCCTCATGAGCTGCCCAGGCACCTTAAATGAGGATCAACCTACACAGCACTCGACTTTACAAAAATTATATAGTCTAACTTGGGCACTAATGCACTGTCGAACACAACCTGAGCCCGGACATCCTGACCAACACCCAGAAAGCTGACCGCACACTGAGCAAATAAAACCTGCCATGGCCTTAGGTCATCATCTCTTCCCTACCTCAGTTCTCAGGCTTCAGAACCGAGACCTTATCTCCAATCACTGCCCAGGGGTGAGTGTGATGCAGAAATCAGAACTCCTCCTTACCCATGGCAAGAACCCTTGTGGTTGGCACGTTGTCCAACGTTCAGTGTAGGAGAAACCAGCATTCACCCTGAGGCCCCGCCCATTCTTGAGTGCGACGAGGGCATAGACACGCATTGTGACCCTCAGCATGAGTCCTGTCCTCTATTAAATCCTCTCAGTGGCTGGACCATTAGATGTCATAATGGGCTTGACATGTCCCTAGGCCCCAATTTTTAACCAGATTTCTGATTGTCCAGTCGCCCCTCCCCAGGGCTCTACTCTGGAATCCCTCATTTGGTGGGACACCTGAGGTTAAAAAAGAAAACAACAACAACAACAACAACGACAACAACAACAAAAAAAACGGACTTATTCCAGCCCACAGAATGACCCCAAACTCTTTGGACGGGGCCAAACCACCAGAGAGTAAGACTCGTCCATTTCCCATGAGGTCACCCAGAAATTCCACGACCATGAGTGACACGATATCCAGAGACAAAAACTTGAGCAGGAGCCTCACACTCGTGCTTCTTTTAAATCCCGAAGAGATCTCCTCATGGTCTGTAGATCAGTCCTGCCATACCTATGACCCGAAACATAAGCCGAGTCTGTGTTTTCAGACAACTGTCCAAACAGCCCTGGCCTACACAACCTACAGGCTCAGGACCCTGGAGCCAAACCTGAGGACTGTAATTGCCCTCTCCAAAGGAATTGTGTGTGCCCATTCCAATGGCCACAAGCCTTCTAATAGGATAAACCTCCAAATCCCTGATCCATCTCAATAGTGGTGGCTTCCCAGGAAAAACAGGGGCAATCTGAGCCCAACTGAGCACCTACCTGCACTCAGACCCATAGACAGATGTCCCCAGAGGTAAAAAGGAAAGAACAGGCCCCTAGGCACTAATCAGATCCATTGCTTTGGTTTCCAGGCATCTCTCCTCAGTGGCCTGGATCAAAAGCAGCATTAGCTGTTTCCTGACTCACCCATCAGAAAACATCTCATCTACACATGGGAAACTTGCACGTTGGAGCTGTGTCAAAGCCTCTGTTTAGGAGAACCCTTTAGGGCCCCAGTGCCACCGCTTCATTCCAAGGTCTCCATAGGCACAAAAGCACATTAGGACCCATCCCCAGGGGTGTCCATTTCAAATCAGCGTCCTCGGTTGCTCCCCACAGATCCAGGAGATCTAACCTGTCTTGTTGCTAGGAGACAATTGGAATGCGAGGTGTTCTACCCAGCCATCCATCCTTAGAACCCAGCTCAGAATCATTGGTCTGGAGCCAAACAACAGGTCTCAATTGTCCTGCAGAAGACTCTCTGCAGTTTGGAGCGTCTCACAACTCCCATCATGGGAAAATCCCCATGGCCTCGTTATGCCCTTCCATTCATAAAGGGGCCATCAGGGACAGAAACTCCAACCTGAGCGATCGTCTGATCCTCGCCCTGACTTCAGATGCAGGAGATCTCGATTCAGGTCTGTAGATTGTGCCTGCCCTGGCCTCACCCAGAAACCTAAGTTTAGCTTGTGTTCTCAGACTTTTGTCGTCAGACTACTGGCCCACAAGCCCTCCATTTTGGCAATCTAGAACAACAATGCAGCACTCTGCCTGCCCACCAGAAGAAAAACATTGTCCTCTGGGGCTACCCAGTAACCCCAAATGAGGATCAACCTCCACCGACCTTGGCTGTACCCCAAATACATAAGCTTACCAGGGCACTAATACCCTTTCTGACACAGCCTGAGCCTGGACCCCTGGCCCCTCCCAGACAGCTGGCCGCACACTGAGCACATCGAGCCGCCATGGCCTTAGGTCGTCATCTCTTCCCAACCTCGGTTTTCAGGTTTCAGAACCTAGACCTTATCTCCAATCACTGCCCAGGGTTGAAGGTGATGCAGAAATCAGAACTCCTTCCCCATGGCAAGAAACCTTGTGGTTGGCATGTTGTCCAACCTTCAGTGTAGTTGAAACCAGTGTGGCCCATGAGGCCCGGCCCATGCTCGCGGGCCACATTGGTCACAAACACACATTGTGACCCTCAGGCTGAGCCCAGTCCTCAAGTAAGGCCCCTCAGTGGCTGGATGAAGAGATAGCATATTGGTCTTGCAATGCCCCTAGGCCCCAATTTTTAACCATAGTTCGGGTTGTCCCTTCAGTCTTCCCCACGGCTTTGCTATGGAATTCCTCTTTTGGTGGGACACCTGAAGTAACAAATCTGAAATGTGTCCTCCTATCCCACAGATTGACGAAAAGCAATTGGGAATCGGGCCAAATCCTCAGAGAGGTAGATTCGTCCATGGCCCATGAGGCCTCCCCGACATTCCACGGCCGTCGCTGATACAAAATCCAGAGACAAAAGCCTAAGCTAGCGCCTCAGACTCGCACTTTCTTCATATCCTAAAGAGTTCTTCTCATGGTTTATAGATCGGGCCTGCCATACCTACGTCCCCAAACCTAAGCTGAGTTTGTGTTTCCAGACTTCTGTCCTCAAAGTCTTGGGCCACACACCCTCCAGGCTGGGCCGCTGGAGCCACACATTAGGAATGTGCCTACCAATCCATGGGAATTCTGCCCATTCCATGGTCCAAAATCGTACGAATTAGGAGAAACCTCCAAATTCCCTGAGGCCATCCCAATAGTGTAGGTCGCCCGGAACAAACAAGGGCTGTCTGACTCCAGCTCATAATCGACCTCCACTCATACCATAGATGGATGTCCCCAGAGAAGAAGATTGAACCAGACAGGACCCTAGGCCATAATAGGATCAATTGCTTTGGGTTACAGGCATGTGGTTTCAAACGCCTGATTCCAATACGAGCATAGGGGTTTTCCTGAGGCACCCATCAGAACTCATCTCGTCTCCACAAGGAAACCTGTGCATGGGAGCCATGTCCAAAGCTTAGGAGAGTACTTCAGGGTCCCGGTGCCACTGCCCCATTCCAAGGCCCTCATAGACACAAAAACACATTAGGACCCATCCTCAGGAAAGTCCGTTTCCTCAGCCACCCCGATTGCTCCTGCAGAGAGATCAGATCTAAACTGTCTTGTTGCTAGGAGACAGTTGGAATGCTAGGCGGGCTTCCCAGGCATCCATCCGCGAACGGTGCTCTGGAGTCATTCCATATGGGATATCCTGGAGCTGTCCAACTGGTCTCAATTGTCCCGCAGAAGGAATCTTTGAAGGGGGCATCCCACGACTCCCAACGTGGGAAAACCTCAATGGCCTCGAGATGCCGCTCCCTTTATGAAGCGGCAGTCATGCACAGAAACTCCGACCTGAGCCAACGTCTGATCCTCGCCCTGACTTCAGATGCATGAGATATTGGTTCAGATCTGCAGGGGTAACCTGCCGTGCCCTCGCCCTGAAACCCAAGTCTAGCTTGTCTTCTCAGACTTCCGTCCTCACACTCCTGGCCCCGAAGCCCTCAAGTTTGGCAATCCGGACCCACAATGCAGCACTCTGCCTGCACTCTAAAAAAAAAAATTATTGCCTCATGAGCTGCCCAGGCACCTTAAATGAGGATCAACCTACACAGCACTCGACTTTACAAAAATTATATAGTCTAACTTGGGCACTAATGCACTGTCGAACACAACCTGAGCCCGGACCTCCTGACCAACACCCAGAAATCTGACCGCACACTGAGCACATAAAACCTGCCATGGCCTTAGGTCATCATCTCTTCCCTACCTCAGTTCTCAGGCTTCAGAACCGAGACCTTATCTCCAATCACTGCCCAGGGGTGAGTGTGATGCAGAAATCAGAACTCCTCCTTACCCATGGTAAGAACCCTTGTGGTTGGCACGTTGTCCAAAGTTCAGGGTAGGAGAAACCAGCATTCACTCTGAGGCCCCGCCCATTCTTGAGTGCGACGAGGGCATAGACAGGCATTGTGACCCTCAGCATGAGTCCTGTAATCTATTAAATCCTCTCAGTGGCTGGACCATTAGATGTCATAATGGGCTTGACATGTCCCTAGGCCCCAATTTTTAACCAGATTTCTGATTGTCCAGTCGCCCCTCCCCAGGGCTCTACTCTGGAATCCCTCATTTGGTGGGACACCTGAGGTTAAAAAAGAAAACAACAACAACAACAACAACAACAACAAAAAACGGACTTATTCCATCCCACAGAATGACCCCAAACTCTTTGGACGGGGCCAAACCACCAGAGAGTAAGACTCGTCCATTTCCCATGAGGTCACCCAGAAATTCCACGACCATGAGTGACACGATATCCAGAGACAAAAACTTGAGCAGGAGCCTCACACTCGCCCTTCTTTTAAATCCCGAAGAGATCTCCTCATGGTCTGTAGATCAGTCCTGCCATACCTATGACCCGAAACATAAGCCGAGTCTGTGTTTTTAGACAACTGTCCAAACAGCCCTGGCCTACACAACCTACAGGCTCAGGCCCCTGGAGCCAAACCTGAGGACTGTAATTGCCCTCTCCAAAGGAATTGTGTGTGCCCATTCCAATGGCCACAAGCCTTCTAATAGGATAAACCTCCAAATCCCTGATCCATCTCAATAGTGGTGGCTTCCCAGGAAAAACAGGGGCAATCTGAGCCCAACTGAGCACCTACCTGCACTCAGACCCATAGACAGATGTCCCCAGAGATAAAAAGGAAAGAACAGGCCCCTAGGCACTAATCAGATCCATTGCTTTGGTTGCCAAGCATCTCTCCTCAGAGGCCTGGATTTCAAAAGCAGCATATAGCTGTTTCTTGACTCACCCATCAGAAAACATCTCATCTACACATGGGAAACTTGCACGTTGGAGCTGTGTCAAAGCCTCTGTTTAGGAGAACCCTTTAGGGCCCCAGGGCCACCGCTTCATACCAAGGTCTCCATAGGCACAAAAGCATATTAGGACCCATCCCCAGGGGTGTCCATTTCAACTCAGCATCCTCGGATGCTCCCCACAGATCCAGGAGATCTAACCTGTCTTGTTGCTAGGAGACAATTGGAATGCGAGGTGGGCTACCCAGCCATCCATCCTTAGAACCCTGCTCAGAATCATTGGCTTGGAGTCAAACAACAGGTCTCAATTGTCCTGCACAAGACTCTCTGCAGTTTGGAGCGTCTCACAACTCCCATCATGGGAAAACCCCCATGGCCTCGTTATGCCCTTCCATTCATAAAGGGGCCATCAGGGACAGAAACTCCAACCTGAGCGATCGTCTGATCCTCGCCCTGACTTCAGATGCACGAGATCTCGATTCAGGTCTGTAGATTGTGCCTGCCCTGGCCTCACCCAGAAACCTAAGCCTAGCTTGTGTTCTCAGACTTTTGTCGTCAGACTACTGGCCCACAAGCCCTCCAGTTTGGCAATCTAGAACAACAATGCAGCACTCTGCCTGCCCACCAGAAGAAAAACATTGTCCTCTGGGGCTACCCAGTAACCCCAAATGAGGATCAACCTCCACCGACCTTGGCTGTACCCCAAATACATAAGCTTACCAGGGCACTAATACCCTTTCTGACACTGCCTGAGCCTGGACCCCCTGGCCCCTCAAGACAGCTGGCCACACACTGAGCACATCGAGCCGCCATGGCCTTAGGTCGTCATCTCTTCCCAACCACGGTTTTCAGGTTTCAGAACCTAGACCTTATCTCCAATCACTGCCCAGGGTTGAAGGTGATGCAGAAATCAGAACTCCTTCCCCATGGCAAGAAACCTTGTGGTTGGCATGTTGTCCAACCTTCAGTGTAGTTGAAACCAGTGTGGCCCATGAGGCCCGGCCCATGCTCGCGGGCCACATTGGTCACAAACACACATTGTGACCCTCAGGCTGAGCCCAGTCCTCAAGTAAGGCCCCTCAGTGGCTGGATGAAGAGATAGCATATTGGTCTTGCAATGCCCCTAGGCCCCAATTTTTAACCATAGTTCGGGTTGTCCCTTCAGTCTTCCCCACGGCTTTGCTATGGAATTCCTCTTTTGGTGGGACACCTGAAGTAACAAATCTGAAATGTGTCCTCCTATCCCACAGATTGACGAAAAGCAATTGGGAATCGGGCCAAATCCTCAGAGAGGTAGATTCGTCCATGGCCCATGAGGCCTCCCCGACATTCCACGGCCGTCGCTGATACAAAATCCAGAGACAAAAGCCTAAGCTAGCGCCTCAGACTCGCACTTTCTTCATATCCTAAAGAGTTCTTCTCATGGTTTATAGATCGGGCCTGCCATACCTACGTCCCCAAACCTAAGCTGAGTTTGTGTTTCCAGACTTCTGTCCTCAAAGTCTTGGGCCACACACCCTCCAGGCTGGGCCGCTGGAGCCACACATTAGGAATGTGCCTACCAATCCATGGGAATTCTGCCCATTCCATGGTCCAAAATCGTACGAATTAGGAGAAACCTCCAAATTCCCTGAGGCCATCCCAATAGTGTAGGTCGCCCGGAACAAACAAGGGCTGTCTGACTCCAGCTCATAATCGACCTCCACTCATACCATAGATGGATGTCCCCAGAGAAGAAGATTGAACCAGACAGGACCCTAGGCCATAATAGGATCAATTGCTTTGGGTTACAGGCATGTGGTTTCAAACGCCTGATTCCAATACGAGCATAGGGGTTTTCCTGAGGCACCCATCAGAACTCATCTCGTCTCCACAAGGAAACCTGTGCATGGGAGCCATGTCCAAAGCTTAGGAGAGTACTTCAGGGTCCCGGTGCCACTGCCCCATTCCAAGGCCCTCATAGACACAAAAACACATTAGGACCCATCCTCAGGAAAGTCCGTTTCCTCAGCCACCCCGATTGCTCCTGCAGAGAGATCAGATCTAAACTGTCTTGTTGCTAGGAGACAGTTGGAATGCTAGGCGGGCTTCCCAGGCATCCATCCGCGAACGGTGCTCTGGAGTCATTCCATATGGGATATCCTGGAGCTGTCCAACTGGTCTCAATTGTCCCGCAGAAGGAATCTTTGAAGGGGGCATCCCACGACTCCCAACGTGGGAAAACCTCAATGGCCTCGAGATGCCGCTCCCTTTATGAAGCGGCAGTCATGCACAGAAACTCCGACCTGAGCCAACGTCTGATCCTCGCCCTGACTTCAGATGCATGAGATATTGGTTCAGATCTGCAGGGGTAACCTGCCGTGCCCTCGCCCTGAAACCCAAGTCTAGCTTGTCTTCTCAGACTTCCGTCCTCACACTCCTGGCCCCGAAGCCCTCAAGTTTGGCAATCCGGACCCACAATGCAGCACTCTGCCTGCACTCTAAAAAAAAAAATTATTGCCTCATGAGCTGCCCAGGCACCTTAAATGAGGATCAACCTACACAGCACTCGACTTTACAAAAATTATATAGTCTAACTTGGGCACTAATGCACTGTCGAACACAACCTGAGCCCGGACCTCCTGACCAACACCCAGAAATCTGACCGCACACTGAGCACATAAAACCTGCCATGGCCTTAGGTCATCATCTCTTCCCTACCTCAGTTCTCAGGCTTCAGAACCGAGACCTTATCTCCAATCACTGCCCAGGGGTGAGTGTGATGCAGAAATCAGAACTCCTCCTTACCCATGGCAAGAACCCTTGTGGTTGGCACGTTGTCCAAAGTTCAGGGTAGGAGAAACCAGCATTCACTCTGAGGCCCCGCCCATTCTTGAGTGCGACGAGGGCATAGACAGGCATTGTGACCCTCAGCATGAGTCCTGTAATCTATTAAATCCTCTCAGTGGCTGGACCATTAGATGTCATAATGGGCTTGACATGTCCCTAGGCCCCAATTTTTAACCAGATTTCTGATTGTCCAGTCGCCCCTCCCCAGGGCTCTACTCTGGAATCCCTCATTTGGTGGGACACCTGAGGTTAAAAAAGAAAACAACAACAACAACAACAACAACAACAAAAAACGGACTTATTCCATCCCACAGAATGACCCCAAACTCTTTGGACGGGGCCAAACCACCAGAGAGTAAGACTCGTCCATTTCCCATGAGGTCACCCAGAAATTCCACGACCATGAGTGACACGATATCCAGAGACAAAAACTTGAGCAGGAGCCTCACACTCGTGCTTCTTTTAAATCCCGAAGAGATCTCCTCATGGTCTGTAGATCAGTCCTGCCATACCTATGACCCGAAACATAAGCCGAGTCTGTGTTTTTAGACAACTGTCCAAACAGCCCTGGCCTACACAACCTACAGGCTCAGGCCCCTGGAGCCAAACCTGAGGACTGTAATTGCCCTCTCCAAAGGAATTGTGTGTGCCCATTCCAATGGCCACAAGCCTTCTAATAGGATAAACCTCCAAATCCCTGATCCATCTCAATAGTGGTGGCTTCCCAGGAAAAACAGGGGCAATCTGAGCCCAACTGAGCACCTACCTGCACTCAGACCCATAGACAGATGTCCCCAGAGATAAAAAGGAAAGAACAGGCCCCTAGGCACTAATCAGATCCATTGCTTTGGTTGCCAAGCATCTCTCCTCAGAGGCCTGGATTTCAAAAGCAGCATATAGCTGTTTCTTGACTCACCCATCAGAAAACATCTCATCTACACATGGGAAACTTGCACGTTGGAGCTGTGTCAAAGCCTCTGTTTAGGAGAACCCTTTAGGGCCCCAGGGCCACCGCTTCATACCAAGGTCTCCATAGGCACAAAAGCATATTAGGACCCATCCCCAGGGGTGTCCATTTCAACTCAGCATCCTCGGATGCTCCCCACAGATCCAGGAGATCTAACCTGTCTTGTTGCTAGGAGACAATTGGAATGCGAGGTGGGCTACCCAGCCATCCATCCTTAGAACCCTGCTCAGAATCATTGGCTTGGAGTCAAACAACAGGTCTCAATTGTCCTGCACAAGACTCTCTGCAGTTTGGAGCGTCTCACAACTCCCATCATGGGAAAACCCCCATGGCCTCGTTATGCCCTTCCATTCATAAAGGGGCCATCAGGGACAGAAACTCCAACCTGAGCGATCGTCTGATCCTCGCCCTGACTTCAGATGCACGAGATCTCGATTCAGGTCTGTAGATTGTGCCTGCCCTGGCCTCACCCAGAAACCTAAGCCTAGCTTGTGTTCTCAGACTTTTGTCGTCAGACTACTGGCCCACAAGCCCTCCAGTTTGGCAATCTAGAACAACAATGCAGCACTCTGCCTGCCCACCAGAAGAAAAACATTGTCCTCTGGGGCTACCCAGTAACCCCAAATGAGGATCAACCTCCACCGACCTTGGCTGTACCCCAAATACATAAGCTTACCAGGGCACTAATACCCTTTCTGACACAGCCTGAGCCTGGACCCCCTGGCCCCTCAAGACAGCTGGCCACACACTGAGCACATCGAGCCGCCATGGCCTTAGGTCGTCATCTCTTCCCAACCTCGGTTTTCAGGTTTCAGAACCTAGACCTTATCTCCAATCACTGCCCAGGGTTGAAGGTGATGCAGAAATCAGAACTCCTTCCCCATGGCAAGAAACCTTGTGGTTGGCATGTTGTCCAACCTTCAGTGTAGTTGAAACCAGTGTGGCCCATGAGGCCCCGCCCATGCTCGCGGGCCACATTGGTCACAAACACACATTGTGACCCTCAGGCTGAGCCCAGTCCTCAAGTAAGGCCCCTCAGTGGTTGGATGAAGAGATAGCATATTGGGCTTGCCATGCCCCTAGGCCCCAATTTTTAACCATAGTTCGGGTTGTCCCTTCAGTCTTCCCCACGGCTTTGCTATGGAATTCCTCTTTTGGTGGGACACCTGAGGTAACAAAACTGACATGTGTCCTCCCCTCTCACAGATTGACGAAAAGCAATTGGGAATCGGGCCAAATCCTCAGAGAGGTAGATTCGTCCATGGCCCATGAGGCCTCCCCGACATTCCACGGCCCTCGCTGATACAAAATCCAGAGACAAAAGCCTAAGCTAGCGCCTCAGACTCGCACTTTCTTCATATCCTAAAGAGTTCTTCTAATGGTTTGTAGATCGGGCCTGCCATACCTACGACCCCAAACCTAAGCTGAGTTTGTGTTTCCAGACTTCTGTCCTCAAAGTCTTGGGCCACACACCCTCCAGGCTGGGCCGCTGGAGCCACACATTAGGACTGTGCCTACAAATCCATGGGAATTCTCCCCATTCCATGGTCCAAAATCGTACAAATTAGGAGAAACCTCCAAAGTCCCTGAGGCCATCCCAATAGTATAGGTCGCCAGGAACAAACAAGTGCTGTCTGACACCAGCTGATAATCGACCTCCACTCATACCTTAGATGGATGTCCCCAGAGAAGAAGATTGAACCAGACAGGACCCTAGGCCATAATAGGATCCATTCCTTTGGGTTACAGGCATGTGTCCTCAAAAGCCTGATTCCAATACGAGCATAGGGGTTTTCCTGAGACACCCATCCGAACTCAACTCGTCTCCACAAGGAAACCTGTGCATGGGAGCCATGTCCAAAGCTTAGGAGAGTACTTCAGGGTCCGGTGCCACCGCCCCATTCCAAGGCCCTCATGGACACAAAAACACATTAGGACCCATCCTCAGGAAAGTCCATTTCAACTCAGCCACCCCGGTTGCTCCCGCAGAGCCATGAGATCTAAACTGTCTTGTTGCTAGGAGACAATTGGAATGCGAGGCGGGCTTCCCAGGCATCCATCCGCGAACGGTGCTCTGGAGTCATTCCATATGGGATGTCTAGGAGATGTCCAACAGGTTTCAATTGTCCCGCAGAAGGAATCCTTGAAGGGGGCATCCCACAACTCCCAAAGTGGGAAAACCTCAATGGCCTCGAGATTCCGCTCCCTTCATGAAGCGGCCGTCATGCACAGAAACTCCAACCTGAGCCAATGTCTGATCCTCGCCCTGACATCAGATGCATGAGATATTGGTTCAGATCTACAGGGGGTACCTGCCGTGCCCTCGCCCTGAAACCCAAGTCTAGCTTGTCTTCTCAAACTTCCATCCTCACACTCCTGGCCCCGAAGCCCTCAAGTTTGGCAATTCCGGACCCACAATGCAGCACTCTGCCTGCCCTCTAGAAAAAAAATTATTGCCTCATGAGCTGCCCAGGCACCTTAAATGAGGATCAACCTACACAGCACTCGACTTTACCCAAATTATATAGTCTAACCTGGGCACTAATGCACTGTCGAACACAACCTGAGACCGGACCTCCTGACCAACACTGGAAAGCTGACCGCACACTGAGCACATAAAACCCGCCATGGCCTTAGGTCATCATCTCTTCCCTACCTCAGTTTTCTGGCTTCAGAACCGAGACCTTATCTCCAATCACTGCCCAGGGGTGAGTGTGAAGCAGAAATCAGAACTCCTAATTACCCATGGCAAGATCCCTTGTGGTTGGCACGTTGTCCAACGTTCAGTGTAGGAGAAACCAGCATTCACCCTGAGGCCCCGCCCATTCTTGAGTGCGACGAGGGCATACACACGCATTGTGACCCTCAGCATGAGTCCTGTCCCCTAGTAAGTCCTCTCAGTGGCTGGACCATTAGATGTCATAATGGGCTTGAGATGTCCCTAGGCCCCAATTTTTAACCAGATATCTGATTGTCCAGTCTCCCCTCCCCAGGGCTCTACTCTGGAATCACTCATTTGGTGGGACACCTGAGGTTAAAAAAGAAAACAACAACAACAACAACAAAAAAAAAAAAACGGACTTATTCCAGCCCACAGAATGACCCCAAACTCTTTGGACGGGGCCAAACCACCAGAGAGTAAGACTCGTCCATTTCCCATGAGGTCACCCCGAAATTCCACGACAATGAGTGACACGATATCCAGAGACAAAAACTTGAGCAGGAGCCTCACAGTCGCGCTTCTTTCAAATCCCGAAGAGACCTCCTCATGGTCTGTAGATCAGTCCTGCCATACCTATGACCAGAAACATAAGCCGAGTCTGTGTTTTCAGACACCTGTCCAAACAACCCTGGCCTACACAACCTACAGGCTCAGGCCCCTGCAGCCAAACCTGAGGACTGTACTTGCCCTCTCCAAGGGAATTGTGTGTGCCCATTCCAATGGCCACAAGCCTTCTAATAGGATAAACCTCCAAATCCCTGATCCATCTCAATAGTGGTGGCTTCCCAGGAAAAACAGGGGCAATCTGAGCCCAAATGAGCACATACCTGCACTCAGACCCATAGACAGATGTCCCCAGAGGTAAAAAGGAAAGAACAGGCCCCTAGGCACAAATCAGATCCATTGCTTTGGTTTCCAGGCATCTCTCCTCAGAGGCCTGGATTTCAAAAGCAGCATATAGCTGTTTCTTGACTCACCCATCAGAAAACATCTCATCTACACATGGGAAACTTGCACGTTGGAGCTGTGTCAAAGCCTCTGTTTAGGAGAAGCCTTTAGGGCCCCAGTGCCACCGCTTCATTCCAAGGTCTCCATAGGCACAAAAGCACATTAGGACCCATCCCCAGGGGTGTCCATTTCAACTCAGCGTCTTCGGTTGCTCCCCACAGATCCAGGAGATCTAACCTGTCTTGTTGCTAGGAGACAATTGGAATGCGAGGTGGGCTACCCAGCCATCCATCCTTAGAACCCTGCTCAGAATCATTGGCTTGGAGTCAAACAACAGGTCTCAATTGTCCTGCACAAGACTCTCTGCAGTTTGGAGCGTCTCACAACTCCCATCATGGGAAAACCCCCATGGCCTCGTTATGCCCTTCCATTCATAAAGGGGCCATCAGGGACAGAAACTCCAACCTGAGCGATCGTCTGATCCTCGCCCTGATTTCAGATGCACGAGATCTCGATTCAGGTCTGTAGATTGTGCCTGCCATGGCCTCACCCAGAAACCTAAGCCTAGCTTGTGTTCTCAGACTTTGGTCGTCAGACTACTGGCCCACAAGCCCTCCAGTTTGGCAATCTAGAACAACAATGCAGCACTCTGCCTGCCCCCCAGAAGAAAAACATTGTCCTCTGGGGCTACCCAGTAACCCCAAATGAGGATCAACCTCCACCGACCTTGACTGTACCCCAAATACATAAGATTACCAGGGCACTAATACCCTTTCTGACACAGCCTGAGCCTGGACCCCCTGGCCCCTCCAGACAGCTCTCCGCACACTGAGCACATCGAGCCGCCATGGCCTTAGGTCGTCATCTCTTCCCAACCTCGGTTTTCAGGTTTCAGAACCTAGACCTTATCTCCAATCACTGCCCAGGGTTGAAGGTGATGCAGAAATCAGAACTCCTTCCCCATGGCAAGAAACCTTGTGGTTGGCATGTTGTCCAACCTTCAGTGTAGTTGAAACCAGTGTGGCCCATGAGGCCCGGCCCATGCTCGCGGGCCACATTGGTCACAAACACACATTGTGACCCTCAGGCTGAGCCCAGTCCACAAGTAAGGCCCCTCAGTGGCTGGATGAAGAGATAGCATATTGGGCATGCAATGCCCCTAGGTCCCAATTTTTAACCATAGTTCGGGTTGTCCGTCAGTCTTCCCCACGGCTTTGCTATGGAATTCCTCTTTTGGTGGGACACCTGAGGTAACAAAACTGACATGAGTCCTCCCCTCTCACAGATTGACGAAAAGCAATTGGGAATCGGGCAAAATCCTCAGAGAGGTAGATTCGTCCATGGCCCATGAGGCTTCCCTGACATTCCACGGCCCTCGCTGATACAAAATCCAGAGACAAAAGCCTAAGCTAGCGCCTCAGACTCGCACTTTCTTCATATCCTAAAGAGTTCTTCTAATGGATTGTAGATCGGGCCTGCCATACCTACGTCCCCAAACCTAAGCTGAGTTTGTGTTTTCAGACTTCTGTCCTCAAAGTCTTGGGCCACACACCCTCCAGGCTGGGCCGCTGGAGCCACATATTAGGACTGTGCCTACCAATCCATGGGAATTCTCCCCATTCCATGGTCCAAAATCGTACAAATTAGGAGAAACCTCCAAAGTCCCTGAGGCCATCCCAATAGTATAGGTCGCCAGGAACAAACAAGGGCTGTCTGACACCAGCTGATAATCGACCTCCACTCATACCTTAGATGGATGTCCCCAGAGAAGAAGATTGAACCAGACAGGACCCTAGGCCATAATAGGATCCATTCCTTTGGGTTACAGGCATGTGTCCTCAAAAGCCTGATTCCAATTCCGAGCATAGGGGTTTTCCTGAGGCACCCATCCGAACTCAACTCGTCTCCACAAGGAAACCTGTGCATGGGAGCCATGTCCAAAGCTTAGGAGAGTACTTCAGGGTCCGGTGTCACCGCCCCATTCCAAGGCCCTCATGGACACAAAAACACATTAGGACCCATCCTCAGGAAAGTCCATTTCAACTCAGCCACCCCGGTTGCTCCCGCAGAGCCATGAGATCTAAACTGTCTTGTTGCTAGGAGACAATTGGAATGCGAGGCGGGTTTCCCAGGCATCCATCCGCGAACGGTGCTCTGGAGTCATTCCATATGGGATGTCCTGGAGATGTCCAACAGGTTTCAATTGTCCCGCAGAAGGAATCCTTGAAGGGGGCATCCCACAACTCCCAACGTGGGAAAACCTCAATGGCCTCGAGATTCCGCTCCCTTCATGAGGCGGCCGTCATGCACAGAAACTCCAACCTGAGCCAACGTCTGATCCTCGCCCTGACTTCAGATGCATGAGATTTTGGTTAGGATCTGCAGGGGGTACCTGCCGTGCCCTCGCCCTGTAACCCAAGTCTACCTTGTCTTCTCAAACTTCCATCATCACACTCCTGGCCCCGAAGCCCTCAAGTTTGGCAATTCCGGACCCACAATGCAGCACTCTGCCTGCCCTCTAGAAAAAAAATTATTGCCTCATGAGCTGCCCAGGCACCTTAAATGAGGATCAACCTACACAGCACTCGACTTTACCCAAATTATATAGTCTAACCTGGGCACTAATGCACTGTCGAACACAACCTGAGACCGGAGCTCCTGACGAACACCCGGAAAGCTGACCACACACTGAGCACATAAAACCCGCCATGGCCTTAGGTCATCATCTCTTCCCTACCTCAGTTTTCTGGCTTCAGAACCGAGAACTTATCTCCAATCACTGCCCAGGGGTGAGTGTGATGCAGAAATCAGAACTCCTCCTTACCCATGGCAAGAACCCTTGTGGTTGGCACGTTGTCCAAAGTTCAGTGTAGGAGAAACCAGCATTCACCCTGAGGCCCCGCCCATTCTTGAGTGCAAGGAGGGCATAGACACGCATTGTGACCCTCAGCATGAGTCCTGTCCTCTATTAAATCCTCTCAGTGTCTGGACCATTAGATGTCATAATGGGCTTGACATGTCCCTAGGCCCCAATTTTTAACCAGATTTCTGATTGTCCAGTCGCCCCTCCCCAGGGCTCTACTCTGGAATCCCTCATTTGGTGGGACACCTGAGGTTAAAAAAGAAAACAACAACAACAACAACAGCAAAAAAAAAAAAAAAAACGTACTTATTCCAGCCTACAGAATGACCCCAAACTCTTTGGACGGGGCCAAACCACCAGAGAGTAAGACTCGTCCATTTCCCATGAAGTCACCCAGAAATTCCACGACCATGAGTGACACGATATCCAGAGACAAAAACTTGAGCAGGAGCCTCACACTCGCCCTAATTTCAAATCCCGAAGAGTTCTCCTCATGGTCTGTAGGTCAGTCCTGCCATACCTATGACACGAAACATAAGCCGAGTTTGTGTTTTCAGACAACTGTCCAAACAGCCCTGGCCTACACAACCTACAGGCTCAGGCCCCTGGAGCCAAACCTGAGGACTGTACTTGCCCTCTCCAAGGGAATTGTGTGTGCCATTTCCAATGGCCACAAGCCTTCTAATAGGATAAACCTCCAAATCCCTGATCCATCTCAATAGTGGTGGCTTCCCAGGAAAATCTGGGGCAATCTGAGCCCAACTGAGCACCTACCTGTACTCAGTTCCATAGACAGATGTCCCCAGAGGTAAAAAGGAAAGAACAGGCCCCTAGGTACTAATCAGATCCATTGCTTTGGTTTCCAGGCATCTCTCCTCAGAGGCCTGGATTTCAAAAGCAGCATATAGCTGTTTCTTGACTCACCCATCAGAAATCATCTCATCTACACATGGGAAACTTGCACGTTGGAGCTGTGTCAAAGCCTCTGTTTAGGAGAACCCTTTAGGGCCCCAGGGCCACCGCTTCATACCAAGGTCTCCATAGGCACAAAAGCACATTAGGACCCATCCCCAGGGGTGTCCATTTCAACTCAGCGTACTCGGTTGCTCCCACAGAACCAGGAGATCTAACCTGTCTTGTTGCTAGGAGACAATTGGAATGCGAGGTGGGCTACCCAGCCATCCATCCTTAGAACCCTGCTCAGAATCATAGGCCTGGAGCCAAACAACAGGTCTCAATTGTCCTGCACAAGACTCTCTGCAGTTTGGAGCGTCTCACAACTCCCATCATGGGAAAACCCCCATGGCCTCGTTATGCCCTTCCATTCATAAAGGGGCCATCAGGGACAGAAACTCCAACCTGAGCTATCGTCTGATCCTCGCCCTGACTTCAGATGCAGGAGATCTCGATTCAGGTCTGTAGATTGTGCCTGCCATGGCCTCACCCAGAAACCTAAGCCTAGCTTGTGTTCTCAGACTTTTGTCGTCAGACTACTGGCCCACAAGCCCTACAGTTTGGCAATCTAGAACTACAATGCAGCACTCTGCCTGCCCCCCAGAAGAAAAACATTGTCCTCTGGGGTTACCCAGTAACCCCAAATGAGGATCAACCTCCACCGACCTTGGCTGTACCCCAAATACTTAAGCTTACCAGGGCACTAATACCCTTTCTGACACAGGCTGAGCCTGGACCCCCGGCCCCTCCCAGACAGCTGGCCGCACACTGAGCACATCGAGCCGCCATGGCCTTAGGTCGTCATCTCTTCCCAACCTCGGTTTTCAGGTTTCAGAACCTAGACCTTATCTCCAATCACTGCCCAGGGTTGAAGGTGATGCAGAAATCAGAACTCCTTCCTCACGGCAAGAAACCTTGTGGTTGGCATGTTGTCCAACCTTCAGTGTAGTTGAAACCAGTGTGGCCCATGAGGCCCCGCCAATGCTCGCGGGCCACATTGGTCACAAACACACATTGTGACCCTCAGGCTGAGCCCAGTCCTCAAGTAAGGCCCCTCAGTGCCTGGATGAAGAGATAGCATATTGGGCTTGCAATGACCCTAGGCCCCAAATTTTAACCATAGTTCGGGTTGTCCCTTCAGTCTTCCCCACGGCTTTGCTATGGAATTCCTCTTTTGGTGGGACACCTGAGGTAACAAATCTGAAATGAGTCCTCCTATCCCACAGATTGACGAAAAGCAATTGGGAATCGGGCCAAATCCTCAGAGAGGTAGATTCGTCCATGGCCCATGAGGCCTCCCCGACATTCCACGGCCGTCGCTGATACAAAATCCAGAGACAAAAGCCTAAGCTAGCGCCTCAGACTCGCACTTTCTTCATATCCTAAAGAGTTCTTCTCATGGTTTGTAGATCGGGCCTGCCATACCTACGTCCCCAAACCTAAGCTGAGTTTGTGTTTCCAGACTTCTATCCTCAAAGTTTGGGCCACACACCCTCCAGGCTGGGCCGCTGGAGCCACACATTAGGACTGTGCCTACCAATCCATGGGAATTCTGCCCATTCCAAGGACCAAAATCGTACAAATTAGGAGAAACCTCCAAAGTCCCTGAGGCCATCCCAATAGTGTAGGTCGCCCGGAACAAACAAGGGCTGTCTGACACCAGCTGATAATCGACCTCCACTCATACCATAGATGGATGTCCCCAGAGAAGAAGATTGAACCAGACAGGACCCTAGGCCATAATAGGATCCATTCCTTTGGGTTACAGGCATGTGTCCTCAAAAGCCTGATTCCAATACGAGCATAGGGGTTTTTCTGAAGCACCCATCCGAACTCAACTCGTCTCCACAAGGAAACCTGTGCATGGGAGCCATGTCCAAAGCTTAGGAGAGTACTTCAGGATCCGGTGCCACCGCCCCATTCCAAGGCCATCATGGACACAAAAACACATTAGGACCCATCCTCAGGAAAGTCCATTTCAACTCAGCCACCCCGGTTGCTCCCGCAGAGCCATCAGATCTAAATTGTCTTGTTGCTAGGAGACAATTGGAATGCGAGGCGGGCTTCCCAGGCATCCATCCGCGAACGGTGCTCTGGAGTCATTCCATATGGGATGTCCTGGAGATGTCCAACAGGTTTCAATTGTCCCGCAAAAGGAATCCTTGAAGGGGGATTCCCACAACTCCCAAAGTGGGAAAACCTCAATGGCCTCGAGATTCCGCTCCCTTCATGAGGCGGCCGTCATGCACAGAAACTCCAACCTGAGCCAACGTCTGATCCTCGCCCTGACTTCAGATGCATGAGATATTTGTTCAGATCTGCAGGGGGTACCTGCCGTGCCCTCGCCCTGAAACCCAAGTCTAGCTTGTCTTCTCAGACTTCCATCCTCACACTCCTGGCCCCGAAGCCCTCAAGTTTGGCAATTCCAGACCCACAATGCAGCACTCTGCCTGCACTCTAGAAAAAAAAAATTATTGTCTCATGAGCTGCCCAGGCAACTTAAATGAGGATCAACCTACACAGCACTCGACTTTACCCAAATTATATAGTCTAACCTGGGCACTAATGCACTGTCGAACACAACCTGAGCCCGGACCTCCTGACCAACACCCGGAAAGCTGACCACACACTGAGCACATAAAACCCGCCATGGCCTTAGGTCATCATCTGTTCCCTACCTCAGTTTTCTGGCATCAGAACCGAGACCTTATCTCCAATCACTGCCCAGGGCTGAGTGTGAAGCAGAAATCAGAACTCCTCCTTACCCATGGCAAGAACCCTTGTGGTTGGCACGTTGTCCAACGTTCAGTGTAGGAGAAACCAGCATTCACCCTGAGGCCCCGACCATTCTTGAGTGCGACAAGGGCATACACACGCATTGTGACCCTCAGCATGAGTCCTGTCCACTATTAAATCCTCTCAGTGTCTGGACCATTAGATGTCATAATGGGCTTGACATGTCCCTAGGCCCCAATTTTTAACCAGATTTCTGATTGTCCAGTCGCCCCTCCCCAGGGCTCTACTCTGGAATCCCTCATTTGGTGGGACACCTGAGGTTAAAAAAGAAAACAACAACAACAACAAAAAATATACGGACTTCTTCCAGCCCACAGAATGACCCCAAACTCTTTGGACGGGGCCAAAACTCCAGAGAGTTAGACTCGTTCATTTCCCATGAAGTCACCCAGAAATTACACGACCATGAGTGACACGATATCCAGAGACAAAAACTTGAGCAGGAGCCTCACACTCGCCCTTCTTTCAAATCCCGAAGAGTTCTCCTCATGGTCTGTAGTTCAGTGTTGCCAAACTTATGACCCGAAACATAAGCCGAGTTTGTGTTTTCAGACAACTGTCCAAACAGCCCTGGCCTACACAACCTACAGGCTCAGGCCCCTGGAGCCAAACCTGAGGACTGTACTTGCCCTCTCCAAGCGAATTGTGTGTGCCCATTCCAATGGCCAAAACCCTTCTAATAGGATAAATCTCCAAAGTCCCTGATCCATCTCAATAGTGGTGGCTTCCCAGGATAAACAGGGGCTATCTGAGCCCAACTGAGCACCTACCTGCACTCAGACCCATAGACAGATGTCCCCAGAGGTAAAAAGGAAAGAACAGGCCCCTAGGCACTAATCAGATCCATTGCTTTGGTTTCCAGGCATCTCTCCTCAGAGGCCTGGATTTCAAAAGCAGCATATAGCTGTTTCTTGACTCACCCATCAGAAAACATCTCATCTACACATGGGAAACTTGCACGTGGGAGCTGTGTCAAAGCCTCTGTTTAGGAGAACCCTTTAGGGCCCCAGGGCCTCAGCTTCATTCCAAGGTCTCCATAGGCACAAAAGCACATTAGCACCCAACCCCAGGGGTGACCACTTCAACTCAGCGTCCTCGGTTGCTCCCCACAGATCCAGGAGATCTAACCTGTCTTGTTGCTAGGAGACAATTGGAATGCGAAGTGGGCTACCCAGCCATCCATCCTTAGAAGCCTGCTCAGTATCATTGGCCTGGAGCCAAACAACAGGTCTCAAATGTCCTGCAGAAGACCCTCTGCAGTTTGGAGCTTCTCAAAACTCCCATCGTGGGAAAACCCCCATGGCCTCGTGATGCCCCCCCATTCATGAAGGGGCCATCAGGGACAGAAACTCCAACCTCAGCGATCGTCTTATCCTTGCCCTGACTTCAGATGCACGAGATCTCGATTCAGGTCTGTAGATTGTGCCTGCCATGGCCTCACCCAGAAACCTAAGCCTAGCCTGTGTTCTCAGACTTTTGTCGTCAGACTACTGGCCCACAAGCCCTCCAGTTTGGCAATCCAGAACTACAATGCAGCACTCTGCTGGCCCCCCTGAAGAAAAACATTGTCCTCTGGGGCTACCCAGTAACCCCAAATGAGGATCAACCTGCACCGACCTTGGCTGTACCCCAAATACATAGGCTGACCAGGGCACTAATGCCCTTTCTGCCACAGCCTGAGCCTGGATCTCCTGGCCCATCCCTGACAGCTGGCCGGACACTGAGCACAAAGAGCCGCCATGGCCTTAGGTCGTCATCTCTTCCCAACCTCGGTTTTCAGGTTTTAGAACCTAGACCTTATCTCCAATCACTGCCCAGGGTTGCAGAAATCAGAACTCCTTCCCCATGGCAAGAAACCTTGTGGTTGGCATGTTGTCCAATGTTCAGTGTAGTTGAAACAGTGTGGCCCATGAGCCCCTGCCCATGCAACCGGGCCACATTGGTCACAAACACACATTGTGACCCTCAGGCTGAGCCCAGTCCTCAAGTAAGGCCACTAAGTGGCTTGATGAAGAGATAGCATATTGGGCTTGCCATGCGCCTAGGCCCCAATTTTTAACCATAGTTCAAGTTGTCCCTTCAGTCTTCCGCACGGCTTGCCTTTGGAATTCCTCTTTTGGTGGGACACCTGAGGTAACAAAACTGAAATGAGTCCTCCCATCCCACAGACTGACGAAAAGCAAATGGGAATCGGGCCAAATCCTCAGAGAGGAAGATTCGTCCATGGCCCATGAGGCCTCCCCGACATTCCACGGCCATCGCTGATACAAAATCCAGAGACAAAACCCTGAGCAAGCGCTTCAGACTCGCACTTTCTTCATATCCTGAAGAGTTCTTCTCATGGCTTGTAGATCGGGCCTGCCATACCTACGTCCCCAAACCTAAGCTAAGTTTGTGTTTTCAGACTTCTGTCCTCAAATTTTGGGCCACACACACTCCAGGCTGGGCCCCTGGAGCCACACATTAGGACCGTGCCTACCAATCCATGGGAATTCTGCCCATTCCATGGTCCAAAATCGCACAAATTTGGAGAAACTTCCAACGTCCCTGAGGCCATCCCAATAGTGTAGGTCGCCCGGAACAAACAAGGGCTGTCTGACACCAGCTGATAATCGACCTCCACTCATACCATAGATGGATGTCCCCAGAGAAGAAGATTGAACCAGACAGGACCCTAGGCCATAATAGGATCCATTGCTTTGGGTTACAGGCATGTGTCCTCAAAAGCCTGATTCCAATACGAGCATAGGGGTCTTCCTGAGGCACCCATCAGAACTCATCTCGACTCCACAAGGAAACCTGTGCATGGGAGCCATGTCCAAAGCTTAGGAGAGTACTTCAGGGTCCCGGTGCCACCGCCCCATTCCAAGGCCCTCATGGACACAAAAACACATTAGGACCCATTTTCAGGAAAGTCCATTTCAACTCAGCCACCCCGGTTGCTCCGGCAGAGCCATCAGATCTAAACTGTCTTGTTGCTAGGAGACAATTGGAATGTGAGGCGGGCTTCCCAGGCATCCATCCACAAACGGTGATCTGGAGGCATTCCATAGGGGATGTCCTGGAGCTGTCCAACAGGTCTTAATTGTTCCGCAGAAGGAATCCTTGAAGGGGGCATCCCACAACTCCCAACGTGGGAAAACCTCAATGGCCACGAGATTCCGCTCCCTTCATGAAGCGGCCGTCATGCACAGAAACTCCAACCTGAGCCAACGTCTGATCCTCGCCCTGACTTCAGATGCATGAGATATTGGTTCAGATCTGCAGGGGGTATCTGCCGTGCCCTCGCCCTGAAACCCAAGTCTTGCTTGTCTTCTCAGACTTCCGTCCTCACACTCCTGGCCCCGAAGCCCTCAAGTTTGTCAATTCCGGACCCACAATGCAGCACTCTGCCTGCCCTCTAGAAAAAAAATTATTGCCTCATGAGCTGCCCAGGCAACTTAAATAAGGGTAAACCTACACAGCACACGACTTTACCCAAATTATATAGTCTAACCTGGGCACGAATGCACTGTCGAACAAACCTGAGCCCGGACCTCCTGACCAACACTCAGAAAGCTGACCGCACACTGAGCACATAAAACCCGCCATGGCCTTAGGTCATCTTCTCTTCGCTACCTCAGTTTTCGGGCTTCAGAACCGAGACCTTATCTCCAATCAATGCCCAGGGGTGAGTGTGATGCAGAAATCAGAACTCCCCCTTACCCATTGTAGGAACCCTTGTGGTTGACACGTAGTCCAAAGTTCAGTGTAAGCGAAACCAGCATTCACCCTGAGGCCCCGCCCATTCTTGAGTGAGACGAGGGCATACACACGCATTGTGACCCTCAACATGAGTCCTGTCCTCTAGTAAGTCCTCTCAGTGGCTGGACCATTAGATGTCATAATGGGCTTGACATGTCCCTAGCCCCAATTTTACCCAGATTTCTGATTGTCCAGTCGCCCCTCTCCAGGGCTCTATTCTGGAATCCCTCATTTGGTGGGACACCTGAGGTTAATAAAGGAAACAACAATAACAACAACAAAAAAAAAAAACAACGGAATTCTTCCAGCCCACAGAATGACCCCAAATTTTTTGGACAGGGCCAAACCACCAGAGAGTAAGACTCGTCCATTTCCCATGAAGTCACCCAGAAATTACACGACCATGAGTGACACGATATCCAGAGACAAAAACTTGAGCAGGAGCCTCACACTCGCCCTTCTTTCAAATCCAGAAGAGTTCTCCTCATGGTCTGTAGGTCAGTCCTGCCATACCTATGAACCGAAACATAAGCCGAGTTTGTGTTTTCAGACAACTGTCCAAACAGCCCTGGCCTACACAACCTACAGGCTCAGGTCCCTGGAGCCAAACCTGAGGACTGTACTTGCCCTCTCCAAGGGAATAGTGTGTGCCCATTCCAATGGCCACAACCCTTCTAATAGGATACACCTCTAAAGTCCCTGATCCATCTCAACTGTGGTGGCTTCCCAGGAAAAACAGGAGCAATCTGAGCCCAACTGAGCACCTACCTGCACTCAGACCCATAGACAGATGTCCCAGAGGTAAAAAGGAAAGAACAGGCCCCTAGGCACTAATCATATCCATTGCTTTGTTTTCCAGGCATCTCTCCTCAGAGGCCTGGATTTCAAAAGCAGCATATAGCTGTTTCTTGACTCACCCATCAGAAAACATCTCATCTACACATGGGAAACTTGCACGTTGGAGCTGTGTCAAAGCCTCTGTTTAGGAGAACCCTTTAGGGCCCCAGGGCCACCGCTTCATACCAAGGTCTCCATAGGCACAAAAGCATATTAGGACCCATCCCCAGGGGTGTCCACTTCAACTTAGCGTCCTCGGTTGCTCCCCACAGATCCACGAGATCTAACCTGTCTTGTTGCTAGGAGACAATTGGAATGCGAAGTGGGCTACCCAGCCATCCATCTTAGAAGCCTGCTCAGAATCATTGGCCTGGAGCCAAACAACAGGTCTCAATTGTCCTGCAGAAGACACTCTGCAGTTTGGAGCTTCTCAAAACTCCCATCGTGGGAAAACCCCCATTGCCTCGTGATGCCCCCCCATTCATGAAGGGGCCATCAGGGACAGAAACTCAACCTGAGCGATCGTCTGATCCTCGCCCTGACTACAGATGCACGAGATCTCGATTCAGGTCTGTATATTGTGCCTCCCATGGCCTCACCCAGAAACCTAAGCCTAGCCTGTGTTCTCAGACTTTTGTCGTCAGACTACTGGCCCACAAGCCCTCCAGTTTGGCAATCCAGAACTACAATGCAACACTCTGCCTGCCCCCCAGAAGAAAAAACATTGTCCTCTGGGGCTACTCAGTAACCCCAAATGAGAATCAACCTGCACCGACCTTGGCTGTACCCCAAATACAAAGGCAGACCAGGGCACTAATGTCCTTTCTGACACAGCCTGAGCCTGGACCCCCTGGCTTCTCCCAGACAGCTGCACGCACACTGAGCACATCGAGCCGCCGTGGCCTTAGGTCGTCATCTCTTCCCAACCTCGGTTTTCAGGTTTCAGAACCTAGACCTTATCTCCAATCACTGCCCAGGGTTGAAGGTGATGCAGAAATCAGAACTCCTTCCCCATGGCAAGAAACCTTGGGGTTGGCATGTTGTCCAACGTTCAAAGTAGTTGAAACCAGTGTGGCCCATGAGGCCCCGCCCATGCTCGCGGGCCACATTGGTCACAAACACACAGTGTGACCCTCAGGCTGAGCCCAGTCCTCAAGTAAGGCCACTCATTGGCTGGATGAAGAGATAGCATATTGGGCTTGCCATGCCCCTAGGCCCCAATTTTTAACCATAGTTCGGGTTGTCCCTTCAGTCTTCCCCACGGCTGTGGTTTGGAATTTCTCTTTTGGTGGGACACCTGAGGTAACAAAACTGAAATGAGTCCTCCCATCCCACAGATTGACGAAAAGCAATTGGAATCGGGCCAAATCCTCAGAGAGGAGGATTCGTCTATGGCCCATGAGGCCTCCCCGACATTCCACGGCCATCGCTGATACAAAATCCAGAGACAAAAGTCTGAGCAAGCACCTCAAACTCGCACTTTCTTCATATCCTGAAGAGTTCTTCTCATGGTTTGTAGATCGTGCCTGCCATACCTACGTCCCCAAACCTAAGCTGAGTTTGTGTTTTCAGACTTCTGTCCTCAAAGTCTTGGGCCACGCACCCTCCAGGCTGGGCTCCTGGAGCCACACATTAGGACTGTGCCTACCAATCCATGGGAATTCTGCCCATTCCATGGTCCAAAATCGTACAAAGTAGGAGAAAACTCCAAAGTCCCTGAGGCCATCCCAATAGTGTAGGTCGCCCGGAACAAACAAGGGCTGTCTGACACCAGCTGATAATCGACCTCCACTCATACCATAGATGGATGTCCCCAGAGAAGAAGATTGAACCAGACAGGACCCTAGGCCATAATAGGAACCATGGCTTTGGGTTACAGGCATGTGTTCTCAAAAGCCTGATTCCAATACGAGCATAGGGGTCTTCCTGAGGCGCCCATCAGAACTCGTCTCGTCTCCACAAGGAAACCTGTCCATGGGATCCATGTCCAAACTTTAGGAGAGTACTTCAGGTTCCCGGTGCCACCGCCCCATTCCAAGGCCCTCATGGACACAAAAACACATTAGGACCCATCCTCAGGAAAGTCGATTTCAACTCAGCCACCCCGGTTGCTCTGGCAGAGCCATCAGATCTAAACTGTCTTGATGCTAGGAGACAATTGGAATGCGAGGCGGGCTTCCCAGGCATCCATCCGCGAACGGTGCTCTGGAGTCATTCCATATGGGATGACCTGGAGCTGTCCAAAAGTTCTCAATTGTCCCGCAGACGGAATCCTTGAAGGGGGCATCCCACAACTCCCAACTTGGGAAAACCTCAATGGCCTCGAGATTCCGCTCCCTTCATGAAGCGGCTGTCATGCACAGAAAATCCATCCTGAGCCAACGTCTGATCCTCACCCTGACATCAGATGCATGAGATATTGGTTCAGATCTGCAGGGGGTACCTGCCGTGCCCTCGCCCTGAAACCCAAGTCTAGCTTGTCTTCTCAGACTTCCGTCCTCACACTCCTGGCCCCGAAGCCCTCATGTTTGGCAATTCCGGACCCACAATGCAGCACTCTGCCTGCCCTCTAGAAAAAAATTATTGCCTCATGAGCTGCCCAGGCAACTTAAATGAGGATAAACCTACACAGCACTTGACTTTACCCAAATTATATAGTCTAACCTGGGCACTAATGCACTGTCTGACACAAACTGAGCCCGGACCTGCTGACCAACACCCAGACAGCTGACCGCACGCTGAGCACATCAGACCCGCCATGGCCTTAGGTCATCATCTCTTCCCTACCTCAGTTTTCAGGCTTCAGAACCAAGACCTTATCTCCAATCACTGCCCACGGGTGACTGTGATGCAGAAATCAGAACTCTTCCTGACCCATGGCAAGAAACCTTGTGGTTGGCATGTTGTCCAACGTTCAGTGTAGGAGAAAAGAGCATTCACCCTGAGGCCCCGCCCATTTTTGAGTGCGACGAGAGCATAAACACGCATTGTGACCTCAGCGTGTGTCCTGTCCTCTAGTAAGTCCTCTCAGTGGCTGGACCATTAGATGTCATAATGGGCTTGACATGTCCCTAGTCCCCAATTTTTAACCAGATTTCTGGTTGTCCAGTCGCCCCACCCCAGGGCTCTACTCTGGAATCCCTCATTTGGTGGGACATCTGAGGTTGAAAAACAAAATGAAACAAATCGACAACAACAACAAAAAAACGGACTTCTTCCATCCCCAGAATGACCCCAAACTCTTTGGACGGGACCGAACCCCCAGAGAGTAAGACTCGTCCATTTCCCATGATGTTACCCGGCAATTTCACGACCATGAGTGACACGATATCAAGAGACAAAAACTTGAACAAGAGCCTCACACTCGCCCTTTTTTCATATCCCGAAGTGTTCTCCTCATGGTCTGTAGATCAGTCCTGCCATACCTATGACCCAAAACATAAGCCGAGTTTGTGTTTTCAGACAACTGTCCAAACAGCTCTGGCCTACACACCCTACAGGCTCAGGGCCCTGGAGCCAAACCTGAGGACTGTACTTGCCCTCTCCAAGGGAATTGTATGTGCCCATTCCAATGGCCACAACCCTACTAGTAGGATAACCTCCAAAGTCCCTGAGGCCATCCCAATAGTTGTGGCTTCCCAGGACAAACAGGGGCAATCTGAGCCCATCTGAGCACCTACCTGCACTCAGACCCGTAGACTGATGTCCCCAGAGGTAAAAAGGAACGAACAGGCCCCTAGGCACTAATCGGATCCATTGCTTTGGTTTCCAGGCATCTCTCCTCAGAGGCCTGGATTTCAATACCAGCATATGGCTGTTTCTTGACTCACCCATCAGAATCAATCTCATCAACACATGGGAAACATGCACGTTGGAGCTGTGTCAAAGCCTCTGTTTAGGAGAACCCTTCAGGGCCCCAGGGCCACCGCTTCATTCCAAGGTCTCCATAGACACAAAAACATATTAGGACACATCCACAGGAGAGTCCATTTCAACTCAGCCTCCTCGGTTGCCCCCCACATCCAGCATATCTAACTTGTCTTGTTGCTTGGATACAATTGGAATGCGAGGTGGGCTACCCAGCCATCCATCCTTAGAACCCTGCTCGGAATCGTTGGCCTGGAGCCAAGCAACAGGTCTCAATTGTCCTGCAGAAGAATCTTTGCAGTTTGGAGCTTCTCACAACTCCCATCGTGGGAAAACCCCCATGTCCTCGTGATCCAACCCCCTTCAAGAAAGGGCCATCAGGGCAGAAAGTCCAACCTGAGCGATCGTCTGATCCTTGCCCTGACTTCAGATGCACGAGATCTCTATTGAGGTCTGTAGATTGTGCCTGCCATATCCTCACCCAGAAACCTAGGCTTAGCTTGGGTTCTCAGACTCCGTCCTCAGACTACTGGCCCACAGGCCCTCCAGTTTGGCAATCCAGAACTACAATGCCGCAATCTGCCTGCCCTACAGAAGTAAAATATTGCCCTCATGGCTACCCCGAATCCCCAAATGAGGATCAACCTGCACGCCATTCGGCTGTACCCCAAACATATAGGCTGACCTGGGCACTATTTCCCCTTCTGACCCAGCCTGAGCCTGGACCTCCTGGTCCCACCCAGACAGCTGGCCGCACACTGAGCACATCAGACCCGCCATGGCCTTAGGTCGTCATCTCTTCCCAACTGCGGATTTCAGGCTCCAGAACCTAGACCTTACCTCCAACCACTGCCCAGGTTTGAAAATGATGCTGAAATCAGAACTCTTTCCCCATGGCAAGAAACCTTGTGGTTGGCATGTTGTCCAACGTTCAGTGTAGTTGAAACAAGCGTGGCCCATGAGGCCCAGCCCATGCTTGCGGGCCACATTGGTCCCAAACACACATTGTGACCCTCAGCCTGAGCCCAGTCCTCAGGTAAGGCCTCTCAGGGCCTATATGAAGAGACAGCATATTGGGCTTGCCATGCCCCTAGGCCCCAATTTTTAACCAAAGTTCGGGTTGTCCCTTCACTCTTCCCCAGGGCTCTGCTTTGGAATTCCTCTTTTGGTGGGACACCTGAGGTAACAAACCTGAAAGCAGTCCTCCCATCCCACAGATTGACGAAAAACAATTGGGATCGGGCCAAATCCACAGAGAGGAAGATTCGTCCATTGCCCATGAGACCTCCCCAACATTCCACGGCCATCGCTGAAACAAAATCCAGAGACAAAAGCCTGAGCAAGCGCCTATGACTCGCTCATTCTTCATATCCTGAAGAGTTCTTCTCATGGTTTGTAGATCGGGCGTGCCATACCTACGTCCCCAAACTTAAGCTGAGTTTGTGTTTTCAGTCTTCTGTCCTCAAAGTCCTGGGCCACACTCCCTCCAGGCTGGGGCCCCAGGAGCCACACATTAGGACTGCCCCCACCCAATCCATGGGAATTCTGCCCATTCCATTGTCAAAAATCGTACAAATTAGGAGAACCCTCAAAGTCCCTGAGGCCATCCCAATAGTGTAGGTCGCCCGGGACAAAAAAGGGCGGTTGATACCGGCTGAGCATCTACCTCCACTCATCTACCTCCACTCATACCAAGAAGATTGAACCAGACAGGACCCGAGGCCATTATCGGATCCATTGCTTTGGTTTACAGGCATGTCTCCTCAAAAGCCTGCATTCCAATACGAGCAGAGCGGATTTCCTGAGGCACCCATCAGAACAAATCTCGTCTCCACAAGGAAACTTGTGCATGGGAGCTATGCCAAAGCTTAGGAGAATACTTCAGGGTCCCGGTGCCACCTCCCCATTCCAAGGCCCTCATGGACACAAACACACGTTAGGACCCATCCTCTGGAAAGTGCATTTCAACTCAGCCACCCCGGTTGCTCCCGCAGATCCATTAGATCTAAACTGTCTTGTTGCTGGGAGACAATTGGAAGGCGAGGCGGACTTCCCAGGCATCTATCCTGGAACGGTGCTCTGGAGTCATTCCATATGGGATGTCCTGGAGCTGTCCAACAGGTCTCAATTGTCGCGCAGAAGGAATCCTTGAAGGGGGCATCCCACATCTCCCAACGTGGAAAACCTCCATGGCCTCGAGATTCCGCTCCCTTCATGAAGGGGCCGTCATGTACAGAAACTCCAACCTGAGCCAACGTCGGATCCTCGCCCTGACTTCAGATGCATAAGATGTTGGTTCAGATCTGCAGGGGGTACCTGCCGTGCCCTCACCCTGAATCCGAAGTCTAGCTTGTGTTCTCAGACTTCCGTCCTCACTCTCCTGGCCCCGAAGCCCTCACGTTTGGCAATTCCTGACCGACAATGAAGCACTCTGCCATGTCCTCTAGAAAAAATATATTGCCTAATGAGCAGCCCAGGCAGCTTAAATGAGGATAAACCTACACGGCACTCGACAGTACCCAAATTATATAGTCTAACCTGGGCACTAATGCAGTGTCTGACACAACCTGAGCCCGGACCTGCTGACCAACACCCAGACAGCTGACCACACGCTGAGCACATCAGACCCGCCATGGCCTTAGGTCATCATCTCTTCCCTACCTCAGTTCTCAGGCTTCAGAACCTAGACCTTATCTCCAATCACTGCCCACGGGTGACTGTGATGCAGAAATCAGAACTCTTCCTGACCCATGGCAAGAAACCTTGTGGTTGGCATGTTGTCCAACGTTCAGTGTAGGAGAAACCAGCATACAACCTGAGGCCACGCCCATTCTTGAGTGCGACGAGAGCATAAACACGCATTGTGACCTCAGCGTGAGTCCTGTCCTCTAGTAAGTCCTCTCAGTGGCTGGACCATTAGATGTCATAATGGGCTTGACATGTCCCTAGTCCCCAATTTTTAACCAGATTTCTGGTTGTCCAGTCGCCCCACCCCAGGGCTCTACTCTGGAATCCCTCATTTGGTGGGACATCTGAGGTTGAAAAACAAAATGAAACAAATCGACAACAACAAAAAAACGGACTTCTTCCATCCCCAGAATGACCCCAAACTCTTTGGACGGGACCGAACCCCCAGAGAGTAAGACTCGTCCATTTCCCATGAAGTCACCCGGCAATTTCACGACCATGAGTGACACGATATCCAGAGACAAAAACGTGAGCAAGAGCCTCACACTCGCCCTTTTTTCATATCCCGAAGTGTTCTCCTCATGGTCTGTAGATCAGTCCTGCCATACCTATGACCCAAAACATAAGCCGAGTTTGTGTTTTCAGACAACTGTCCAAACAGCTCTGGCCTACACACCCTACAGGCTCAGGGCCCTGGAGCCAAACCTGAGGACTGTACTTGCCCTCTCCAAGGGAATTGTATGTGCCCATTCCAATGGCCACAACCCTACTAGTAGGATAACCTCCAAAGTCCCTGAGGCCATCCCAATAGTTGTGGCTTCCCAGGACAATCAGGGGCAATCTGAGCCCATCTGAGCACCTACCTGCACTCAGACCCGTAGACTGATGTCCCCAGAGGTAAAAAGGAACGAACAGGCCCCTAGGCACTAATCGGATCCATTGCTTTGGTTTCCAGGCATCTCTCCTCAGAGGCCTGGATTTCAATACCAGCATATGGCTGTTTCTTGACTCACCCATCAGAACAAATCTCATCTACACATGGGAAACATGCACGTTGGAGCTGTGTCAAAGCCTCTGTTTAGGAGAACCCTTCAGGGCCCCAGGGCCACCGCTTCATTCCAAGGTCTCCATAGACACAAAAACATATTAGGACACATCCCCAGGAGAGTCCATTTCAACTCAGCCTCCTCGGTTGCCCCCCACATCCAGCAGATCTAACCTGTCTTGTTGCTTGGAGACAATTGGAATGCGAGGTGGGCTACCCAGCCATCCATCCTTAGAAGCCTGCTCGGAATCGTTGGCCTGGAGCCAACCAACAGGTCTCAATTGTCCTGCAGAAGAATCTTTGCAGTTTGGAGCTTCTCACAACTCCCATCGTGGGAAAACCCCCATGTCCTCGTGATCCAACCCCCTTCAAGAAAGGGCCAACAGGGCAGAAAGTCCAAACTGAGCGATCGTCTGATCCTTGCCCTGACTTCAGATGCACGAGATCTCGATTGAGGTCTGTAGATTGTGCCTGCCATATCCTCACCCAGAAACCAAGGCCTAGCTTGGGTTCTCAGACTCCGTCCTCAGACTACTGGCCCACAAGCCCTCCAGTTGGGCAATCCAGAACTACAATGCCGCACTCTGCCTGCCCTACAGAAGTCAAACATTGCCCTCAGGGCTACCCCGAAACCGCAAATGAGGATCAACCTGCACGCCATTCGGCTGTACCCCAAACATATAGGCTGACCTGGGCACTATTTCCCCTTCTGACCCAGCCTGAGCCTGGACCTCCTGGTCCCACCCAGACAGCTGGCCGCACACTGAGCACATCGGACCCGCCATGGCCTTAGGTCGTCATCTCTTCCCAACTGCGGTTTTCAGGCTCCAGAACCTAGACCTTATCTCCAACCATTGCCCAGGGTTGAAAATGATGCAGAAATCAGAACTCTTTACCCATGGCAAGAAACCTTGTGGTTGGCATGTTGTCCAACGTTCAGTGTAGTTGAAACAAGCGTGGCCCATGAGGCCCAGCCCATGCTTGCGGGCCACATTGGTCCCAAACACACATTGTGACCCTCAGCCTGAGCCCAGTCCTCAGGTAAGGCCTCTCAGGGCCTATATGAAGAGACAGCATATTGGGCTTGCCATGCCCCTAGGCCCCAATTTTTAACCAAAGTTCGGGTTGTCCCTTCACTCTTCCCCAGGGCTCTGCTTTGGAATTCCTCTTTTGGTGGGACACCTGAGGTAACAAACCTGAAAGCAGTCCTCCCATCCCACAGATTGACGAAAAACAATTGGGATCGGGCCAAATCCACAGAGAGGAAGATTCGTCCATTGCCCATGAGACCTCCCCAACATTCCACGGCCATCGCTGAAACAAAATCCAGAGACAAAAGCCTGAGCAAGCGCCTATGACTCGCTCATTCTTCATATCCTGAAGAGTTCTTCTCATGGTTTGTAGATCGGGCGTGCCATACCTACGTCCCCAAACTTAAGCTGAGTTTGTGTTTTCAGTCTTCTGTCCTCAAAGTCCTGGGCCACACTCCCTCCAGGCTGGGGCCCCAGGAGCCACACATTAGGACTGCCCCCACCCAATCCATGGGAATTCTGCCCATTCCATTGTCAAAAATCGTACAAATTAGGAGAACCCTCAAAGTCCCTGAGGCCATCCCAATAGTGTAGGTCGCCCGGGACAAAAAAGGGCGGTTGATACCGGCTGAGCATCTACCTCCACTCATCTACCTCCACTCATACCAAGAAGATTGAACCAGACAGGACCCGAGGCCATTATCGGATCCATTGCTTTGGTTTACAGGCATGTCTCCTCAAAAGCCTGCATTCCAATACGAGCAGAGCGGATTTCCTGAGGCACCCATCAGAACAAATCTCGTCTCCACAAGGAAACTTGTGCATGGGAGCTATGCCAAAGCTTAGGAGAATACTTCAGGGTCCCGGTGCCACCTCCCCATTCCAAGGCCCTCATGGACACAAACACACGTTAGGACCCATCCTCTGGAAAGTGCATTTCAACTCAGCCACCCCGGTTGCTCCCGCAGATCCATTAGATCTAAACTGTCTTGTTGCTGGGAGACAATTGGAAGGCGAGGCGGACTTCCCAGGCATCTATCCTGGAACGGTGCTCTGGAGTCATTCCATATGGGATGTCCTGGAGCTGTCCAACAGGTCTCAATTGTCCCGCAGAAGGAATCCTTGAAGGGGGCATCCCACATCTCCCAACGTGGAAAACCTCCATGGCCTCGAGATTCCGCTCCCTTCATGAAGGGGCCGTCATGTACAGAAACTCCAACCTGAGCCAACGTCGGATCCTCGCCCTGACTTCAGATGCATAAGATGTTGGTTCAGATCTGCAGGGGGTACCTGCCGTGCCCTCACCCTGAATCCGAAGTCTAGCTTGTGTTCTCAGACTTCCGTCCTCACTCTCCTGGCCCCGAAGCCCTCACGTTTGGCAATTCCTGACCGAAAATGAAGCACTCTGCCATGTCCTCTAGAAAAAATATATTGCCTAATGAGCAGCCCAGGCAGCTTAAATGAGGATAAACCTACACGGCACTCGACAGTACCCAAATTATATAGTCTAACCTGGGCACTAATGCAGTGTCTGACACAACCTGAGCCCGGACCTGCTGACCAACACCCAGACAGCTGACCACACGCTGAGCACATCAGACCCGCCATGGCCTTAGGTCATCATCTCTTCCCTACCTCAGTTCTCAGGCTTCAGAACCTAGACCTTATCTCCAATCACTGCCCACGGGTGACTGTGATGCAGAAATCAGAACTCTTCCTGACCCATGGCAAGAAACCTTGTGGTTGGCATGTTGTCCAACGTTCAGTGTAGGAGAAACCAGCATACAACCTGAGGCCACGCCCATTCTTGAGTGCGACGAGAGCATAAACACGCATTGTGACCTCAGCGTGAGTCCTGTCCTCTAGTAAGTCCTCTCAGTGGCTGGACCATTAGATGTCATAATGGGCTTGACATGTCCCTAGTCCCCAATTTTTAACCAGATTTCTGGTTGTCCAGTCGCCCCACCCCAGGGCTCTACTCTGGAATCCCTCATTTGGTGGGACATCTGAGGTTGAAAAACAAAATGAAACAAATCGACAACAACAAAAAAACGGACTTCTTCCATCCCCAGAATGACCCCAAACTCTTTGGACGGGACCGAACCCCCAGAGAGTAAGACTCGTCCATTTCCCATGAAGTCACCCGGCAATTTCACGACCATGAGTGACACGATATCCAGAGACAAAAACTTGAGCAAGAGCCTCACACTCGCCCTTTTTTCATATCCCGAAGTGTTCTCCTCATGGTCTGTAGATCAGTCCTGCCATACCTATGACCCAAAACATAAGCCGAGTTTGTGTTTTCAGACAACTGTCCAAACAGCTCTGGCCTACACACCCTACAGGCTCAGGGCCCTGGAGCCAAACCTGAGGACTGTACTTGCCCTCTCCAAGGGAATTGTATGTGCCCATTCCAATGGCCACAACCCTACTAGTAGGATAACCTCCAAAGTCCCTGAGGCCATCCCAATAGTTGTGGCTTCCCAGGACAAACAGGGGCAATCTGAGCCCATCTGAGCACCTACCTGCACTCAGACCCGTAGACTGATGTCCCCAGAGGTAAAAAGGAACGAACAGGCCCCTAGGCACTAATCGGATCCATTGCTTTGGTTTCCAGGCATCTCTCCTCAGAGGCCTGGATTTCAATACCAGCATATGGCTGTTTCTTGACTCACCCATCAGAACAAATCTCATCTACACATGGGAAACATGCACGTTGGAGCTGTGTCAAAGCCTCTGTTTAGGAGAACCCTTCAGGGCCCCAGGGCCACCGCTTCATTCCAAGGTCTCCATAGACACAAAAACATATTAGGACACATCCCCAGGAGAGTCCATTTCAACTCAGCCTCCTCGGTTGCCCCCCACATCCAGCAGATCTAACCTGTCTTATTGCTTGGAGACAATTGGAATGCGAGGTGGGCTACCCAGCCATCCATCCTTAGAAGCCTGCTCGGAATCGTTGGCCTGGAGCCAACCAACAGGTCTCAATTGTCCTGCAGAAGAATCTTTGCAGTTTGGAGCTTCTCACAACTCCCATCGTGGGAAAACCCCCATGTCCTCGTGATCCAACCCCCTTCAAGAAAGGGCCAACAGGGCAGAAAGTCCAAACTGAGCGATCGTCTGATCCTTGCCCTGACTTCAGATGCACGAGATCTCGATTGAGGTCTGTAGATTGTGCCTGCCATATCCTCACCCAGAAACCTAGGCCTAGCTTGGGTTCTCAGACTCCGTCCTCAGACTACTGGCCCACAAGCCCTCCAGTTGGGCAATCCAGAACTACAATGCCGCACTCTGCCTGCCCTACAGAAGTCAAACATTGCCCTCAGGGCTACCCCGAAACCGCAAATGAGGATCAACCTGCACGCCATTCGGCTGTACCCCAAACATATAGGCTGACCTGGGCACTATTTCCCCTTCTGACCCAGCCTGAGCCTGGACCTCCTGGTCCCACCCAGACAGCTGGCCGCACACTGAGCACATCGGACCCGCCATGGCCTTAGGTCGTCATCTCTTCCCAACTGCGGTTTTCAGGCTCCAGAACCTAGACCTTATCTCCAACCATTGCCCAGGGTTGAAAATGATGCAGAAATCAGAACTCTTTACCCATGGCAAGAAACCTTGTGGTTGGCATGTTGTCCAACGTTCAGTGTAGTTGAAACAAGCGTGGCCCATGAGGCCCAGCCCATGCTTGCGGGCCACATTGGTCACAAACACACATTGTGACCCTCAGCCTGAGCCCAGTCCTCAGGTAAGGCCTCTCAGGGCCTATATGAAGAGACAGCATATTGGGCTTGCCATGCCCCTAGGCCCCAATTTTTAACCATAGTTCGGGGTGTCCCTTCACTCTTACCCAGGGCTCTGCTTTGGAATTCCTCTTTTGGTGGGACACCTGAGGTAACAAACCTGAACGGAGTCCTCCCATCCCACAGATTAACGAAAAACAATTGGGATCGGGCCAAATCCACAGAGAGGAAGATTCGTCCATGGCCCATGAGACCTCCCCAACATTCCACGGCCATCGCTGAAACAAAAGTCAGAGACAAAAGCCTGAGCAAGCGCCTCAGACTCGCTCATTCTTCATATCCTGAAGAGTTCTTCTCATGGTTTGTAGATCGGGCGTGCCATACCTACGTCCCCAAACTTAAGCTGAGTTTGTGTTTTCAGTCTTCTGTCCTCAAAGTCCTGGGCCACACTCCCTCCAGGCTGGGGCCCCGGGAGCCACACATAGGGACTGCCCCCACCCAATCCATGGGAATTCTGCCCATTCCATTGTCAAAAATCGTACAAATTAGGAGAACCGTCCAACGTCCCTGAGGCCATCCCAATAGAGTATGTCGCCCGGGACAAAAAAGGGCGGTTGATACCGGTTGAGCATCTACCTCCACTCATCTACCTCCACTCATACCAAGAAGATTGAACCAGACAGGACCCGACGCCATGATCGGATCCATTGCTTTGGTTTACAGGCATGTCTCCTCAAAAGCCTGGATTCCAATACCAGCAGAAGGGATTTCCTGAGGCACCCATCAGAACAAATCTCGTCTCCACAAGGAAACTTGTGCATGGGAGCTAAGCCAAAGCTAAGGAGAATACTTCAAGGTCCCGGTGCCACCTCCCCATTCCAAGGCCCTCATGGACACAAACACACGTTAGGACCCATCCTCTGGAAAGTGCATTTCAACTCAGCCACCCCGGTTGCTCCCGCAGATCCATTAGATCTAAACTGTCTTGTTGCTAGGAGACAATTGGAAGGCGAGGCGGACTTCCCAGGCATCCATCCTCGAACGGTGCTCTGGAGTCATTCCATATGGGATGACTCCAACAGGTCTCAATTGTCCCGCAGAAGGAATCCTTGAAGGGGGCATCCCACATCTCCCAACGTGGAAAACCTCCATGGCCTCGAGATTCCGCTCCCTTCATGAAGGGGCTGTCATGCACAGAAACTCCAACCTGAGCCAACGTCGGATCCTCGCCCTGACTTCAGATGCATGAGATATTGGTTCAGATCTGCAGGGGGTACCTGCCATGCCCTCACCTTGAATCCAAAGACTAGCTTGTGTTCTCAGACTTCCGTCCTTACTCTCCTGGCCCCGAAGCCCTCAAGTTTGGCAATTCCGGACCGACAATGAAGCACTCTGCCATGTCCTCTAGAAAAAATATATTGCCTAATGAGCAGCCCAGGCAGCTTAAATGAGGATAAACCTACACGGCACTCGAATGTACCCAAATTATATAGTCTAACCTGGGCACTAATGCACTGTCTGACACAACCTGAGCCCGGACCTGCTGACCAACACCCAGACAGCTGACCGCACGCTGAGCACATCAGACCCGCCATGGCCTTAGGTCATCATCTCTTCCCTACCTCAGTTTTCAGGCTTCAGAACCTAGACCTTATCTCCAATCACTGCCCACGGGTGACTGTGATGCAGAAATCAGAACTCCTCCTGACCCATGGCAAGAAACCTTGTGGTTGGCATGTTGTCCAACGTTCAGTGTAGGAGAAACCAGCATTCACCCTGAGGCCCCACCCATTCTTGCGTGCGACGAGAGCATAAACAAGCATTGTGACCTCAGTGTGAGTCCTGTCCTCTAGTAAGTCCTCTCAGTGGCTGGACCATTAGATGTTAATGGGCTTGACATGTCCCTAGTCCCCAAGTTTTAACCAGACTTCTGGTTGTCCAGTCGCCCCACCCCAGGGCTCTACTCTGGAATCCCTCATTTGTTGGTACATCTGAGGTTGAAAAACAAAATGAAACAAATCGACAACAACAAAAAAACGGACTTCTTCCATCCCCAGAATGACCCCAAACTCTTTGGACGGGACCGAACGCCCAGAGAGTAAGACTCGTCCATTTCCCATGAAGTCACCCGGCAATTTCACGACCATGAGTGACACGATATCCAGAGACAAAAACTTGAGCAAGAGCCTCACACTCGCCCTTTTTTCATATCCCGAAGTGTTCTCCTCATGGTCTGTAGATCAGTCCTGCCATACCTATGACCCAAAACATAAGCCGAGTTTGTGTTTTCAGACAACTGTCCAAACAGCTCTGGCCTACACACCCTACAGGCTCAGGGCCCTGGAGCCAAACCTGAGGACTGTACTTGCCCTCTCCAAGGGAATTGTATGTGCCCATTCCAATGGCCACAACTCTACTAGTAGGATAACCTCCAAAGTCCCTGAGGCCATCCCAATAGTTGTGGCTTCCCAGGACAAACAGGGGCAATCTGAGCCCATCTGAGCACCTACCTGCACTCAGACCCGTAGACTGATGTCCCCAGAGGTAAAAAGGAACGAACAGGCCCCTAGGCACTAATCGGATCCATTGCTTTGGTTTCCAGGCATCTCTCCTCAGAGGCCTGGATTTCAATACCAGCATATGGCTGTTTCTTGACTCACCCATCAGAACAAATATCTTCTACACATGGGAAACATGCACGTTGGAGCTGTGTCAAAGCCTCTGTTTAGGAGAACCCTTCAGGGCCCCAGGGCCACCGCTTCATTCCAAGGTCTCCATAGACACAAAAACATATTAGGACACATCCACAGGAGAGTCCATTTCAACTCAGCCTCCTCGGTTGCCCACCACATCCAGCAGATCTAACCTGTCTTGTTGCTTGGAGACAATTGGAATGCAAGGTGGGCTACCAGCCATCCATCCTTAGAACCCTGCTCGGAATCGTTGGCCTGGAGCCAACCAACAGGTCTCAATTGTCCTGCAGAAGAATCTTTGCAGTTTGGAGCTTCTCACAACTCCCATCGTGCGTAAACCCCCATGTCCTCGTGATCCAACCCCCTTCAAGAAAGGGCCATCAGGGCAGAAAGTCCAACTGAGCGATCGTCTGATCCTTGCCCTGACTTCAGATGCACGAGATCTCTATTGAGGTCTGTAGATTGTGCCTGCCATATCCTCACCCAGAAACCTAGGCCTAGCTTGGGTTCTCAGACTCCGTCCTCACACTACTGGCCCCCAAGCCCTCTAGTTAGGCAATCCAGAACTACAATGCCGCACTCTGCCTGCCCTACAGAAGTAAAACATTTCCCTCAGGGCTACCCCGAAACCGCAAATGAGGATCAACCTGCACGCCATTCGGCTGTACCCCAAACATATAGGCTGATCTGGGCACTATTTCCCCTTCTGACCCAGCCTGAGCCTGGACCTCCTGGTCCCACCCAGACTGCTGGCCGCACACTGAGCACATCGGACCCGCCATGGTCTTAGGTCGTCATCTCTTCCCAACTGCGGTTTTCAGGCTCCAGAACCTAGACCTTATCTCCAACCACTGCCCAGGGTTGAAAATGATGCAGAAATCAGAACTCTTTCCCCATGGCAAGAAACCTTGTGGTTGGCATGTTGTCCAACGTTCAGTGTAGTTGAAACAAGCGTGGCCCATGAGGCCCAGCCCATGCTGCGGGCCACATTGGTCACAAACACACATTGTGACCCTCAGCCTGAGCCCAGTCCTCAGGTAAGGCCTCTCAGGGCCTATATGAAGAGACAGCATATTGGGCTTGCCATGCCCCTAGGCCCCAATTTTTAACCATAGTTCGGGTTGTCCCTTCACTCTTCCCCAGGGCTCTGCTTTGGAATTCCTCTTTTGGTGGGACACCTGAGGTAACAAACCTGAAAGGAGTCCTCCCATCCCACAGATTGACGAAAAACAATTGCGAGCCGGCCAAACCCACAGAGAGGAAGATTCGTCCCTGGCCCATGAGACCTCCCCAACATTCCACGGCCATCGCTGAACAAATTCAGAGACAAAAGCCTGAGCAAGAGCCTCAGACTCGCTCATTCTTCATATCCTGAAGAGTTCTTCTCATGGTTTGTAGATCGGGCGTGCCATACCTACGTCCCCAAACTTAAGCTGAGTTTGTGTTTTCAGTCTTCTGTCCTGAAAGTCCTGGGCCACCCTCCCTCCAGGCTGGGGCCCCTGGAGCCACACATTAGGACTGCCCCCACCCAATCCATGGGAATTCTGCCCATTCCATTGTCAAAAATCGTACAAATTAGGAGAACCCTCCAAAGTCCCTGAGGCCATCCCAATAGTGTAGGTAGCCCGGGACAAAAAAGGGCGGTTGATACCGGCTGAGCATCTACCCCCACTCATCTACCTCCACTCATACCAAGAAGATTGAACCAGACAGGACCCGAGGCCATTATCGGATCCATTGCTTTGGTTTACAGGCATGTCTCCTCAAAAGCCTGGATTCCAATACCAGCAGAGGGGATTTCCTGAGGCACCCATCAGAACAAATCTCATCTCCACAAGGAAACTTGTGCATGGGAGCTATGCCAAAGCTTAGGAGAATACTTCAGTGTCCCGGTGCCACCTCCCCATTCCAAGGCCCTCATGGACACAAACACACGTTAGGACCCATCCTCTGGAAAGTGCATTTCAACTCAGCCACCCCGGTTGCTCCCGCAGATCCATTAGATCTAAACTGTCTTGTTGCTAGGAGACAATTGGAAGGCGAGGCGGACTTCCCAGGCATCCATCCTCGAACGGTGCTCTGGAGTCATTCCATATGGGATGTCCTGGAGCTGTCCAACAGGTCTCAATTGTCCCGCAGAAGGAATCCTTGAAGGGGGCATCCCACATCTCCCAACGTGGAAAACCTCCATGGCCTCGAGATTCCGCTCCCTTCATGAAGGGGCCGTCATGCACAGAAACTCCAACCTGAGCCAACGTCGGATCCTCGCCCTGACTTCAGATGCATGAGATATTGGTTCAGATCTGCAGGCGGTACCTGCCGTGCCCTCACCCTGAATCCGAAGTCTAGCTTGTGTTCTCAGACTTCCGTCCTCACTCTCCTGGCCCCGAAGCCCTCAAGTTTGGCAATTCAGGACAGACAATGAAGCACTCTGCCTGCCCTCTAGAAAAAATATATTGCCTAATGAGCAGCCCAGGCAGCTTAAATGAGGATAAACCTACACGGCACTCGAATGTACCCAAATTATATAGTCTAACCTGGGCACTAATGCACTGTCTGACACAACCTGAGCCCGGACCTCCTGACCAACACCCAGACAGCTGACCGCACGCTGAGCACATCAGACCCGCCATGGCGTTAGGTCATCATCTCTTCCCTACCTCAGTTTTCAGGCTTCAGAACCTAGACCTTATCTCCAATCACTGCCCACGGGTGACTGTGATGCAGAAATCAGAACTCTTCCTGACCAATGGCAAGAAACCTTGTGGTTGGAATGTTGTCCAACGTTCAGTGTAGGAGAAAGCAGCATTCACCCTGAGGCCCCGCCCATTCTTGTGTGCGACGAGAGCATAAACACGCATTGTGACCTCAGCGTGAGTCCTGTCCTCTAGTAAGTTTTCTCAGTGGCTGGACCATTAGATGTCATAATGGGCTTGACATATCCCTAGTCCCCAATTTTTAACCAGATTTCTGGTTGTCCAGTCGCCCCACCCCAGGGCTCTACTCTGGAATCCCTCATTTGGTGGGACATCTGAGGTTGAAAAACAAAATGAAACAAATCGACAACAACAAAAAAACGGACTTCTTCCATCCCCAGAATGACCCCAAACTCTTTGGACGGGACCGAACCCCCAGAGAGTAAGACTCGTCCATTTCCCATGAAGTCACCCGGCAATTTCACGACCATGAGTGACACGATATCCAGAGACAAAAACTTGAGCAAGAGCCTCACACTCGCCCTTTTTTCATATCCCGAAGTGTTCTCCTCATGGTCTGTAGATCAGTCCTGCCATACCTATGACCCAAAACATAAGCCGAGTTTGTGTTTTCAGACAACTGTCCAAACAGCTCTGGCCTACACACCCTACAGGCTCAGGGCCCTGGAGCCAAACCTGAGGACTGTACTTGCCCTCTCCAAGGGAATTGTATGTGCCCATTCCAATGGCCACAACCCTACTAGTAGGATAACCTCCAAAGTCCCTGAGGCCATCCCAATAGTTGTGGCTTCCCAGGACAAACAGGGCCAATCTGAGCCCATCTGAGCACCTACCTGCACTTAGACCCGTAGACTGATGTCCCCAGAGGTAAAAAGGAACGAACAGGCCCCTAGGCACTAATCGGATCCATTGCTTTGGTTTCCAGGCATCTCTCCTCAGAGGCCTGGATTTCAATACCAGCATATGGCTGTTTCTTGACTCACCCATCAGAACAAATCTCATCTACACCTGGGAAACATGCACGTTGGAGCTGTGTCAAAGCCTCTGTTTAGGAGAACCCTTCAGGGCCCCAGGGCCACCGCTTCATTCCAAGGTCTCCATAGACACAAAAACATATTAGGACACATCCACAGGAGAGTCCATTTCAACTCAGCCTCCTCGGTTGCCCCCCACATCCAGCAGATCTAACCTGTCTTGTTGCTTGGAGACCATTGGAATGCGAGGTGGGCTACCAGCCATCCATCCTTAGAACCCTGCTCGAAATCGTTGGCCTGGAGCCAACCAACAGGTCTCAATTGTGCTGCAGAAGAATCTTTGCAGTTTGGAGCTTCTCACAACTCCCATCGTGGGAAAACCCCCATGTCCTCATGATCCAACCCCCTTCATGAAAGGGCCATCAGGGCAGAAAGTCCAACCTGAGCGATCGTCTGATCCTTGCCCTGACTTCAGATGCACGAGATCTCGATTGAGGTCTGTAGATTGTGCCTGCCATATCCTCACCCAGAAACCTAGGCTTAGCTTGGGTTCTCAGACTCCGTCCTCAGACTACTGGCCCACAAGCCCTCCAGTTGGGCAATCCAGAACTACAATGCCGCACTCTGCCTGCCCTACAGAAGTAAAACATTGCCCTCAGGGCTACCCCGAAACCGCAAATGAGGATCAACCTGCACGCCATTCGGCTGTACCCCAAACATATAGGCTGACCTGGGCACTATTTCCCCTTCTGACCCAGCCTGAGCCTGGACCTCCTGGTCCCACCCAGACAGCTGGCCGCACACTGAGCACATCGGACCCACCATGGCCTTAGGTCGTCATCTCTTCCCAACTGCGGTTTTCAGGCTCCAGAACCTAGACCTTATCTCCAACCATTGCCCAGGGTTGAAAATGATGCAGAAATCAGAACTCTTTCCCCATGGCAAGAAACCTTGTGGTTGGCATGTTGTCCAACGTTCAGTGTAGTTGAAACAAGCGTGGCCCATGTGGCCCAACCCATGCTTGCGGGCCACATTGGTCACAAACACACATTGTGACCCTCAGCCTGAGCCCAGTCCTCAGGTAAGGCCTCTCAGGGCCTATATGAAGAGACAGCATATTGGGCTTGCCATGCCCCTAGGCCCCGAATTTTAACCATAGTTCGGGTTGTCCCTTCACTCTTCCCCAGGGCTCCTCTTTGGAATTCCTCTTTTGGTGGGACACCTGAGGTAACAAACCTGAAAGGAGTCCTCCCATCCCACAGATTGACGAAAAACAATTGGGATCGGGCCAAATCCACAGAGAGGAAGATTCGTCCATGGCCCATGAGACCTCCCCAACATTCCACGGCCATCGCTGAAACAAAATCCAGAGACAAAAGCCTGAGCAAGCGCCTCAGACTCGCTCATTCTTCATATCCTAAAGAGTTCTTCTCATGGTTTGTAGATCGGGCGTGCCATACCTACGTCCCCAAACTTAAGCTGAGTTTGTGTTTTCAGTCTTCTGTCCTCAAAGTCCTGGGCCACACTCCCTCCAGGCTGGGGCCCCTGGAGGCACACATTAGGACTGCCCCCACCAATCCATGGGAATTCTGCCCATTCCATTGTCAAAAATCGTACAAATTAGGAGAACCCTCCAATGTCCCTGAGGCCATCCCAATAGTGTAGGTCGCCCGGGACAAAAAAGGGCGGTTGATACCGGCTGAGCATCTACCTCCACTCATCTACCTCCACTCATACCAAGAAGATTGAACCAGACAGGACCCGACGCCATGATCGGATCCATTGCTTTGGTTTACAGGCATGTCTCCTCAAAAGCCTGGATTCCAATACCAGCAGAGGGGATTTCCTGAGGTACCCATCAGAACAAATCTCGTCTCCACAAGGAAACTTGTGCATGGTAGCTAAGCCAAAGCTTAGGAGAATACTTCAGGGTCCCGGTGCCACCTCCCCATTCCAAGGCCCTCATGGACACAAACACACGTTAGGACCCATCCTCGGGAAAGTGCATTTCAACTCAGCCATCCCGGTTTCTCCCGCAGATACATTAGATCTAAACTGTCTTGTTGCAAGGAGACAATTGGAAGGCGAGGCGGACTTCCCAGGCATCCATCCTCGAACGGAGCCCTGGAGTCATTCCATATGGGATGTCCTGGAGCTGTCCAACAGGTCTCAATTGTCCCGCAGAAGGAATCCTTGAAGGGGGCATCC